>NC_138341.1:55160000-55760000 GCF_046562875.1 Panthera onca
TTCAGATAGATTTCATCTGTTTTTTTCCTCTGTACACTAGTTACCTAAAGTGTCATATATGGGAAGGGAAACTAGGATTTGGATTTTTTTGGATTTATATATTTCTCTAGTGCTGAATGGTGATATTCTCAAGTCAGACCATCTCAGTTGCTCTTTGTGGGAGCAAGAAATGGTGCAGTATGTTTAATTTGGCAGCCAAGAACCAGTGTACCACACCAGTGGCAGAGTGGTATGGAAGCTCTTTGCTCTGGCTTGAAAAATGCAAGCACCTTCTGCTAGATAAATCAATGTGGAGTGGCCCCAAATCAAGTGCCTTCATATCAAAGTGAGTGGACTTCATTTTAGATCTATGGGGAGAAGAGAAAGTCTAGAGGATTGGAGAAAATCCAAACCAGTTCATCAGCCCTTAATGTTTTCAAGAACATTTTATTTTGCTGCAGTATCTAGTACAGGGTTGAAGGCTGCCTTGGTGAGGGATGAAAAGCAGAGCTATTTAGGACTGGTGACTTCATAAGCTTTAGAATATGGACCCAATTAAGCTAAAGACCTTGAGAAAGGTGTGCCTTTAGGGTATTTATTACAAGTCTAGAGTATTATAAAATTAAATAAATCCTTCTCTCTAGAAGGAACATCCACATTTGTGGCCATCTATAAGAAACATACTGATTTATTAATAACTTTGTGTTGGAAAGCTCAACTCTTCACATTTTTAGCACAGATCTGGAACACTGTTCTTCCAGGGTCCTTTGTGAATAGTGGAAGTCTGTTTGGGATGTATATAAGAATGCAAGGTGAATTGCATTTGGCTAATAGTAATTAGGTCAGGAATAACAGTACCTTATATAAATTATGAGTTTTTCTTTTGCATGCAAAAGAAGTCTGGAGACAAGCACTAGGCTAATGTCATGACCTTGTGGTGTCCTCAGAGTCCTAGGTTCTTTCCAGATTCCTGTTCCTTCATCAAGAGGATGGCTTCCATCCCTGGAGATGCTTCTTGGTCCAGGATAACTACTGGAGCTGTAGTCATCATCACTTCCATGCCTATGTAGGGGATGAAGGGCGAAACGAGGAGATCCTAGCTGTCTGCCTCTTTCTTAAGAGAAAATCTCTTCTTGTAACTCATTTTCAACAATATCCATCTACACGTCATTGGTCACTCTGACCTGTAAGGGCATATTTTAGCCAGGCAATCCCAACTGGATTCTTTTACCAAGGAAGAAGGGAGAATATACACTGATTGGGCTATTAGCATCTGACAAAGCAGGAGTTCCAGGAACCTATGTGAGGCATTTCCTGAGCAAACCTGCCTGCTCCCACTTCTGATCCTGAAGGCTTTAACACCCTTTCTCAATAAATTCAGAGCCTCCCAGCATCCTGTGTGATACAAGACTAGTTAATCTATAAAATAGGCACACCTCAGAAAGGTTTACCAGGGGCCCCGGGGTGGCTCAGTTGGTTAAGCGTCTGACTCTTATTTTTGGCTCAGGCCATGATCCCACAGTCGTGAGATTGAGCCCCATGTTGGGTTCCATGTGTTGACGGTGTGGAAACTGCTTGGGATTCTCTATCCCTCTCTCTCTCTGCTCTTCCCCTGCTCATGCTTTTTCTCAAAATAACTAAACTTTGAAAAAAAAATTAAGTGCTTCTTTTTGAGAGAGAGAGAGAGGGAGAACTGGGGAGGGGCAGAGAAAGAAGAAGTCAGAGGATCTAAAGCAGGCTCTGCACTGTCAACACAGAGCCCGATGCGGGGCTTGAACTCCCCAACTATGAGATCATGACCTGAGCCAAAGGCACCTAACTGACTGAGCCACCCAGACACCCCAATAAACTTTTTTTTAATGTTTATTTATTTTTGAGAGAGACCGAGCGTGAGTGGGGGAGGGGCAGAGAGAGACAGACAGACAGACAGACAGAGAGACAGAGACAGAATCTGAAACAGGCTCCAGGCTCTGAGGTGTCAGCACAGAGCCTGATGCGGGGCTGAAACTCACGAACCGTGAGATCATGACCTGAGCTGAAGTTGGACCCTTAACTGACTGAGCCGCCCAGGTGCCCCAACTTTTTTTTTTAAAAAAGGTTTACCTTGGGGAGCCTGGGTGGCTCAGTCGGTTGAGCGTCTGACTTTGGCTCAGGTCATGATCTCATGGCCCATGGGTTTGAGTCCCGTGTCGGGCTCTGTGCTGACAGCTCAGAGCTTGGAGCCTGCTTCTGGTTCTGTGTCTCCCCCTCTCTCTGCCTCTCCACCACTCATGCTCTGTCTCTCTCAAAAACTAAATAAACATAAAAAATAAATAAAAATTAAAAAGATTTACCAATGGGCTGTGGGATACACAGCAATCTAAAGAGGAAGGCAAATTGGCCCTGGATGCTGGAAGTAGACATCAAAGGCAAGAGTGTAAAAACACAATTTGAAATATTGTCATTGATGTAGCCAGTTCACCTAGGACAACAGGATGTGGACATGGTTAAGTCTCATATCTCTGATTTATCCCCAGCACAGGAGTTTCCAGACTAATAGCCACTTTTTACTGCACACTTAATAGGGCCAGGTGCTAACCATCCATTATGTCTAATCCTCATATGACCTTGCATGGAAGACATTGATATCCCAGTTTTTCAGCTAGGGAAATTGGAAGTCAGGGGGTTAGATCACTTACTCAAGTCACACAGCTCATAAGATCAAGAGTAGGGAGGTGGACCCACACCTCTGACATCAAATCTGTGTCTCTCTCTCTCTGTTGCAGGCTGGCGATTGGATGCTGGTTTAGGAAAGACACTGAGATTCTGTAGAAAAAAATTTGATGGCCTTGTTCTCATGATGGGAAGTGGTACTTAGGATGGGTTGAAGTATCCCTGCTCCTGATCGATGGCAACTGTTCCCTGACCATTCTCCATTGCACCCCAGGTCCACTGTTGGGTGTTCAGAGAAGCGAATTCCTGGCCTCTTATTTTCCTCATTGGGTCACATTTTGTGCTACCTTCATCCCCATGTGCCACTCTAGAATGGAGAAAGGCATCATAAAAGCAATCAGTATATATTCTCATATTTTTTCTTCATCTAAAAAGATGAAGTCATGGCATATGGTCAGATTGCCAGCACTGTTAATAATAAACCTCATATAATTAAGCACTGATTTATTCCTTTATATAAGTGAAACAAATTGCTTTAACTGCCTTTGCTCAAGACCATCCAGTCAGATGGATTATGAATAGGAAGTTGAAACTAAAAATTATGGGTGCTCATATTTCACTGTGGTGGAGGTTTATTGGAGGCACAATTAGAACCCTAACTAAATGTGTCCTGTGTCCCTTTTGATGGAGAGATCAGATATTAATCTGGGGATATGACTAATTCTCAACACAGCTGCTCTCCTTGCTCTAATATTCCTGCTTTAGGTTCAAAACCTGGAAACATGTTTAAAAAATTGATCAGAGCTTATAATAGCAATAATCACCTTGAAATTGGTTGTTACTCTGGTTAATGAACTGAGTAGTAGAGCATAAGCCTCCCTCTGTGTCCCTCAGGCCTTTAACTAACAAGCTGGTTGTTAACCACTGGGTTTATTAAAAAAAAGAAAGCTCTCTTTAGGGGACTGAACTGGGAAAAAGTAGGAGGCTGAATATTTTCACTCATGATCCTTTGACAGCATCAGCCACCTCCAGCAGCCAGACCCCTCTCCCACCAGAGCCAAGGCTGGGATGATCCAATGGAGATGCCCAAAGAGTGGTCCAGGAGCTTTTTTGAAATGCGAAATCTCAAGTGCCATCCCAGACCTGCGGCACAAGGGTCTGTATTTTAATAAGATCCCCTGCTGAAGAAGCCCTGAGCTGGGTGACTCCCCTTGCTCCAAGCCCCAATTTATGAAACGGACCTCATATCACAGGCTTCTCTGCAGACTCTCATAAGGTCTCAGCAGACCCACTGTTTCTGACCTCAACTGAATCCCCACAGAATAAGGCAACATGCACCAAAGCATGGATCATGACAACTACTGGGGAATAGACCCTTCATAAATAGCTATTTAAAAAAGCTATTTCCCCAAAACTCATCTCCTTTTAAGGAAGAATTTCTTACAGAAAGGGGAAGCCCGGCTTTGTAAGGGTGCTGGGATTGTCAGGCAGCCTCAAGTGGTCAAGGCAGTCCCTGTGGTTCAGATGTTATCAAGTAAGGGGCTCACACTCTTAGAATGGTTTTGTTCTAATTTGATATCTTAGTGGTTAGATTAGACCTCTTGCCCTTCATTTAAATGCCACTGACAAAATTACTTGCTTAATGTCTGAAGAGAAACACTCCTTTTCATAGAGCCTGCGGACTTCCCCAGACCCCTAAGCAACCCTTTCCAAGTGAGTAGGGTTCAACTCTATGCTCTGCTTCAGGTCTAATGAGCTGCTGTTTTATTTCTTTGCTCTGTTTCCTTTTCTAACTGTCCAGGGCAAAAGATTTCCTCAAAACCTTAATGAAACCCAAATCACAGACTATGTTTTATTGATGTGCGTGCCACTGTTCTGGAATGGTGGGATGATAGGTGAAGGGAGCAGCTTCAGGGAGCCGTGGAAGGCTGTGGGAATGACGTCATGGGCTAGGGAGGCTGTGAGCAGTTGGAGGAGAGATTCTCCTGCAGTTTGGCGTCCACAGATAAGCCTGGGAGTAAAAAGTGACATCATCTGGGTTAAGCAGAGCATTGGAGATACGAAATATGAGGAGCCAGCTGGGGCCAATCCACTTCCTCACTCAGACCCCCAGAGTCACTTAGGTTGTAAGTCAGGCTCCGTGAAAAGACGCTGGGGTGAGCTGTGCACAGCAGTCCTACCAGGACGTCATTTCCCCACCGCTCTTGATAGAAACCACCTCTCCTCTTCCCTTCACTTCCTTTGTGGTTTTTGTAGGTGTTGGGTCACTCAGTGTGTATGCTGCCCTCCTCCCAGATTTACTGGAATTTAATTTTTTTCACTCTAAGGAAGGTAGCCCCTTAATGACCCCTTATTTCCTTAAAAGGAGGGATACCTTTTATGATTTGTTGGTTGTGAACTGGATAATAATGTGATTCTAGGTTACTTTTCACCCATAGTGATTCTTTAAAAATTTTAAGTTACAAAGAAGTCTCATTTTGTACTTCTGCATTGCAAATTTTTAGGAATCCAAGCAAAACAGCCTGTCTTTCAATCTGTGTTATATTCTGTAAGACATTTCATTTTCTTTAATGCACATTGTGCCTTTTCTCTTTTTTCAAAACTGGAGATTTGTAGACAGTTGCACAGTGTTGGATTTAGAAGGACCCTGTGTGGGAGCTAGTCCAGCTCTCTCATGTAATAGAAGTGGAGCTCTAGCTTTAGTGGGGTTGCAACTTACACCAGGTCACAAAACTAGTTGGTGCCAGTGTTAGAATCCTGTTTCTCCTTTCTTATACTGGATTTTGAAAATTGTACAACGAAAGAATACTTAGAAGGAAATTCATTCTTTGTCCAAAATGTGGCAATTCCCTCCCTCCCAATACTCTCCCCACCCTGCCCATTGCCATTTATCTATAGATTTTTTTGCCCATTCAGATATTTAAAAATATAAACAAATTAAATTTATTAGTGCTTTTCTTTATGTTGCCTATGCATTTTTGTCATATTTAGGAATGTCTGTTATACTCTAAAGTTATTTTGAAAAATGTTTTCTTCTAGTGCATTTATATATCATAGAAAGGGCTTATAAAGTAGCAAACTGCTACCACTCTATACCTCCCTTGCCTTTCTTTGTTTTCATGGCACTTGTTATTCAAGACCTAATGGAATGTATCACAAAAGGAAGGACTTTGTTTTGTCCTTTACAGGACTTTGTCCATAGTAGATACGTCAGAAGTTTTCATTGTTGTAATATTTTATGGGTTTTTTTTTTTTTTTGCCACATTTAAATGCGCTTGGAATTTATTTTACAGTAAGGAATAAGGTAGGTCTTCAATTCTACTTCTTCTTCCCCCTTTAAGTATCTCCCTTTTTGTCTTTGGTCAACTTTTTCATTAGTAAGTTCATTCTTTCCCCATGAATTTGAAATATCATTTTTATCCCATAATACCTACCTGAATTTATTTGAGGACTGTGCCTCATAAATATCCTAGCTTCTTTAATGTGTTTTTCTCCAGTTAAGATTATTGTGTGTGTCATTTTATCGAATCCTCCTGATTTCCCTACCCTTGTGGTTGTTTTGATTGGGATTGGACCCTACTCCTTCTGACTCATAGTCTAGGAGTAGTACTCCTGGACTAAATTAGCTTGGAATATAAAAGAAGACATCTGAAGAATAAAGAAAATCATTATCCTCAACAGGATTAGATGTCTGAATTCAGAAATAACCAATGGAGTTGCATTTATTGAAGATATACTATCATATTTCATTGAATGAAAGATAACATTAATTACAAAACATTGCTTTATGTACCATTAGAAATTTTAAAAGAGAGGTGCCTGGGTGGCTCAGTAGTTTAAGCATTGGCTCAGGTCATGATCTCATGGCTCGTGAGTTTGAGCCCCACATCAGGCTCTGTGCTGGCAGTTCAGAGCCTGGAGCCTGCTTCAGATTCTGTGTCTCCCTCTGTCTGCCCCTCCCCTGCTCACGCTCTGTCTCTCTCTCCTTTAATGTTTTAAATAAACATTAAAAAAAATTTTTTTTTAAGAAATTTTAAAAGATTGTCAAGTTAACTATGTAATACCATCAATTGTAAGATGCATTCACTTTCAAAGATGTTAAAATGTGAACAAAAATGTGTCTTAGAATCAATGAAAGAGATTAGTGGAATGTATTATAAAAAAACATAATAGGAAATTTTCTTGCATAGTAATTTTTGTACTCTTTTTAAATGCTCTTCAAAAATCTCATCTTGTTTGTTCCTTATTACTTCTCTGTGGTGGGGGAAGGACCAGTGTTTTAATTCTCAGTTTATCTGTAACAACAATAGCAACATGTATGCAGCAATAACCATGAGTCAGGTGATATTCTAAGCCCAAGGTCATAAAATAAAGGGTAAAGTGATTTGACCCTGAGAAATTTGGTCCCAGAGTTCATGTTCTTTTTTTTTTTTTTTTTTTTTTTTAAGTTTTTTAAATGTTTATCTTTGAGAGAGAGGGAGGCACAGAATCTGAAGCAGTCTCCAGGCTCTGAGCTGTCATCACAGTCTGATGCGGGGCTTGAACTCACAAACTGTGAGATTATGACCTGAGCCAAAGTCGGACCCTTAACTGACTGAGTCACCCAGGCACCCTCAGAGTTCATGTTCTTAATCATAAACCTGCATGTGATGAGGAACTTGAAACCCAGAGACCTTAATATATTTCCAGGATCTCTGAGTGGATTCTGACTCCTACACCGGCATGTTACATGCCACCACTTGAAAAATGTAATAGTGAGCACCATGGGTCATTATATTTTTAAACCTTTGGTTTTAGCTCAGAGGGGTCTACTAGTCTTGGCCTGTGGTGTTACCAGGAAGGATGATGAGTAGGAGAGGGAGCATTCAAGCTCTTTAGACCAGAGACTTAGAAGATACATTTAAGTAATTTCTAAGTTCTCCTTTCCAATCTCAGCAGTTTACAAAACTATATACAAGATAGAGGCTGGTTATTGGCTTGAAGTATATTTCTCTTATACTTTTTGCTTTTGTTATTTCTGCCTTGACTATAATAAAATATCTCCAGTCAGCCATGTGTTCATCAGAACTTTGGGTTTCTTTCCTGAGGCTCTTGCTTTGTTTACCCCAGGTAGAATCACCAACAGAGGCAGCTCTCTCTGAACAGAACTTCCCACTGAATTATACAGAACTGATTTTGGTTGACCCTAAAAGGACAGTCCTTATAGGGTGAGGGATGCAACTTCTTTCCTTGGAGTTAATTATGGTGATTATCTGCATGTCTGTGTGTGAAATTTCTGTGCTTACCTGGAATGATTCACTTCCTGAAATATCAACTCATCTAAGTTTTTGAAGTCCTTTCCCTCCACAAAGGACTCAAGGGCATGTAAATGAGTGATTTGTGAGTATTCACTTTGCTTTTTGGGGTATAGAACATTCCAGATGGAGTGAGACAGCAGCAATTGCTTTTACGTCTTTACTTGGACTTTTGGTGCCAATGCCTACTTGAATAAGGATCAGGTTGCCTTTTTCCTTGTTCTGGAGAACAGATTTCCTTTGTTTTAAAACAAATATGGATGAACCACTTTCTCTAATGCTTTTACAGAGATAGGTGTCAGGATGCACCGGGTTACCCTACACTCATCATTAAAACTGAAAATAGAAGTTACGAGAAAGGAATTCAGGCCTAGCTAGTTCAGGCCTCATCAGCCCCTCCCCAGTTCCATTCATTAATCCCTCGTACAATGCCTTTTTCTCCCCGTTTTATCTCGGAGTCTAACTGACTGAGATTTTGGAAATGAACTTTCCTGAAGTGTTTTGGACAGTGTGTCAGAAGTTCAAGATCACGGCTTCTCGACTGGCCATCAAAGAGAAGGGAAATCTTCTCTTACAAATGGGAATTTGCTGCAGTCTCATGTGTTAAACCTTAACCAATGAGCCCTAAGAATAGCTCCCCAACCTCATTAAAAAATTAAACAATTTCAGATAGAGAGTTATCCATGAGGCAAAATATTGCTAAAGTAACTGGTGCTCCTCCCTGGCTCTGTAATGATTTCTTAACCAAACCTGAGGATGCCTCGGTACTTCTTCCATTGCTCTGCCTGGGAGCCATGTCACTGGTACAGAGGCTGATCCATTTTAGTGGTTTGATGTGACCCCAGAGGCTATCCTCTGAAAGCTGACCACCAGGCCTCCATGGGCTATCTGAAGGTTTTCCCAGCATTCTCTTTCTCAGCAGGGTTGTGATAAAGGAAACTATATTGGCCTCTCTTAACAGGAGGAGTATTTACTCTAAGCTGTGATTAACAAAGGTGTGCTTCTTGGGATGGTGAATTTTCCATTGTTTCTCTCTTGTTGAGGACCCCCGCCCTGAAGTATTTTGAATTAAATAGTTCGGTCCTGAAAATGTTAATTACTGTAATTTATTGGAGAACTCAATATCAGGATTCAGTTTACTTTGAAACATTGCAAATACTAAACACACATTGCCTCTGTGTGTTCAACAATGGTGATTCTAATATGGTCAGTTATTGTGGCTGTGAAGCCTTATTAGGGTCCTGTAGAACTCTCTGGAATGTGTAGATTTTTACTCTAATTGCAGGCTATGGCTTGGCTTCTGCTCTACATTTATAGCAGAGGCTAAGTGTGTGGATTTACAGTAAGTTTCAGCAACAGTTGAACGAGGCAGTAAAACTAGTAGGTAGGGGTTGGGTTTTGGGCACAGACTGTGTGGGTTAAATCCCTGCTTCCCACTTACTATCTTTATGGTTTGAGGCAAGTACCTTAATCTCTCCAAGTTTTGTCCTCTTATTTGTGAAATAGGAAAATTAAAATAGAGGTCTGTATTTGTTTATCTAAAACTTTTGGGGCTAGATGTATTTTACAATTCAGATTATTTGATACCTTAGAAAAGTTAACTAGTATACATACTCTATTTGACATTAACCCCCCAGCAAGAGCAAGGCCTGGGTGGTATTCTGTAACCTATTAATATTTCTGGAGCAAAATGGATAACTATTCACACTAAATAAAGATTAGGAATAGGCTAACAGCAATTAAAATTAAGTTCAGATTTTATTGTCAAGTGAATTTGTGGCAAACTTATGAACAAACTAGATAGTTTCAGGGGTTTTTGGACTTGGGAGTTGCATATAATGGATAATAAATTCGTACTTACTCTTAAAGTTATTCTTCTTAAATAAACTATGTGAAAAGTGCAGTGGTTTCTATATAATAACTTCCCAATAGATGTTAGCTAGCACTGAGGTTTTAATCTTCTTGCTGGAATCCACTTCCTTAATGTTAGTTTGTCTCTGAGCATTCTGGCTGGTCATTTTGTCTTTGGGCCACCCTGTAAATATGTGTTGTTTCCAAGTACAGTGAAAGCTTGGATTGTGAGTAGCTTGTCGTGCGAGTGTTCTGCAAGACGAGCAAATATTTCTAATAAATTTTAACTTGATAAATGAGCAGTGTCTTGCAATAGGAGTAGTATGTGTCACCAAATGTCACATGATCACAACCGAGCCAATAGTTCTCTCTCTCTCTCTCTCTCTCTTTCTCTCTGTGGTATTGTGGGTGATTGTCAATGCAATGTCAGATTTCTGTGAAATCCTCAAAGGAGGAAAAAGTAAGTGTCATTTAACAAGATTCCTTGTTAAAGCTGCACGAAAAGAAAAAGATTCCATTGAGCCAATAGATAGCAGTGATTCCATTAGTGGTAGTGAAAGTCGTCCTACCAATCCTCCTGTCTCTTGTCTCCCTCACACCAGTCATGAAGGTTTTCAAAGGTAAGTACAGGTTAACTTGTTTATTTTCTTCATATTTTGTATTTTCTTTATTATTTTGTATTATATTACAGTATTATGATCATTTTTATATGGATATTTTTGGGTTATGGCACGAATCATCTGAGTTTCCATTATTTCTTCTAGGGAAATTCGCTTTGATATACAAGTGCTTTGGATTACAGGCATGTTTCCAGAACGAATTATGCTTATAAATCGAGATTTCACTGTATACCCAGATGAGAAGTCTTTTATTAGCTCTGCCTTTTAAGATGGTTCTTCTGTTCCACTAGTTCTAGAGAGCAGCAGGCCCATTGAATTTTCTGTAATGATGGAAACGTCCTATATCTGTGTGATCCACTATGGCAGTCAGTAGCTACGTATGGCTGTTAAGCACTTGAAACGTGGCCAGTGTGATTGAGAAACTGAATTTTGAATTTCATTTTATTTTAATTAATTAAAATTAACATAGCCACATGGGAGTAATGGCCACCACATACTGGGCAGTACAAGTCTAAAGGGACCTGGGCATGCGGTTTCATGCTGAGGTGACCTTGTCCCCTCTAGATGCAGAATTCTTTATCCTTAAGCTGCTGAAGTTGATGAGGAACTTCTCCTTCATTTGTTTGTTTCTCAAGTAGTTTATGAGTGTCTGCTGCAGATCAAAGTTTGTGTTAGGCACTGGGGATACAAAGTTTTTGCGCTAAAGGAGGACACACATATTTAAAGCATACATTTGTGAGCTCATAAAGTAAACATTTAAACACATGAACTCTCTCCAATGAATCCAGTGATAGAGTTGCTGGACACACAGCCAGCCTGGTGAAGGGTCAGAGGAGACTTTCTTGAGAAGGAAGTGTTTAACTTCTTGTACAAGTAGAAGTTAGCCAAGGGCAATGGGCTAAAGGGAAGAAGACATTCTAGGTGAGCATAAGAAGAGACATGGAAATGAAAACCAGTGTGGTATTGGGCAAGTTATCCTTTGTTGATATGGCTACAGTGGCTGAGGTTGGGGCTGGTGGTCAGTACATGCAAGGCCTTTTATGCTACTGAGTTCTGAGAGGCAATACTCTGAGCCTAGGCAAACTCGAGAAGTGGAGACTCACTCTTTCATAGTTTTGGTTAGGATTAGTCAGGAAAGCAAAAATCTATGCTACGTACTTCAAGATGGAGGAGGTTTCATGTTGGAGATTGGAGTCCTATATAATGATTAGGGTCTAGAGAACAAAGTTAAGGCCACTTTGAAGAAATTCAGAGGATTACAGGAGGACACCACCAATCATCTTGGCCGTCTGTAGCCCTGAAAACCATAGGCAAGAATCCACCTTGGCTGTTTGCTCTCTTCCAATGCCTGTGTGCCCTGCTGCAGCTGGAGGACAGTGCTCTTCCTTCCCTTCTGCCTTCCAAATCTTATGTCCATTTCTTTCAGTGGTGGAATTTAGTAAAGAAATCTGTGAATTGTAGTTTCCAGGCCTTCCACTCTTGAAGTGCAGGGAAGGGCTTAGATGAGCAGGACAGCACTGGGTAGTAATAAATAGTATAAGATACAACCATTTTCTGAAGTGCCTAAACTAGTAATGTCACCTATAGGTAAGGTGACCACAGCATTTACCATCTAAACCAGGTCATTTTTGAAAATGAAAGGGGCTATAAACTTTATTGATAGGTTATTAGTTGATATACAGAATTATAATCTGTGACTATCTCCGGCAAATAGAAATATGTGGTTTCCTTAGATTAGGGCATCATTAAAAAATATGTAATTTTTTTAAGTGAGGGTAAATAGAAGAGACAACAAGGAAAAAATGTGGGTAATTGTTGAATCTGGGTAATAGGTACCTAAGGCTTCATTATACAGTTCTGTCTTCTTTTGTGTGTGCTTGAAATTTTCATAATAAAAGTTAAATAAAGAAAGAAAGTACCTGAAATTGAGATTTAATTGATTCATATATATGTGAAGTATATGTATATATGGATACATATGAATATATATTCATATGTATAGTTGTTAATATAACCTATTCAGAAGATGGTGTTTAAAAAAACTAATATGTGTGATCCTTTAGGACCTCTGAGAATAAAGTTTTGTAACCAGAAAGGGGAGGGGGGCTTTGGGTTTGGGTTTTGGGGCTGTTGGACACTGCATCTGAATTCTGTTTAAAGTTGCTCAGTAGGTCTTTAGGAGTGGCTTTGATAATTAGTCCAGAAACCAGAATTGCAATAGAATTAGCCCCTCAGATGATTTAGCATAGTCCCTGGTGTCTAGAAAGTGCTCAGTAAAGACTTTTCAGTCAACAAAGTAAGAATACCGCTGTGTTCTCCTTTTGCAGGAAGTAAGTTTAAACTCAGATGACAGCTGGCAAGGCTGGGATAAGTCTGGGAAGATAGCTATCTTGATGTCAGGGACCATGGCTGTTTTTTGAAACATGAAGAGGTTGATTGCATCATGCTCACTTGATTTTGTAATTTATCCAGTTGAGCTCTTAACTCTGCTTTTGAAAAAATAAATTTATTATGAGTTCAGTGGAGCCCTGGCTATTGTTTCTCCAGCCTGGAAGCAGATGTGTCTTTGGAGCATGCTGGTTTGGAGGACCCACCAAGCATCCCAAGGAACTAAATGTGAAATGAGCAGGGAATGTTGGCTCCCATCTCAATGATGCTTTGTGATCTAAGAGGTGTTTTCCATTTTCAACAATGTGCTGCAGAACGGTCTGTAACAGTCTGTTGCAATTTTCTCCCCAAATCTCCCACATTTCTGCCAATAGTGAATTAGACTGTCATTAGCTTCACAGATGTGCTTTGATCCCTACACGGCTTGTCTCCTGGCGGGGAGACATCTGAACCATTGATGCAGATTTTCTAAACCTGGAGGATAAAGCACAACACAGTGCAGAGAACGTGGGCGAGGAGCCTGGAGCCCTGGGTTTGACTTGCATTTCTGTTGCTAATTAACTGTGTCATCTTGGGTGAGGCACTAAACTTCTCATTGTCTCAGTTCTCCTATCTGTTAAATGAGAGGATCGGATGGGTCCCTAAGTTTCTTTCAGATTCTTTGTTAATGAATGAGAAAACTCTTCAGGTTTAGAGACAGATGCTATCTCACTACTGGGATTTGGTTGTCTGAATTTACAATCCATGGTGCTTTTCCTGCATAACGATTAATCCTGTTGGGTTACTAGCTCACTGGTCCCCAGTATGCTGCCTATCAAAGGGTGTAAGAGCTCTCTGGGCTTGATGATGGATCTTTTGGGGGCATCTCTGTCCTTCAAAGACCTCATTGTTTAAAGACGGAAAAATACATTTCTGAGCTGATAAAGCTCTTAGTGATCCTCTAGGGACTTCTAGTCTAAACCTGGATGTATAGGGCAGGAGCCCAAGACCCAGAGAAGGTAATCACTTGGCCAATGCTATGTTTGACCCCACTCTGATCTGCCTACCATTAGGCCATAATCCCAGTACTCAAGCTTGTCAGCAGCCCACACCTCGTCAGTGGAAAGATCCTTGGTGATTTTAATTTCACCATAGACAAGAACAAGATCATAAGGAGTGCAGGTGCTTCTTCAGGCTCAGGGAAAGTGTGGCAGTGGATTTAGAAACCCTGGCGGAAAGTTCCCGTGTCACTGTGTACAAAACCAGACAACTCACTTACTTGTATGAACCTTAGTCTCATCTGCCGAATGGTAATGGTAATAACACCTTTACTGCCTACCTCTCAGACCTTTCACGCAGAGCTCATGGATATGATGGGACAACTCTGATAATTAAATAGATTTAAATAAAGGATAATAAAACACAGTAACAAGCATCTGTTGAAAATTTTTGACATGTCAGGCAATGTTTATGCCCTTCAAGTACATTTGCTGATTGAATCCTGAAATAATTCCATTAGGTAAGTGTTACAAACGTAAGGCTTTTTTTTTCTTTTTTAAAATAAATTTAAAACAACTAAGATTGTTGAGCTAATGAAGAGAAGTGCTGGGTCTCACACAAAGGCAGCACAGGCATGTACTATGAACCACATACTAGAGTGACTTATCTTGAGTTTTCAGTAGTCCCATGAAATCAGCAACCATCTCCTGATTACTAAATATACTGTTCTGAACAATGCTGGATGATATCTTTGTATGACTGGTGCCAATCCAAGCAACTCATTCCAAGATAGGTGATGAGCACAGCACTTTGCTCACAGGGCCTTTTCTGCCCCAGAATCAGGGAGTGTGGATGACTGGGTTGGAAAATGATGATTATTGAAACCAACTCCCAACTATTCACACCTCTAACCACCTCTGCTCACACACCCACTCAGCACCCTTGCTCATCACCTCAGTAAATAATCAGTATCTCTCATGAATAGCCAGAGATGTAGCTGGGAAGGAGAGGCCAAATCATGCGCCTTCTCTGTTTGTCTGGAGCAGTCATGTATGGGATCAGTTTTCAGACAGAGGGAGGCATATCTATCTCTTATCTGTTTTTCTGTATCTGTCTACCTACCTATGTACCTACCTACTTTTGAATTATACTCTTAAGGGGCTCATTTCAGAGGTTTTGATTTCCAGTTATTTCCTCCTGACCCACCAGTTTAGGCAATAAATTACAACAAGGAATCTTTAAAGTATATGTTTTAGTGCACTTTGAGGGAAAGGATAGAGAATTCACAATTGACCACTGATGGACAGGGCATCTTCCCCAGCAGGGGTAACAGCTTCTGATACTTCCTCCCCTTCGTATACACCTTGAAATGCCAGGAGATAGTATGCAAAGAAAATGGAGTCCTTTGGACAAATACTCCTACACTTCAAATTTGTTTTAACAAACATCCTAACCATATGAGAGAGAAAATACCTGAAATATTTGTTTATGACAGATAAACCTATGTGTATATATGTGTGTATGTGCATATATATGTATGCATTTACATAATAAATACATACAGCTACATATAGGTAACAGGCATGTATGGTCATGTTATATTTTTATTTGCTTAAAATATCTAAAACATTAACATGTTGATAATTTTCTAATTATAAAAATAATACATACTTTGAAAATATAGAATAACAATAGAAAAAAGTCATCCCTTCACCTGAAAGTAGCCACTGTAAAGATTTTTTTAAGTTTGAGAGAGAGCATGTGCATGTGCAAGTGTGGGGGAGGGGTAGAGAGAGAGAGAGAGGGAGGGAGGGAATCCCAAGTGGGCTCCATGCTGCCAGCACAGAGCCAGACCAGGGGCTCAGTCCCACCAACCATGAGATCATGACGAGCCGAAAGCAAGAGTCGGTCGATTAGCCGACTGAGCCACCTGGGTGCTTCGCCACTGTAAAGATTTTGAGATGTGCTTCAGTCTCTTCTAGGAGGAGGGAGGGGCAGAGAGAGAGAATCTTAAGCAGGCTCCACGCTTGACTGAGCGACTTGACTGTCCCTCTCTTGTTTTTTAATCAAAGGAAAGCTTGTGCATAATTTAAAAACTCAAATAGTCATACAAAAAAGGCCCTTGCTCCAGGCCTATTGTCAAGTGAGGTTTCTCAGAGGAAATGGTTTTCAACTGTTTTGGCTGTCACTGCTGGTATTTATTACCATATTTATATATGATACTTCTTGTGCTATTTTTAAATTTTTTTTAATCTTTCTTTAGTTTTGAGAGAGAGAGAGTGCAAGCAGAGGAGGAACAGAAAGAGAGGGAGACACAGAATCTGAAGCAGGCTGTCAGCACAGAGCCCGATGGGGGCTTGAACCCACAAACTGTGAGTCCATGACCTAAGCTGAAGTCGGACGCTTAGCCAACTGAGCCGTCCAGGCACCCCTATGTGCTATTTTTGACTTACCAAATGTAGACATTACCTGTTGACTTCCTACTAATGTAACCATTTGGGTCTCTTATAGCCCCTCTGCCTTTTCACACACATTCACACACCTTCTCTCCAACCAGTACCTTTTATTGTAAATCAAGGTTTACATATAAATACTAAAATTCTGACTTCAACTCCAATACATGTGTGTAACGGTTTTCCCACACCAGACCAAAAAGATAATAGAGAAGTTCTGGGAGTCTAATTTCACCTATTAAAAAAGTTACCTTCTCTGTTCAGTGCTAAGACTCTTCCTTTCCTTTCTTAGCTCTGCAGAGCAAATTGACTTACTTCTGAGAAATTCTAAGGAGGAAAATGGGGTAGATCTGATGTGTGATGGTGATAGTCTAGGCAACTAGACCCCAAGATTCCTTCTTACCTGAGCAATTTCCTGTTAAGAACTTCTTGTTTCTTCTGCGTTTCCATCAAGTTTTAACTGAGACCATTTTGAATATAATCCATTTATCTTTTGGCTAGTTCTTTACCTCAGAGAAGTTCTTCCCAAGGAATAGAAGCTTGGGCAGTTCAAGGGAGCAATGCATTTGTTGATTAAAGGTAACACCACTTGGTCTTCACAAATCCTTACATCTTAGTTACTGGGTAATATGGATGTTCTTTCACTTGCTTACTTCTGTTTAATTAATCTCTATATCCTCAGTGCTAGGACATAATAGGTACTCAGTGAATGCTTAGTGAATTAATGCGTACATAAGTTATGTCCTGGAAAGGTAAATAAATTTGATAAATGAAATACTATTTTAAAAATGATCCGTATCATAATTTCAACCTTGTTTTCTCTTCATCTCTGATTTCTTGTTATGTCAGAAATAGCTCCTGCTTCCCAAATATTCCCTGTGCTCCCCTGTGATTCTCAGCTTCTCTTGCTTTAATGTGAGGCCAGATGAGTAGTTCTATCCAGTAGGATATGAGCACCAGTGATGGGTGTCACTTCTTATCTGAGACAATTATGAGCTAGTGTTAATTCTTCCTGTCCTTTCTGTCCTGGTTTGGAGGAGGGGAAGGGGTGGCTGCTAAGAAGACTGAAAGGGTAGAATGGTCCTATAGAGACAGCTTGGTTCCTTGAGGCACTGGAGGAGAAACAAGAAGAAGAACTGCCTCACTTGCCTCCAATAGGGATGTAAGGGAGAAAAAAATCATTGTGTTAACCATGGAGATTTCAGGGTTTCTTTGTCATTACAGTGGAGACTAGTCAATCCTAACTAATAAATACTTCCCTTGGTTGTTTTATTCTTATGAGCATGTCTGAAGGAGAATGTGACTAATACCTCTTTCTCAAACGTAAGAATGTACAGAATCCTAGAAAAAAAGGGAAAAAAAGTCTCTTGGACCATTTTATTTAATAATTGTTTCAGGTAAGTACATACATGGAATTAAGGAAAACCTCTTTATGCTTATAGCTTTTCTGTAACTCCAACATCAAAATTAAAAAAAAAATCATATAGATAAGCCAAGTCACTACAGTTTGTGATTGGTAGTATTTTGTTGAGATAAAATTGTGTGCATTTTGTTTAGTTGTTGAAAAATGCACTGTCAACTTTAATTCTATATTTTAGTCATTTCTCTATTTTGATGTCAGTGACTCTTAATGAAGAGAATCCTTGTTGCATAAAAATGATGTAGAAAATTGCTTAATAAACTTCAGGCCTTTGTTTGCTAGTTCAGGATAATTGGACCTTTCTTCTAGCCCAAACTCTACATGGAGCAGTCCGCAAAAGAACATTTCAGTGAGCTATCTCCTACTCTATTAGCTGTCTTATTCACTGGGAGGAAAGATTAGTATTGCATTGTTAGTTAAACCTCCGTTAAGTGGATAAGTAATCCAGTCATTACTTGAATTAGGACAGAGAAAGTATTTGTTGTGCATTTGCTGCTGTTTACTGCTAATCAACATTTCTAAATGGTTTGGAGAGGTCAGGGTCCACCCAGTGTCTCTCCTTACAGTGGGTTTGTCCTGATTGCCAGAGCAAATTTCTTCTTGAGTCAGGTGTACCTGACAACCTATCTTGCTAGTAAAAGAGAACAAAATCTTCAAATTCTCATGGTTAGTTATTTTGGACCCTTGAGAATATGTCCAGGGAACTAAATGTTTATGAACCTCTAATTAGTACCATAGTTGAATTTGGGCTTTTGGAACCAGACAAACCTAGATTCTAATCTTGAGTTAGTCTTACAACCTATTGAGCAAATTATTTACCCTGCCTGAGTCCCTGTTTATTTATTGTAACAGGGACATGATACCTATTACACGATATTGTGAAGATGAAGTGAGATATACATGCTTAGCACATGGCATATGATGTCATTCAATAAATGGAAGTATAATTACAACTCCTCTAGTTAATTAGTTTGGTTAATTTTCTTCCGAGTATATCTGGGTGGCTCAATCTCCTCTCCATTTTGTTTTCATACTCTCACATCCTCAGGTGGTTCCTAAGGCTTGAAGAAAAAGGAGATACTCATCTGCAGAGTATTAACCTTAAAAATGAACCTGCTGTGTTTCAGCACATAATCTCCCGGCCAGCTACATTAGTCTTTGGTAGATTGGTAGTACTGGAAATTACACGGAAATGTAAGACTGAAGAATATAGGCCCGTTAGGAGTCTGCTTTCTTCTTATTGAAGTACAGAAATGTGTATACTGTGGTTTTTTTTCTCCCTTTTTTTTGGAGGGCAAGTAGCTATCACTGTGGCGGTCTACACTTGACATTTTCCTGTTCTGTCATTAGCATGTTTTTGTTCCAGGGAGTTCTGAAGAGCAGTCTCTGGTTTATAAACTCTCAAGTTAGAATCTGTGGCTCTTCCTTAGTGGGCTCTAGCCTCTACCGGCACCATGGTGCTACTCTCATGAGAGTTGTCATTTAGAGTTGTCAGCATATCTGAATCTGGAAATGGGAAAGAGAAGGGAAGAAATCATGAGAAGCTCAATGTACCTTATGATCAGTGTCTAGTTTAGCCTCCCAGAAAGGTTACCCTGCGTAAGGGTAACCACTCTACCCCAAAGCATCAGATTATTACTTCAATTTCTTCATTTTACTTCAGGCAATTTTAGTTAGTTGAGTAGAGATTCCTGACAGCTAACCCATTTCATCTGCTAAAAGTGCCTCAGGTTTTGAGAATGTTGGAGCCTAATAAACATCCATGTCTCACTGAACAGTTTCTTTCAGATTTCTTTCCTCCAAACACCTAGCTTGGCTTCCTTATCTGAACAACTTGTTATTTTGAGTGATGGTAAAGAATCAGAAGAACTCCGAATCGTGGAGTGCTGTGAGAGTTGAACAGACCTAGGCAGATTCCTGCGTGAGGAACTGAGGGCAGCTTGAGGCCAGAGACCCCAGAGGAGAGGGACACTAGTAAGGGTATAAAGAGAAGAGAGGCTGAAGATGTCAGAGACACACTTTATCAACAGTAAACTCTCATTTATCATTTGCCTAAAGTAATTCCCAATACCAAGAAAGAGGGAGTGGGAAAGGTAGAAAGAGAAAAAAATTCCTTTAGCTAATCTTTTTCTGGGTCTTCTTATATCTTGTCATAATCCCTTCTGAGAGGTGACTTTGAACGTTTTTGTATTGTCTCATCTGTAAAATGGGTCGAAAGTTCTGCTGTACATTTAATAGAAAGGCTATAAAGATGAAATGTGCATCTGCTTTCAAAAGAAAATGCTGTACGAATGCGGAGAGTTAACCACCATTGGCTCTGGTGGCAGACAACGGGGAACACATGAAATTAGCTCGTTCTCTCTTGCCACTTGCGAAGAATTCTAGGAAGTGCATAGTTAGTTGCTATGACTGGAGGAGGAACTGATTTCTTTCTGCTCAGTCCCCTTTTACCCATGAAGTGAAAATCTTTTTATGGACAGCCATTTTAAGAAATTAAAAAAAAATTTTTTTGGACAGTGATTTTTATGGTTCCCTTCAAGGAGTGAAGAATAGAGGTGAATCTTTGATGCCATTTTTCCCTTTGATTTTTTTTCCTTGGAAAAGGGGTAAATTTTGAGTCCCTGAGTTTTTCCTAGGTCTTACTTAGCACATGGGTGTAGCTCTTGAGCAAATTCAGCTTGCTCTGTTGTGTCTTGAAACCCTTTTTGAGCTGAGCCAAGGAGCACCTTGGGCACAGCACAGTGTCTCACCTGCAGATGGAAATGGACACAGGATCATGCATTGCTGTAGACTATAGTATGGGACCCGGTGGGGGAGTCTGAGTTCTATTCTTGCCTCCATCATTGCTGGCTGTGTGATCTCTGGCATCTTCTCCCCTACTTGCCTCAGTTTCTTCATCTGCAAATGGGGAATAACACCTGTGCCTTTGTCAGACAGTTGTGGGGATTAAATGAGGTGACAGAATTTCTTCATTTTACTTCAGGCAATTTTAGTTAGTTGAATAGAAATTCATGACGGCTAACCCATTTCATCTTCTAAAAAGTGCTCCAACTTTTGAGAATGTTTGAGGCCAATAAACATCCATGTCTCACTGAACAAAGGATGTAACAAAGTGACTCAGACATAGTGAACACCAATATTGTTAGCTGTTGTGAGTGTCTAAAGATCCTTAACTTTTTGGCTAAGAGATGCTATGCTAAAGATTTAGGATCCCCTGCAAAATAAAAATCAACTTGAAGCTATATAAAGCACTATTGATAGTAAATACTTTAGGACAATGGGGAAACAGGATTTGACAAACAAAACTGATTTTGTGCTGGCTTCAGAAATTTGCCCACTAAAAAATGGTGACAGACATAAGAGGCCAAGTTCTTGTACTGGCAGCTATGTACCTGCTTGACTTTCGGGGGGAGTATGGGATATATTTTCTACTGCAGTGCTGAAATATGAGGGGGAGAGAAAAATCCCATTAAGTCTAGATACTTCCCATTTTATGGGTTAAGACAAAAGAGTGGATGGGATGTCAACATCAAAGTATACCAAGGGAGTAGACTCAGACTGTAAAGGATTTAGTACTTTCAAATGATTTCCATGTCCAGTGATACTTGAAGTGTTTTTAACACAATTCCATGGTATCTATGCAGAAAGATGCCATTTTAAAATAATGACTGTGAAAAGTTATTTGTCAAAACTCAAGTAACTAAAGCAAACACTTTTCTGTGCTTGACATTTATTTGGCTAATTTTCATGTATCTGTACAGTTTAATAAAGTCAGCTGTAACCTCATCCATTATATAAACTCAGAACATATTTTATCCACTTATCTCAGACCCTGTTATCTGATATTAGTGTGAAAGGAAGGAGTTTATTCTCTTTTCCTTGGTACTGTTTCTATGATCAGAACTCTCCTTTAAATGTGGCTGGATTTAGGCTTTCACTGTACGTCCCAAGTGGGTTCACCACTGTTAATGAAGGGAAGGGGTTCTAGTGATTCTCTTTATTGCCAGATGCTTCCTTACTAGTGCTGGAGAAGGAAACATGGAGATCCATTCTAGAATGTGACTTCTCTCAGAACCCCCTTTCTGTTTCTCTTTTACTAGGTAAGGTAGATATGGTTGCAGAACTTTCTTAGATTGTACAGAGATTTGTTCCTTCTTTCTCAGGATTGTTTTCCTTTCTTCTTCTAACCAAGCCTTATAACAACCCCAGGAATTCTGGGACCTGATTTTCCTTAGATCATATTAGAGTAGGGCTCTTCTCCTCATCCTCACATTTCCCATAGAGACCTCTTCTCCATTCTCTTGAAGCAGGGAATATAAGGGTGAACACTTTGGGTTTCTCCCACTCTACTTGCTTCTTTCCAAGTGTTGGAGTAGTTAACTGGGTTGCTGGGAGGCTGACATCCATGGGACAATATTTAAGTCAGTTATTAGTATGGAATGGTGCCTCTGCCAACATCCAGAGCAGATGGGCTTATGCACTTCCAGTCTCCATGGGGTCAAAGACTAAACAAGTCCTCTACTCTCTCCTTGCCCTGGCATCTCTACCTAGTACTGGGCCATGTGTTAGGATGGGTTCTCTAGACTCCATCTTCTTATTGACAAGTCTCAAGGATTAGATAAGAGAAGGAAGTTGGAGAAGGTTAGAGTTGGAGAAAGAAGCTTCTACTTTACTCCCAAATGTAAGCTGTGCCCTTTTGCCCAGCTTTATCATAGAGCCCAGTCTTTGGGTATGATTGAGTATTTGTTTGTATATTAATAAAACCAATGCTTTGACACTCCTTACTCTCATGATTCTTGGGTAGATTGGCTCAACTTGTCAGAACCCAGGAGGACAAATTGAGACTTAGGTCACAACCCCAACTCCTCCTACAAGATACAAACCCAGGGGCACCTGGGTGGCTCAGTTGGTTAAGTGCCGACTTCGGCTGAGGTCATGATCTCACAGTTCATGGGTTCAAGCCCCGCATCAGGCTCTGTGCTGACATGTCGGAGCCTGGAGCCTGCTTTGGATGCTGTGTCTCCCTCTCTCTCTGCCCCTCCCCTGCCCATGCTCTGTCTCTCTCTCTCTCAAAAATGAATAAACATTAAAAAAAATGGAAAAATAAAAGATAGAAACCCAGTAGTATCATTTCCATTCCCTCAGCTGTTCCAACCTCCAACCAGGTGGGACCTTGTCCCTCCTTTTCTCTGCCCAGGTTGGCTTTGTATAAAAGCTTTGTTTTTGTTCCAAGAGAATGGCCTTGGCAATTCCCATCCCACTCTTCTAAACTTGAGTTGGAGCTATGGCTTAGGTTCTGAGCAATGTGGTTGACTAGAAAAGGAGGGAAATAATAGTTTCTGGAGAATTGACTTCACCAGAGGCCTGTTGCAAAAAAGGAAAGATACTTGTACTCACTCTGGAAAGTAGGGTTTTTTATCTAAAAATCTGGTGCTGCCATGAGTAGCGTGGAGCTGACCCGACGGTCACTCAGCAATATAAATTTCACTTAAGAAAGAAGGAAAGGAGGGGCGCCTGGGTGGCGCAGTCGGTTGAGCGTCCGACTTCAGCCAGGTCACGATCTCACGGTCCGTGAGTTCGAGCCCCGCGTCGGGCTCTGGGCTGATGGCTCAGAGCCTGGAGCCTGTTTCCGATTCTGTGTCTCCCTCTTTCTCTGTCCCTCCCCCGTTCATGCTCTGTCTCTCTCTGTCCCAAAAATAAAAAAAAAAAAAAAAAAAAAAAAAAAAGAAAGAAGGAAAGGAAACGGTGATGATGCTGTTGAAGGAGAGGGGTATAAGGCTTTCCCATGGATTTTTCTTAGGGCCCCCACTTGAGGTACTGCAGATACTGAAGGGAAATGACAATGGAGACTCTCAATAGCAACAAAGGTACATTGCTGACAGGTGCCCAGGTACATTGAAGCCATTTGGGAGCCACGTCCCATTGGCTTGGATATAGAAGAAAATGGCTTCTATTGAAGAGACACCCTACCTTTCCCAGAGGGAGACAAGTGGATACTAGGGGCCACAGGGACAAGGAGCTAAGCTCTGGGATACAGAGCTTACTGTCACCTCACATAAGGTCTCTCCATTTAGGGGAGTGTGGTTCAAGACCAGTCCTATGATAGCTGAGCAGATACCGGTGGGAAATGCAATAGGATCAGAAGGTGTGTGGTCCAGTACGAGTAAAAGCAAAGCTTCTTCTGAGTGTAACTTTGAATGCTAAGGAGGAGGGCGGCTCAGGTGAGAGACATATGTATTTAAATTCTGTAAGGTTATAAGATCTGAAGTGAATGTCCTGGGAGAACAGTGTGAAATGACTGTTGAGTCCAAACCAGGGCTATTTTTTATTAAATATTAATGCCACACATTTCTACAGGGTTCATAGAACAGATGTTAGGCCTGACATTGTGGCGATTTAATTGACTAAGAATATTTCCTGTCATTTTTATCAATGTCTGGCTTTCCAATGTCTGTGAAATCTGAAAATATAAAACACAGGAAGAGATAATTAATACTCCGTTTCCATCCGTGGTTACCTGAATATTGCCCCCTGGAGAAGTTGTAGCTTTCTCTTGAGTATTTTTCTTGGAGGCAGAGACAGGCTGAGCTGACCTAGTCTCCCTGCAAATTGTTCCACTGGGCCTGTAGCTGGAGAACAGCCCACTCTGTAAGCGCAATTCTTTCTTTCCTGTTGGTTTTAAGAAAATAAGCAACTTCTAAATAAGCTTTGCTTTCGTGGCAAAAACTCCTTGGGGTTCCAATTTTTCCCTTTCTTTCTAAATCTTCCCCTCCCCCACTTTCCCAAGTCCTTTTGCTCAACATCTTCCTAGATTTAAAACAACAATAAAAGGCTCTTTGACAGCGAAATCTTTGCGGAGGGACCTTTCTAAGTAGAATCCAAGGAAGTGGATAGGACTTATTTTGAGCAAATTCGCAGTGACATAAAATGTGGCTTATGGTGATTTAGCATCAGGAAATATTTGCTAAGTAGAGAGCTCAGGAAAGAACAATTCTAAAGTGATTCTTGGTCAGGTGCAGCTTATAATGGGCCTATTCATAGGGAAAAAAAGCCCTAGGTCCCTTCCTCACAAAAATTACATTATTTACATGGAAAAACTGTGGTCACACATTTGCCCTGTAAGTAAGGCCATGTTGCTTTACATTTATTAAATGATTTTGGCCCGCCATGCTGAAGTTTCTGTTACAACCTCAAGGGAGAGCAGCTCATGGTAAGAGAGGGAGAAAGGAGAAGATGTGTTGTTCTCAGCCCTGGACATTAAATCATTGCAGTAGTGATTTTAGAGGAAATGAGGCAAAATTGGGCTAAATGAAAACCTGCTGGTGTGGCCTGGGAATTACCCCTAGCAGCTCAGGGAAGGCCTAAACACTGTACCGTCTGTACCCGTGGGTCTGAGCTGTTGCCCTCTGCCCAGGGATTTTGCTCTCCACCTTAAAGGTGCAGGCTTGGCCCACCTGTCTGCTTCTAAAACACCCTTGTGCTCTTGTTGTCAAAGCGAGTTGGCATGTGTCATTAGCTGAGGGGAATTAAATCCTGAGCTGTAGAAGTGTAAGGCACTTTTTGAAGGTAGTTTTTAGGATGCAGAGAGAAGTGACACTGGTGTGAGAGGGAAGCCAGAGTCTACCCTGCCGTCTAATGTGATACGAGAGGAGATGACATGGGGGTCCTTGGTGGAGACTCACTGCAGCGTGTTATAGAATATGCTTTAAGGAAACAAGACCAGGCCCCTCTGTGTGTTATAATTTAAGGGGCATGTGCATCTGAGCCCGTAAGTCCACTCTTAAAGCTAGTCTTTGAGGGGAAGGCTTGATTTCTGAAGGACCCTTGGTAAAATACAAATGTGCTATCTTGGCTGTGACACCAATGAGTTGGTGAACCCATAGCATAGATTAGTTAGTGGTTTGCCATGTCAAGAATAGGTTCCTGCAGTGAGAGGACATAAAATTGGTAAATTTTGAAGGGAGGAGGGGGGATGG
Source organism: Panthera onca (assembly GCF_046562875.1). Classification (NCBI taxonomy): domain Eukaryota; kingdom Metazoa; phylum Chordata; class Mammalia; order Carnivora; family Felidae; genus Panthera; species Panthera onca. Next base: position 55,185,612 of record NC_138341.1, read on the forward strand.
GGGAGTCCTAGGCATAGATCTTCCCTCTATGGGGTGCCACACAGTCATGTCCAGGTTGAAGGTACAGCAGGAGGACACTGAGTACTTGGAATCTCCATGAAGAATGCTAACGAAAGGAGGATAAGAAGGTTCTGAGACACATCTTGCTCTCTTTCCCAGGGCCTGTCTTGGATGGCTCATGTTTTTTCCTACCCAGACAAGTATCACCACATACAGTCCTTTCTTAAAGGATGGTAAGCATTCTGTTTTCCTACACCTGTTCTTTGGTTAAAAAAATGGGGACCCCAAGCCTAAGCCCCACAGTCGTAAGGGACATTTATGACATAGGAAGACTGAGACATTCTCCAAGGCCAACACTGAGCATCAGACCCTGCTTTCGCTGCTGAATTTCCAGCACCGAAGCTAGAAGGCGGAAGTAGCAGGCCTGGGTGAAAAGTTAGGTGATGTTTATAGCCATGGAACCAAAATACAGGAGGAGGCAGGTGGGTGAAATTTGCCTAGGTTGCCTCCATGTGTATAAATCATGAGCTTTTAGTTCGTTTAGGGGAAAAATCAAGCATTCCTGAAACAGACCCATTTCCCCCCAGCTTTTTTAATGTGCCTTTTCCTGGATTTTGCTTTCAAATCTGCATGAATTATTTTTCTTCTATTAAATATTAACGTGCCTTTCTAAGTAGAAAAAGGGGGCAAATTAGGTCTGGTACGCATGTTCCCTGCTACTATTTACTGCTGCTGGGGGATTGCAGCAAATGCCAGCTCCCAGCACATTATTAAATCAGGCCTGCACTGAGCCCAGATGTTACACCGGAGCCGGTGCAGTAGATACAGGTTAAAACCAAACAGCAGCAGGTGCCAGGTTCTCTCTGGTGGGGCTTGCCTTCCCACATCCTTCTCCCTTCCCGCCCCCACCCCCCCGCCCCCAGTCCTGTGTGTGCCCTTTGGCAAATTCGCCATCAACTGGGTGCAGCTCGCTCTTCCTGGAGCAGTAATTGTGTAAGGGGGATTTATTTTTTTAAGCCTGTTATTTTTTCCCCAATGACTCTTTCTACTTGATTAGTTCAGGATCAATATGTCTGGTAGGCAGAACGTGACGGGGAGGGTGATTTATCAGTGTCAGGGGTGGCTCTGGGCTTTGTTCATGTGGCTCTCCTCTTCATAGTGACTTCCCCCTCACACCGACACACATGTGCGCGCGTGTGTGCGCGCGTGCACACACACACACACACACACCACCACCACCACCAACAACAACAACACATCCTTCTCTCTGCTCTTCTCCTTATCTAAATTCTACTCATATTTGTGACCAAGATGAATTTGGCCTTCTTGCTGAAGGCCATCCTATGGTGTCTAGTTTGTGACCTCCAACAAAACTGTGATGTTTCGGATGATGATTGTTACATGGTATGGGTTATGGTTCCCCAATAGTCTGCAGGCTTCCTGAGGGAAGGAATTATATCTCAAAAATATGAAGTGTGTAAAGAGCACAGGATTTGCGGTCAGGATCCTGAATTCTGACTGTGCAACCTTGGCAAATTTTTTAACGTGTAGGATACAGTTTTACTATCATCACCTACCTTCCTCCTCCTCATCATTTCTGAGACTCAGATCATTGTTTCTCAAATTGTAACATGCATATGGGTTTCCTAGGATCTGGAGTGGGCCTGAGATCCTGTGTGTCTAATGGGCTCCCAGGTAATGTCGATGATACTTGTCTGCTTGTCACACTTTGAGAAGCAAGGTCTCAAAGTGAATCCTAAGTGAGATAATATATGTGAAAGTGTCTGGTAAACTCAAAGACCCTGCCTATATCATTGCTAAACCTTAAGTGATCCTTGTCTCTTATTTTTTATCCCCATTTCAAATTCATCGGCAAATCCCACTGGTGCTGCCACAGAAGGCATCCTGAATGCAGCCATTTATGAGCCCCTCTATCACTTCCAACCTCAGCTAAGCCACCTTCACATCTCTTGCTTGGAGATTATTGTAGTAGCTTCCTAACTGGTCTTCTTGCTTCTACTCCTGTCCCTTTCCCACCCTCTTCTGGATCCCTATAGTATTTTCTGCATCCAGCAGCCATGTGATCCTTTTATAGTATAAATCAGATCCTAAAACTCTCCTCTCCCAAACTCTTCAGTGGCCTATGAGGGCTTGGTCAATATGGCCCCGACTGTTATTTGCAGCTGCCTTCCTTCACCTCCTTGCCTCTCACACTTTTTCCCTCTGCAAGAACCTGGCTTACTCAGTAATTTTATCCAGCCCAGTTCTCAACTTCCCTTTCTGTAGTAGCAATCCCATCATTATTTACCCCCTGGCCTGGATTTATTATGTTTTCCATCGCACCTACTACTACCTAACATTCCATCATGTATTTATGTGTCATCCGTGGTCTGTCTCACTGATGCAGAATAAGCTTGTGGGGACAGAGGGTGGTCTGGCTCGTTCTGCTCTGTATCATCAGCATTTGGAGCAGTGCACGGCACATAGTAGGCCCTTAGATATTTGCTGGATGAAAGGGTGAATGAATTATTCTTACTTAATTGAATTGCTATCTATCCCATGCCTGACAGAGTGACTACTTCATAAGCATTTGCTGAGGCAATCATCGTTGCGGTTTTTTAAACGGACGGTCCCTGGATGTCTGTCAGTGGGAGTTACTCATGTTTATTGTGGGTCAAGTACACCAGTACATGATTGATCTTCATGATTGAAAAATGTAGACCTTTGAACAGGAAGTAGAAGCAAATGTCTGAATTCTGAGAAGCAAAATTGTGAGAGTTGAGATGAGTTACAGGTATCTTGGCCCCTCAGGACTGCTGATCTTTGCTTAATCGCTTCTTAGCCAAAATGATGCTACACACACACACACACACACACACACACACACACACACACCTCAAAACCAGCCAGCCAAACCACACCAAAACTAAACCACAACAATAATGGAACTAAGTCCTAAAAGGAAAAGGACAAATTGAGAATCTGGGTTTCTGATCAAGTAAAAACGCTGTGTAAATGGGTGCACACAGGGGAGGACTTCTCAAGTTGGATAATGGAATCTCTCTTTACTTCAGTTCATCTAAAATAGCACATTAATAAACTGAACCAAATGTGGTGCTACAGCTGGTTTTATTGGTCATTAACATTTACAGAACCACGTGAAGTCATGTTTTCCAATTTCGAGATTAAAAGATTTAGCTGGCCTAATTATCGGCCTCTAAATGGGGACTGCATCAGAGTGCAGCCAGCAGAAGAGTTGTCTTTGCCTTCCAGGATGCCTTTGCCTTCGCCTTCATGGTGCAGGTGATTGAAGACAAACGTGTTCAGTGATCCTTGGCTGGATTTGACCCTACAGAAGGGTGGCTACTGGCAGCTTCCTGGCCTCCCAGTGCATTGTCTACAGTTTAAAGGTGCTGTATTTTGGGTTCAGGAGGCTACCTTATACACACAAGCAAATGGCATCCATCCTTGAAACCTGAGTTATTGCTCGGGTTCTCATTGGTTTTCTGTCTTCTGTTCAGTGAGGCCAAGCCATTAATTGTGTGATTAAGTGTGATTAAAACCTCTACCTGAATGAGATTTTTGGTAAATGAATTAACTCATCAGAAATAGTGCTTGCCAGACCACGTGTCTTGATTTTTGGTTCAAGAAATACGGCAGGCTTGAGGCAAAGGCAGGGGAGGAAAGTAAGTGTGAGAAAGGAGGTGGGGGGGTGCACAAAGAAGAAAATCAACCAGCATTTTATTGAAACCTTTCCCTCACCTCCCTGCCCTGTGCAGGACACTGAGATAAGTGCTCTGGGGAGACCACGGCAGAAACACACACAGAGACAGCCATAGACTCAGTTTTTGTGGCAGGGTGTGCACTGTTTGGCCCCGTGCCAAGGACAGTGACTCTCTTGGTGAGGATTTGCACCCAGGGCCTCACAGGGATATACTGTTGATGGGACTGACTCCATCAGTGTTATTTCTCCCTCCTGCCCACCCTGGACCACTTGCACATGCCCAGCATGGGAAGCCATCAGGGAGGCAGTTGCCCAGAGGGAAATGTGACTGCCAAGGTACAGTTTTTCCTGAGGCCATGAAGATAGTTTCTGGTTGTTGTAGCTTTACTTGTTTTCTGCTCTCCAGGCACATTCTAGAGAGTGCTTCTGGACTCCGGCAGGGCGGGGGGGGGGGGTGTACTTACTCTGCACTGTGAGCACCTAGTTTTGCTGAATGAGTCTGACCAATCTCCAATCTGGGTTAGAATTTTCTTTTAATTAGGACTCAAGGAGCAGGGCAGGCTAGGGGAAGGGGTTGAGATCTGAGTGACATCTGGTTTGGCAAATGAGAGACTGGCTGAGTCTTTTGTTCTCTTTGGGCCGAGCTTCCTAATGCGCAAAATGAGGACAGTTGGCCCATCAAATGACCTCACATTCTATGCTTTAATAGCAACAGTGGGTGGCCATGGGTGGTCCTGAGTGTAGGATGGCTGTGACCATCTCTATCTGTAGTAAGAAATCTGGCAGCATTATTGAAGGTGGATGGAAGGAGGGAGAGACTGAAGACAGGAAGAACATTTAAGGAATGCTTACATAGTTCCAGATCACGGTTTTAGTTTCTACTGCTTCTGACTTTTTTTTCAGTGTCTCCAGACCAGTGTCCTCCTGATCACTGATCCTTGCTTTTTAATTCCTGTTGGTTATGGGTTGAATTCTGCCCCTCCATACACACCACCTTCCCTTCAAAAAAGATATGTTGTAATCCTGAGCTCCGTACCTCAGGATGTGAGGCAGTACATTTCTGCCATTTAAGGCACTCAGTTGGTGGTGCTTTGTTATAGCGGCCCTAGCAAACTGATACAATATCTTTCTGCTCATCTGGTTTCATACCATTGGCAAGCCGTGACCACCAGCACACTGATTTCTTCTCAGTCTTCCCCAATGTGTTAGTCTTTGTATTGTAAAACTTAGACTGTGCTTCCTACCTTGCTCTTTCTTGGGTCTATCCCTGTATTTTGCACGTAACTCTCCACTTAGTGGTTGATGTGTGTGACGTGGGGAGGTAAACGTGGTGGCCCTACAAGTGAGCAGCTTTATCCACCTCTGGGCTTTCCTGTTATGCCCATACTCTGCTGCCACCTATGGTCTCTTGGGGTCTAAGTCCCCCACCATGTTTTGAACTTCTCATTAACATGTGAAGCTGAATCAGAAGGCTGAAGGCCTGTGACTTGAAGTTCCTTTCTTTACTTTTCAGATTTGTTTGCATATAATTACAGCATTCTTGATCCTGTTCCCAAACCATCCCAAATGCATTTACTCTAAGGTATGGCTCTGAAGTTGGAGATCAAGTTATAATCCAGTGACACATAACTGAAATAATGTGACAACTCTGAACAATACTAAATTCTCAAATGTCTAAAGTAAACACAAAAATGTAAGAGGCCGAAGGGGCTATATGATCTATTAAAAACCTAGTTTCCTTATGGTCAATTTCTCTTGTGGTATTCCAATATCAGCTTTCTCTTTAAATTTCTTTTTTAACATGGGCACTGGAATTTTATCATAAGTATAAGATATATTGCTTTGATCATTTCTGGCCTATCTTGTTTTACTAAAAGAAGCCAAAAGAGACACACTTTGCCATCAATCAACAGACATGCATTGACCTTGTGCTGGGTCCCACAAGCTCTCTGCTGGAAATGTAAACATGGTCTCTGTCCTAAGTGAGTTGGGGAGATAAGGCACTCACATTCCAAGTACTTAGAGGACAATTAAATGCTAAATAGTGTTGAACTGGCCTCGGTGCAGTAGGAGTCTGATTTCATGGAGTGGTTGGGAGAGGTTTCCTGCCTGGATAACATGTAAATTTAGTTTGTTGCTGAAAAGGTCAAGATATTCTGCTTTCCCTTTCACCTCAAAAATTTCCCTCTACCTGCCTGTATTATTGGTTGGTTGATTATAAATCAGACTCCAAATAAGAAACACAAAATGGCCTGAGGTGGGAGCTGTTGGGACAAGCTGTCACCCTTGATGCAGTAGTGGACACCTTATTCATCTGAGACAGATAACACTTAGAAATCATAAAAATAACAGTCTCCTATTAGTCTAGGCTGTCTCTTAAGATTCTGTTTCCTACACTTTACTTACCAGAAGATCCACAATTTTCTAAGATACACATAAAGTTTAAATGAGGCCACTGGGAGTTCCTTTCCCATTTTCCTGGTGGGGGAGATGGGAGACCTGTTCCCAGCTTGGAATTTGCACAGATGTGTTTCCAATAAAACACAATTAGGCCTCATGTCTCCATTGTCCCCTTCCCATTCGCTGTGAGGTGGTGCAGATGAAGTGTGAGCTCACACGCAGGATAATAAAGCCATCGCTTGCTTCTCCTCTTCGCTTAGTTTCCTTTACAAAAGTGCAGATTTAATTTGAAGTTTGGAGAAGAGAGGAAGGAAAAGCAACTTTCCAAAACATGAGACAACAGTTCTTTCTAATAGGAACCACATTTTCCCTCTAAATTATGGTACCTGAGGGTCCCTGTGCAAGGGTTGAGAGGTGATGAAGGTAGGCTTGGGGAGGGTTTGGGGAGCTGTGGTTGATATTTTGGCCCATCTGGGCTTGCATCTCTTGGGTTTCTTGGGATTCATGGAATACATCTGACCAGAGTGAAATGTGAGAAACCCTTTAGAGAAGTGACTGTGGAAATAAATAGCAATGAATATTTATATGTCTAGACCAGAGGTCAGACCTCTTTTTAGTTTTCCAGGCCATTAGTGGGGTTAAATAAGGTCTACAGGGACCATAGGTTCCACTGGCAGGGTTAAAATCTAGGTCATAGGGGAAGGAACAAAGTAGAGGGGCTGAAGGGAAGAGGTAAAGACTTAAGAAAGAAAAGGGGATATAGGGAAAAAGTGTCCACAAGGGATGAAACAAGTAGTTGTAACCAGCAATAACTCTGACTCTACTTTAGGTTCAATCATTATCTTTGGCTTAACTCAGCATTCTCATATTTTTCTAATATGATTTTTAAAAGACGGTTAAATTTTTCCTATACTTTCTTTATTCTCAAAGAATAAAGAGTGGAAGGTAGTAGTCACTAGTGGGAGGGGAATCAGAGTTGATAAAGCCTGGGGAGCTCTCCTTGCAGGTGGGAACTCTCTTGAGTTATGGGGCCAGGGTGATATAATGGAGCCAGGGGTGATATAATAGTAACTGGCACAGAGACTAACTAGTGAAACCTTCAATATTGCCCCTCTCCTACCCCATTCCCTTTGCTGCCCCCTTCTTCCTAAAATGGAGTCACATTTGTTGGCCATCATGACACTGGAGGGGAAAATGGTTTCTGCCTTTCCAGGAATAACTCAAATCTTGTTTGGAAATATTTGGAACATGTTGGACAATTAATCAGAGTAATTTTCTTCCAAAGAGAAAGCAGAAAGATTTGGAGTGAGATTATTTGAATAGTGTTAGAAAAAACTATCCAAGAAAATGTCCTTTAATACAGATTTTAGTTTTATATGGTGCAAAGATTTTCCCTTACAAGAAAAGATTGGGAGATAGAAGGCTTTTGTTTGTTTGTTTTTGGTCCTTGTTCTTGTTTGTTTGTTTCAAGTTTTTATTTTTTAAGTCCAGAATCAGTTCCTTCAACCAACCATCCATCTGTCCACCATCTGTCCATCCATCTATCCATCTACCTATCCATCCACCCATCTACCCATGCATCCACCAGCAAACGTTTTTAGGGAGTCTGCTTTGTGCCAGGAACAGAGCTAGGCACTGTGGACAGAGAGATGAATGAGAAATGATTCCTGCCCTTGGGGAGCTCATAGTCCAGTGGGAGAGAGATATAAACATTAATTATACCGGTGTGATGAATGCTCTAATAAAGTTCAGAGCAGGGTGCTCAGCTTCCCCACAGAGCTGTAGGGCAGCCATCATCTATTTTACTTTAGCCTTCTAAAGGTCTCCGATTCCTCCAAGAGTAAACTCTGAGCCCCAGATCTCAAGGGTGCTGGATTAGGTGTAGCTTTAAAATAAGTCTTGCAGGTTGCAGCTGCTAGTGATTCAAAGACAGTGAAGAGAGAGGACTGTGAGACTAAGTCCCAGGGCTCATGGATTTCTGAATTTATGTTCTCTCAACTTTTTTCCTCCCTGGGGCCTAAATATGCTCTAATATGGCAGTGCTGCATTCCTGCTCCAGCTTGTCTCCAATCTGCTGTTTAACTTGTTTCTTTGGGAGGTCGCTGCTTATCCAAAGAGTTTCACTAAAAGCTGCAACGGGGTAGGGATTGATTGTGTTCCATATCCCTCACTCCATCACCCAAAGCCAGTCAAACAACAGCTGCTGAGGGCTTAGACCACACTGAGCAGATCTGCTTCAATTTCTCTGTCTTCTTTTTTGTCACTACTAATCTTTACACTCTAGACTTTCCAAAGCCAGACTGCGGTCAGGAGAAAGATAGTGACAGTGGGGACACACAAGTCCCTGGCAGAATGCTTTCAGGTTGAAAACAAATATAGTCAAATACTCTAGTGGGATTTTGTTTTTGTTTTGCCTTTTGCTACCAGGAATAAGAATAGGAAAAGGGAAGTATGAAGTTGGGAAAATTTTTGTTGTTACCGAGGTTTGAATATTTCCAATATCAGAAATTTGTGACATAGTGGAAAAGATGCTTCTATTGATTCCACTGAGAAACATTTTTAATGGTGTTTGCTACTGAGGAGAAGCTTTCCAACCAAGGGAGAAGGAACGTTCTAGATTCACATATCACCATGAATGCATGGCCTTAGAAAACAGCTGAAAATCTTGGTGTAGAGAGAATGTTTTCTTTACTAGTTTAATGCTCTCCTAAAATGTAAATTTGAGTTTGTTTGGGTTGTAGAAAAGTTGAGCTGCTTGGCAGACGTTTCTGTGAATTATGTGGTTGAAGCATATTACTGAGCCTTTTGGTGACCCTGAAAATGTGATTTTTAACAGTTAAGGTAGGAAAGAAATTATCAGGACTAGCTAAAAGGGAGGAAGATGGAACTGATATTTTTGAAGTCATAGGACCTAAATTTAAAGGCAAAACAATTTTAAAAAAGCATGGTGATTGCTTTATAAACTGTCATATTTGGGCCATTTGGGAAAACAGGTTGGAATTTTCAAGTTTTAGCACTGGAGGGAGCAGGTGTACATACAAATGTAAATCACACCCAGTCGTCCAGATGACTGGGGTGGATAGGACCTAGTGACACTTAACCATCTTATGCCTTACTACATCATGTAAGTCCTGGACTTAAGTCCCATAGCAGGTTGGAGCAGCCTTTTGAGGGCCTGATTCAGGGCAGGGGTATAGGAATTGACAAGTTGTCCAGTCAACAGTACCTGCATGAAGTTTTGAAACCCCCTGGATGAAGGTGCCACCGTGGTATAAAACCTCCTGTCCCATACTTGGCTCGCCCCTTTCCCAAGTGAGGACATACCTCATTTGGAGCACTAGTCACTCCTAACTCTACCAGCCTCCTTGCTCTGCCCTCCCTTCTCTAAGCCCTAGCCCATGATTGGTTCTGCCTTGCTTGAACCTTAACCCTCATATGAATAGTTCCTGAGTGTTTTGTTGTTATTGTTAATGAAATCTTAGAGTCATATTAATTATTGAAGGAAATCTGAGTACCTTCCCCAACTGAAACCAGAGAAAGATGGTATGGGAGGAAACCTATGAGAGTCTAATTCTGGGAGTTCACAACTTAATTCAAGCATATGTCCCTCTAATGACATGTGTCAGCATGTCTGTTATAGTGACTTGAGGAATATACACTGACTGCATGTGAGAATATTTATCTCCCATGTGACCCATTTCCATCCTGAATCTTCATCAGATGTTATTTTCTGCATAGGCCACACCTATGGCCCTATGCCTTTGCTCACGCTGTTCCTTCTGCCTCTGGTGCCTTTCTTCTACTTCTCCATCTATCAGGGTTCACATCGAGTCCACTTCTGTCTCTATCACAAGTGTCTATCAGAATGTTTGGCATGTCACAGGATTCCAAGTGAGAAACCAATTCAGTGAATATTTGATTGAATGGAAGGGTTTGTGATGTTTGCCATGGGAAATCGTGGACCATGAAAAAAACACTAAAAAATACTCAGTAAAAATCAATTCCTTTTTAGAATTATTATTGGAAGGCAAGTAGCATTTGGGAAGGCAGGAGGGAGGGAGTTACAGGTGGGAGAAACTGTAACATCAAAGGCATAGAGGTGGAGATGAGCATAGATTTTAGGTAAAAGTGAGATGTGACTAATTAGATTGGAAGAGGTATTGAAAGAAAGAATAGGAAATAATGTTTGGAGGGCCCATATTACTAAGCCCCTTGAGAGGTCTGGAAGAGATGAAATAGGTAATGAGTAGTCATTGAAGGTTCTTTTTTAAAAATTTTATTTAATGTTTATTTGTTTTTGAGACAGAGAGAGACAGAGCATGAATGGGGGAGGCTCAGAGAGAGAGGGGGGGACACAGAATCTGAAGCAGGCTCCAGGCTCTGATCTGTCAGCACAGAGCCCGATGCAGGGCTCGAACTCACGGACCATGAGATCATGATCTTAGCTGATGTCGGACACTTAACCAACTGAGCCACCCAGGAGCTCCTGTCATTGAAGGTTCTTAAGCAAGAAGTAACATGATGCAAATGGTGGATTAGGGAAATACAACCCAAGGTAGAGCAGGGGAATGAGCTGTAGCTGTACTGGCAGAGACTGAGTGTGGTATAAAATGGGCTGTTGTGAGTCAGGGTTGGGGGGTAAGTTTGTTCTGGTAGAATTTGGAAGGAAAAAATGCCAGACTTGGTTGAAAGGAAGAAATGCCATACTTGGTTGTAGATGAGGAGAGCTAAGATTCTTCTTATTGACTGGCTTGGGATTAAGAACATCTAAAAGATTAGAGAAAGTATGTTATAAATAAATATACTTCCATCTTAAAGATTCTTTTTTTGTGAGAAGCCTTATTTTGTGAGAAGAGATGGGTTTTGAACATCTATTATTCTAGAGCCTTGACCAGATGAATCTCAACATTTGGCCACAAATCTTTTCTTTCTCTAGTGCAGAAAATGTTAGAAGCTTTTCTGCTGATTCTAGATGAAAAATGCTGCAAAATTTCCCTTCTCAATTTACTTTTATCAACTGTGTGTTCTATCTTATACCTTTTGTAGCACTGCATATTATTAAATATTTTAATCTTTTTGTCAGTGATGAATAGAAAACAGTATCTTATTTTAATCTTGCATTTGATTGATGAATGATATTGAACACCATTTATGTATAAATTAGCCATTCATATTCCTTTCTACTTATACATATGTTATTGCCCTCTGTTTTTATAAGGGGATCCTTTGTCCTTTTTATTCACTAATAAAAGCTCTGTTTAATAATGAAATTAAGTTTTGTTCATCAGAGCTGATTTCAAAAGCCTAACTTTTCATAAATTCTAAATCTGAGTTTATGTGGATTATCAAACTATCCAATCTGTGAGTATTCAGGTGGTTTGGAACTTCCCAAATCCACCCTCCTTAATCTTCAACTAAGTTTTTTTGTGTGTGTTTTGTTTTCATATTTAAACCTAGAGTGCTAATTTAGAAAACCAAAAGTACCAAAATGTATCCTCCTCTTTTCAAATCTACATGTCTTTTTGGTGACTCCGCATCTCTAATCTACACAAAAATATAGTGTATTTAAAGTGAAGAGGTGTTTAAATGTAGTTTCAGCCTTTCCTTTGGAGTGTCCAAGATCATGCTGGAGTGGGGTGGAGGAGGAGTACTGAAAGATCATGTGTCTGACAGGTGCTGCTATCTTGGTTCTCATATTCTGAACCCCTTAAGGGAACTTGACAACTCAACTGACCATTATGCCTGTTATGGGGTAAATTGTATCCCCCAAATTCATATGTTGAAGCCTTAAATCCCAGCACCTCAGAATGTGACTGTATTTAGAGATAGGGCCTTGAAAGTGGTAATTAAAGTAAGATGTGGTTATATGGGTGGGCTGTAATCCAATATAAGTGGTATCCTTGTAAGTAGAAGAGATCAGGATATGGACACACAAAGAAAGACCATATGAGGACACAGGGAAAAGGTGGCCTGCTGCAAGTCAAGGAGAGAGGCCTTAGAAGAAACCAGCCCTGACCACACTTTGACTAAGTCTTATGTACACCTCATAAATCATTCTCAGACTCAGTTCCATGGGAGCCTAGAGGACTCCACAGACGAGTTTTAGTAGTTTTGCAATCTTTTTATTTGACTTTCCCTTGGAGAATATATTTTAACTATTTTAAAACACTGTAATAAAAATAACACACATTCAGGCTTGTTTTATTTCACGTTTTAACATATCTGAAAACACCAGCATATTAAAATGTGCTGCTAGGTTAACTTACTTGGAATGAACATCAGAGTAAAATCCTGCCATCTGGATGTACATATTTGATGAGAGATATTGATATTCTGCACTGGTCTGTCTGTCTGTCTCTCTTAAATGTTGACATGATTGCTCCACGTCTCCACTGATAGAAAATTACACAAGTGCGTTTGTGAACACAGTACATTTGCACCTGCTCAGTTAAGTGCTACATCAAGCTTATTTGCATTTGTTCTCCTCATGGCATAAAACTTGTCTGTGCACCCACAAGTGACTCTCTCACATCTTGAAATCATCACTTTAGAGCCAGAATGAATGTTTCCTTTTTGACTTTATGATTAGAAATGCAAGAATTTATTAGGTGTTACTAACAATTCAACTTTGAAACAGATATTTCCTACTACTTTTCTTGCAAGCTTCTGGATGAATTTAGTTGGACAGAAACCCAGGCTGTAAGGGCAGGTTGTTCTGAAACAAAGCAATACAAAACTATTGCCACTTGCAACTACTTAACCAGAATCTGTATTTTCTAAATACTGTGCGAGTAAACCAAAATGAAATAATAAATTGGATACTGAGGATTATATACAATTGTGATTATTCCAAATTTTTATATTCATCAAATCAGTCTCAGAGTGGTCAGCAATATACTTTATACTACATATACATGGCATATATGAACTCATTAAATAAGTATATTCTAGTGAATTTCTGCTCCTATTTGTCTCAAACATGAAGATTCCACATGAAATCTCATTTTCATTAAGGATACCGTTGCTGCAAGGAAACCCAGCAAAATTTCTTGCAGCTCTAACTTCCTCTAATCTTCCAAGGTGGGTGTGAACAGGGTTCAGGGAGGGGTAAGTCAGGTCATAGAAGGGTGGCTGATCACCAGTCTTTATGTTCAGCCTGGGAGCTTTCTTTTACCTTTTTGACAGAATGATTGAGTGTCTAGGTACATACCTACACCCATTCTGGGGCATTGCATCTGGTTGAAATTTCAAATGAACAAATGAATAGGCCTGTGAAAACTACATGGTATGTATAGGAAATTACCAAAGATGGCTACAAAGGTTTTGTAAATATTATTTTTATAAGGCATATTATAATTACTTTGAAACTTGCTAAAATTCCATTAAAATGTATTGCATTTCCCTGGTCACCTCCTCTCTGAAACAGATCTTATCTGGAGGCAGTATCTGAGAGAATGTGCGGGAGGAGTAGGGCCTGGGACCGGGGTTGGGGTTGGGTGGGTATATGAAGTGTGGGGAAGTGATATGGCCATTTTGCAGCCTGCATAGCGGATGTGCATAGTTGGAAGCAGGGACCCTAGTTTGTTTCGGCTGCCACCTTTAGAAGTCTCCTCACCAGAGCTTAGCATATTCCAAGGCCCTCCCTGAGTGTGGGGTATTGTGGCCTGGCCGTGACTACTGGCTCTGGAAGTAGATAGCCCCAGTGGTGCCTGTAGAGTATTCAGAGACAGAACAGAGGGGGAGCTAGGGTTGCACGTTTGTCTGCACCTGACTTTTTCAGTGGCTCCCCCCTTTAAGATGAGAAGTAAGGGTTAGGTTTTGATTGCTAGAAGGTAGTAGGTTCCAGGAGTTGCCTTGGGACTATATTCACCCACTGAGATGACTGATTTTAGGACTGAGTTTTTTTGTCTGGAGGACTAGTTAGGTTGAGGTGGCTGCTCTTCTGATTTGATCTTGGTTATTGGATTAGTTAGGATAAATGTTCACCTACATAAAATAGAGATTCTAAACAAAAGTGGCTTAAATAAGACAGACTTTATTTTTCTCTCATGTAATAGTCTGGAAGCAGGAGGGTCAAGGGCTGGTGTGGAGCTCTGTTTCACAAGATTGTCCAAAGACCTAACACTTTCTATTTTTTTCCCTCCATCTTTAGGGTGTTGCCCTTATATGAATGATCCTAAATGGCTCCCCTACATCCATGATCCAGGTAAGTGGATGGGGGAAAGAGGGAAGGGGTGTTGATCATTTAGGACCACAGCCTGGAAGTGAATGCATCACTTCCATTCACATGGTCTTGTCTAGAGTTTGGTTACATGGCCATGTATAGCTTCAGGGAAGAAAGACTGAAAATGCAGTCTTTCTTCTATGTCATGTGCCCAGATACAAATAGTTGGCTCTATTTCAAAAAGTAATAGAAGCATGAATATTGGGGGGTACAACTGGCTGATTCTGCTGGGTGTTTAACGAAGTATGAATGACCATGCTACTAGTTGGACTCTGCAAACACATTTTCATCATAGAAGTAAATGGCCAAGGCTGAGAGGTATAGTGTCCAGAAGGTGAAGCCTGGTAGCCCCTGGTCTAATGGTATTAATTGATACTGCCACTATTAGTATTTGTTTTTCTGAGAGGCGGGCAAATATTCATCTAGGAGGCTGCCATTTATGAATGACTCCATGGATTCCTTGGTCTCTGGATTTTGGCCGATGGCAGACACAGGAAACAGATTGGAAGGCAGGAGGCAGTGAGGTACTCCCACTCGCTCCCTATTGGCCCCTGGCAGGCATGGCGAATTCCCTCTGTGAAGGTCCCAGCTCCTATCTAGCAACCCTCTCGTAGCTGTAGCTCTTTTTAGGTCCCAGAAACCACCCCTTCTCCTCATTTCTTCAAGTCTAGAGCTGGTAACTGCTTCTGCCTGCTGTTGGCCTTGGGTGCTTCCTTATTACTTATTGTTTTCCCTTCACTTGCCTATACTTTTGAAAATAGTCATGTTATGAAATTCTCTTCATTTGCCTTCTCTTTGTTCCTGGTGAATTCCTGACTGCTTTCTTGGTGAATTACTGACTGATGCAAACCTGGTTTTGGGTGTGTGTGGTCAGGCAAACCTAGCAGAGGAGAAAGGAACATGGTATTTGTGGGTATGTGCAAGGGAGAGATAATGAAAAGAGGTCTCTAAGCTAAGTAAAGAGAGAAATGAGGGCATGAGCAGGGCAGATAGATCCAAAAAGTGGAAGAATCTGTTGTTGGGAAATCCCTATGGAGTCAAGGAATTTGGGGTTTGGGGTACTAGAATGAGTGAGTGAGAAATTGGGGACTATCCTCAGAGAATAGAGAGCTTAAAATAGAGAATTTGTGACTGATGCAGTTGTTGATAATAACAATATTCAGGTCATTGGTTCTCAGCCCCAGCCTTTAATCAGAATTTCCAGGGGAGCTTGTAAAAAAATACTGGTGACTGGCTTCAGCTCTAGAGATTCTGACTGTAATTGGTCTGGTGTGGGACCTGGGAATTATAATTTAAAAAAACTATCTCAGATAATTCAGATGTATGGCCAGTGCTGAGAATCAGTAGTCTAGGTATAAGCATGGGTGGATAGGAGGAAATGATCCTTAGCAGCCAGAGGTCAAGGAATTGAGAGGGCTGAGGCTTGGAAGAATCATCTATGTTGAAGTCACCAAAGGGGTAGCAGGGTTCATGGTGAAGAGAATTCAGTCAGTCTGAGGCTTGGAAGAGCTTGAGGCTTAATTACTCTGGGGACAAATTTCTGGTCCTATCCTCTGTTCTTAGCACGGGGTCTATGTCCAAGGGCAAGGTTGGCTGTAGGTAAACTTTTCTTTGGCCTACTCCCTCTCCCAACTCACCTCCATCTTAGGTTTTCATTGTTTGCTCTTAGAGTTACCTTTTCCCACTGGTGGTATTTGGGGAACCACAGATTCAGGGACTCTGCAATGTCTTACCTGGATCTGATTTTCTTGAGATCTGACTCAATTCCTTATTCTTTTCTAATGTATAACCTTCTTCCTCTACTCATCAAAAAAAAAAAAAAAAAAAAAAAAAATTGCCTTTCCTCTGCCTGACTCCCTCAGGGTTTTTTTAGTGGGTTGACTATTCCCAGAGGCTCATTCCTACCTCAGAACACCTAGTGACAAGCTTGTATATTGAGAGGGGGCTTCCCATATTGCAACACATGTGTTAAGGCACTCAGGTACACAAAATAATTCAAATCCTCTTTATTTCCAGGTAAGTATGTGTAATACTGTCTAGCTTGTTGAGAGAATAGTCCATTTTAGCTGGAAGTTTCATCCTCTTTTATTTTCTACATGCATGCCATTGTGGGGCCATTTAAATCAAATTCTTCTCTATAGCTGAGCACAAAACCTGCACATTTCTGGTTTTGCTCTTTCTGAAGATAATTTCTGCTGTTTAATGAGATCTGAGAATGAAGTCAGGCATGAGCAGGAGAAAGGTCACAGTGTGTGCTCAAAGGTATATTAACTACTGTTGGAACTGACATCGGTCTCCTTCCAAGAGGACAAAATTAAGCAGCAAATAGTAAATACGTTCAATGGCACTTTATTGCAAGTAGGACCATTTACAATGAAATAAGAATATGAGAATGGTTTCAAAGAGAAAATGGGAGTGCTTACAAATAGAACACATCTTACCGGTTAGAGTGGGAATGTGATTCCAGTCAAGGTTAATGGGGAAACGGTTAATGAAGGGTACAGATTCCAAAGCTGCATGATACCATATTGTATCTCACAGAGGTAATTAATACTAGAGACTCTGGCTAAATGGACACATTATACACAGCAGACAACTTGAAATTCTGCACACCATATAGAGAGGCTCCTCTGGATGCTTTATGACTCACCCTGATACTGACAGTATGACATTAGAGTCCATGTTTTCCATCCCTTTTCCTTGTGGAGTCAGTGTGGTACATGGAAAGAACACCAGACAGAGAGAAAGGAGAGGGGTCCAGCCCAGACTCCATTGCTAGGGGGTGGTATGCAGCCTTGGGCAAATTTCTTCCTGCTTCTTTAGGCTCAGTTTCCTCTTCTGTAAAATGAAGGGGTTGAGGAAAGTAATCTTGTAAAGTGTTTTCCAGTTTGAATCTGAGATATTCTGCACTTCATTGTCATACCACCATTATCACTTAACCTACCTCATAATTATGTAAGGATGGATATAGCTGGGTAAAAGATTATATATGCAAGTACAGGTGTGCATGAACATTTACCTATATTACCTGTTTGTGGCACATATGTGTACTTCATTGTTACCATGACTTTGAAATGACGTAACTGTAGAGATTTGTGTTTAAAAGCTACCATCAATGTTCATGTTTTTTTACCGCCAGCCTCACATTTTCCCCCCCAAGGGTAAGCTAACAGGAGTAAGGTTACCTATAGAATTAATGCCTGGGATTAAGATGAATGTGGGTGAAAGAGCCCCTTAGCCTGCTGGCTGCAGGATTATCTGTCTCTTAAGAAGCACCTTCTTTTCTCTCCTTTTCTTGCTCTGAACACCCGAGGCGGGAGAATGAGGCTAAGGATCTGTAGCAGCAGGTGAGGGAAGGAATGGGGATCACATTACATCCTTCACATTTAGCTGTCTCCTTGGGCTGTCTGGAATCTTCCCTGTTTGCCTACTTGAGTAGAGGGGCTTAAAAGTAGGGCATTTGCACACACTGATTTTTCATCCTAGTGATCATCTTATTGACAGGCATTGCTTCAGCTGGACAGTTTTCTCTCTGTGTTCAGGCCTGTTGGTAGGTGGCATCCCGAGGGCAGATTCCATTCTTATCCCCACCTGACAACTCACTCATTGCTGATTTTTAAAATTCCCAGGTGCACCTTGTTTGTTTCTCTCTTCTCTCCTTCCGTCAACCCCACTACCTGTCCTTACTCTTGCTCCTCAAAAAACAAAACAAAACAAAACAACACACAGCCTCCCTGGGTTGTCTGGCTATAGAAGTTATTCATGCTTTTTTTTAGAGAAGTCAAGAAATACCTTCCTGTTGTTCTGAATGAAGTAGCTTACAAACACCCACCAGATCCCAAATTTAGGAGGCGAGGGTGCCCAAGGAGTGACAGCTTTACACACTAAATCTTCAGCTTCCACCTCCCTCCACAGACAATGGGAAGGAAAATCATGGAGGGCTGGCAGCCCCAGAGCCAAGTTACCACGTGACATTGACAGCTGCAGAATTGCACCTATTGATTGTGGTGCAGGAGCGAATCTTCCATCAACCTTTAATTGAGCTGATTCCCAAATAGAACAGGGTCAGCTTTTGCTGTGCTGCTGAGTCTAAATAGCTGTGACCAAGCTCTGGTTGATATCTCTTTACCAGACCCTCATTTGGAAACTTTTTCACATTCTGTGTGTTCTAGAACATTGGACCTTGGTCGAGAGGGTTCATCAGAATCACTGAGGGAAGTGGTTAATCCTAGAGAAAGATGGTGCCTCATGCCAGTTATCTCTGATTCAGTGTCTGGACAAGAGGCTGGGCAATTGTATTTTTAATAAGCTATTTTTTAAAGGCGATTCTAATGAGTACCCAGAAACTTCTGGAGGATTCCATCACAAATTAAGAGACATAGTGACCAAGTGAAGGAGACAAAGAATTGCTGAAATTGTGAAATAATCATATCACATCTTGTTCTGTGGGAGGGAATATGGCTGCATGGATGTGAAGTACATTAGCACTCTTTTTGTGTGATTTTCAAGTGTAAGGACATTGCTCTTGCTCTTTTCTATTGCTGTGTTGCTTGCTTCATTTCAAGGAACAATTGGACTTTCTTGGAGGGGTCTATCATTTAGATACAGCTTCCCCTCAGACTCCATTAGGAGGGACACTCCCCAGCCATCACCGCGGACCTGTTGGTGAATCTGGCATTAACTGAAAGAATAAATTGGATTTCATTACATGATACTGTATAATGTAGGGTGACCTCCTCCCATTGTTATGTTGGGTGGATGCTCAGACAGTTCTGATTTTGATTTCCTGGTAATTGCTTCCTCATGGATTCAGCCTTTAAAAAAATTATTTTTTATTTTTTTAGTCCCAAACAGATGCCTCCACCGATCCCTTATTGCCATTCTCAGCCTCCCTCAAAGCCTGACTTGTTCCTTAATGAATCTGCCGCACACTGAGCTGTGGCCAAGGAAAATCAAGAGGCCATTCCATCAAAATATCCGTGATGGAAAAGCCTGTTCTCATTCTGAACTTGTGTTTCACTTCTGTCCCACCTGACCTGGAGGGTCTGCCGCGGGGGTTATGGGAGGACATTTGAACCCTGGCTACTGTTAAAATGTCCTCATTCCAGTGACTCTACTTTGTTTACATTCCTGCTCTGCTTTGCCTTTGAAGCTGCTCCTTATTGGTGGATTGGCGGAGCCTTATGGCTCCCATACATTTTAAGGCTGCATTCCCCAGAGTTTGCCCCAGCGATGGAGACCTGCACTTTGTCTTTTAAGCAGATAAAAAGAGAGGTCAGTCAGAAGTAATTCCCCTACTCCTCGTATAAACAATTTAACTGCTGCAGCAACATACTTGCTTGGAATTACTCCCTCAGATTCAATTCCCTTTTCCTGCTCCACTTGTAAAAATGGTTAGTGTCCTCTATAAACTGCAGCTCACCAAGGTGCAAGGCTTGCTGTGCGGTTGTAGAATAAATGTTAATCTAATACAGGTTACTAGGTCAAATGCAATCACAGGCTTGTGGGAAAAGCTTAATACTGTTCTGCTTCTTCTAACACAGTAAACCTGGATATTATATGATAGGTTAAACACCAGTGAACCATGGCAAGAATTTTCTTGAAAGTAGGATTTAGTACAAAGGAAACTACATTGAAATGGTGACCTAGGATTGACTTTGCTCTCCAAGAGAGCATTCCGAGATGCTGAAGTGCACTGTGAAAACGGACTCCTTACAAATGTGATGTTCTAGAATTCCTTGCTCAGGGGATGAATGCCAGTTGGAGCAGCTGTGACACATCTAAAGGTTTCATATGTTGTCAACTATGACTTCCATTCCCCCTCATTCCCCAAAAATTCATGAGTGCAGATACACACACACGCTTACACCCGCACACAAACTTTTCTTCTCAAATGTGAATGTGGCATTGGATGGCCTTTAGAATTTGGATCCCAAGTTGAACATCTAGTAAACACAGTGTCAGGAGTGCGGAGCATATGTGGGCCAACTGCCTTGAGAAGACTCTATACAGATCTTCTTAGTGGCGGTGGACTCCACACTATTTTATGTGGATGTTAGTGCTGTAAAGTGTTCCCAGCCTGTATTTGTGATCAAATGCCAGAGCCGAGATGTACATATGCTAGCAGATGTATAATAAATGCTTAAGTAAATGAACATCGGGTTTTAGGGGAGCTGTAAAGTCTGGTTTGTGGGACTACTTAGGCTCTGTCCTTCATGGCGACAGGGGACTAAGCCAGGACAAACTTGGTAAAGTCTTGTGGGGGTCTTCGGGGAGGATGCACCGAAACTCTCATCATTAGCATCGTAGTGGCAGTGCAGGTTCTCCTCTTAGCTTCCTACCGAAACCCCATTCAATGAGCAATCACAGCCAGAAAAGGAGCCCTTTCACACAGACTGGAACCCACTTCTCCTCCTGAAAGCAGCTGGGAACTCTGCTTTGTGTCTTCCTTTGGCTCTTAAGGAAAGTTCTAACCAGGCTCCAGGAAATTGTTTGATTTGTGAAAAATACATCTGTGCATTTACAAATGTGACCTAGCTCTCAAGTGATTAAGCTAGATCATTTAGCATGTTAGCTGAGTTAGTGTGTAGACATTTGATAAAAGGCCTCTTGCTGCTTGGGTTTGCACGTTAGATGATTGAATTAATCAGGTGATACATTCCTGGATGGTTATGAAACTCTCATGAAAGTCACTGCAGGCATGTATGCGACCCTTAGGAAAACTGCATAAATGAATAGGTGTAGGCTGGATGTAGATTTTGGTGAAATGGATTTTTTAAGTTCTATAAAAGTAATAAAGATTTTTAGGAAACAAACCCAGCGAACTGGATTTCATTACTGAACTCGGTTGTTGGCAGGAATGGAAGAGACCTTATATGGTTAGTTTTTGTGCGATGGCTCTGCATGGCTGTCCTCTCTGGCCAGCCTGTCCTAATCACCACTCCTGCAGTCCATCCCCCACCCCTTTTTTTTGTGCTGTGAGCAGGCAGCAAGCCACTAGGACTCAGAAAAGGTGGCTGGAGGGAGGCAGCTGAAATGGACTCTCATTCAGATAGTTTCCCTGCAGCTGGTATTAGAGCTAGTTCCTTTGACAGAAATGGGGACCCCAAGGGCCTCCATTGATTGGGAAATGTCAAACACATAATACATAGATGACTTAAAATGCCCTAGGCTCCTTTTCTCTCTTTACTACAGACTGAATGGTCAGGTTTCTCTGCCTCTTTAGGACTCCATTTTCTCCCAAGTTTTTCTTTGAAAAGATGTAAAGGGGAAAATGTACCTTTCTCCATAGCTTCTGTGTATGCATTGAGCATAGAATGTTGGCAAGACCTATGCTGTGGCATGCTTTCTTATGAGTTTGATACACAAGCATTATATTGGGGATGTACATAATCCTTCAAATGGGTAGAAGCCAAGCTGGCAAATTTTTAGGCAATGGCTTGCTCAGGATGAAAATGCCAAAGAATGGAATATCTTCTTAGGCTGCCATTGGCAAGTTCAGAATGGAGACTGGCCTCTATAAAGATGTCTTTTCTGTGAGTGAACATGGCCTTAGGGGTCAAATGAAGTTTTGCTCCTTCTTGGCTGTGTGACCTGAGACTACCTAAGCACTTTGTGCCTCAGTTTCTTCAGCTGCAAAATAGGAGTGATATCTAACTTCCCCTTTGTACCTTTGTGACAAGTAGGGTGGACATGGGCCTTGGACATGCTGCCCTGTTTGCAGCAACAGGTCATCACCTTTCTCGTTTCCCTCAGGCTCCTATTTCACTGCATTTTCTGACAGTCTTGAAGGCCTGAGCATTTTGCTCCTACCCTTTGGACTTTTTCTGACTTTAGGTGTTTCTGACTTTTCCTAGGGACACCTTTGCCCTCCTTCCTGTCCACACTCTCCATCAGCTGACTGGCTTGGGTGGGTGATTCAGGTGTCTCTCCACAGGGCTTGCGGATGTCAAATGGTGGATTGTGCATGAAACATCTAATAGTGGGTAATAGATAATTCTTTGTCCTCCTTCGTTCCCCTCCCTTTCCCAAGAAATGCTGTCAATTACCAGATGAGGCGATTTGGGACATCACTTAAAAATCTCTGCGTTTGTGGATAATAGGTATAATAATGCCCATTCCACCGGGTTAGGGGAAGAGTCAATGAGATTAATAGAGGTTAGGAAGTCCAAATCCTGTTATCTTCCACCAAGAAAAGTCAAGGCCCCTCAGCCAAACCCAGGGATAGGATTTGAGAATCAGAACCATCCAAGTGGTAACAAGTATTTGCTATCAGGTCTGACTTACCCAGTAGACACAGTACATACAGAGCCTAGGGTGCACGATACTTTTAAAGACCCATGAAAATATCTTAATTTCTTTCTATGCCAGAAGGAAAAAGGTAAACTTTTAGAGTGAAGGAAGTTTTAAAATACATAGTATTAATAAATGCATTTTATAACAATGCAGTTGTAAAATACAACCTTTAATAGTTTTTGTTTATGGAGGAAGGCAAAAGTGTCCCCAAGGCCCATGAAGGTCATATGCGGCCATGACTTACTTCATGAGACTTGAAAGTCTCAATGGCTAATGCACACGTCACCCTTTTGACAGAAATTCCTATATTTTTTAAAATGTTTATTTATTTTTGAAAGAGAGGGAAAGAGACAGAGAGACCACGAGCAGGAGAGGGGCAGAGAGAGAGAGACAGAGAGAGACAGAAGATCTGAAGTGGGCTCTGTGCTGATAGCAGAGAGCTTGATGCAGGGTTGAAACTCACAAACCATGAGATCACGGCCTGAGCCAAAGTCGGGTGCTTAACCAACTGAGCCACCCAGGTGCCCCAGAGATTCCTATCTTTTTTCATGCACTCAGAAGGAAGTTCCTCACAGATGAGCAAAAATGCTTAATGCTGGTCACTCTAAGTGAAGGGAACTGGTAACAGTCACCAAAACAAAAATGTGTTTCTTCTCCATACCAGAGGGCAATTGTAGGTAAGGAGACCCAGCCTCTGAATGGAGAAAAGTCTATTTCTATTTGTACTTGATTTTCTATAACCAGAGAACAGATGTGGGATTTATTTGCCATCAGGTCTAAAAAGTTCTGGGATTGGGAAAAGTATGAGCAGTTTTGTCAAATGTAGAATTACATGGAAATCCAGGATTCATCATGCATTGACTCCTCGGCCACACAACTTCCAGGATACAGGGAATACAAATGCATTTAGCTCCCATTAAATAAGAGGAGAGAAAACCAGACGTCCCTTCACTGAAATTACTTCCCTGAGTATAGGGATCAAACAGGACTCACAATCAGGGAGTCAGAATATGTTCTTTAAACCTTCAAATTACTGCAAATGAGGTGCAAGCCTCTGTCCTTACTCTGTGCCCTTTCTGCCTTGTTTTAAATCCTCTGGAGGGGTGATTTTCCTCCAGACAATTACATCCCATCCCTAAGAGAAGGATGGCTACTGTGTGTAAAGTCATTCCAGCTAAGCACTATGGGCTCTAATTTCATCACAACATTATGAAACTGATCAGTTTCTTTGTATAAAATCTTAAAAGGGCTCTATGGACTCTTTAAGCCAAAAAAAGGGCTTTTGAAAGCAGTTCAGGAAATTGCCAGCATGGAAGCGATTTCCACATGTGTCTCTCAATATTGCAATCTCTCCCTTTAGGTGCTGATCTTTCCTAGACTGTAATAAGAAATGAAAGAACAGCTTATTTTTCCTTTTAAAAAGAGGCACAATTAAAAAAAAAGTCCCCAAGAATCTTGTATGTGGGAATGACATGCAGACCATTAGCTTTCTCTCCTTGGCTTTCAGGCTGATCTGTATTCTCAATTTGCTATAAGTATTCCATTCCATCTAGGTCAGGAAGAATTACTTGTGTGTAACTGAAGTGGAGTGTGGATTTTAAGCAGAGCATGTGATCCTAAGAATGCAGAAAGATGGTATAAATTTGCATCTTCTTAAGAGGAACCCTGTCTAAAAACACTGAAACCATTTTAATCTAATAAAACAAAAAGGGAAGGGATGGAAATTCCATCCGAAGACTTCACACAACCTTTTCATTTCATTTGAGTAAAGAATTACAAAATCATCTGTCCAGCTGTTAAATGCCTTTGAGGGAGATTTTTTAAATTGTAGTGCACACTAAAATGGAAGGTTAATATCATGCTTTGGAGACAAGGGGAACAGCTTCTATTTCTGGGTAATGAATCATGCCCTTCTTCCTGAAGACCTTTCAGAAGTGAGAGTTGAAGTTACCTGTGGGCTAGAGAGGCCATTGCTCCAGGAAGGCCTATGTCATCAATGAGGGCACACAACACGTATCCTTCGGGACATCTGAGCCCCTTTGATGCCCTGCCATGGAGTACAATCTTGGCCTCCTCCTAGCAGGGTTGATGATTATTTACTGGAAACTGACTTGTGGCTCATTTTGTGGTATTTCTTAAGCTGTTGCCTTTGAATTTATATGAGTGTTAGCCTTGCTCTTTTTCCTTCTTCTCTCACTTTGCCACTGGGCCATGCAACCCACATGGAATTGGATTTCTTGGAACAGATTTGCTGTCGATTGATGCTCATGCTTTGTCTTCGACTCAATTTCATGTGTCAGAACCTTAGGGTGACATATACAAATGAATAGGCAAATTGCACTTAGTACTCTTCTGGCAAGTTATCTGAGAACTTCAGGGTAATTGCTTAAAGAGAGTTTTTACTCTTAAAGCTGGTCCTAAGCATTCAAGTTAGTTCAACTTCACAAATATTTTTGAGCATCCACTGAGTGAAGATCTATGACAGGTGCCATAGGGATAGAAAGATGTAGGAGATATGGTTTGTCCCTCAAGGACTTTGCAATCAGGAAGGGAAGACAGAGAGTATGGAAGAACTCTAGTACATGAGATACTCACCATACTATCATATAGACTGTGGAGCCCTGCAGAGAGTTATGAGTGGGGAATAGGTGTTGTTGGGATTGAAAGGTGAGAAGAGTTTTATCATGTAGAGGGGATAAGAGGTGAGGGCATTTGGAGCAAAAGGTATAGGAATAAAGAAGCATAGAAGAGTGAACCATCACTGTGTTTGTGTGTGTGTGTGTGTGTGTGTGTGTGTGTGTGTGTGTGTGTCTGTGCATGTGTGTAGAAGGGAAGTACAGGGTACTGCAGACCTTGCATGCTGGATGCTGCTAGAGATACAAAGACAAATCAAGCTCCATGGCCTCCCAATCTAAGGACTTAGTGTGGAAGACAGGCATATGCGTAAATAACTTTAATGGATAATAGACTGTGAGAGAGACTAGGAGAGAAGCATATGCCATACTCTGTGTGCATCTCAAAGAGAAATTTAGGAAGGAAGAGTTTAATGGGACATAACATGATTAGATCCAGGGAGTAAGATAGAAAAGTCAAAGATGACTTCTGCATTTCAAAGACCGTACTCTGAATGATGGAATAATAGACACAACACATTTTGCTCCTTATTCAGATAAAATTTATGACTTTTTTCTCTGATTCAAGATAAGCACATACTATGGTTTTAGTCACAGTTTGATGTATTGAGTTGTCTGATGTTCTCATAAATGCAAATAAAAACTGAAGTCTGCCAAAAAGGAAGACAATCTACTCTTGCACTGGCCTCAAACCCTATATGCAAATAGGTACCTTCTGAAATGAGTGCCACACAACACGTATGAAGGGTCAATGTATTTGCAAGTAAGTAAGGGGATGGAATAGAAGTGGTGAATTTAAAACTCAGAGGAGTTATCTATCCAAATCCCTAATATTTGGGAAAGTCTCACAAATATATTTTCTTCCAGTTACTGTTGGAATGGCTGAAGAGAGATGGCTTGGTGGGCTGTGGGTGTATCTGTATGTCAGGTTTGGATAAGCTACAGCTCTAAAGGATGGGAGATGGGAAAATGTATATAATATGCATAGTGTCTTGAGAGGAATGGAAGCGGGGTTGAGTCTGAGAAGATGGCTAAGGGCTATCATTTACTGAGCATTTATAGCTTGTCAGCACGACTCTAGCCACATTGTGCTACTAGCTCACTTGAAAGATCATAATAACCTTACACAGTAGATTTTATTATTATATTTATTTTACAGATGAATAAACTGAGGCATTAAGATTAAATAACTTGCCAAGACACACAACTCTAAGTGGGTGGTACCCAGAGTCTTTGCACTTAATCCTTTTGTCAAAATAAGTCTTAATAACAGAAGGCAAGAGAAGAGAAATATTTGACCTTAGGGTGTTCCTGTATAAAATTATATTTTGTTTTGATTTGGGGAAAAGAAATACGTAAAACCTTGTTAAATTTCCTGGGGGAAAGGACTGAATCAGAGAATCATAATTTTAGAATTTTCAAGAACCACGATCTATTGTCATTCATGACGATTTCTCATTTTTTGGTTAAGGAAATTGAGACTGAGAATCAATTAAAATGATCTCATGTTTGCTGGAGGTTAAGAACATACCCAGCGCACTGCTGTCTAGTGAGGCAGAATGATGCTTGCCAGCTTGTTGACATGAGCACACGTGGGCAAGGACCATGAAGTAAAGATCAAACATCTTAACACAGGGCTCTGGCTCTGGAAGAGAGCCTTATAACATGAGAGGGTCTACTTGACTTTCTAGGGAAGCAAAGTAGAAGTCCAGTGGGCTTTTGACCCAACTTTCAAGTGAAGTGTTCACACTCTCCTAAGGTGCTCTGATTGGTTGTTCAGTCTTGGCCACCGGCAGACCAGGAATGATACTCCTTTCTTTTTCCATAAACTTACTTCTAATAAATTCTCAGTGTACAATATAGACTCTGTGTTGGCTGGCAACTTGCTTTTCTCAACAAATCCAATACACTTCGGCGTTCATTTGATGGTTGGTTGAAGTCCTTATCAAGTCTGTCTGAAAGTGTATGAGGAGGGTTTGCAAAGTGGCAAGGTGTCTGGCAGATAACCTTGTGCTGGCTTCAAGTTCAGACTCCACAATGACTTGCAAGTGGTATAACCTTGGGCAGGATTCTTTACCTCCTTAAGTTTCAATTTTCTCATGTTTAAATGAGTGAAATAATAATCCCTGTATCATAGGGTTCTGTGGAGGATTAAATGAGCCAATACAGATGAAGGGCTTAGCACTTGCCTGGCTCATAATGAGAATTCAATATGTCTTAGCTAATTACAACAAACAAAATAAATTCTTTATAAACTTGTATTGTGTAAGTTCATTGTTATTGAAAATATAAATTACAGTAAGATATAATGAGTCTATTATAATTATAGTAAGATAGAGTTACCACGTTTTTTACTGCAAAAGGCAAACTTCTTTTTTTAAATTGAGTTTCCAAACTGCGAGTCCCTCTCAGTAGGGCAGGTAACAGGCAACAAGTGGTCATTTTTTAGAAAACCTTTTATGGAGACTACTGTGTTGCTCAAAGTCAGTCACGTGAAGACTTCTGTGAAAAATCTCTTCCAGAATTTAGAGTTAGGGAATGACTTTCTCCCACTGACATCTTTCGTACATTGGAAAAGGAAAGCCACTCACAGTCCTGCTCGTTTTGCTTTGACTGTCAATGCCTTGGTGCTAAGTTTTTATGTTCTGTTGCAGAAAGGTAGGTTAGCATGAATTTGCTTTTTCTTTTGTCTTATTACTCATTTTAGTGTTTTCGTTTTCAGTTTTATGATTTTGGTGCCTGATATTTTAAGCTTTCTCAAAACTCTTTTGTAAGCTGGAGGAGAGAAATGTAAGTAAATACCATAAAATAATATCACGTGGGTGGTTTTTCTTATAAACACACCCTCTGCCCAATTCTACACACCTGGTTTGCAGTGCTTTTTATTTGACCCAAAGTCCAATCAAAATGGCAAAGTTGACTTTTATATAAACACTTATTTTATGTTTTAATAGAACGGGCTATGAAAGTCCTACCCTCACAGGCATTTAATTTCAGTGGGGAAGGGGTCTTACAAAGGACTAGAGGTAAAGATTGTTTTGTGGACTAACTGACCAGGTGGGGACATAACTTGCTAATGAGCCAAAGCAGTTAATAATCATAAAAAAAGGACAAATAACCAAACAAAAACAGCAGTTAACATTTATAGTATATGTTAAAAAGCACCCTCATATGCCATGACTTATTTGTCCTGTCAGCCCTGCAAGTAGGAAGCCTTACTTTCAGCTTCATTTTAGGTGAGAAAACTGAGGCTCAGTTATGGTAACAGACACGCCCTGGATCTCACAGGAAGTAACGGATCTTAATTCAAAATCCTGGGTTCTGCTTACTAGTCCAGAACTATATGCTATATGCTATATACTATATGCTATATACTATATGCTAACTAACTGGGATGTAAATTAAAAAAATAAATTAAATAAAACTTAAAAAATAATTGTCTTTTAGATATACTCCATCGAGGTTTTTCTTTTTCTTGCCTACAACTAGAGATACTTAAAATCAATCTCCTCTTAGTTGGGGGAGGTTTTTGGCAAAGAAATTTGTGCAGTAGCAGTTAGCCAGGCCTACCTGTGTTAGAGTCACATTTGCCCCAAACTGCTGTACTTTCATGGGTCTGAGCAATGAGGAGGTTGATATCTACAGCTGTAGAGCCACAGCTGTGGATTCTGCATAAGGCAGATCATGAGTCTTGATGAATTTTTCATGTCTGAACTGAGAGTCTTTGCTATTGGGTAAAACAGAAAGCGACCCGTGTAAGTTAGACTCCATGCAGGAAGAGTCACCCACACCAGAAGGTGGGATTTCCCGGATACCTAGGACAGCCTCTAGGCAGAGTTCATCAAACATCTGATGAGGAGGGATGGGTAGCTAGACTTGATTAGAACTGGTTTTACCCACATGTGGATTGTATTTTATGTGTGAATGAACTGTTTGGTGGTGGTATGTGGTACATTTCTTCATGTGAGTTTACTTTTTCCAGAACCTTTCCTTTTGTTATCATTATAAAGCACTGAGTTGTAAGAACTCCTCAGGTGTTGATATGGCGAAGTCACTGACGGGGTGGACCTGTCCACCTCCCTGGTTAGCAGAGTGGGCTGACAGATCAATGGAACTCCCAATAGTCTGTGCCTGTTTCCACTTGGATGCGCCACTGCTTGCCATCAAGAGGGCAGTATTTTCTTGAAGATTCCATTTGAAGATTGCTCAGAATGTTTTCTTCTGCAGAGCGCGTTTCCTGTTCACAGTCTTGCCTGACACATGGAAATGAACATGTCTATGCATTTCTCTTTAACATATCCTAAATTTTCAGAGTTAGAACTTCTAAGGTCTCATTTGAAGGTCAGCCTCATTTTCCAAATAGGCCGGTAGGAGTTTCAATGGGCAATGTGAAGTTTGAATGATCTTGTCTTTCTGGAAAACTTAACATTTTGTTTTGTTTGCTCCAGGCACACCCCTCCCCAAACCACATTCTTTTCTTTTTAGCTTATGAGAGAACAAAAGTCCTATCAGGAGTAACGAAACCACCTGAACCATTCTTTTTATATTTCCAGAAATAGTTTATGGGGCCACTGAAAGATGTTGATGCTATCTTTTTAATATTCTGAGAAATAATCCTATTAAACAAAAAACAAGGGAAACTGTTATGCCCACAAAGCGGAATTACCCAAAGCCAACTGGCAGGGGTCGAATTACTTTTCAAAACCGTAGCTGTATGCTGCTTCTATCGCTCCATCTAGGGCTTGGTGAATGAGCAATAATTTGTGGATTCTGCTCATCTCTCTTTGCGAACTTTGTTCTGTGGAATTAGATACAACTTTGACAAATTAGAAAAGGCCTCCCTGCGCCCGCTGTCCCCAGAGTAACACAGTCCACTGATTGTGCGCTGGGCTTCTGAAGTCCGGCCGTGTCAGGCCATCAGCAGCAGCCCCGCCACCAGAGTACGCTTTTTAATAAGCAGGTCTGTCAGCACCGGGTTCTTCGGACCTTCCGACCTCTCCTTAATCCTTAGGACGCACTGACTTTCGTCTCTGTTTCACTTATGGCAGAAGGCCCTGTGCCGGGAAAGAAATATCTTCTTTGTTTACACCATATAGGCAACAAAATTAACCTTTGAGATTAACTGTAAGTGAGTGAGGATCATGTTTTATCTTTCCCTGGGACAAGGGGTAGAGATTAACACGTGCATAAAGGGAGTGAGCATGTACACGTGTGTGCATGCATGTGCACATCCCTCCTCCATTCACATCATAGCCCCAAAGAACTTTCTGCTCCTGTTCTCTCTCTCTTTCTTTTCTTTCTTTCTTTCTTTCTTTTTTTTTTTTTTTCCACATAGGGTTTATTCTGCGCTGGATAGACCTAGTAAATGGTATTCCAGTTTTTTCTAATCTTTCATTCCATTTCAACTCTTAGAGAAAGGAGAAGCATATAAAACATCAACATATTAAATGACGCCCAGTAGGCCTATGGATAAAAACTTATCTTCGTTTAAAGACACGGGATCATCTACTTTCCCAGTGGAATTCTTTGGCCCAGTAGAAGTAAACATTGTCTCAGTGTACAGCAAGAACGATAAATGATTCACAAAGATAGAGGAAAGTGTCTCTTCACTGGTTTACATGTCAATGTATTCATGTTTAATAGTGCCAGATGGGAGAGTTGTGGTTCTCCAAGATACAGGGAATACTAGCCTGGTAAATACTTCTTTCCTTTGGGCTCCCCACCCTGCAAACACAAACTAATAGGAAAAATGAGAGATCTTGTTCATATTCATTTCTAATTTATTATGTTTAAACTGCAGTTTGACCAATTACACTTGCGGAACATTTTTTAGGAGTTGACATAAACATCAAAAACAACAGTTATGAGCAAAATTTGTCCTGGGGAGAGAATGGAAGCCAGCTGACTCAATATAGATGTTATTCTTGATCTCTGGAAATGTCTAAAGGGTAGGACAAGATGAGGTCAAGCATTAGATGATTTCTGACCTATGGAAAGCCCAGAAATGGACCTCAGATGTCCACTGTGTGCTGCTGACAGCATAGGAACCACCCATTCTGCTGTGTGCTCTCCATTTTTGATGGGGTCTTAACCTTCAAAAACCAGCTCAATAATGACAAGGAATCACCACCACCATGGTGACTAAATCCAGGCACCCTACTTATGGCTCCTGTCTCCATTTCTTGAAGTTGCTGAAATGTCTGGGACTTAATAGGGTAGTGATTCATTCTGGCCACAGCCATTTCTTAAAGCCAACAGTTCTATTAGAAACATATTATGATCCCAGTTTCTTCATATTTAGTTGGATTCTATGGAATTTGATTACTTTTATAATTTTGTTGCCTTTCATCAAACAGGATTATTTTCTACTGGTTTCAATTCTATGCTCTCTCTCTCTCCTCTCTCTCTCCCTCTCTTTTTTAATAAACAGAACAAAATAAAGTGACATGTCAGCACAGAGATATTTTATTTTTCACTCAACAGTGGCAGTGACCATAACAATTAAATAGAAGAGAAAAGGGACTTTGTTGTAGGTGCACAGTTGAGGTTATGCAAAATGGAGCAATAACCAGGTCAGTTGCCAGGGAGCCCATGATAGAACCGCCGGTGTTTCAGGGGAATGAAAAGAGCATGTGTGTTGGGATCCCCAGTTTCCCCATTATCATCATCTTGAGCCAGGTACTTAACGTGTGCTGCGTTAGTTTTGGCTGAGGAAAGTGCTTGCAGGAAGCAGTTTTTTAAGTTTCCTTGATATCTCTGGGAGGTAATAAAGATCTCTATTTACAAATAATGCACTTTCTGCGAAGTGCCTTTGTGTGGGCATTGCACACCCTAGCAAAACGAGAGAGGTTCTTTGTTTTGCCTTGGTGGGAAGCGCAACAGTTGAGTCTGCAGGATGCCTGGTTTGCAGCCAAACCTTTTCCTTGCTGGGTGTGTGACACTGTTCAAGTCATTTAACCTCTCTGTTCCTCTGTATTCTTATTTCTGGAATGGATTTAATAACGATGTAGGGATCCCCGAGGGACCAGCAGATGAAAGGACAGCACTTTATTTCCTGGCTGTCTTGTATCCTTTGAGATGCTGCCAAGTGTCACCTTCTCAGCAAAGCCTTCCTGGACCACTGCGGGCTGGGGGACCCCCCTGTCCAGCTCACTGAGAACACTTATCATACTACATGCAACGCTGAGTTTATGTAGCTTTTCCACCACTCGCCTGCTGTAAGCTCCTTGTAGGTAGGAACGGTGATTCTCATCTTGTAGCAAATGAAACAGAGCCCAGCCCAGTGGCTGGTCCACAGCAGGTGCTGTAAAGACAGTCGAATAATGGACAAATTGAACTCTATCATTAAAAAAGTGCTCAAAGGGATATTAGATTTGCTAACGTCTGTATATCAGCTCCACGTGGCAATGTATGTTGAGGCAAATTTGTAAAACTTTAACTCAGGTTTTACACATTCTTACAATAGAATTCCTTAAATGTTCACAAAATCTAAGGAAACTAAAAGTAAAAGATCTTTATTGGAAAAAAGTTTGGAGTGCCATTTCTCTCTCCAACTTGCTCATATGAAATAAGCGCAAGAGTGTAAGAGTAATGACTGACTACTGGGGGGAAGGTAAGACTCTGGTAAAACCTTGGATTATATAATCACACGAGTTGTGCCCAGTATTCCCTGTCTGACCTGCAGAATAGTGCATGTTTTTATCTGTATAAGGTGAAATGAAAAAATACGTGAGGAAGCTCTTGTTGGTGTGTCAACCTGGCAGGCAAAAAAAAAAAAACAAAAAAAAAAAAAAACACCCAAAAAACAAACAAAGAAAACCAATAGAAGATATATTTTGGATTTTCCAGAAGTGAGGACAAATCTGTAAAGCTAAACTGACTCTCTCAACACACATGACCACTGTGATAACACTCATCGGAGGAAAAGATGGCATGTTTTTTCTCTCTCATCTGTTCCTGTCTTCCTTCCCCTCACATCCGGTATTTTATAATAAAATTTCCAACAGATATGGGCTGTTCAACAGTCACTAGCAATACATTGATTAATTATGTGTGCCAGACTTTCAGTATATAATTAAGCTAAACAAAACTGCATTAAAGTAATATGAATAATTTGACTTCAAGCCACAAAAACAAGGAAACTGAGTGAAAGCAGAATCTCTGACCTCATTCACTTCAGCATATTGTAGGAGACAAAAATGTAATCAGAGTTATAAATCACATAGCTGCCACAGTATGACGATGGAGAAAGGAAATTGTTCTGACCTTTTTTGGGAAGAGTTTCAAAGGTAGAAATTAAAGTGCACATTTTGTTCATTTCACAAAATTCTTTAACTGGGAAATATGATGAACAAAAAATACCCTTTCCTTACTTAAGGGGGGTAATGACTATTTTTGTTATTTTTAAGAATGTCATTTGATTGCATTTTCTTCAGTATGCCTTATACATGACACATTTACAGTGCCTCAAAAGTATTTCATGTCTATATGCTTTCACTGTCTCTGACACCAAAATTCAGAGACTAAAGTACATTATGTATCTACAAAAATGGAATTAATCCTTAATAACCTTCCTCCCCCCCCAATTATAAAAGTGATATTTATTCACTGTGGACAAATTTGGAAAATGCAAAAAAAAAGTATATAGAAAAGAAAATAAATTGCATTCATAATTCTACTACGTTAAGAATTCTGAGGTAGCCACACTTAACACCTGTTTCCTTCCAGTTTGTAGCGTGTGTGAATATGTGCGGAGTCAAGGATCATCATGCCGTGTATATATTTTGGGACCTGCTTCTTTCACTTCACAATATTTCACAAGCATTTTTCCATTTCATAAAATATTCTACAGAAATCAGATTTTCAGTTGTTTAATAGAATACTATCATATGGATAAATCATACTTTATTTAACAAAGTTAATGTTTTTAACAACACAATTTTTAATTATTATTTTAAAAGAGCAAAACCCTTGAATGAGCAACTCTATGCATAACTCCGTATGCATGTTTCTGATTGTTGCTTTCCATGAAATTCCAAAAGGGCTTCCTTCAGTAAAGGATATGAGCATATTTAAGCCTTGTTCCATCATATCCAGGATTCATCCATAAAGGCTGAGCCCCTTGCATCCTCAGCTCTAATGGATGAGCCACGTGACCACCCCTGAAAGAGGACATTCTTAAAAGAGGATGTCCTTTGAAACCTAAGGAGTGGGGGGAGGGAGTGGAATCATAAGGTGCAAGAGTGAAAATCTTTCCTTATATTCCTCTACACACAAACAGCAATAGCAGAAAAGAAAGAGGGAAAAGTATTGTGAAAAATGGGAAAGGCCATCTGAATATAAACTATTTACTTTATTAAAACCTATCTGTGAGGTTTGGCACCCTATTTAGAGTGAGTATCCAATTAATCCGTCACTGACATACCAGAAAGAAGTTCCAAGTTGCAGAGATGCTGACCAACCAACTTAAATGAACCAAAGCACCAGAGGGCTGTGTGTGTCCACTCACCCAGTGAATGGGTATCTTCACTGGTAGTAGATTTTATTCAAAATGCCACCCATTCTCTTTTCTGAGAACTGCTCTCCCACTCAGTCCATGGGGTTTCGCACCTACCGACTGTGTTTGTACCCTTGCCATGGCTGATTAGACTGGCTGGCTCAAGCTAGGTTGGCTGGAGATACTCCTAAAGATAGTAAGTTAGTCTCTTATATAGGTTGATATTCCTTTGGTTGCAAGGACTAGAAGATTGGACTTATACTGTCTTAAATATAAAGGGGTTTTGTTGATTTCTGTTCTCAAACTGTTCCAGGAGAGATTTAGGCTGCAGGAGTGATTTGGTCAAGGTCTCAAATGATGTCAGTAGGATCCAAGTCTTGGCTTTCTTCCTCTCAGTTGGCTTGACCCTCAAGCTGGCTCCCCTCATGGTTGTAAAAATGACAAAGCAGTCCCAAGTTCACATTCTCACTCAGGCCCCAGGAAAAAGAGTGAGTTTGTGTCCTAGCTTTCTACATAAATCTGTGGATTCATTTTAACTGGACCTATTTAGTTGTTGTGCTTTTCCTGAACCATCTATTGGCCAGGGCAATGAAATCCACTGGTTGATTGAGCTGACTTGATTTTCCCTCTGGAGCCAGAGGTAGGGTCCATCCCTCATGCACTACATTGCTTGGGAATTGGAATACTGTAAGGAAGAGGGAAATACATCCCCCAGAGGAAATTAACAAGTATATACTAGCATTTCCCATGTAGTTACGACTCTAACTTACATAGTTGGAGGTAATAAGGGCTAATTCTCCCACAAGGGTTGGGCAGCAGTAAAGAGAGAAGAAGAAAGCAGGTGGAACAGAGAAGCAGGGAGGAGGTGAGGAGAGGATGTTGATGGATTATTCTACTTATTCTAATTAGAATTCTAATTATTTCTACTAGTCCCTTCCTGTGGTCTAGTTCTATTCCTCCCACTGTTCCTTGAGAAACCCCCATATCCTTATAATAAACTCCGCTTTTGCTCAAGTTGTTTTGAGTTGTTACCTACAACCACATTTACACCAATAGTGGCTTCTAGAACATTCCCAACCTACTGCCGAGGACTGCCTGCCTTTATTGCTTCCTTCGCCTTAGATGTAGGCCTTCCATTTGGTAGTTCTTTTCCTTCTTTTAAAGGTGTTTTGGATTAAATGTGGCTACCAGGAACAGGGAGAAGTAAGAGTTGACCATGAACCTAAGACAGGCTGGCCGTAGTTTATTGGGCCCATTTGATACGGGTTTAGGGAAGACATTTGACTCCATTTACTTAACAGATGTTTATCAGTTCTCTCAACAGAAATGTTGCAAAAATCTTCAAAGGAGCCTTTCTTTGCCTCCCTCTCCCCACACCTTGGATGCGATGTTCAGTGAAATATGTTGACTTTTTTTTTTCTTTACAAAACCCATAAAAATGTCCTGGTTGACATGCAATGTTGTGACAAGCCCTAGTAGATTGTGTCAATCATGTTGCTTTATGTTACATTAAGTGACATATTGTAATGTGATTGATACAACATGGGATGACACATCATAATGCAAAATATCATCTGGAAAATGTAGAAAAACAACAGAAGACTTGAAGCCACTTTTACTTTCTAATTCTTCAAATAAGATAGAGGAAAATCTTTCATTCCTCAGGATAGTTACCTGGGAAAGGTCTAGGTCTTGTGGGGGTTTCAGTGGTGCTCTTTTCCTTTGTAATTAACAGGTGATAGTGGAAAATACTTGCATTCTTTGGGGACTGATAAACTCTGAGTTTGGATGGAATGTCTCTAAACCTTTCTGGAGCCCCTTAGTAACAATATCTGTTCTTCACATTAATAGTGCCTTTATAGATTTTATATAAAAGGATTCCACCTTCCTCTACCCTAGTTAATATTCTCCTCTTTAAAATCTCTGATAAGGGCACCTGGGTGGCTAAGTCGGTTAAGCACCTGACTTAGGTCAGGTCATGATCTCATGCTTCATGAGTTCAAGCCCCACATCAGGTTCTGTGCTAACAGGTCAGAGCTTGGAGCCTGCTTCAGATTCTGTTTCTCCCTCTCTTCTCTCTCTCTCTGCCCCTCCTCCACTTGCATTCTCTCTCTCTCTCTAAAATAACAAACATAAAAAAAATTAAAAAAAATCTCTGATATTTTTCTCTTGTTCTACAAAGTCTTGAGGAAAAAAATTGCCTTTTCAGATTTCACTGTGAGGTCAATGAGGGTTTTTTAGTATATCTTGGAAAATTTTTACTGTAGCTCCAGAGTCTTACACAGTTTCTGGCACATAGTAACACTTAATAAGTGTTTGTTAGGGGCACCTGGGTGGCTCAGTCAGTTGAGCGTACAACTTTGGCTCAGGTCATGATCTCATGGTTCGTGAGTTCGAACCCTGCATCAGGCTCTGTGCTGACAGCTCAGGGCCTGGAGTCTGCTTCGGATTCTGTGTCTCCCTCTTTCTCTGCTCCTCCCCTGCTCACACTCCATCTTTCTCTCAAAAATAAATAAAGATTAAAAGAATTTTTAAAAAGTAAAAAAAAAATTAAAAAAAATAGTGTTTGTTGAATGACTTACTGAAGAATGTTCATCTTTAATTATACTTAATTGCATTTATTGAGTGACATTTAATCACATATAGTGAAACTCCATGTATTAGTTTCCTAGGGCTTCTGTAACAGAGTGCCACAAATTTGGTGGCTTACAACAAAAATGTATTCTTTCACAGTTCTGGAGGACAGAAATCTGAAACAAGGTGTCAGTAGGGCCATACTCCCTCTGAAGGCTTTAGAGGAAGATCCTTCTTTGCTTCTTCTAGCTTTTGGTGGCTTTGGGGTTCCTTAGTTTGTGGCTGCCTACCTCCAATCTCTGCTTTCATCTTCATATGGCCTTCTCTTCTGTGTCTTCTTCTCTTAGAAGCACACTTGTCATTAAATATAGGGCCCACTTGGATAATCTTGAGATGGATGATCGCTTCTTAAGACTTTCAGCTTAAGAAGCTGAAGGTCTTCTGCAAAGACCCCTTTCTCCAAGTAAGATTACATTTATAGGTTCCTGATGGGCATACCTTTTGGAGAGCGGCCATCATTCAACCTGGAATATACCAATTAAAAAAAAAATGAGCTGGGGTATGTTGGGGAATTAACATTTTTTTGGTTAATGGTTGCATAAAATATGTTTTTAATCTATGTTTAAAATCTTTCTGTTTACTTCCATGTCTCAGTAATTATGGTATTATAAAGATAATTATATATTTCTTTAATAATGGATACCTTTATAATATCAAAGTTCCCAATCTGTGAATTTGCACTAATAATTGAAGATATAGAGGATTGTAAAAGCTGAGATAAATGTGTAGACCTCAGTATAATATAGACTCTAAAGTCCTTTAAAAACAAGCCAACTAACCACACCTCTTCCCTGAATGTGCTGTGAGATGTATGTGATTTGTCTTCTGAATGTGAGCAGAATATAAGGAGAGATTCTGGCTAGTTGAGGATTTTGAGTAAGCAAGCCCATTAGAGTTTCCTTAAATGTGAATTCCTTCCCTGTTATCTCCCCTTCTGCCTGTATCCACTTGCAGACATAGGAGTTCATAGAGGTGAGAAGCGAGTGTTTGGGGCAGCCAGGGAAGGTCTTGCGAGAGAGGTAATATAATAAGAGGACAGGCCATTGATAGAAGAAGGTGTGGTCTCACAGTTTGCCTCAGGGCCACCAAGTGCTCACTTCTAGAGAGCTCTTATCCTCCAAGTAATGTGGGGTCAGACCCTTAGAACCATGCACCTCTGAGTCATGGAGACAAATAGGCCCTCTGGTCTTCATTCTGA
Source organism: Panthera onca (assembly GCF_046562875.1). NCBI lineage: Eukaryota > Metazoa > Chordata > Mammalia > Carnivora > Felidae > Panthera > Panthera onca. The sequence goes on from NC_138341.1 coordinate 55,224,216, forward strand.
TAGCAAGACAGGATCACCATAGACTCATAGTAACTTTTCCTCTCTTTGTTCAATATCTTGTGGCTGCATAGAGTAATTTAATAAATCAAAATCGTCTCTTTCAATTTTCATTGTGGCTACATCGGTGTTCTTTTGAATGGAGTTCAATTATTGGGATGGCATATATTACTTTGAATCATTTTACAGCTCAATCAATACACACATCTTCATAATAAATATCGATGTTCTTTGGATGCCTAGTGTCGCACATATTCAGCATGGCTGTTAGGATCCAGGCAGCTCTGGGTAATTAATATTTTTATTTTATTCTTTCATTGAACTCTGTCACTCATATCTGCATTTTGGCCCTTCCAGAAGGGAAGAGAAATGCTGAAACAAACAGAATCCTCCAGAAATCCATTCCACTAAAAACACCGAAGTTTGAGAACTAAAATTTGCTGTGGAACTCCGCTGCTATAGAATAAACACATTCAACTCAACAGGGAACACAAAGAGCCTACCTGCTATTAGTCTTTGTAAATGACCAGCCAAAAAGAAGTAGGACGGTTTTCCTAACAGGTTTAGAAAAGGAAAAATCTTAACTCAACTGAATCCTCCTACGAATACCAAAGGCCTCTAGCTGGGAAAGCAAAGATACCTGGTAAGTGGCTGTTAAAGGTGCAGTGAAATCTGAATATCCGATATGCCAAAGATCATGATCACAACATTTACTAAGATTCTTATGGAATCTTATATTTAATTATATTCTTACAGTCAGATATAATCAGTGATTTATTTGAAACTTCAGTACATAGTGAATTACTGATGAGTAGATGGTAACGTGTTTGAATTTCTAAAATATTTTGGTTTCTAGTAAGAATTCAGCCCCAGTCTACAGTATCTACAGTGAAGGCATTGGGTCTCACCTCCATCTTCACGAATGAAGAGTAACTAGACTGCTAATCCCTGGGTTCCCTCCCAGGGGGCTCATGTAATCTCTGGTATTTGTATTTTAATCATGATATACATACTATATTTACCCATTTATTTTTTTGTTTTTGTTTTTATTTTTTTAATATGAAATTTATTGTCAAATTGGTTTCCATACAACACCCAGTGCTCATCCCAACAGGTGCCCTCCTCAATGCCCATCACCCACCCTCCCCACCCTCCCACCCCCCATCAACCCTCAGTTTATTCTCAGTTTTTAAGAGTCTCTTATGGTTTGGCTCTCTCCCTCTCTAACTTTTTTTTTTTCTTCTTCCCCTCCCCCATGGTCTTCTGTTAAGTTTCTCAGGATCCACATAAGAGTGAAAACATATGGTATCTGTCTTTCTCTGTATGACTAGGAATTTACCCAAGGGATACAGGAATGCTGATGCATAGGGGCACTTGTACCCCAATGTTCATAGCAGCACTTTCAGCAATAGAAAAATTATGGAAAGAGCCTAAATGTCCATCAACTGGGCGCCTGCGTGGCTCAGTCAGTTGAGCGTCCCACTTCGGCTCAGGTCATGATCTCGCGGTCTGTGGGTTTGAGCCCCGCGTCGGGCTCTGTGCTGACAGCTCGGAGCCTGGAGCCTGCTTCGGATTCTGTGTCTCCCTCTCTCTCTGCCCCTCTCCCACTCATGCTCTGCTTCTCTCTTTCTGACAAAAATAAATAAACATTAAAAAAAATTTAAAATAAATGTCCATCAACTGATGAATGGATAAAGAAATTGTGGTTTATATACACAATGGGATACTACTTGACAATGAGAAAGAATGAAATATGGCCTTTTGTAGCCACGTGGATGGACCTGGAGAGTGTTATATTTACCCATTTAAAAGCAAACATCTAGATGCTCTTATTTTTGTTGTTAACTCTTTGGAACTCAGAGCATTGACAAAATCATCTGAGTGGGGGAGAAAGATCAGCGATAAATAATTTTCAGTTAGGGCCCAAGGCTAAATTATGGGACAAGAAGGATTGTGTTCTTTTGTTTCATAGTATGGAAGGTTAGTCCCAAATGCTGGAAAACAGATGTGCCCTTTCATTTTGAGTGCCTAGTGTATATACTCAGAGAGGTATTTTTCTTAATGTTTATTTATTTATTTTAAGAGGGAGGGAGAGAAAATGAGAAAGAGCATGTGAGCCAGTGTGTGTGTGAGCGGCAGCACAGCGGCACAGAGAGAGGGAGAGAGGGAATCCCAAGCAGGACCCACACTCAGCGTGGAGCCGGATGCGGAACTTGATCTCGTGTACGTGAAATCATGACCTGAGCCAAAATCAAGAGTTGACGCTTGAGCCACCCAGGGACCCCTCACAGAGGTATTTTTTAAATGTTTGCAAAATGTCTTCTCCAGTCAGTTTGTGTCAGGCACCGTCCCATTGATTTTATTTTGCTTTTGTAATTGGAGCTGCATTTCAGTGTTGATTTATTACCTGCATAAATCCCTTTGCCAGGGGTTATAAAAGGAAAAGGCAAGCGCTACCCACTTTAGCAGTACCAGAACAGTGTTGCCTCTAAACTTAAAATCTTTAACATTCTCTAAGCTTAGAGCCCTATCTCACCTATTTCTTGCAATTTATTTCAAACCTTTCTGAGACCTGGATTTTTTTTTTTTAACATTTCAATGTTGTAATTTTTCCTACTTATTTTAATTTTTCTTGGTCCCAAGACTATAAAGCAGTGCTGCTCAGAGTCAGAAAATGTTGAGTAACAAAATGAGAACCCTGAGTATAAATTTAAGACACCCTGTGCTGCTTTACTTCTGTTTATCTATTTGTAGTGGTAATTTGATAACCTAGACCACTGAATGAAGAAAGTGAAGAATGATCAAAATATGAAGCAGTGGGCGCTGCACATTCAGACCTTATCAGTTCCAGGATCAGTTATCTGTTTGAAGAAAATTACATTGTATCTGTCAATAGACTTAATAACTCAGTGCCTGCTATTTGATAATGGATAATCACACAAATTCAGGAAGCTAGACCATATGCCATTCCAGTTTTCTATTCTCTTATTCACCTTAATTTTCTAGATGAGTGAAATTATCTAGTCCTGGCCTGAAGATGGCATATATAGAAATAGAGCCTGCAGGAATCCAGCCGCCTCTGATGTTAGCCCCGTGCAGGTCAGGGCTGCCGGGTTATGTCTGCGACCCTGGTATCTAATTGAAATGGGCAGACTTTGGAAAATTGTAAACCTGGACAATGCAAGTGATGAATGGATGGAAAATAGTAAAGGGCGGATGTGGAACAGCTGAGGGAATTGGCTGGTGGGAAACAGTGAGGCTGCAGAGGCCTAGGATTCAGAATCTTAGAATAGTTCCACATCTCTGCGTGTGAACTGTGAAGGATAGGGACTAAATGGTAAAGATGATATAGGGATGCTGTTTTCTGGAAGTAAGGGTTTTCTCAAGGACCCTTCATTCCTGTTGATGCAGGATGCTTTTCCATATCTAGACCCAAATGTGGTCATTGTGTCACTTAGTAATGATTTTGGCTATGAGTATTGCAGGAGGTAATTTCAGCGACTTAAGCAAGTAGGTGTTTCTTCTTCTCAGATATCAAGAAGACAAGATGTAGCTATTTCTGGTGTAGATGTAACTGCTCAGTGATGTCATCAGGGACTTAAACATTTTCCATCTTTTTGCTATGCCCATAATACCAGAGTGCTTGTCTTCATGCTTGTTTCTGGTGGTTACCGGGTGGCCACTGCATGTTTCCTCCTGTACATGACAGGAAGGGAAAGACTGAGCCATCATCACCTGCCCCTTCACATCAGGAGAAGCAAACATACCCCAGAGGCTCCCAGTAGACTTTTATTTCCATCTTATTAGCCAGAGCCATATCACATCGCCATCTTGAACTCCTAAGGAAGCTGGACAAAGGAGTATTTCACTTGGGGCTGACATCTTGCGCCTGAAAACAGAGTTTCGTAAACGAGCAAGAAGAGAAGAATGCATATCAGTCAGGCAATGGGCAAGGGATGCCACGACCATCTACCTAAGATTTATTGTGGAAGGAGAATAAGGGTTAGACAACTGTGCTATTTCATAGAATCACAGAGAAAAGTGGTCCAAGTAATGCCAGTTGTGGGGGTCATGTGGACACCATTGCAGTCTGTTTTTACGTGCTTTTTAAAAATATGAACAAATCGGATATTTTTAGAATTTGTATCAAATCAAGCAAAACCACAAGGACACACTATGGAGAGCTGACTCAGCAAGAACAGGAAACTGAATCCTTAATTTCAGCCTGACTCTTGGCTGGAATTATCCCCTAAATTTCTATAAGGTCATAGTCTAAATTGAGCTGCTTTCTTTTTCTCCTCTCTCTCTCTAGATTTACTAACTTTAAATCTCTCTTTCTGTGGGCTAGGAATAATCATCAAGTCATATTCTTAGAAGAGGAGGACACCTTGCTGATCCAAGAGTCTATCAACTTCTAGTAGATAAAGCAAGATGGCTCACTCATTCAGTGTATTCTGTACATATATCACTTTTTTCTTTCCCAAAGAGGCTCATAGGATTTGATCTGAATATAACATATCCCCAGAAATGCTGAAGAGAGAAGTTGAAGGCGAGCTTATTGCCATGTTTTGCATATATGGATCCAGGGACTCAAAAGCTTTTCCCCGAGTCACACAGCAATAGCCCCCACTGTAAATACTGCTATAACACCCTTTCAGCTTGGCCACACTGTCTTGCTATGAATGGATGTCTCTTAGAAAGCTGAATCATGACCTCAAACGAAGAAAAGGCCATTTGTCAAGTATTCTCTTTTGAAGTAACACATTCCTTGAGTGGTCAATTGGAGGCTGCAAAAGGCCTCGGCTAGAAGATTTGGGGGAAGGTGAGCTTTTCTTGGTAGATTCATGAGGGCTTGATGTCACCATTTTTGTTCCTGCATTTTTTTAAGCAAGAAGGAACTTGTTTGCAATTAGAATTTGTATTCATTTTTGTACCTAGTCAAAGAATAGCTGTGAATCCATATTTAAAACTGTGATGTGTGAGTGCCCTTTTTTATGGTTTCATTTATTCACTCTTTGAACTATTGATGGAGTATCCACTAAGTCTCTGTCGTGGTTCGAGATGGGGCGAATTATGGGACAGACACATGAGGTCGCTGCACCCCTGTAGCTTCCATTCTAGTAAAGGGGAGACACAAACAGCGAATGCAATTATTAGCGCTTTCAAGGAGTTGAACTTGAAAAGTGGCAAGCAGGAAATGACTTGGTTTTTTCTACCATTGTTTCTCGGAACCTGATTCTTGGAGTATTCATCCTTGTCCTGGGGATGAAAATTTGGGCTCGTTGCATAATTTTTCCAGTCATTTGAGATACAAGAAGAATCTCCAAAATATTTGAAGCACACTTCTCTAAGGTAGAACAAGTTAGGTTTGCTAAAGGAACAGAAAACCCAAAGGGCCATTGTGACTTTGCCTCATGGGCAGAGGGGAGAGCGCATGAGAGGAGCAGAGGTGGGAACCCGAGTGGAGGATAACCAGATTAAGGGTCAGGAGTGCAGCTTTTATTCCCAGTAGGAGCAGCAGCACTGGAGGGTTTCGAGCAAGGGAGTGATGTCCTCTGATGTGTAGTTTAAAAGATCACTCTGAGTTTTATGTGGGAATGGACTGTAGGGAAGCAAGAGAGGAAACAGAGAAAGCAGTCGGGGGACGCTCTTGCCCTCGTCCAGGGGAGAGATGAAGGTGATGTGGAGGGTGGTTGAGATGGATCAGGGGTGTGCAAAGCCTTTAGGCTGACCCTTCTCTCTCACAGTCCATAACCTACCACAGTGACAGCCGTGCAGTGGCACATAAGTCCTTGCTGAATTTCACATGAATACCTTTGTGAGTTAAAGCAGTGCTGTTTATATGGTTTAGAGAAAATGTGTCTTTTTGGCTTCCCTGACTTCTTCTCTAATATCTCAAATCCCCATTCTAAATGCAGGTCTTAGAATATAAGCACGTATTGAAGGCATAAAATCAGGCTAAGGTAAACTTTCCCTGACTCAGAATTTTTCTAATTGTCACACCTTGGCATAATTCAGTCTTCAGTCCCTACACACAGGGAAAAGTGTCATTAAATATTGTGAGAATTTGGTTTTCTGACTTAAAAAAAAAAAGGTGTTCTTACTGCCCCTCCTCTCTCTTCCTCTCTCTGCCCCCCTCGTTTTTTCTTTCTTAAGAAAATAAGAGAATGGGAAAGCCGAAGGCTTGATTTAATTTACTTTGGGAGAAAATCTAAGGTGTGGTATCATTACCTGTACGTTTTCCACACGTTTGTCAGGCTTATGTTTACACACGTTTGTCAATAATTATTTTGAGGAGGGGCAAAAGGAAATTCAGTGATAACTTTAGAAAAATAAAATCTCTGATAAAACCATAAACTACTCCAAGAGCCGCCATAAAACTTCAGCACAGTGTATGGTTTCAAAGCAGGATTTGTGAAGCAAAAACCATGATTAAAGTAGGAACAATATGAGCTTTGTGCAGTCCTATTGGCCCCTGGTGTGTAACTTAAAACTCTTGCCTCCTGTCCTGTGCCAAGAGGAGGTTCTGCGAGGTGAGAATGCCCAGGGAGGAGGGCTCTGCACAACCAGGGCGGGGAAGTTCCTCTTGTTCACCAGGGACCTCTATACCCCTTGTGATAAAAACTGAGGTCAGGGTTCAAGGTAATACATTTGCTCCCCACTCCCGCCCCAAACCTGATAGGGCTTCTCAGCAGAAGGCTACTGAGTAGACTTTGGTCCTTTACACTGACTGTTGTAAATTTAAGTTTGGCTAGGTTTTCCCCTTGACTTCCCCTTTTCTCATCAAATAGTACTCCCTCCCACCCCCAGTGTTCTTACTCTCCTCTCTAGTCCAAGCTTTGGGAGCGTTCCTTGCCTCTTCCTCATCTCTCTCTCCTCACCCTCTTCTCTTTTTTTTAAACATTTATTTATTATTGAGAGACAGGGAGAGACAGAGAATGAGCATGGGAGGGGCAGAGAGAGGGGGAGACACAGTATCAGAAGCAGGTTCCAGGCTCTGAGCTGTCAGCACAGAGCCCGACATGGGGCTCGAACTCCTGAGCAGTGAGATCATGACCTGAGGCGAAGTCGGACGCTCATCCAACTGAGCCACCCAGTCGCCCCTCTTCTCTTTCTTTGTACCATGTTCTCCTCCCTTTTCCTTTTGTTCTTCTTGGCTGTCCTACATCCTATGGGCCCTTCCCCGTCTTCTCTGTCTCTTCTCCATCCCCCTGTGGCTGTGAGCAGGTGTTACTAGTTGATGATAATCACAGACATTTGTTTCCTGTATCCTTCAGACTCCATTTTGGGGAGCAAATGGATATGGGAGTTACTCTAAGCATGCAGATGGATTCAAGTCAGGAAAACCTTTTGTTGCTCCTTGAGCATCCTAGGGACAAACTGGATGTGTCCTGCTGAAATGTAAAGAGCCATGGGTCCAGCTCTGAGTGCCTGTGGTGAGCCTGCCACAGCATCTATGGCCTCAGGGTGCCCATTTACAAATTAAGGGGTCAGACCAAATCCCCTCGAACTGCTGCTCCTTGAGCTCCTAAACTAATCCCAGCATCTGTCTCTGGCCTCACTGCATTGGGCTCAGTTTCCTCTGTGACAATAGCTGCCTGTCTTGATATCCAACTCATGGGGCCTGTGTCTGCCCCAGGAGGTGATGAGTTGGCCAGCTCTCCCCTCTGCTGTGAGCCGACTTCCTTCAGGCCAGACAAAAACTACTCCAGGAAACTCACTCAAAAGGGGAGGAAAAAAAATAAACCTGTGTGACTTAAGAGATCTTTTTCTTTTCTACTGGGGCTTTTGCTTCTCCTAAAATGATCAGATTGCTCTGGTGTGGTCTGAGGCCTTGGGTCTCTTATCCCGGTTGGCCTTCTCTGCTTCTTGCGGGCAGCAGGCTCGGCTGGCTGTAGGCCCCTTCTTTACTGCCCTCCCCCAGTGCCGTGGCCTGTGATTTCTCTGAAGATGTTTCTGTTCTTTCCAAGGCAAATGAAACTTCATGGACCATTTCTTCCTTTTTTCCTAGAAGCGAAGACCTGCACAAGAGAGGGGGGTGGGGAACAGAGAAAGTCACTTCTCAGCACCGAAGAGGAAAGTGCTGACCCAGCGCGGGGCAATGGGACTCAGAGCCCAACTCCAGAGCAGATGGCCGCTGCACATTCACATTAATCACGCAGCTTCCTGCATGTCAGGTACAACATGATTTCTAGTGATAAGTGCTCAGTATTCAGTATGAGAAATCTAACAGTCTTACTTCCTCTCTCCCCTCTCTCTCTCCTGTCTCCCTCCCTCTCTCTCTCTCTTTTAAAATAGGAGCAGATATTTTTCATTTCTAGCCCAGATGCTACTATTTCTCTGTTATTTGCACTTACTGAGTTGAAATGCAACAGATGTTTGAAAAGGGCTTAAAACTAAATTTCTCATAAGGGACCAAGACAAATAAATCGCACACCTAACTTTAGAGCCTTGTTTTGCTCAGACTCTTGGCAGATTTTTTTTTCTGGGGTGGAGAGGGGGAAGAAAAATTCTGTTAATAAAATGACAATGAAAAGACTATAATAATAATCATGATTATTTATTGACTGAGCTCTAGGACTTGTAGTCACTTCAAGTAGTTTTCCATCTGTTATTTTATTTGACACTCACAGCTACCCCATGGGGGCAGATATTATTGCCCCCAATTTACTTATGAAGAAATCGAAGCACAAACAGGATAAGGGAATTGACTGAAACTGAAGCTAACCCAGATTTGAAGATAAGAGCTTGGTTAGATCACAGACTCCTAGAATCTTTGAACGCATACACAAAACTTGAGATGAATGCCTTTAGTAAATGAAAATTTCCAGCCTTTATCAACAAGAGGCCCCAGTATGAGTAGCACCACATTATACTGGACTTTACCCCCCTCCCCTGTATTATTTCTAAGAGTTCCCAGGGGGAGCCTTAGATGGATTCACCAATGGCCTTCTTCTCTGCTCCCTTTTAGATGTCTGAAGCCATGTGCTTCACCTCTGTCGCACAGCTGAGGCCTTTGGGGTGAGCACCGTTCCTTGCTGAGACTTTCTAGAAGCCTAGGTCATTATCATCATCCAGTACCCTTTAGACTGCAATGTGCTGGAGCCAGGATATGATCCCTGCAGAATGGAATGGTCCTTTTCCCCATCGGCCCTTCTGTCTTCCAGGTCCCCCCAGGTCCCTTATACTAATTAATAGCTTTTTCTCAGAACCTGAGAATCTCATGTTCTCTGATCATCCCCTCCTTGTCTTGGTCCATCAGTTTATCAATCTGATTCGGGCTCACTGAAGGGACACCACTTTGCTTGCCCTTCAGCTCTTAAATATTAAAAAACTTGAAAAGGAGTGACTAGCTGCCAGAGCAACAGGAAAGCTTAGGCACTCCTAAATGAGTCCTTGCTTGTTCCTGTTAGGTCTTTGCTGGTGATTCTCCAGTACTGGCTCAAGCAGTGGACCTGAGGAGAGATGAAAGCAGAGGGCAGCTCTAACCCAGCCACGGTGAGGGTGACAGGACAAATGGAATGTCATTCCTGCCATCTCGGTTGCCATCTCCTGTGCCTGGAGTCTTTTCTCTCATGTGGCCCAATCTCTCACCTCCTTCAGGTCTTTGCGCCAAAGCCACCTTATCAATGCGGCCTTTCTTAACCACCCTATTTCAAATGGCAACCTCCCCACCCAAGCCTAACGAAGACACTTCTCTGCTTAATTTTTCTCCATAGCATTTTCAGAAATACATGTAGCATAACATTTGTCATCTTAACCACTTCTAAGTGTATAGTTCAGTAGTGTTGAGTATATTCACCTTATTTTGCAGCCAATCTGCCTAACTTTTTCATCTTGCCAAAAGCAAACTATACGCATTAACAACTTCCTTTGCTCCTTCCCCCGGCCTGGCAACCACTATTCTACTTCCTGTCTCTATGAATTTAATGATTCTAAGTATTTCATATATGTGGAATCATGTAATATTTGTCTTTTTATGACTGGTTTATTTCACTTAGCATCATGACCTCAAGGTTCATCCATGTTTTACCATGTGGCAGAATTCCCTTCCTTGGTAAGGCTGAATAATATTCCATTGTATGTGTGTGCCACATTTTGTTTAACCATTCATCTGTCAGTGGACACAGGGGTTTCTTTTACCTTTTGGCTATTGCGAATAGTGCTGGTATGATCATGTTTCCATAACATTTTTCACTTTCTCATATTCTAAATTAAGTACTTGTTTTTTGTCTGGCATCTTCTATTAAAATGTAAGTTCAAAAACTTTTATCTATTTTGATCCCTGCTATGATCCCGGCTCCTAGAATAGTATCTGGGACAAAGTAGTTACAAATATTTGCTGAGTGGATTAGAAGACAGGAGAAGGGAACAAAGCTTAAAAGAAAAAAAAGGGGGAGGCTTTTGAAGAAGTCAGAGCAACCAACTGGTACTCAATGGTCTCTAAATGTAAGAGTTACATTATCTCTTATCTTCAAGTCACCTACAGACCAAGCTCTCTTTCTGTCTTCAATCCATTTTCTAGCAGTGACATTAAAAGCTGAGTACACATGATGAAACTTGGCTGCTGTCCTCATCATGGGACTGACTCCATTCTTTTCTCACAGGGGCTAATGTGGAAGGGTCTTTAGCCACATTTCTCAGGACAGCAGTCCAGTTTTTCTTCGCTGCCCCTAGCCCCTAGTCTGATGCTGCTGTGTTCCTCAACTCCAAATCTATAGGTGAAGTCAAGCTTGAGGGAAAGAGGAAGGGCAGGAGGAAATCAAGGTTCTTCTCCACATTTGTGTCCTGCCGTTTTCTCATCTCCACAGACTTAAATCTTTAATGGTCCAGATCCAAAACAACAAAAAAGCTTCAATAATGAGAATATTTAAATAATAATAATAATAATGGGAGTGTTTTCTTATAATAATCATTGATGAAACTGAAGACCAGCAAGGACTAGAAGTACCTTTCAAATCATCAGGTATCAAATTGCCCTTAGACTAATCTGGATGTAGATGGCTGCAAATTCTTTGAAAATTGGTCACTTAGGGGCTTTTTGACCCAAAGTATATTCTGAGTACAAGCAGTGACAGCAGCATCGTCTGGGAACTTATTAGAAATGGAGGCTCTCTGGCTTCTCCCTGGCCCATTGAATCAGAATCTGCATTTTAACAAGATCCTTCATGGACTCCGATGTACCTTACTGCAGTCTGTTCAGGCTGCTGTGACAGAATACCATAGACTGGGTGACTTATAAACAACAGAAATTTATTTCTCAGTTCTGGAGGCTGGGAGTCTAAGATCAGGGTGCCAGCATTGTTGGGTTAGGGATGCGACTCAGCTTCTTGTTGTGTCTTCATATGGCAGAAAGAGGGCTAGCAAATAGTCTGTCTGCTTCTTATAGGGGCACTAGTTGGATCATGGGAGCTCCACCCTCATAACCTAATCATGCAAATACCATCTCCCAATTTGGAGGCCCCGCCTCTAAATACCACCATATTGAGATTAGGATTTCAACATTTGAATTCTGGGGGGGTACACATTCAGTCCATAGCATATCCTAAAGTTTGAAAAGTATTGACTTAGGGTGTCCACTCATTTAAATAACACATCATTCCCAACTTTAGGCATATTTTTCCTTATTGTAATTTCAGAGACTAAACATTGGTCTTATTCCATATAAATAATTTCTGAATCTGACTACAATAGATATTTTGCTTTTTTCTCCGGAAAGCCAGTTTATTCTAAAAGATCTACTAATTTTTAGACCGTGGAAGTAACTTTTTGAAATCACAGTATCAGAACCCAGAGTCTGTGCAGTTTAAGATTCAGTGGTAAATTGCAGAAAAGAACTTAAAATAGCAAAAACAGAAAGTGCTTCAGGTATTAGTATCCTTGTTCTATTTTCTCAGAATATTCAGGTCCCTGTTGGGCATCATATGTCTAGAGAACGTGGAGTTTTAAGTGAGTTAATGTCACCTGACATGTCTGTTCCCTTTCCCCTCAGCTAAATTCCAACAGTACTTATACCCAAATTCTCTCACTTGTGTTACCCTGTCCCTGTTACCACTGCTCCTCATGAGGACAGCTTGGAGTTCAGCGGTCTCTTGGTGGTGCCATTTCTGGTTATTCCCACTTTCTCCTTTCTGTCTTCATTATCATATGAGCTTAGAGATCAAACACACACACACAAATGATACCAGCAAAAGTTTCTCTCTATGAAGCTCCGATGCTGAAGCTAAGTCACCATTGTTAGCTTCGTGATTTCACTGTCCATTGCTGGAGTAATTTCTGTGCTGTGAAATGTCCATAGGGTCTAACTGAGATGTAAGTGGCTTGGGGTTAATAGAAGAAATGTCTCATATTAGGCTACTAGCCTGGATGAAAACATGACTGCCTCTGTCTTCAAGAAGAAAAAAATCCATCTTGAGACATATTCTTTGTTCTTTAGGCAATACGGTAGGGCAGGAGCCCCAGTGAATCAGACTTGGAGTTTAACGATCACAGCAGTTTAATGTCCTCATTTGGCATAAGGGGAAATTGAGGGTTAGAAGATTTCATTGATCCACCCACGGTTAGTATGGCTTGTGGGTGTCAGCTGAGAGGAAGCCTCAGTGGTATGCCTTACTGCATTAAAGGAACCAATGGGAATGTGCTGACTGGCAGCCTGCAACTGGCTGCTCTTTATTTAAAAAGACAAGCAGGTATGCAGCAAGGGCCTCTCACTTAACCTGCTAGTCGTCACCTCCTGCTGTGGGAAGCATCCACATACCAGGAACATGAGGGCATTTTGAATAAGCAAGTGGCATTGGAAGTTTCTATCTCCGGTAGTGTGGTAGTGTAACAATGGGCTGAAATTGGCCTTGAAATACCCCAGGATGTATCTGTGACCTCTCCCAGGAAGTGCCTCTAGAGCACTTTGCTTTCTTCGGAGCCACTCTTCCCTTTTTCTGTGGCCTTGAAGTCAGGGCATAGAAAAACCAGGCAGGATGCCTCAATTTGGGCCAAATGACCTGTGTAATAGCAGTAGTTACAATTGATTCCAGAGGACACACACTCTTTGCTTCTTTCATTTCTATGTTATGAGGCAAATAGAAAGAAGAATGAATATTTGGGGCAGGGAGTGAAAAAATCAGCAATTGCTTCTCTGGACAGGCACCAGCATAGATGGATGAGCCCTTAACCCAGGGCAGATTAACATGTAATAGAACCAAGATCAGATATCATGATTCTAAGAGCGTCATTAGATCAAAGGATGTACCTTTGGGGGTTCTTAGCATTAATCACAGGTGAGTATGAGGGCCTTGCCATGTTGTGAGTACTTCTCATGAATACAGACTCACAAGCCTTACCCTGCAAAATGTGGAAGGGGCTGAATCATAAAATAGTCATAGTCACTGCTGCTTCCGGACAGCTGTTCTCTGTTGGAGAAGCTGGGCTTAAAGGCAGGAGAGAGAATGTGTGATGGTTGCATTTGGTTTTGATTTAAATGATACGGTTCATGCTTTAGCACTGATTTCAGTTCAGGTTGTATTTGAAAGAAGAAGGGATACTTTGATTCTAAACGTGATCAGGTAAATGGCCCATCAAGTTCCACGTTGGGGAATTTTAGGTCAAAGACTGTGGCCGGGGTTGGTGTCTGGTGTACACAGGTGAGCGACGAGCACATCGCTGGACCCGCGTGCATCGTGTTCTGCTGCCTCAGCTGAGCCTGGGCCTGGTGGTGGCAGGATGGAGGGGTTGGGGTCACCGACGTGGTGTGGTGCCAGGGCTGGTAATCGGCAGCTGTGCCTCCACACTGGAGGAAGCCAGGTCTGCCAGGGGAGGAGCTCAGAGCTCAGAAAAGACACTGAATACGTCTCAAGTTCTTCCAAAATGAAGAAAGCGCAGCTCCCACATTGTTCTACAAGAGGGTTGCCCAAAAATCCTTTGATAAAGGTAGTTGTGGGTCATTTAATCATGAGGCGGATGGAATTTTGTCTCATTTCCCCATGTAGCAGACATTTCCTCTTCCTGTTTGGATTATGGCTACTCTTCCACTCCAGAGGTTTGGTCACTACCCCGGGTATCTATGTTTTTCAGCTTAGACCTTAAAAAAAAAATGGCCCCATATGATTTTCATTCAATTACATGAGAACATTTAAAAATATTTGTGTTTTCAAAAGTATGAAAAGCCAGATGAGCCTTTTATAGGCCTTTAGAAATATATATAAGCTCTTAGACATGAGAAAGTTATTTGCTAAAGGTGTATGAGGGGGAACTGCAGGAGACTTCAGTTTGCCTCACAACTTTGAACCCCAAATTTTAAAAGCATCTTTAGGTACCTCTCCTTCCCATTTGATTTCATTGCATCCTTCAGTTAGAGTAGACATAAAGCAGGCACCCAGGTGGCTCAGTCAGTTGAGTGTCTGACTCTTGATTCCAGCCCAAGTCATGATCTCATGGTTTGTGAGATCGAGTCCCGCGTCGGGCTCTGTGCTGAGAGTACAGAGTCTGCTTGGGATTCTCTCTCTCCCTCTCTCTGCCCTCCCCTGCTTATACTCTTTCTGTCTGTCTCTCTCTCTCTCTCAAAATAAAAATAAATAAACATTTAAAAAAATAGAGTAGACATAGACCTTTCCCCCTGACACTTGCCATTTGCCACATATAGCATTATAGTTCCCTCACCAAATACAACACAAAACGTTTCTCTGTTCATAGATTTTTCACCCAAGCAAGAGCCAGGACTGTACTCTTTTATTCTAGATGTTTTATTTATTTACTTTTTCAAGTTCTTTTGGCCACCCCCAAAGGTGCCATTGGCCACCAGCCACAAGTCTGCAAATTGCGACTCTTCATCAAGCTCAGTTTTTTTTCTCTTAGGCAAACTCCTGAGCCTCAGGTCAGCCAAATAATACTTAGTTAACATCTTTAAGTGGAAAGTAGAAATTTCCTATATCATACCAATGACCACCAGCTTTGTTCTCTATATTTGTTGAACAACCTCTTTTTAATGGCTCTGGATGATTGAGAGACTCTAATTTTAAGTAGGTCTGTGGTGATGTGTATTATAGCACATTTCAAATGATGCCAGACCAGAGGACAATAGTTTTGTGAAAGAAGTCATGGCACCTTTGAATTAGGATAGAGTTGCCAGATTTAGCAAATAAAAACACAGGACACCTCATTAAATTTGAATTCTAGACAAACAACTAATAATTTTTTAGTGTATCTCATCTGATATTTGGGATATAGTTATACTAAAATATCATTTGTTGTTTGTCTGAACTTCAAATTTAACTGGACATTCTGTATTTTATCTGGCAACCCTACTTTAGGACACAGGAATGACGTTATTTTATGTGGCCACTGGAGTTAGAGTATGGTCTAGCACTAAGACTTCAGTGCCGGGAGGTCATGTCAAGAGAATAATCAAGTCAGGTTACCTTACTACAGAGGGAAAATCTAATCCATTGCTCTATATCAGGATCTAAGAGATCAGGCTCTGCAACAAATAGAATGTGAGGTTAGAAAACCACATCTAAATCAGGTGACCAAACTTGACAGTTGTCGGTGTGGGGATGTTCTGTATTACCCGTACGTGTCTTGCTTCCTTTATTCTCCCTAAACTGCCCATAAAGATGGATGTGATTTGCCATCTAGTGATGCTATAGGAAGTTGAGCATTAATGAAGAAAAGATGGCTCTCTGTCCTGGCTCAGGACTCTCTGGGTGCTTAATGCTAACCAGCTTCTCTCCTGGTTAGTATTAAGATGGTCTCGCAGGCTCTTTTATATAGCTGATGCTTGATGCACAGAACAGGCTTGTAAAACCCATCAAGGAAATAGACATGGACCCACAGATCAACCACCACAGGGTCCTGACTCCTTGCTTCCTATCACTGTGGTGCTGGGAGAGGATGGACACTATCACAGAGGGAGGAACACTGGGCAGAGCTCAGGAGACCAGGGCACATGAGGACTTGGCTTCCCAGTCTGTTTCTCAGTTTGCTTGCCTTCCAATTAGGGTAATAATAATCCTCATCCTTCCTATGTAAAGGGGAGGGCGTTAATCACCAGAATGGCTAATAAACATGTGTGTTTTCTGAAATGGATGGAATACCAGATAAACACAGGACAATTATATTTTCCTTTGCTTGTTTCTGCTGCCCTCTTCTCACTGGTGGGATGGCCACATGACCCAGTTTGTTCAGGACAATCCAGATTGTGCCTGTTGTCCCAGCATAATTATTAACAGTACCCTTTCGCTCTCAAACATGGAAGATGCATTCTGATGTCACTTGACTTATGGGAAACCTGTTTGTGAATACCAACCTAGGCTATATTTGACAACAGTAGCAATATTTGAAATTAGGAATTGATCATTTTGATTTGTCGGAGACTACACTATTGCAAAGTGGCCATTGAAGTTCCCAGTCTTCTAATCTGAAGGCTAGGATTCTGTTTCTACATCCTGTCCCACTTTAACCTACAAAGCTGATAATGAGGTTCCAGGTTGAGAATGAGGTGAGAAGATCCTTTTCTCTCCTTCCCATAATCTCAAAGGAGAGGATTTCTCAAATTTTGGGTAGGATAAGTCTGTGTTGGGGCTGTCCCATGCACTGAAGGATATTTCACAGCATTCCTGGCCTCTACCGGGGTAACAGTAGACACCAGTAGCACCCCTGCCACCTTCAGTTGTGACAAAAATGTCTCCAGACACTGCTAAACATCCATGGGAGCAAAATCATGCCCATTTGAAAGTCACTATTATTATTTATTTATTTTTTTAAAGTTTGTTTTTGAGAGCAAGAGAGAAAGAGAGAGAGAGAGAGAGAGAGAATCCCAAGCAGACTCCGCACTGTCAGTGTGGATCCCCACATGGGGCTCCAACCCACGAACTGTGAGATCGTGACCTGAGCCGAAACCAAAACTTGGACACTTACCCGACTGAGCCACCCAGGTGCCCCTGAAAGTCACTACTCTTTTTTTTTTTTTTTTTTGAAGTTTAGTTATTTATTTTGAAAGCGAGAGACCAGGGGAGGGAGAGAGGGAGAGAGAATCCCAAGCATGCTCTGCAGGGTCAACAGAGCACCCAGTGCAGGGCTCGATCTCATGAACAGTGAGATCATGCCCCGAGCTGAAATCTAGAGTCAGACACTTAACTGACTGAGCCACCCAGATGCCCCCGAAAGTCACTATTCTTGAAGAAAGAACTTAACTGACTGAGCCACCCAGATGCCCCCGAAAGTCACTATTCTTGAAGAAAGGGATTAAGATTTCTAAGGGAAAAGTTTTATTTTGTCTGGTTTGTAGTGGTCATAATTGGACTTGGGGAAGTTGTCAATTACATAGTTACAGCTCCAAACCATTGACTCAATAACAACAGCCACAATTGCCACTAATATTTTTAAAGCCCCTTGTATTTACCAAGAACATTCTGTGCTTTCAACCAAGGTTGCCTGGGTAAACCTTGGGAGGAAGGCTATTTGCTGTTGCCATGTGAGTCACACCTCATGTGTGCTAGGCAACATCCTCAGGATTTGGAGAGTAGAATGGATGTTCACAAGTGGGGCAGCTTGCCATTGTCTAATAGCTGGTCATGTCCCTGGCAGTGATGTCTTATAGCACCATGCTCAAGGGGTCTCGGCTGAGTCTTTATGAAGGCAAGAAAGGATTAATTGGTAATGAGAGAGCACTCATCTTACAATGAGAACACTACACAGTTTGAGAACCCTCCTTATAGATAAAGTTAAGAAACTGATGCTGCTTCTTTTTAAAAAAATTTTTTTTCATGTTTATTTATTTCTGAGACAGAGAGAGACAGAGCAGGAGTGGGGGAAGAGCAGAGAGAGAGGGAGACACAGAATCCAAAGCAGACTCCAGGCTCTGAGCTGTCAGCAGAGAGCCCGATGCAGGGCTCGAACTCACAAACCGTGAAATCATGACCTGAGCCATGGGCGAAGTCGGTCGCTCAACCAACTGAGCCACCGAGGCACCCCACTGATGCTGCTTCTTAATGGAATAGTTCACACACTATCTAGAACCTTCTCTGTGTCTTACATTTTCTGGAAAAGATGTCTGCTTCCTGCCTCCAAGCAATATTAATATTAACTCTTGAGTCTGAATATTTTATCACTCTCTTACAGAAAGTACAGGCTTTATGTCTGGGTTCTTTATCAACCAATACTAGCATACTCAGCAAATACTGTGCGGGGTACAATACCTGAGCTTCTCTGAGTATGTTGCATCCTCTTCTGTGTAAGATCAATGGCCGCCATTTTAAAATACGTCTGTTGAGGAAAAAAACAACAACAACTCCCCTCCTGGAGGGGAATGTGATGCCTGCTGTAGAGTAGCATGGCCATTGTGATTATGCCTGCGTAAATGTTAAAGCATGCCCCTGAGACTCAGGAGCAGGCAGGGGAGGTACCTCTATATCCCTTTATGCCTAATAATGTGTGGTGGGACAGATATCAAGCTTCTTTATGGTCCTTCTATTCTTGCTGGTCCACTTCAATTGTAGGTTAGAGTGGAAGAATATACGCAAGGGGAAGCAAGTTTTCAGGGGGCATGGTTGTTGACAGGGAATAATTAACACAGACATTAATCAATAGCAGTAAGAACAATAGTGAATCATAGTGTTTTGGAGGGGATTTCGTTTGGGAGAAAACAAGGACTTTGGCATGTCAGTGAGTGAGAGATGCCACAGCACTTCAAGAAGTGCACTGTGGCATTAGAGAACTTGAGAATGGAAGACCCATCGTCTTGCTTAGTTGAGCTGGATGCTTGGTTGTCAGTTCTGAAGAGTCTTTAAGGTAGGAAATTTTAACAGCTTTATTTTTTTTGAAAGCTATAGTTAGCATCCTCAAATACTAAAATAATTGGTACTCAATAATAAAGGCTGCAAGTACATGTGGGAGAGAGCGGTTTTCCTGGAGTGACAGATGCAGTCATGTTCCAGGGAGAAGGTGAGGGGGATGTGGACATTCACTCCATGATCCTACACAGCCCCAACTGCCGTGCTGCTGTGGAGGGGACATTGGAATGTGAAACAAGTACCATGAGGCCCTCCAGCCAAACTCTTCCAACTGAATAAATGAGCTAATTCTACCATATCAGCCAGTAGATGTCTCTCTCTGTTATATCCCTTCTGATCATTACCTTGGCCATCAGACAGTTCTGCTACATTACTCGACTGTACTGCCGAGAGAGAATTGACAATATTAAAACGACTCCATTGCTTTTATGAACTGGCTCTAGGAGACTAGAGTCCATTTCCATTACTGAGATGTGTTGTGTGCCTAACCAAATGCTTTTGGAAGCAGATAATTAGGCATTGCAGGCTGTGATTGTTTAAAGAAGATATACAATGAGGTTTCAGATTTCAGATATGGTGCTGTGCAATGTCTTATTGCATGAAGATTATGCTCACTTTCAAAAGTGCCCCTGGGGTTATTTTAGTTGGGAGTTTGGAAAAGGGCAGGGCTTCCTTTCTGGAGCACACCGTACAGTAGAGGCAATGGCCACATTTTAAATTCAAAAAATCCTTGAGAGGCAACCGGTGAGTAGTGCTGAATAATTCCAGCCACACACATACCATGCCCTGAGGATGGGCAGGAGGTGGAAATCACACCCAAGAAATTAGGGTGTTGCTTTTGAAACTTTAACTTCTTGTTCTTAAAATGCCAGTGCCAACATATATTGTTTATATGTGCTGATACAAAGCATATTTGAAATCTGAAAGCATTTAAGAGTTAAATAATACACGGCCAATATCTGGAATAAATTACAGAAAATGCTAGCGTAAAGGGAACACATTTACTACACCTTTTAAGGCCCCAAAGAGAGCCCTAAAGAGAAAAGATTCTTTTCAGATGAAATATATAGATGGCCTGGTGATGATAAAGGGGAAATATATAAGGAGACCTTTTCCAGACCTTCCCAAGTGGTCAGAAGTAAAGGTAGGACGATTATTGACTCAGGTGTACCTACACCTGAGTGAGATCATGGGTAGTGCCCACTGAGACCCCATCAAACTTCCAGAAGGTTCTAACTCTCGGATGGCCTTATTATGAAGCGGCCATCTGTAAGCTAAAAGTGTATTGCAATAGGAAGGCTGTTTCTGACAGTTTTCAGGACGTGATTGTTAGTTCTCGATGAGCTAACAATCAGCTAGAACTTTGATATTCAAAGTGTGGACTGTGGACCAGCAGCAGGAGCAGCCGCAATACCTAGCATTTGTCAGAAATACAGACTCTCAGGTTTTACCCCATACCTACTGAGTCAGAGTCTACATTTTAACAAGATCCTCAGGTGATTTGTTTGCACGTTAAAATTTGCAACTGTTGGGCTTTCCCACAAATATTTCAAGGACAGAAATCATGTCATTCAGCCATTCTTTTATTTGTTTATTTAGAGTATTTAGTGAGGGAATACTCTGTGTGAGGCATGAGGCAAAGCCCTGGACAGACAGTGCTGAATAAAGAAAGACTGGATTCCTGCCATCATAGTTTTTTTTGTTTTGTTTTGTTTTAAAAATAGACATGGTTCTTATAGACCATCACTGTTTGAAGGGCTTCATGCACATTGACTCATTTAATCCTCTAATAACTCTTTGAGACAGGTCCTATTGTTTTTTACATTTTAGAGATAAGGAAACGGATGCACAGAGAGGTTAAGCAACCCTTTCAGGGCCACACAGGTTGTATATGGTAGGGCCAGAATTAGAATCCACAGAATCTGGCTTCAGAGTCTAGGCACTTAACTACTATGCTATGTTACCAATAAAAAAAACCCCAACTAGTAACAACCTATAATTTTTGTTTAAGGAAATAAACAGAATGCTGTGATAGTTAAAAATGAGGAGTAACCTTAGCTAGGCTGGTCAGGGAAGGTGTTTGGGAGATGATATTTAAACTGAGAGGGGTGCCTTAGTGGCTCAGTTGGTTAGGTGTCCTACTCTTGGTTTCAGCTTGGGTTGTGATCTCACAGTTTGTGGGTTGGAGACCTGTGTCGGACTCTGTGCTGACAGTGTGGAGCCTGCTTGGGATTCTCTCTCCTCTCTCTGCTCCTCGCTGGTTCTCTCTCTCAAAGTGAATAAACTTAAAAAAATTTTTTTTAAATTGTTTTGTTTATTTATTTTTTTGTTTATTTTTATTTTGTTTATTTGTTTATTTCAGAGAGAGACAGAGCATGAGTGGTGGAGGGGCAGAGAGAGAGGGAGACACAGAATCTGAAGCAGGCTCCAGGCTCTGAGCTGTCAGCACAGAGCCTGATGTGGGGCTTGAACTCACAAACCGTGAGATCATGACCTGAGCCGAAGTCGGTCCCTCAACCAACTGAGCCACCCAGGCAACCCCCAAAAATTTTTTCACTGAGACCTGGAGGAGGGGAAGGACCCATTCATGGGAAGGAGGAGCACATTCTAAGCAGAAGGAATAGCAAGTGCAGAGGACAAAGGACCAGAAGTTGAAAGAATGGATCCCTTTTGAGAACTGCCTGAGACTGTGTAGATGATGGGGGAAGGGATTAAAGGGGAGGCTGGGGAGGTTGGAAGGGCAGATTCCACAGGGAGATAAGCAGGGGAGCTGCTGCAGAGCCTAGAAGGACAGAGGCAGAGGTGGGATATAAATTATTTTAGGTGTCCTGGGAATCCAGTAAGGGTTTCACCAGGAGAGTAAGGTGGCCTGAATGCTGATTTGAGTGCTGAGAAGAGACTGCAAAGCAGCAGAAGCCATCCAGAGTCAGTCTGAGCGGACTAGTTGAGAGATGGCTGTGGCAGTGGGTGTGGAGAGGAGGGCACAGACGGGAAGTGTAGCAGAATAAGCCACCCCAAATATGCCTCTTTGGCATAAAGATTATTTTCAGCTGATTATTTTTGAGAAACAGCAGACACGAGAGAAGCTCTGAAAATGGAGTAGAAGTTATCTTCTATAGAGGAAATTTACATTTGTAAAGGAAATCGCTATTTATAAGGGTGTCTTTCTGTCTGTACTAGGAAGAGAAGGAAGACTAGATCACAAGAAAGTCTTAACAGTGGAGAAGATACCCACTAAAATCTGCATAACAATTATACCATTGTTTACTGTGATTTTTTTGGTAGCCTCCTGTGTAATTGACCACCCCACCCCATTTTCATTTTGTCTTTAGCTGAAGATGGTATTTAAGGTGGTGGCTTGGGCCACCACTCTCAGGAGTTCATTTGTTTTTCTTGGATATCTCCCATGTATACATGAGGTGTACATGTTAACAAACTTGTTTGTTTGTGTCTTATTAATTTTTTTTTGTTTTTTACCACAAGGGGTCTTAACCAAGAACTCAGAAAGGTACAGGGAAAATTATTTTTCCTCCTCTATAGATTCAAGATTTGATCTGGAGACAAGACCAACAGGGATGATTCCTTGGACATGTATGTGTGTGTACTGTTAAAAGGTAAACTGAGACATATTAAAACTTTAAGAGTTTATTTGAGCAGAAATCTATTTGAATTAGTTGCACCAAACTGGAAGTGTTTAGAAATGTTCTACTGGCAGGAGCTCAGGCAGACACTTTTATAGAGAAAAGGTGGAAGTGGAGTGAGGAAGTTATTAATTGGCTAAACTTAAAGCCTAGTTGGCTGTTTGTGATTGATTGTCCTTAGGTTTTGATTTTGTAACCTTGAAGCATTTATAGGTATAGATATTGGTTTGCTTACATAGGCTGCCCGACGTTGGAACCACATCAGTCTAAGGGCCTCCTTATTAAATTAATTTAAAAATACACATGTGGATATGTATTTCAGTGTGTATCCATTAGTGTGTTTCTCTGAGGGACAGTGTTATTAAAATAGAAGAATTGGATTATACCAGGGTTTCTAATTGAAGCCCATTGGGTACATGCTACTTAGTGGGCTCTGCTATTTAGTGTGGTGAGAAAAATGCAACGAATAGGTTTGGGTGGGTGGGAATCACGTACTCTTCTTAAGATATATTCAGTTTGAGGTACTGATGGGGCTTCCAAGTCGAGATGTCAGGGAGACATCTTTGTCTTTCCAGCATTTAATTGTGGATCTTCAACAAAGCCAGTACTTAATATTTGTTGAATGAATTTTGGGGAAGTAGACTTCCTGGTATGAAAAGGTATTTAGCTCCATAGGCGTTTACTGTTGCCTGAAAGCTGCACTAGTGAGATCATAACTTTGCTTTTTATGGTTAAGAATGACATAAAAATATAAACAACCATAGCAACAAACAATCCACAAATTATGGAGAGGTGACATTAATTACATTTACACTAAGGTATACGTGACAAACACTAGCACCTTCTTGAAAGCAGATGGGTAGAGTTCTGACACTGGAGGGGAAGAGGATGCTAAGGTATAGGTGCCTGGCAAGCATGTTTTATTTAACAGAGTGTCTTTAATGACTAGCACAAGTGCTCCAGTGCTATTTTGAACAAGACATCTAAGATGGATTTTGCCTAAGGTCAATGCTGTTCGATTAAAGTAAATTTTGCGACTATAGATTCTTGAGAGAATTTGAACATTGTTTAAAAATCATTCACCTCCTATAACCTTATCATACACACTCCATACTTTGTTTCTGCTTAACTTTATCTATTCAATGACTTTATCTATACCAAGGACACAGAATTAAACTACACTGGGATGTGCAGAAAAATTCCAGTTTCCATATTTTTAGGCTGGTTCTAAACTTAGTCCAGTAGGGTAAATTTTTTCTTTAAGTCATTATTCAGATTCCTCCCTCCACTCTTGTCGTCTTTCAAGATGGCGTCAGAGAAAAGGAGAAAGATCTTCATAGGTTTAGGAAGAAGGTAGTCTCCTTGCGTGAATGCTGACTGATGGCCACAGAGATCTGGTTTGCTGGCTACTTTCTCTGGGCATCCTGCATCTGATGAATTTGTGGTGCATTTCATAGTTGGATATGGTCCAGGGGCTTCTCCCTGTTGCCTGGCCTCCTCTTGACTCTTCCTATTTCTGTAGGTCACTTTGAGTCACTGTCAAGTGCCCCAAAGTGTTCCCAGATCAGGCCATCCACCACACAGCCTGTGGGCTCACTTTGCCTCCTGCAAGGGCTCCATGGCTGTCTATTCAGTGTCTGATACACATAGGAGTGCCTATCTCGATGCTCTTTCTTCTGCAGACCTCCCTGGGAAAAGAGAGTTTTTCCTTACCATCTTCTCCTTTTCTCCAAAGTGTTCCCTTTCACTTTCAGTGAAATTAAAATGAAAAACATGTATGAGGCAGAAGGAAACATATATTGGAAAATATTCTGAAAATATATAGTTATGCACATTTGGAGTCTGTGAGTGCCAAAGAGAGGCCCGAGATAGTATTAATAAGGCCACAAAAAGTCTCAAGATATTCTTGATGACAGAATGCATCCATTCAGAAGAAAATTGGGGGCGCCTGGGTGGCTCAGTCGGTTATGCATGTGACTCTTCTTGATTTTAGCTCATGTCGTGATCTCATGGTTCGTGAGATCAAGCCCCACATTGGGCTCTATGCTGACAGCCTGGAGCCTGCTTGGGATTCTCGCTCTCACCCTCTCTCTTTGCTTCTCCCCACTCCTGGTGTTCAGCCTCTCTCAAAATAAATAAACTTTTTAAAAAAGTAAGAAAACTGGCCCTTGGAACAAGAGTATCACACCTCTTTGTTCTTTTGTTGCCATATTGTCTTCATTGGCAAATAAAAGTCTTACTTCTCCAGTATCATAGAGCGGAGTGTCTAAGAAAATGAAATTGATTCAATTGAGTGAGTCCTTAACAGAACCTACTGTGTGCTCAGCACTCTTCTTAGTACCGTGGAGGAGAAGAAAGATGAAAGGCACCTTTACCATTCACAAATAAACTGCAGACTTCTTGGAGAGATATGCATGATCCATGCTTATGAAGCAGTTGACTAATGAGACCAGGTGGGGTAGGGTTGTTAGGATAAATGTGTGGCATAGACCTTGGATGCCAGAAGAAATGAAGAGTGAGAGATCATCTGGACTTGGAGATCTCTAGATAGAATGGTGCATACACTAGATATTGAGGATGGCAGTGTTGCAGACAGGCAGAAAAGTATGAAGGGGAAGGTGTGGAAGGTAGGAACATAGGGAGAGCAGCAAGAACCAAGACTGAACCAAGTATGACTAAATAGAGCTACATGTCCAATCTAGTAGCCACTAGTCATAAAACATGGCTAGTTTATACTGAGATGTACTATACCTATAAATACATACCAGATTTTTAAGCTTTAGTATGAAAATTATATAAAATATCTTATGAATAATTTGTAAAATACTGATCGCATATTGAAATGATAATAGTTCAGGTATATTAAGTAATTAATTTTTATAATTTTTTTTATTACATTTATTTATTTTTTGAGAGACATAGAGCACAAGCTGGGGAGGGGCAGAGAGAGAAGGAGACACAGAATCCGAAGCAGGTTCCAGGCTCCGAGCTGTCAGCACAGAGCCTGATATGGGGCTTGAACTCACAAACTGTGAGATCATGACCCGAGCTGAAGTTGGACACCCAACCAACTGAGCCATCCAGGCGCCCCTATTAAGTAATATTCTTAAAATTGATTTTCCTGTTTCTTTTTACTCTTTTTTAAATGTGGCTCCTGGAAAGTTTAAAAATACATTTGTGGTTGCACTAAATTTCTATTGGACAGCACTGGGAGAGAGAAAGGTGTCAGGGAAGAGACTACCTGAAGAAATGGTCTGTATAGCACCGTAGGTCCCTTTGTTCTGTAAAAACAAAAACAAACTTCCACAAGGAAGTAACTGCTCATTCACTAGCAAAAGCAACCAAAACTTCAGTAATATTTCTAAATGAACCCATGTTGAATGGGTTTTAGACAAACTCTAGCAGTTTCATATGTATATAAAAAGTAGGATGGTTATGGATATTGCACTAACTCCGAGGTCTCCATGGGTCTGTAACTATCACTTTGGAGCTGCATCTGGGTGGTGATGATGAAACAGTTGGAGAGAGAATGCTAGCTATGTTGGGTAGAGCCTTGAGTGGCAGGCATAGGAGTTTGGACTTTATTTCCTAGGCAGTAAGGAATCTGAAATGCCCCCAACCCTCTGCCACTATTTCCTTTGTCTGTCTAACCAATATAGCTTTTTAAAAAAAATTTTTTTAATGTTTTTGAGAAAGAGAGAGACAGAGCATGAGCAGGGGAGGGGCAGAGAGAGAGGGAGACACAGAATCCAAAGCAGGCTCCAGATTCTGAGCTGTCAGCACAGCCTGACACGGGGCTCGAACTCACGGAGTGTGAGATCATGACCTGAGGTGAAGTCAGACGTTTAACCGACTGAGCCACCCAGGCGCCCCCTAACCAGTATAGCTTTTTGAGCAGCTCTTGTCTTGCTGCTGACTTTCACTGTTCCTGCATCTTGGATATGGCTGAAAGTGCCCTCAATCCCCGAAGGAGGAAACTGAAGGGAATTCTAAAAGATGGGGTTGAGCTTTTCTGGGTGTCCCCAAACCTCTTTTAGAATCACTGTATAGTATCTGGTCAAGTGTGCCAACTGAGGACCTTTTGTAGGCTTGGGTGACAGCTGTGGAAGTGTTGTTATCTTGTAGCCAGAGACCCTGCTGCCCTCTTTGTCTTCTAAGTTTCTAAGTGTTTTGAAATTATTTTCCTAACTTGTGTTAAAAGCCTGACTTCCATTTCCAATGCCCAGTCCCCTTCTGGAAGATTAGAAGCATCTAACTTACCTGTCAGAAAACAGATAACTATGGCCCCTTGTCCAAAACCGGCTGCTCTTAGTCTGTTATCTGGGAAGAGGTCTACATGGGGCAGTTCTCATGGTAGCAAAGGACACGCCATTTCAAGGTGTCATCTGAGGTTGGTGATAATTATAGTCAATAAGGCCCATACCCGAGGGGTTAAAAGGAGCTGTTATAAACTTGGGTAACCTTGCTACTGTTTGGGACACAGAGATTTATTTTCTGGATTCCTCAAGCCTTCCTCAGGAGATTTTGTCCTGTAAGTCTTGCTGACAGATTTATCCTGGGCTCCTGTCATCGATGGCTGTTTTCTCACTAAGCAGGTGGAAGGCAGAAGCCGGGGAAGGTAACTGCCAGCTGAGAGGTCGTTTGTGAATTGGTGCCATGAAGTGGACATAAATTTTATGTATTCTGCAAGGCCTTAGCTATTGGTTCTGCCTTGTCCTAGATTTTTCCTTTGTGACGGTATTTGCCATCGGCGTTAGCATTATTGTCTGCAGCGGTAATTAGAGATTTAGGCCTGGCCCGTGTAGCATGCACAGGCCATCACAATTCCTACAGGAGGAGTGGTGAGGAGGGAGGATTTGGTTACACCCACAAAAACAGGCGAGGCAAAAATCTCATGATACCAGGCTTCCAGACAGCATTTCCAGGAACATTTTAAAACTGGTACACGTGCCTCCTGCTTCCCCCAACCCTACCATCACCACCACCCATGGCCAAGGGAATAATTCCTGTTTGACTCTGGTTCAGCCTGAGTGGCAGAGGGTTTTGTAGGGAGAGAATGACAGGATAAAGGAAATAAGGAAAGAAATGGTAAAACATACACACGCACACCACCACCACCACCACCAAAAACACACACATATATATGTCAATATTAATGTATCTATATCTATATATATGTGTATCTGTATATGTATGTCTATATCTATCTATCTATCTGTCTACCACAGAACTTTAGTGTTTTGCTTTCCCCCCCCCCCCAGCCTTTTTTTTAATGTTTATTTTTGAGAGAGAGAGAGCGCATGAGCAGGGAAGGGGCAGAGAGAGAGGGAGACAGACGATCTGAAGTGGTATCCATGCCGACAATAGAGAGCCCGATGTGGAGCTCGAACCCACAAACTGTGAGATCATGACTCAAGCCAGAGTTGGATGCTTAACCAACTAAGCCACGTAGGCGCCCCTCCCTAGGCTGCTGCTTCTTTTTTTAATTTTTTATTTGCCATAGAATCCTTTGTTCAAACAAAATTGTTATAGTTAACATTTTTTTTTAGCTCACACTATAAACTGGGAAGTGAGGTAAACATTTTACACATATTATCTCATTTATCTTCACAAAAACCCTAGAGGCAGGTGTTACTGTCTTCATTTTCCAGTCAAGGGAACCAGCACACAGATGTTAAAGTACATGCGTGAGGTCACACAGCTAGGAAGAGGGGGGGTGGGGATGGAAGCTCCAGCGACTGGTGTCAGAGCTGATGAGACACAAACCGGACACAGTGAGCGTATCCTCCAGATGTGCTCTTTACCTGTGTGCTCTACTGGGAGGATAGAATGAACAGATAATCCGGGAGCTGCTGTCATTGAAGCTGAGATAGGATGCAACCCAGACATGACCTATTCCCTTCTTACCCTTCACCCCAGAGCCTCTAAGAGGAGTAAGCTACTTCTGATCTAGTCAAGTTCCCTCATGTTCTTGGTTGATGAAGCTGAGCAGCTGTCTTTGAAAGGTGAAGAGCCTTGTACAAGGTCACATAACCTGTCAGTGTCAGATCCCAACCATCTTGATTCCCAGGCCACTGCCAACCCCAAACTCCCAAATGGCAACACCAAGACACCTTACTGCACCTGAGATGCTGTTGTGCCAAGTTCTCAGTACTAAGAGACAGGTGGCTGAGTAGGCCAAGCCCAGAGAATAGCTAGACTGTTCTACAGAAACACAAAATTTTGGTGCAACTAGGAAATGGCACCAACCTTTCCAAGTTCCTGCCAACAGCTGATGCAGCAATTGTTTAGACCAAAGCCTGCTTTCCCAAAATGAGGTCCACAAAATGCCCGAGGCTCTTTTCTCAGAATTTTCCATACGTTTTCAGTTGCTATCAAGGTCTAACCTAACATGTTCTCCTTACCCTGCTGAACTTTAAAGTCTGGGTTCTTTTGCCTTGGTATGCCACGAGCCCCTCTAGAAATTCTAGGGAATTCACTTTTGCATGTCCTCTTCCTCTTCCTTGGCTTTCTCCTTCTCAAAGAAAGGGACTTGATAGTTTTTAATTAAAACTCGCTGAAGGGACTTAAATCTGTCCTGAGGTTAAAGAGGTGGAGGCTGTCATTGAAACTCTGCCTTAGTTACTTAATCAGCTGCCCACTATGCATGCCCAAAGGATTCATGCCTGAGCAGGTGTTCTGTGGTCCGAAGAGGGAGGTGAAAGGGCCCATTAGGATACAGAGGGTGGGGGCCACAACTGGAAAGTTACCAGGGGAGATGGTTGATTCTATTTTGTAGCCCCATGTTCTGTTCCCAAATATGGATGCTGTCTTCCCTAAGCCTGGATCTGAAGATACAGAAGTAAAAGCTAAGTAGTTTTACATCTTTGAAAGGAAAGAATTATTTTTCTAAAAATTTCAAAACTTCTTTCTTGCCACCAGGGCCAGTTTCATGGGCAGATGACCTTTGTAGTTGTGTAGGGCACCGAGCTCGGAAGGGCTCCTCACTTGATTTAATGCTCCACTACTCCCATCTTAAAATTGTTAATAGTTTTTGAACATGGGACCTACCATTTTCATTTTGTACCAGGCTGTGCACACCATGTAGCCTGTCTAGCCTGCAACCCAGTTTGAGATACGTGTGTTTGTGGTGAAAGTGGGTGGGAAATTGATGTTTCTAAGGGAGTTATGACCCACTCTGGTTTGCAGCCTTTTAACAAAAACCTGGCATAAGAGTATATGTTTAATTTAGAGTAAAAAAAGAAAAAAAAACAAGCTGTACCATATGAAAAGCATGTGGTTACACTGAATTTGCTATCTCAAATGAGATAACCTTTATGAGTTAAAAGACTAGTCATTTCTCAGTGCCTTGTGCTATTTTTGGCTTATAGTTCCTGAGACTCCAGCATATGACCTTTTCTAACCAGTGCTTGCCTTGCTGGCAGTCAGGTTACCACGGGTCAGGGCCCAGACACTTCATCTGTTGTTTTCCCCTTGGGTACAGAATGAGACCTCATAATGAAGTAAGGAGTTTCAGTGTTGTTTATCATCCTTCTCGTAGATAATATTCAAAATAAATCATCGAATTACTTCTAGAAATTTCATGTTATTATATGCAAAAGACTGAGTGTTATTTTTCAAGGTAAATGTTGAAAAATGCCAACATTATAACAAATTAGTTTATTTATATAATCTTTAGTAAAGTCATAATAAAATAGATATTGAGCATTTGAAAGAAGACATTGGAAAGCAAATGTTTCATAATATGATTATAAATATTAGCAAGATTATCAACATCAGGTTTAAGATACTATAATGAAGAAAGATAACAATAAAAAGAAAAGAATGTAAGTAGCTAAGTTAGAAAGAAAAGGATAATGTAATTCTTAATCTCATTTGTCAAGGAATGTCAAAAACCAGAAGTCTACTTTATTTTGTAATTTAAAGTGAGGCAGGGGCCAATTAGACCTTGTCATCTGGTTTTCTAGTTATTATTTATAGAGTTGACCCTTGAACAACATGGGTTTGAACTATATGGGTCCACTTATATGTGGATTTTTCTTTTTTATTAACACAGTACAGTATTGTAAATGTATTTTCTCCTCTTTGTGATTTTCTTAATAACATTTTCTTTTTTCTAGCTTACTTTATTATAAGAATACAGCATATAATACATATAACATTCAAATATGTGTTAATCAGCTGTGTTATTGGTAAGGCTTCTAGTGAACAATAGGCTCTCAATAGTTCAGTTTTAGCTGTGTGCGGGGGTCACTGCTCCTAACCTCTGTGTTGTTCAAGGATTAACTGTATATGGAGCACTATGCATGGCTGGGTAGTTTTGACCTGTTATCTGTTCTCTGTCTTCTCAAAGAAGCAAATCAGAATACTGACCCTCATTTTGAAAGACTATGCAATGTGTTTGGGGGTCCTTATGGTTTCTTCAGCACAGACTTAAAGACTCAAGTTTCTACACAGGCCAAGCAGGCTACAAAAATGGGTATGTGCCTGGGTGGGGACTGGGATGAACTGGAAAGCCATGTCCAGTCTCAAGTGAGCAACCCCATTCAGCAACTGATGATAGTTAACTGGAGGGGATATTGCTGTCAGAAGTTCTGAATTTTCAAACAGAGTGGATCATCTTCACCGGGAGATTTGGAACTCTGGCTAGTGAATCAAACATTTAAAAAGTGTACTGTCCAAAAGCAAATAAGCTTCTTTGGCTGCATGTTGCCATGGGTTGTGCATCTTAGGCAGTACCCTGTGTTCTCGTGTGGGCTGGGCCATGGATAACAGGAGAGGGGAAGGGAGACATCTTAGGGACGTTATTTTCAGACTGAATTTATTTTCACAAACTAGAGTAAATGGTTTCCTTTTTCGTTAGGTTATGGGCAACCTTTTTTCTTGCTCTTTTTTTTTCTTTAAAGTTTATTTATTTATTTTGAGAGAACAAGGACGGGAGGGACAGCGAGGGATAGAGAGAGAATCCCAAACAGGCTCCTTGCTCTCAGAGTGGAGAGAACCTGAGATCATGACTTGAGCTGAAACCAAGAATTGGATGCTTAACCGACTGAGACACCCAGGTTCCCTGGCCCTCTTTCTTGTTCTGATTTAGTTGACGCTAGTTTCACATAGTTCCTTCTTCATGAACTCCATTTGCCTAAATACATAACAGGAGTGAAAACCTTCTAATCTTTACTTCACATTGAAGATTAGAAAATAAAGGAGTAGATACAGATATTTCTGAGAAGAGTGCAGTGAACAGAACCACATATGGAAGAGGAAAAAACACAACTTTTTGGCGATTATTTGACTAAATTTCTATGAAAGCTATGCATACCATGCTGACATATTATATGGATTGGGCATATTTTAACTGGGAGATGATCTAAGTGATCACACTATTTCTCACTTTCAACCCTGAAATTTTGTGAGATCAAATCCTTGACTTCTTTGGTTTTATGGACCATTTTCCTTCTGGGTGAGCTGGTTAGACTAAGCTAAGAACTTTTGATCAAGTTGTAAATAAAACATCTTTAAAAATTTTTTTAAACATTTATTCATTTTTTGAGAGACAGAGAGAGACAGTGCAAGACGGGGAGGGACAGAGAGAGAGGGACACACAGAATCTGAAGCAAGCTCCAGGCTCTGAGCTGTCAGCACAGAGCCCGACATGGGACTTGAACCCATGAATTGTGAAATCATGACCTGAGCCAAAGTCAGTCAAATGACTGAGCCACCCAGGCTCCCCATAAATAAAACATGTTTAAAGCTGGTATCATTTATCCATATATGGAATTATAATCACTTCTGTGTAAAGTTTATAGTTTTAGATGTTAAGTTTTATGGTGTCACATAACTAGATTATTAGAATAACCTGTGTCTCCCACTAGCAAACTTCATAGAGTACCCATCTTTTGTTTCTGAAAGGAAGCCTAAATTTGTTTGTTTTGGTAGAAATGTGTATGGTGTGTTTGTGTATGTATCGTGTAGAGTGTGTGTGCGTGCATCTATGGCATGATGTATATGTGTGTATGATGGGTCGTGCAAGGTGTGTGGGTGTGTGTGTGGGTGTGTGTGTCCCCAAAGAGCTGCTTTTGATGTTTACAGGCTCAATGCTGTGGTCGAAGTTCACTGCAAGACGCCTACCTCCAGGGGTGCAAAGTTCTTATGATGATCCCTAAATTTCCCTTTTCCTCTTTGCTGGCTATTTTGGTTTCATGTTTTAGCTCCTCTTTTCTCTCACCAGCTTCATTACTTGTCTCCTAGTGCTGTCTTCAAAGCCAAGTGTAAATCTGCTAATGATTTGCTTCTTTCTCTCTGGTTTTACCCTTTCCAACTTCCATTCTCAACCCTCATAGGCCTTCTTCCCGTTCTTCTTTTTTCCTTCCCCTGGGTGGAAAACTTAAGCCTCTACCCTTCTTCATTTCTTAATGTTTAGTTTACCTTTCTGGCTTTCAGATTCAACTAATTATATGACTTCTTAAATCATAGATCTTTTTCTTGTTTCCAACCCCTTTTTCTCCCCCATTCAGACCAGTGCACTTGCTTTTTCCCTTTGCTCTCTCAGAGCTCTCTCAAGAAACAAATTCACAACTTCTCCCTCATCATTCCCCTCCCCCTCTTTTCCTCTCTCCTCTATTCTCTTCTTTCTTCTAGCCTTATTTTCTGTTGTTTTCAAACAGCACTTAAGGCAGCTTGCAAAGATGTTTACAATATGACAAAATTAAAGAAATAAATTAAAAAGTGAGACAGGAGGAGAATCAGAATAGACAATGTGATATGAATGGGAAATTAGTTAATACACACCTCACCAAAGAGTCAAGCTCCCCAGAGACTTCCTGATTTTTCCTCTTGCTCATTTTGATGATATTCCTTCCCTGGAAGCACGTCAGAGAAAACTTCTAAGAGCTCAAGAGTCAAAAGGCACTGTGATCATGTAGTTGACAGTGTGTTGGTGCCATAGCTAAAGGCTGGGGTGAGAACAACTGGCCTTTGAGAGTATCCAAATACCAGCCATTTTATTACTGACACAGAGCACTTACTGACAACTTCTTTTCAAAGGGAAAATGCCAGTCATGGAGAAGGGGTTGGATGTCATCTCTCATCTGCATTTAGGCCTCATCACATGGTAACACAAGAGAGGATCATGCATCATCCCCAATTGATATCATGTCACCTCTGCTGGACTGGACCTGCTTTTCCTTTTCAAGTTTTGCAAAAGCCCTTGAGAAGGTTCCCAAGACCCCTTTTACCATTTCCCCTCAGGCTCTGGGCTGGATGCCATTTCTGCCTCTCGAGTTTTCTGAGGCTTGGGAACATTGCAATTTCTTGATGGCTGGTTCTCCTATTGATCTTTATTTCCTTAAACATTTCTCCTTCCTCCTTCTGGAAATTTATGCTTGTTTCTGGCATCTGCCCCGTCCTCTGTGAACACTCAGGCAGAGAATTCATTTAAGTTTTTTTTTTTTTTTTTTTTTTTTTTGCCTCTTCTGGCAGTAAATCTCCCTTGCCATTTCTCTGACCTCTTGTTCCTTGTGTACTTAAAAATATCTTATTTATTTCAACCTCATATGTAATTTGTCTTATGCTCATTCTGTGCTTTTGCTTGTCTTATCATTTTTTCACACTATCCTGATTTTATTCTGTAATAGTTGAGGGCCTCCTCTACCTGCTATGTTATACTTGCCAAAATGCCCCTTCTTTGCTTTTGAGCCATCTTCCCAACACCAACTCTCTCCCCTCATCTCCTCTCTCTCCCTTGCCTTGGTATTTATTACCATGCATTCTCTATTGGCTGGTAATCATCTATCTTAATTTTCCATGTTTTCTTCTACCTTCCCTCCTATTGCTTTATCCACTGTCACTCTTGTCATAATTTTTCAGCCACCTAAGGCTCTTTTGACTTGAGATGATTTGCTGCTGCCTCTTCTGCAGGCCCAGTATGACATAGAAGTCCAGGCCACTCATCCCTTCTTTCTTCCTTCCTTTCTTTCTTCCTTCCTTTCTTTCTTCCTTCCTTCCTTCCTTCCTTCCTTCCTTTCTTTCTTTCTTTCTTTCTTTCTTTCTTTCTTTTTCTTTCTTTCTTTCTTTTTCTTTCTTTCTTTCTTTCTTTCTTTCTTTCTTTCTTTCTTTCTCTTTCTTTCTTTCTGTCTTTCTTTTTCTTTCTTTTTTGCACTAAATGGCCAAGTTAATTCAAGTTTTATCCTTCATAAAAAGAAATCACTCTCCAACCATATGGGATAACTTATGACTGTAAATAAAAATTCCCCAATGTTTTGTTCCTTACAAGTTTTCACTTTCCCAGCAGAGCTTGGGAAGTCCAAGATGTTAAAATCCCTAGGGAGTGAATAGTTTCATGAAAATCCACTTTATTCTACTCACAGAGATTTTATTTTTCAATAAAGTTAGGGGGCATTACGGCTTTTCTCTTCTACCCCTACTCTCACCTCTGCCCATGCTGCATTTTCAAGGAAGGCGATTCTGAGTTGTTGACCTCATTTGTTTTCCTCAAAGCTTGGGCTAGAGGAATGTTCCTATTTAAATATAGACTTTAAAATCTTTCTCACTTGGGGAGCCTAGGTAGCTCAGTTGGTTAGGCATCGGACTCTTGATTTTGGCTCAGGTCATGATCTTACAGTTTGTGAGATCAAGCCCTATATCAGGTTTAATGCTGACAGTGCAGAGCCTGCTTGGGATTCTCTCCTTCTTTCTCTCTGCCACTCTCCCACTTGTACACACTCCCCTTCTTTCTCAAAATAAGTAAATAACCTTAAAAAAAAAGTCTTTCTCACTCTAACTTACGAATAAAAGCTCACCTTAGAATAAAAAAGCCCATTCTTTTTTTTTTTTTAAATATTTGTATTATTTTTGAGACAGAGAGAGACATTGCATGAGCAGGGGAGGGGCAGAGAGAGAGGGGCACACAGAATCTGAAGCAGGTTCCAGGCTCTGAGCCGTCAGCACAGAGCCCGATGCAGGGCTCGAACTCACGAACCGTGAGATCATGACGTGGGCCAAAGTCGGACGCTTAACCGACTGAGCCACCCAGGCACCCCAAGCCCATTCTTTTTAAGTTAATTCTGTTTCTGGGGTTTTGTGTGAATATAGGTAGGGCTACTTTCAACACTGTTTACAATGGTGATGCTTGGCATTGCCTCAAACCCAGCCACTTGTGCAGAACCAGGGCATTGCAAGCACCTGTGGGGGCTACATGGACTCAACATTGGACCTGATCCTTCTCCAGAGATGATACAGGACGACTTTGGAATAAAAAAATAGGCACTAAGTTTACTTTGGTGGAATGTATATTACGGAGATTACCTCTGAGATTGATTTATTGATCAATTGATTCTTTATTCCAGCACCTTTCTGAAGAAAGGAATAAAGCTGGCCGTATAATCATTCTGTCCTAGTCCATGTCCATACAGTTTGGTAGAAGTAATCTTCCAAGGGTATAGTCCATACCTTTTTATTAAATCTTGACTTTGTTGAATGTTAAGAGATTTCCTGAATTTTAATTTCCTGTGTCGTCGTCAGAGCATCCGTTGCTTGTGGAGGAGAATCAGCAGGCATGGGGTTTTCTCTAGGCTCTACTCCTCCACCCCCCTGGAGTAAATGACTTAAATATTGATGTCTCTGTTTCAGTTTATGTATCTTGAGGGCGGTGTTTTCATTCTCTCTCTGCTTCCCAATGATTCCATGACAGTGAGATGACATGGCCCTAGGAAGCAATAGAAATAAAGTGAGGGAACTGGTTAATACTTCTAGTTAAGTAGATTTACATTTATGCTGTTCGATTTCAAAGCCCTGCCTGGTAGATTTACAATAATTAGCCCTTTGAAAGCTTTGTCTGAATTTTTCTGGAATTTCTAGTATGTGATGCTAAAATTGATAGCTTTTACTTGTCCTAACATCTTACAGAATGTTCTAGAAGCTGGGGATTTAAAAATTTTTTGATGGCCATCCCTTACATCTTTTTCAGTGTCTCAGTTATACAGCTTCAAGATGACCACTTTTGAAATATGTTGCCAAATCACTTATTATCCTTTAAAGCATACCTCAACTTACACAGTGCTGTTGTTGTTCTCATTCCTGGATCACTTTTTCAAAGGTGCCTATGTGTAGCACACTGTCAGGGATTTGGGGAAATGTTCTCTTTCCTTCACCAAGAAAATCATGAAACAACCTTACATGCTTATTGTAGTTCCTGATTTCTTTTTCTTACAGGAAAAACATTTTATTCCACAATTTAATATAGGGTTGGTATGAAAATAGCTCTAGGAGGAGTAATAAAGATTTAAACTTAGGCCAAGGTTTAAATGACTGATACTGGATTCTTGTCTGGGCAGATTTTGTATGTGGCCATATGGTAAAGAGACATCCTGGTTTCTTGAAGGCTGGGAGAGAGACCTAGAGAGTGGATAATGAATAAACATAGAAAAGGAAGCTGAAAACAAATTCTGTCACCCTCACAATTTTGCCTTTGCATTTTCTTAGTCTTGCTTACTGCTGGGTCTCAGCTACTTTTAAGAAGGCTCAGTGTGCTTTTCAGGGCTCCCGATTCTTCAGATGCCATGACATTATGCTTCTTGACTAAAGTGGAGACTAAATCTGCAAAGCATACTGGTGGAAATCAGTACAGCACTGTGGGAGAATTGTCAGAAGATATCCCTGGCTTCCTCACTTCCCTCAGCCGGGAAGGGGTCAGAGAACCCTGTCCCTCCAGTGGCTTCTAATCCCATCACTCAGCACAGAAGTTCTAAGTAGGGCAAAGGCATCTGGAGAGGTCAGTGGTTCCCCTTCTTACCTCTAAAAACGAGCTGTTTTGTTTTGTTGTAGTTTGTTTTCATTCAGTTATTGCCACACTAATGGCCCATAAAAACCAGCCCAAAACCTGGTGGCATACAAAAATAAACATTTATTTCTTGCTTACATGTGTGTTGGTTGGCTGGTCTAGCCTTAGCTGGGCTTGGCTTAATCTGTGGCTGGGTTTAAGCCTGCTTCATGTGTCTCTTGTCATTCTGGGACCTGCAGCTCTAGGAAGCTTTTTTATGGCCATACATAAGAGGGAAAACTGACTGTGCAAGCCCATTTCCAGTTATTCTAGAAAACTCCAATAAGCCTAAGGAAGCCACATGATCAAACCCAAAGTCAAGGTGTGGGAAAGAGAATTTTGTCTACCAGGAGGCCATATTGAAGATATGGAGGTTTAATATTACTGTAGGGGATTGGGACCAATAATTAAATATACCACAGGCTCTAATAAAATAACATCAAAATTATCAGACATCCAAAGACCGAGACACAAGGTGGTTGGACTTTCAAAGGGCAAATATTAATGAAAACAACATACATTTATTTTTATAGTAAATTATAAAATTATAGAATATTTTATATTATTCCAAGCTTGTTCATATTCAATCTTATCTGGGAGTCTCAGGCCAAATATATGTATGTGGGTGTGGTTTTTTAACCATTTATTGAGCATTTATTATAAATTAGGCATTATGGTAAGTACTTTTATGTCCATTATCTTTTTTTTAAATTTTTAAAATGTTTTTATTTATTTTTGAGACAGAGAGAGAAAGAGCATGAGCAGGGGAGGGGCAGAGAGAGAGGGAGACACAGAATTCAAAGCAGGCTCCAGGCTCCGAGCTGTCAGCACAGATCCTGACGCAGGGCTTGAACTCACAGACTGTGAGATCATGACCTGAGCTGAAGTCGGATGCCCAACCGACTGAGCCACCCAGGTGCCCCTTATGTCCATTATCTTATTTCCTCTGCTCCCTATTCCGATGAAGGTGGTATCATTCTCTTTTGGGAAGTCTGAGTTTGAGAGACCTTATGTAACTTACCCAAAGTCACATAGCTAGTAAGGGGTATAAGCAAAACCTCATGTGGTGGCTTCAGAGTGTTTTCTTGTATCTGCTGTGCTATGTACTGCCCTCCCATTGTATGAAATAAATAGCCCTGTGAAGTAGGTGTTATTTTAATTTTATCTTATTTATTGATATTTTATTTATTATCATTAGTTTTTAATTTAAATCCAAGTTCGTTAACATGTAGTGTAATAATGATTTCAGGAGTAGAATTTAGTGATCATCACTTACATGTAACACCCAGTGCTCATCCCAAGTGTCCTCCTTAATGCCCTTCACCCATTTAGCCCTTCTGCCTACCCAACACCCCGCCAGCAACCCTCAGTTTGTTCTCTGTATTTTGTCTCCTTCTTTGTATATTTGTCTCCCTCTCTGTTTTTATATTATTTTTGCTTCCCTTCTCTTATGTTCATCTGTTTTGTGTCTTAAATTCCACATATGAGTGAAATCATACGATATTTGCCTTTCTATGATTGACTTATTTTGCTTAGCATAATATACTATAGTTCCATCCACATTGTTGCAAATAGCAAGATTTCATTCTTTTTGATTGCCAGGTAATATTCCATTGTATATATACACCACATCTTCTTTATCCATTCATCAGTCGATGGACATTTGGGCTCCTTCCATACTTTGGTTATTGTCAATAGTGCTGCAATAAACATTGGGGTGCATGTGCCCCTTCAAAACAGCATGCCTGTATCCTTTGGATAAATACCTAGTAGTGTAATTGCTGGGTCGTCGGGTAGTTCTATTTTTCATTTTTTGAGGAACCTCCATACTGTTTTCCAGAGTGGCTGTACTAGTTTGCATTCCCACCAGTGTGCAAAACGGTTCCTCTTTCTCTGCATTCTCACTAACATCCGTTGTTGTCTGAGTTGTTAATTTTAGCCACTCTCACTGGTGTTAGGTGGTATCTCAGTGTGGCTTTGGTTTGTATTTCCCTGATGATGAGTGATGTTGAACATCTTTTCATGAGTCTGTTGGCAATCTGGGTATCTTCTTTGGAAAAGTGTCTATTCATGTCTTTTGCCCATTTCTTCGCTGGATTATTTGTGTTTTGGGGTGTTGATTTTGATAAGTTCTTTATAGATTTTAGATACAAAGATTTATCTGATATATCATTTGCAAATATCTTCTCCCATTCTGTCAGTTACCTTTTAGTTTTGTGGATTGTTTCCCTCGCTGTGCACAAGCTTTTTATGTTGATGAGGTACCAACAGTTCACTTTTGCTTTTGTTTCCTGGAGACAAGTCAAGTAAGAAGTTGCTGCGGCTGAGATCAAAAAGGTTGTTGCCTATTTTCTCTTCTAGGATTTTGATGGCTTCCTGTCTTATGTTTAGGTCTTTCATCCATTTTGAGTTTATTTTTGTGTATGGTGTAAGAAAGTGGTCTGCATGTCACTGTCCAGTTTTGCCAACACTATTTGCTGAAGAGACTGTCTTTTTTCCATTGGATATTCTTTCCTGCTTTGTGAAAGATTAGTTGGCCATATGT
The DNA here is from genome assembly GCF_046562875.1 of Panthera onca. Classification (NCBI taxonomy): domain Eukaryota; kingdom Metazoa; phylum Chordata; class Mammalia; order Carnivora; family Felidae; genus Panthera; species Panthera onca. Next base: position 55,263,996 of record NC_138341.1, read on the forward strand.
TTGGAGGTCCATTTCTGGGTTCTCTATTCTGTTCCATTGATGGTGTGTGTCTGTTTTTGTGCCGGTAGCATACTGTCTTGATGATTACAACTTTGTAATATGTCTTGAAGTCGGGGAGTGTGAAGCCTCCAGCTTTGGTTTTCTTTTTCAGAATTGCTTTGTCTATTTGGGGTCTTTTCTGGTTCCACACAAATTTTAGGATTGTTTGTTCTAGCTCTGTGAAGAATGCTGGTGTTATTTTGATAGGGATTGCATTGAATATGTAGATTGCTTTGGGTAATACTGACTCATTTTCATTTTATACATTGGTAAAAACAAAAAACAAAAAACAAAACCAGGCAAGTGACATGAATCATGCAGCTGATACAGTGCCCAGGGGGTGGCGCCAGCACCAGAATTTGTGTGTCCTGTACCCAGTCCCACGGTAGCTTCAGTGCTAGACTCAGACTCAGTGTTTATTTTTAAACCACTTGTGCCTGTTGGTGTCCTATCCCTTCTTGTTGCCACCTCTTCTCTCTTTGGGTTCTTCCCTTCTTACCTAGAGCTGTCTCTTTATAGATCTCTTGGGAAGGTCGTGCTGTGGTGAAATCACAGCACTGCACTCCTCACCTCTCTGCCAGTTTAGGTTATTTCTGCTCAGACACAGATTTGGCCAGCAGGGCTGTTGACAGTTATATGCTGAATTCATTTCAGGTTGTTCCCAAGCCTGGCCCACAAAAGGAAATCAAGCAAAAGATACTCTCGCTGTTTTTAGGAGGAACATTCTAGATGGCCTGAGAACAGAATGCTGGGCTTTAACTACATGGACCTCCAGGGATGGGGATGTGTGTTTACATGCTTTATATTATTATATGAAATGATTTTTTGGAGCAGTTTTGGAGGGAAAAAGAAGTCACAAAAAGCAACTGGGGGGGGGGGAGTGAATAAATTGAAGGAATAGTAGCTTGACTTACTTTCCTTTGATTATTGGGGGTTTTTGTCTATGTATTGACATGGTAAACCTAGTTCAGTCATGCCTCCTTCTTCTTCTCTGCTCACAAGTTGTGAGATCCAAGGGCCTACCTGAATTTGATAAACATTAGAGTAACTTGGATGATAGGGCTCTCCCTGAATACTTTCTTAGTATCTCCTAGGAGCCAAGGGGCATCCAGGACCTCTTTTTCCTTCGCTATCATGTTGTTCTGAACACCAGGTCCTCCTTGCTGTGAAAGCAGAGCACATTGAAACCTCCTCTTGGTTATCTCTGTTGTCTGAAACCAGATCAAGGGAGCCAGATCTGCAGCAGGATTGGGAAAAAGGAGTATAAGGGGCTATCTCCCTCCAAGGATCAGTGTCACCAAGGCGCCACTAAACTGCTGAGTTCCAGTGTTGCCAGGTTAAAAGAAGTTAAAGGAAATAGTGACATGAGACTAACGTAGTGTTGGATGGGTCCTGAAAAATGAAACAACTTATTGCAAAGTTTGGTATGAGAGGAAATAAAGTATTAAGTGAGGAAGGGGTTACAAATGTGGCTTCTTATATTGATTCTCTGATTATGATTTATAATTTAATATCAGCATCAGGGAGGGAGGGAAACCCAAACCAGATGAAAAACAAGATAAACATGCATAATGGGAAAAGCAACAAACTGACAGTGGGGACACTGGGCTATTGTCCCTTTCCACCATGGGCAGCTGTGTAGCTTTGGGAAAGTCACTTAACCTCCCTATATCTCTACTGAAGAAAATTACAGCAGAGCCTAAACTGCTTACTGCAGAAAGTTGATTTGGGGATCAAATGAAATAAAATACATGAAAGCATTTTGTAAACTGGAAAGTACTATCCAAATATCAGGGCTTATTATTCTTTCTTAATCCTGCCATTCCACTGCCCTCTCATCTCAAAGAACAGAAAAATGTTGGCACAGGATAATTTTCACAGTTTAGAAGGAGGGGTAAGTTGTTGCCTTTGCACCCTTCACTGCTAACATCTGTCACCCCCAGCTCTGACAGCTGCTTCGAAGTTTGTACTATGAATGCCTCAAAACAGGGTTGGGTCAGCCTCCAATCCCTACTCTGTCATGCCCCAACCATATTAAAAAATTAACATCTCTTCACTTTCCATATGCTTGGAAAGAGGCCATGAAGGAAAGCTCTTGATAATCTTTTTATCCTATTTCTCATTTGTTTGGGTTTTCCCCCTCCCCCACCCTGATATTGGCAAATTGTAAAATATAACCAGAACACCAGTATGAGAAGCAGGATTTGCAACCCCTTCCCCACTTAATACTTTATTCTTTTGCACACTCAACTTTGCAGTGAATTGTTTCATTTCTTAGTACCCCATCCAAGAAAATTTCCCATTCAGTAATGTTAATAATAATATATTTTTAAACCTTGACTTAAAATTATAGTAAGTGCCAAGAGGCTCTAGTTGCTATTTTGTTGAAATAATATCAAGTTTCCTGTGATGCTTTACATAGCTGTCATCTCTGTGATATGATACGTCCATGATTTATTGACCTACTAAAAGTGCTGTCATTGACTTGTCATAATAAACTTTTCCTACAATATTAAAGTGTGGAACATTGAGTAATAGCTCAAACCAGTACAGAGCCTTGATTTGGGTGTGGATTTGGATTTGGTGGCCTGAAGTTCATCTTTTATGCCTTGAAAATGAAAACTCTGCCTTGTCCCCGCTCTCACTTTTACTCTCCTCCCCCCAGGGTTAGTTGTCACTAAAGAGATTGGCAGAAAGGAAGGGACACCATGTGAGAAACTCTGAACATGAAGGACTGACCATAAGCTTCAGCCCAATGGTCACTACTGTGTCTGAAAAGGCTTTCAGAGAATTTAAACACCATGATCCTTGTCCAATTGATTTGCCTTTGTGAACAGATAATTGTATCCACTATGGTGGGGTGGTGGTAGGGGTTCATTTTTTTCAGGAAGGGAAAGATATCCATCCCTGGAATCTGAGTTTATTATCCATGGGTAGAGAAGCGAGGAGAAATTTAAAACTGGGGAATCTCCAAGCACAACTGAGACACATGGAAGGCTTGTAGTAGAGTCTGTCTCCCTTTCAGGGAGCTACACCTCTGACTCTGGCATGCCAGTTGGCTAGTCCTCTTGACTCTGGTACTGAAAGAGGTTGATCCTAGTGATCTGACCACGATTATCTCCTTAGGTTCAGCTGGCTGTTCAGAATTTGCTGTGGGGAGGGGATAGGGCTAGGAGATCTTCCCCATGAAATATACATGTATTTACTTTGGAGCTTTAGGGAGGCCATGTTATCTAATCCATTTGTCATGAAGTAAGACACATTTGTAAAGGTATGAGTCTTAGATTCATGGAATCTAGGAGAAGGGGGTTAGGGTGGGGGATATGGAAACAAGGGAGATAAAGGGAATAATGAGGAAAGCTGAAGAGAAGTGACATAGTACAAATGAGAAAGTCAAGTGGTAAAACACAATCTCAAAGAAGGAAATGCAATGAAGCATTTATGGGTATTTAATCTTATAAATATATGTGTGCAAACATATATGATTAAAACCCTAACAGATTAACTGTCACCAAACTGCTGTTGAGGCTCCAACTTGAATTTAGTCTTTTGACCAGATCAAATTTTATATGAAATATTTAAAATGTTTTGTTCTCTTTATCCACAGAAATTGGGTGAGAAATTGTTAAAAATCTGGAAGATTTTTCAGAGGGAAGGTGGATAGGAGGATAGATGAAATAGATACAGGGAATTAGAGTACACTTACTGTGATGAGCACTGAGTTATGTATAGAATTGTTGAATCAAAAACAAATCTGGCAAAATTTTAAATCCTTTGTAGTAATAATGTTTTAATTGAGGAAAAACAAATTTTTAAAAGAAACAAAATGCATATCTGTAACAATATATAAAATACATATCTTTATAATTCCATTGCAGCTTAAATTCATTTTGTCAGGTTAGAAGCATAAATATATAAATGTATCTAAATATTTGGAGAATTTTAAATGCTCACAAAATGGCCATGCTTGGTTCATCTGGAGATGTGAAGGTCTGAACAAGACTCCAAAAACAAAAAAGGACTATTCCTATAATATGCACAACCCAGATTTCCTTACTGACAGATAAAATGGTCAAGGTTCAGAGTAGGAGACATAAAATTTATGTAGAGAAAATTCCTGTGTTTTAATTTTAGGAAACCAGAAATGTACTTTAGGAAGACTTCTGATTTTGTTGTTGTTGTTATGATTTCACATTTCTAGATAAACAAGAAAGGGTACAGAAGAAATTAACTCTCCTTATTCAACTAGCCCTTTAATTATTAATACATGGTGCTGTTAGTGCCATGGGATCTGAAATATTGAAGGTAGTTCAATTATATTCTCCCAGAGTAGAATGCTAAGAGATCAGTCACTAAACCTACATCATGGAATTGTTCAGAGAATGAGATAAGAAAGTATTTGAGGGAAATGGATGGAGGGCTTTAAATGGCTCTATAAATATAAAATATAACATTTCAGGTACTGCAAATATACCAGATATAGTTATCTCATGGCTACTTGAGATCTTACACTGCTTGAGAATAGGCATGAGTTAATCAGACAGCAAGACTGTAGGGTCCAGATGATGCACTAGGCACTGTGAGGAGACTTTCATTTTTTCTTTCTTGTGCAACAAGTATTTTTTGAGCCAGTATCTTCCAGGTCCTCTGGTAAGCACAGCCAATACAGCAGTAAACAAGTCTTCAGAGTGTTCATGGTGTTTACATTCTAGCAGAAAGGACTGTTTTTAGACCTCAAACCTCCAACCTTGGAAGCTGGATTGGAATGAAAAGGAACATATCTAAAAGAGCAAATACAAGACAGTATTTCACAAAAAGCATATATGTTTGGACACTCAAAACTTTTGCATAGCGGAAATCCAGGAGCTATGGAAAACTTTGAAAAGAGATCGAGTGTTTTTGGCCTGGAAAGATAGGTGAGGTTAGGAAATAAAGAGGCAAGGAGTTCTTGACAGGGGGAACATCAGTGGACAGGGATAAGGATCAAAGAGTCTGTGTCCTCTTTATACTCAGCAGGTCTGGTTCCATGCCAGGGACTTGATGGGCATCCTTCAGGGGTGGCAGCCTTCTCTGCTCCTTCTCGAGCTCCTGCACACCTCTTATTGTTGACAGAATGAGGGAGAGCCTGGCTTACAGCACATGTTAACATTGGCAATATTCATGCAGGCTGACACACTAAGGGGTTGCCTTTACCCTTAGTTGAAATCAATCCCTTGTTGACAGAACTGTTTCTTAGAGCTGAAATGTAGGAGGTACCATGGGTCTCATGTTGCTCTCCCCTGGAAAAGTTGGTGAGAAACCAGTGCTGGACTTGTGACTCACATGAAGCCTGGCGTAGGACACAGGGAGTTTGATCTGGCTTATTCAGGAAGCCGATTGATTGGGCCTCAGATAAACCAAACATAAAATGCAAATCCCTATGCTCTTCTAAGATTGTCTATCTCAAGACTAAATTTAAGGTTTAAAGGAGTGTTTTCCCTTGAGGCAGGACTAGGAAGGGAAGAGGCTATATAGGGGAAAACATGTCATTTCTTCATTTTTTTTTCCAAGGACCTTCACATGGTAAAAGGATTTGTAGGTCCAAATAGAAACAGAGAAAAACACGATTAGTTTAGAGAAAGTCAGTCAAAGCCTTTGTTTGCTGTTATGGAAACCAAACAACTGCTGGATTGAATGATACTAATATTATATTTTTATTTTTCAACTGTTCTTAGAAACTGTGGAGACACAGCTTAAGTTTATAGTCTTAGATTAATTCCATAGTCTGCATAATCAGTAGGAAAAAATTAACTACATCAGAGAAAGTCCTAACACCCTAAAAGGAAATGCATGGGATCTATGCAAACAATCACAGAAAAATAAGCTTTACATTAAAAAGAATCAAATAAAAAATGTAAAGGGTAAAGCTACAAATTCAGTACTGCACAGTGGCTTCACGAAGGACAAGCGTGTGTCTTCCAGGGAGGTCTGGTGAGTCTTTGCAATACAGCAGGAGCTTTTGTACTTGCTATACTTTAATGTAAAATTCAGTATATAAAGAGAAGCAGTTAGGAAGAAGTGTTTGTTAAAAATAGGTGAGGGAAATGATTGACCAAATCAATAAATGGAGGAGAAATGGGCAAATCTTTCTTAAAGAAGAAATCCAAGTCATGTAAGTAGATACCCCCTCTCCAGGAGATAGAAGTTAATTCCTTCCTCCTTCTCAAGTGGGAATTGGATGTGGTGACTTACTTCCAAAGAACAGAGCCTAGGAAAGGAAAAATAGTACCTTTACAGTGGAGAAACCTGGCAGACACCACCTGAACCAAATGATCAAGGTGAGAATCATGGTAATAAATTATGTTGATATCCTTATGGCTTCTTATTTGACGCAGTGGGAAGGGTATTTCACCTCTATACTATTTTTTCTAAAAGTCCAGAACCATGGTCTTGTCATGAGAAAACATCAGACAAGCTGAGGAGTGTTGTATAAAATACTTAGCCAGTATTTCTCCAAACTGTGAAGGTCATGGGAAACAAGGAGACTGAATGACTGTCACAGATCACAAGGGACTAAGGAGGCATGGCTAAATGAAAAATGGTATTCTGGATTGGCTCCTGGAACAGAAAGATGACATTAGTGGAAACACTGGTGAAGTCCAAATGAAGTGTGGAGTTTAGTTAGTAGTAACGTACCAATGTTGACTTCTTAGTTTTGACAAGTGTATTATGGTGAGGTGAGAATGTTAACTTTAAGGGAAAGGGGGTGAAGGGTGTATAGGAACTCTCTGATATCTTTGCAGTTTTTCTGTAAATCTAGAGTTATTTCAAACGATTACTGCTTTTTCTTTTATCTTTTATCTTTTCTCCATCCTAGATTCTGTGAATGTAGGACTTATACCTATATCCAATTTCCCTGTGTCATGGTAAGAGAGTGTTCTCTTAAAAACACTAAAAAGAGACAGTAAAAATTTGTCCCTCCCCCAAAAAACTCTTTGTCCTTTTATTTTCTGGCTTTTTCTTTGGTGCCATGAGATTCCAATATATTTACACAATTCTTAAGTTATCTTTATTCATAAAGTCATAAAAAAGTAATTTTTAAAAAAAATCTGAAAAAGAAGTGATAATACTCCCCAAGATTTGATTCAAAGGACTATAAATAGCTAGATTATCAAGTAAAGATATATTTAAAGTGAAATACCAACTATATCTTGAAATGCCTCTAATCCTCGAAGTTCTCTGACAAAACTCTACATCCTGAGAATAATATGTCAGAACATCCAAGCAAAGGACGAAGGATCAAAGATGCATTTTTCTTCTTATTTAAGGGTCTTCTTTCATTTTATTTTAGGGCCCCGGGGTAGCCTCTCAGCTTAAGCCCAGTATTCACCAATCACTTGCTAATAACTAGAGCTGAAAGAGGGCTCTGCCCTAATGCCATTATGTTCAAGAGCCATGATTGATTGTGTTATAGTATGTTTTTGAAACCTAATTACTGTCTGAGTGAGTATCTGAACTCATTAATCTTTAGTCCTGTAAATAAGCAAAATTGACTAAATAACTGGATTTCTTTAATGATGGCTTAGGTTATCTTTGGACCTACTGCCTTGCCCTACCCTCTTCAGGGCAGCAAATTATTTTGCTTAATGGTAATTGCTCCCCAGCTTTGAAATCAATTTGTAAAAGTCGGCTTATAAAACAATTTTCCATGTTGCCCTGTGATTGCTTGGTCCCTACTCTATCTTTGTGGTATAATGAGCACATCCTGTGATGTGTTCACAAACCATTGTGTTTTCTGATGACCCTCCTTTGTGAGGAGGGTCACATCACTTAATGAGATAAGAGGCTATGTATATGTGGAAGGGGGTGGGTTGGAAGAGTGGTTTTATTTTCACCTTACTAACTCTACCTTGGTTCTTTTCTCCCCACCAAAATAGAAAACAGTTTCATGTAGCGTGGCTTATTCCATATACTCTAAATAATGTAATAATCAATAAAGATGATTCCTTTCTTCTTTAATATCCAGCTGCAGCATAACTAGGGTGTGGAGTTTCTATATATTCTTCCTTCTCTGTTTTTTTTTTAAACGTTTTCCTCCTGGTTACTATTTTATTATCCATTAGAACTGCTCCCCAGATAGTAGCTTTAAGAGGAAGAGGATTAGGCAATATTCATATGCACCTTGGGACTTTTGCTTCCAGCCAGGGTGGGGTAACATGGACCAGATATGCTCTCCCCTTGAAACAATTAAATCAAAAAGCATATATGAAATCACAGTTTTCAATGCATTGGACATCAGGCATCCAAGGACAGAGATCCCTGAGAAATGAGAACACATGATTTGAGCCGCATAATTGCCACAACTTAGAGCCTTGGAAAGTTTATAGGCTATAGCACAGACAGAGAAAACATCCTGAATGAAGAGTTGAAGCTCAGAATCTGGGGAGACCATGTCAACTAGAGGTCATAGGACAGAATGCCAAAGAGTGAAATGTTACACAGAAAGAAAACTCTGGAAATCTGTAGAAGGTCCTCTATGAATATTCAGCTGAATACTGATCAGCACATGTGTGTGAAGCAACTATCCAGGAGGAAAAAAGAATCACTCAGAAGGATTAGAGAAAACAGAATCCAACATTCACACGAGGCAGGAAATAGTACCTGTTTCCACCAGTCAGATTGGAAAACTTCACAGTTCATTGGGCATTGGGTTTTGCTTCAGTAATGGGGAATAAATAGCTCTAGACTTAAGGCTACCTAACAAAGCTGAAAAGCAAGCCAGGCATGGACCAAATATTGCAAATGACTTAGTATCTCAAAACAAAGTACAAAAATATTTATAGGAATCAAAAAAAAAACACCCAGCATGCAACAAAATAAATTCACAGTCCTTGATGTCCAATTAAAGATTACCAGGCATACTAAGAAACAAGAACATATGACCCATCTGAGTAGAAAACCAATTAATCAAAATCAACCTAGAACTGACAATGATGTTAGAATTCACAGACAAGGGCACTAAAAGCAGTTGTTTTAACTTTAGTCCATATGTTCACAAAGCTAGAAGAAAGATTGAACAAAGTAAGTAGAGAATGCAAGATGTGAAAAAGACCCAAATCAAACTTTTAAAGATGAAAACTACAATGGCTGAGATGCAAAGGACATATGATGGGATTAACATCGGATTAGTCACTGCAGAGGAAAAGGTTGGTTAACTTGAAGACGCAGCAATAGAAACCATCCCAAAGGAAAAACAGAGAAACAAAGCTTGAGAAAAAATGAAAAAGAGCATCAGTGAACTGTGAAACAATTTCAGTCAGCTTAATATGCATGTTATTGGAGTTCTCAAAAGGGGAATGAGATGAGACATAAAAATATTTGAATGAATATCTTGAAGAATATTTGAAGAAAACAAATAATCCAATTTAAAGGTGGGCAGTGGACCTGAAGAGACATTTTTCCAAAGAGAACACACTGATGACCAACAGACACATAAAAAGATGCCCAACATCATTAATAATCAAAGAAATGCAAATCAGAACCACAATGAGATACCACCTCACACCAGTCAGAGTGGCTGTTATCAAAAAGATGAGACACAGGGGCACCTGGGTGGCTCAGTCGTTTAAGCATCCAACTTCGGCTCTGGTCATGATCTCACAGTTCGTGAATTTGAGCCCCTCATTGGGCTGTCTGCTGTCAGCACAGAGCCTGCTTTGGATCCTCTGTCTCCCTCTCTCTGTTCCTCCCCTGCTTGCTCTCGCTGTCTCTCTCAAAAATAAATAAATAAATAAAAAATAAATAAATATTTTAAAATGAGAAACAAGTATTGGTGAGGATCACTGTACTGTAAGAAATGTTAAAGAAAATCATTTAACAGAAAGAATATGATACCAGAGAGGGATATTGATCTATACTACATAATGAAAAGCATCAGAAACATTAACTACAGATTTTTTTATTAGCTACATCTCTTTAAAAGATAAGGGACTGTCTTAATAATAATAGTAATACAGTATGGGGTTTATTTATTTATTTATTTATTTGGCTTAAAACAGTACAAATTTATTATTTTGTGGCTCTCATAGGTGAGAGTACAAGAGGGAGGCAGAGGAGAGAGACTAAGACAGATGGCCATGTGGGAAGGTCTGGGCCTGATGTTGTTGCTGGGCTTAGATGGAGGGAGGGGCCCTGAGCCCAGCCTGCAGGTGGGGTGGTCTCTGGAAGCTGGAAAGGGTGAGGAATCAGATTCTCATCCAGAGCCTCCTGAAGGAATGGAGGCTCATTGATACCTTGACTTTAGCCTTGTGAGACCCATTTCAGATCTCACCTACAAGAACAACGGTATTTATTATCTAATTTCCATACAAAGGTGAATATTGAAGAACAAAAAATGAACTATTTTATACAGGCCAGTGAAATTGTTTATTCTTATTAAGATATTAAGACTTTCAACAAAATCAGCTAAAATCTATTGTCATTTTCTTCAAAATTATTCTCTAAATTCCCATTTATATTCTTAGGTACTCTTTAGCGTAGTCTTGATAACTAAAGTATTTGAGTTCAAAAATCAACCAATCACTCAGCCAACTGAATGACACACTCTGCAAACACACACATGAGCGAAAACCAAAAACAAAATGAGCCAAAAACAAAGCATTTAAAGTCTATAAGCAGTCACTTTTAACAATAGATGCAAATGGCTCGAATGAAATTTCTAGTATGTTATTTTTATCTTGCTAGTATTAAAATGAAGGAAAAAGATCAATGCCTAGGTTACTGGTGTCATATATCCTAATGGGTCATTTATTTCTTATGTTTAAGTCCTTCCTCTTCAAAGATACTGGACATATTATCCATAATCTGGAGTGGGATTCTTTAAATGTTATCATTAGAGGTATGTTCAACTGTAGTGTTTGAGACGTACCAATTATATTCTTTTGGAAGGTTGCATTAGAAATGCTGTGGCGGCATACACTTGTTTTGGAAGTGTAAGTTAGAAACACACACCAGAAATTACAGTATGGGGTTTATAACATATGTAGTAGTAAAACATATGACAAAAATAGCACAAAGGCCAGGAACGGAGAAATAGAAATGGAAACATACACATCATAAATCCATTCAAAAATTAACATTTACTGTTCAATAAGTATTGCAAGTGCTGTTTACTGAGCATCTATTATGCATTCGACACTGTTCTAGCAGTTACACACAGTGGAAGGCAGGATCGATAAGAACCCTGATTTCATGGATTGTACCTTTCACCGAGTTGGCAGTTAACAGTACACAAATAAACAGGATAGTTACAGGCTGTTTTAAGTGCCACAGAGGAAACAAATAGGATGCTATAATAGAGAATAACAAAGTGTATGGGAATAACTTAAGGTGATCAAGAAAGTTGTGTGTGACAAGGGTCATTTGAACTGAAACGTGAAGGATGAGAAGAAGCCAGCCCAGTTGAGAATCAAGGGAGAGGATCCCAGGTTGAGATAACTTATGAGCAAAGGCCCTGAAGGTGTGTAAGAACTCAACCAATTTTAGAAACTGACTGTCCAAGGGACAGTGTGGCTGAAGTATAGTGAGAGAGAGGGGTAGAGAGGTGAGAGATGGTACTAGGGTAGAGGTCAGATTATACAGGGTCTTGAAGTCTTGACCAGGGTTTTTGGGTTCATGCTGAGCACTGTGGGAAACATGAAAGAGTTTCAGCAAGGGAGCAAGATGATCTGGTTTACCTTAAACAAAAGATAATTTTGCTGTAGGATGGCAAATGAAAGGTAAGGAGCAGGAATATAAAAAGGAGGCTAGTCACAAGGTTATTTCAGTGGTTGAGGCAAGAGATGATGGTGGTGGTATGAATAGACACAATGGCAGTAAGAAGAAATAAAGCAACTACATTAAATATGTACTTTGGAAGTAGAACTGGCAGGGCTTGATGACAGATATGGATGTGGGGACCAGAAAAGGAAGAATCTAGTAGCTGGGATTTGACCCAGGTCCATCTGAGTTCAAAACTTTCTGTTTTCAGTGCTGCCATTATTAGGTTGGATACTTACTATGAATGGTGTAACTCACCAGTCATGAAAATATCATAAAGCATAAAACGATAGACTTTGCCATCAAGGACGAAAATAGCAGGCAATAAAAAAACATGTCAGCTAGAAACCAAATGATACCAATAAGTATTATAGAAGTTCAGAGGAAGAGGCAGCAGATGTAGACTCAGAAGAGTATGCTTTGACAGGGAAAGAGAGAACACCGTGTGGTGGGTGAGCAGTATTAGCAAAGATCTGGAAGTGGGGATTCCCACATGCTTTTAAAGGGATACTATCGAAACTACAATGGCACATTAGTAAACAAAAAACTCAAAGACAGTTGCCTTTGAATACGTAGCTAGAGGTAGAGTTGGTCAGCTTGGAATGATTGAATGGTAGAGCAAAACCTCTAAATGGCAACCTTCAGGTCGACCAGTTTGTCATTATTGTGGAGCTATTGATTAAAACTGGGGAATTCTCATACATTACATACACTGTAGCAATCATTTTGTTTGTTTTTTGAGAGAGAGAGAGAGAGAGTGAAAGTGCAGGAGTGTGCATTGTGAGTGGGGGAGGGGCAGAGAGAGAGAGGGAAAGAGAAAATCCCAAGCAGGTTCTGCGCTGTTAGTGGGGAGCCCCATATGGGGCTTGATCTCACAAACCGTGAGATCGTGACCTGAGCCAAAATCAAGACTCACGTGCTTAACTGACTGAGCCATCCAGGTGTCCTACATAGCAATCATTTTAAATAAAAATTAGGGGTAGCAGGGCTTCATGTCTCAACTAACCTGAGACAAATGGTGAAAGCAGAATTTGAGATTGTCCATTGTCGGTTTTTCTACCACTTAATAGAAATGAAAGGCATCTTTTTTTCTCTCCCCACTTTTCCTGCTTAACCTTCTTCTTTAAATAAGAACATACTACTGGTTTTTCTGACTCTAGGAGTCATTTGTGATCTGTGATGGTTGTACTTTATTGAGCATTGTCAGAATGTACAGATACTGTAAATGGCAGCATCTCTGCCCATGGAGAGCTTTCTGAAACATGGAACAGACTCCAAAGCACCAAAAGTTAACCCATTTGGGTGACTCCTAAGATTGGTCCTATGGAAAGCAGCCCCAACTTTACCAACCTTATGGCATCATGGAGGGAATCCACAGCAAATGGCCCACTGGAATCCTTTGGTTCTGTAACCAAAAGGTGGCCATTGCCAATCTCAGGCCCCAACTTCAAGACTGGAGGTCTGAAATTCATAATTTATAAGCTCAGTGGCAAATTACTTCCAACTGAACCTTTCTCAGTAAAACCCTCACCTCTGTCCATGTGTTTCCAGCTGTGCAGTAAGAAGAAATGAATCATTTCTGAAAAAATAACAATTGAATCAAGCCCTGTTTCTTCTTTCCAGACCGAACTCCAAACTGTGTTCGAATGAGGGATAGCTGGCAGCAGTGAACTTCCTCTTCATCTCTGCTTGCATCCCACTTCTGGTAGTTTGAACTTGTCTGGGTTCTCAATACTTTTTTTTTTACCTATAAATCATTGGGCAAGTGTTATTCGCAGTTACACTCTGGCTGTGTGCATGTGCGCACACACACACACACACACATTTCATAATTCCTGGACAATGCACTCAGTCTAATCAAGTAATTCCTACTTTGTCAAGTCATTTATTTTGGGAACATTTACACTTTGAAAATTGCGTGTTGTTGTTGTTGTTGCTTTTTAACTTTATGACCGGCTTGACGATAGCAGATGGAGATACAGAGATAGCATTTTGGCTTTCAAAACTAAGCAATAATATTAGCTCTATACAGCCAAAATATTAGAGCACATGAGTAAAAGAAGGTATCTCCAAGTTGTTTGTTTTGTGTGCGTACTTCTCCCCTACAAGGTAGATATGTTTAAATTTCTGTCTTGCTAGAGATGATAACGCAAATTTCTGGCATTTGATTGATATCACCTTTGGGGCCACAGTTTTAAGAGAGCACCGTGTTCATCTAATCCATTATAGAATATAAGCTGCTTCTTTTGGGGAGAAGGCTGGTTCACTTGTAATTGTTAATCCCCCTGCTGAGATCTGGGTATGTTAAAAAAGGAGGAAGAAGTCACTCTTTGGACATAATTGGGGATCTAATCTTCTATAAAAACCCTCCACTTGAGTGATACTCACCTGCTCCTGGCCCTTGGTGATACCTTGGGCTTTTTCACCTCTGCATGCTTGCTTACCCAAGTGCATTACTTAGGACCTTCTGTTCCTCTCCACCTTCTCTCATTGATTCCACCCAGGCTTCCAGCCCAGTGAAAACCCCACTGCCTTGGCAGGGTCCCCTGACCACACCAAACTGACTTGATGGCTTTCTCTTTTGAGGTCTCTACTTTGGCCCCTTGCCACTTTAGATTGTTTATCTTCTCATGTTAGTCTGTCCAATTTCCCAACTAGATGTGGATAGATGAATATCAAAGATGTTTAGACAGGTGATCATCTACTCCAAATTCTCAGTCTTTGGACTCCCGAACCAGCACTCTTTTGGCTTTCATGCTATTCCTTATTAATTTTACCACGCCTACTAATTTTTGAGGGCAATGATTTATTCATTTATCAAGTCATTATTTATTCATCATTAAGCAGATATTCATTGAGTGTCTACTAGATGCCAGTTTCCATCCTGGGCACTGGAGATACAGTAGTGACCTTGAGAGAGTGACATTGTCCTCTCTCTTAAGGAGCATGCATTTTAGTGGAGGACACAGAAGAGACACAAGTAAGGAAACACTAATTTTAGAAATTGACAGTGCTACCTATAAAGCAAGAGGATAAGCAGGGTGATAGACTAGAGAGAGGCGGTGGTGTGGGGAGGCTGTTACATTAGGTAGGGCAGTCAGCAGAGGCCTCTCTGAGATGGCACTTGATCTGAGATCTGAGTGATGAGCTGTGGTTGGTCTTGGGGAGATCTGGGAGAAGAGTGTTCCATGCAGAGTAAAGAGCAAGTGCTAAGGACCTACGTCAGAATGAGGTTGGTGTTTTAGAGGAGAAAAATATCAGTGTGGCTGGAGTGGGGACCAGCAAGAAGTGGGGCAGAAGTGGGCAGATGTTAGGTGGGACGGGGTCAGAGCATGACCTTTGTAGGCCAAGTGAAGAGTTTGCAGTTCATTGTCTGAGGAAGTGGGAAGCCCTGGAGGGCTTGATGTAGGGAAGTGACATTATATAGGAGTCACATTTGAAGCCTATCACTCTAGCTGTCAGCAGGGAGTTTTTTCCTTTTCTTTCTTTTATTCTTTGTCTTGCTTTTCCTTTTTGGAGGGTGTACACACCTTAACTTCCCGGCTGCATGAATTTTTACATATGAATATACCCATGTAACTACATCCATAGTAAGATACAGAAGAATTCCAGCACACCCCAAAGAGCTTTTTCATGCTCTGCCCAGTCATTACTTTCACCACTGTTAGGATGACTTCTACTACCACAGATTAGTTTTGCCTATTTTGGAACAAAATACAAATGAAATCATATAATAGCATGCACTCTTTTGTGTCTGGGACTTATTACCATGTAATATTCTCTGGAATGAATATCCTACAGTTTGATTTACTATTGGTGGACCTTTGGGATGTTTCCAGTTGGGGCTATTTGAATAAAGATTCTATGAACATCCTTGTACATGCGTTTTGGTGGACACGTATGCCCATTTAGGTTGGATATAAACCCAGGAGTGATATTGCTGGGTCTTGATTTATGTATTTAGTAGATACCATCAAACTGTTTTCCAAAGTGGTTGCACCAATTTACACTTCCACTAAAAATGCATGAGGATTCTAGTTTCTTCCCATTCTTACAGTCCTTTTACTTTTAGCCATTTTGGTGGGAGTGTAGTGGGTGGGGGTCTCATTGTGATTTTCTTGGGGGAAGATGAAGGGGCTGTTTCTCATAGGTGCTTATGATTATGTTGTTGATTGTAAGGTTTGGTTTGGAAGGTTTGGTCTTCAAGGCTTCCTGGCTTTCATTCCCAATTTCCAATACCACATTTCCCCCCACTGGTAGTACCCTCCAAGAGCAGTATTTTAAAAGCCATGCATGCTGATATGACATCATCAGGTCATTGTCTTTAAGGAATGTGATATTTCATCTTTTATAGGGTGACCCTATTCCAAGATAGAAGGGAAAATAGAAAACAGGGCCTAGAACTTGAAAGAGAAAATTTGGGTCAGGCTCCAGCTTAATGCAGTTTCCATTCTTGGAGCCAAAAGGCCTTCTAGTCAGTGCACAAAGGGAGTTGCTGGAGGAGTGGGGACTGTTGGTTTCATTATACGCTCATTATACCACTACATCAGGGTGTCTAGGATTTTTTTTTTTTTTTTTTTTTTTTTTTTTTTTTTTAGGGTGTCTAGGATTTTGCCCTAACAATGAAATTAAGGGTGTTATGCTTCATTTCCTGTTGTGGAAAACAGTCTTTGGCTTAAAAAAAAAAGGGGGCTAATTGCATATTGTTTTAAAAAATTGGGTTGATAATTCATCATATCATAATTAAACTAATTAGAATGCTATTATTTTCCAACAGCTTTAATGAGGTCTTCCACTTGGCAGGGAACCTGTGAGACCAAAAAATATTGCCATTTGTTAAAAGATAGAGAAACTCTGATGACAAACGACTCTATTCAGCTGCATTTTGGTTAATAAGATTTATGCATTAATCTAGTTATACTTTGTTCCCTTGAGTTGGCAAACTTCTGAAGTTTTCCAATTCTCTACTGTGTCTCTCCTGTTCCCCACCCCCTTCTTCTCCTCAGAGAATTTCTGGCGTCTGAGTTAAAATAGGTGGAAACATTCTCTGTTTCCAGCCGAGGCTCCCCAGCTTGGTTGGAATGCTCGTCTGGTTGTAATAGAGCCTGCTTTTCAGCCAGCAACTCTTAAAATATCTCCTCGGCATATGAAGCAGAAAATAGAAGTTTGGGCAGCCTAGTGTCGGCTTGCAAGATGTTTCTTGCTGCTTGCTTTGGGGGGCACTGTTGCTCCAGTTTGAGAACTCCAGCGGGGCTCTGGTGAGTGATGGCTCTCCGTTGCGCAATTTTGTATCTGCACTCCTTGTCAAGTAATCATTACAAATGTTTCGTGGAGGAACGAGCTGGCTCTGAGCAAAGGTCTGCCTCTCTGAAGAAGTGAAGGCCTGAGGGGTGGGCATTGGTCTGTCGTGGTAAAATTTTCCCCTTTGACAGCGTAATTAAGTGCTAATTAACTAAATGAGTGTAAATGTTGAAGGCTGAGATAAATATCTACATTTCCTTAATCTATTTTTCCCTTCTAAAATTTGATAAAGGAAATTCGGATTTAATGGAGGATATATGTCAATTTTTTTTTTTTTTAAGATTGCAAATCTGCTTAGAAGGAACTCAGATCCCCGGGTTTGGATTTCTACAGGAAAAGTTAGCAGCATATAAATATAGGAGAGGTACAATAAAATGCGGATGCGATATTGCAATAATTATGTTAAGAAGGCTTAGTGGAGCTACCTTTTTGAAACATCTGGTTTGTTTCTGTTCTTTCCACATCCTGCAGATGTTGCTGAACCCATGAAATATACTGACAGGAGAATACATTAGCTCACGGAGTCATTCCAATGAATAAAGCAAAGAGTAGCCTCTTAACTTTCTAAAAAATCTAGTTAGAAAAGAATTCTGCTTTCAGAGCAGGCAGAGATTAGGCCAATAATTGAGAGGGGCCCAGGGCCTTCTAAAAGTGTCAATAGTGATCTGTTCTTGCCAAAGGGGAAAAGAGACACTTTGTGGAGGGGCAGCCAGAGTAATAAATGGGAATCTTTGTAATTCTAGTACTTTCTTATTACCTTCATGGTTAGTGATTAAAAATAGGGCTGAAGCAGGGACAAGGGAAGCCCACTCCTTCTGTGCTCAGTCCTAGAGCTTTAAGCTGCTGAGCCCATCTTGAGTTCAGCGACTCTGCCTCTCCTCCTAGCCTCTGGAGCTCCTGGTGAGTCTCAGAGGCAGGTAGACTGCTCCTGCGGCTGAGGCAAGTGCCTTGGGAAGGGGACGCATAATTGAGGTACCATCTGTGGCATGGGGGCTGATGACAGCTGCAAGACGCCCTGACACTCGTATGTCAACACCCTCCCCAGGCGGGAAAAGACAGGGGCAGGCACATGTACGCTGAGCCTTAGGGAGAACAGACATAGCCATCCTTGAAGGGGAGGGCCTGGGGAGTTTGAGTTTATTAAATAGGAGTTGGTTGCCTATGAGATTAACACCCTGAAATAAATGCAAAGTTAAGAAATATTCTGGCCTCCAGCCCACTTGGCAGGAAGATTAGAAACCTGGAATGGTCAGAAAGACAAAGCCTTAAAGGGCCAATGTCACGTTTAGTTTCTGGCTGTCTGTGATCTCTAAATTTCCCCACCATTTACATCACTCCTTTGGTTTACGGCATCATATGTTCAGAAGACCCCTATTAAAATGTGTAACAGATGTTTTTCTGGCCACCAGCCTGGTAGACAAGAAGAACTCACTCGTATAAACTCATCTATGAGAAACTAGTGCTTCTCTGGTTCAGCTCTGAATTGTTGAACTCCAGATACTGACATCCACTCCTATTTGCCTTCTTCCCTCTGGGGCAAAGGGATAAATCTCTGGGATGTTTCACAAAAGACTGTTTCTTGCATGTTCTCACAGGGTTTCTAGCTTCCTTTGGGTCACCGAGGAGGGGTCTCTACTGCTTGCACCAAATCCTTCCATTTCAGCAATGATCTTGTGTACGGTTCCACCAGGCAGACACCTGGCTCTTGGCTGCACCATTACTCCTGCCCTGGGTCAGCAGAGGTCTCTTCTGAAATTTCACAAGAGCTCTGCCTCCTCAGAGAATGATTTTAAATTTCCTCAGCCTTTCTCCCCACCAGTGCTACACCTCCCTTCCCTTTTTCTTTGGCAACTGGCTAATTTCTGTTTTTGATTTTGCAGCCATATTTCCCTATGCTCAATCGACAGATTAAACAGATATGACTAGGTTTTAATCATCTTTGGGAACTTTTGACACCAACGTTAAATGTGTTACTTGAGGAAAGAGGTTTAGCATCATTGTCGTTATCATGATAATAATTTTTAACATTTATACCACCTTTTAGACTGAATGGCATGCTTTCCCATATATTATTTCTGCTGATTCTCCAGGCAATACTGATATAGGCAGAAATTACAATGTTGAGGCTATAGGTGAAGAAATCAATGCTCACATAAAGTAAAGCTATTTGTTCAAGGTCATACAGCCAGTGAAAGTGGGATTCAACGCATTTTAGATTCTAAGTTCAGTGCTTTTCCAGGGCATAGTGAGCCCTTATTAATAATTTAACAAGGTAGGAACTTAAAAAGATAGGCCATGGAATGGGAATGCTTTTGTAGGGTAGGGTAAGTATGCCAAGAATTCAAGGAAGTAGGGAATCTAGACAGAAATACAGACATGGTGTCTAGAGCTAATTTTCTTTAAAATGTGTACTGCAAGATTCCAATAGGTGTATTGTTAGGAAAAGAGTTCCATAGCCAAATAGGCTTTATAAATAGAAAGTTAAACAAAGTCATGAAAATTTCTTGATTACAGCACTCTCAGAGACTTGGACATGAATTATAAATTCCCAAGGCAAGGATCAGGTATACTATGACTATTCTGCAAACATATTTGACGTGGGGCCCTTCTTGACTGAAGCATCTCATGAGATACACTTTGGGGAAAGCTGGTCAGAAACACCAGCATTTACCAGCTGAGAAGTGAGTCAGTCAAAGAGGGGAAAGATAAGAACTCTTCAGATGTCAGGAAAAGATCTAGACACCATGTTTATTCTGCTAATTACTGAATCACAGAGTTGTATTGTCCACTTTAGTAGGCTCTATGTTAAGGTCCTACAAGGAGTAAAACTGGTATGTCAGTATTCCAGATGCAAGGTTTTATTGGGAGAGGAACTGGCAGGACTGAGGGAGGTGACAGTATAGTGAGAGGAACACGAGGAAGGAGGGTGGGAGAGCAGGCTCTAGTCTTGAATGTTTCTAGTCTTAGCTGTATGACCTTGGTCAAGTCACTACACCTTCTGGGCCCCAGTTCTCAACTATAAATGAACATAATGGACTAAATGGTTCCTCCTAGGATGAAGATTTCATGATTCTATAAATAGACATTATATGTTAGAGGGTGATAGATGTTTCAGGTGGAGACAGATTTGGAAGTTGATTTCTTAAGGAATGTTATGTTAGTTTAGCATTGCCAGAGGGGAATGGTGAGAGATCAGGTGGAATCAGGAGCAGGTTGTCTTGTGGATAACAGCAGACAAGGAGCATGCCATGTTACCTCCATGTTTTAAAGTTTTAAAGTCAAATTTCAAAGTCATTGGTGCCAGAGCCTCAATCTGAAAGGCAAAGAGTCACTAGATAGCCATTGCTGACTTTGAAGGGAAAATAGAGCTTACCTGGCTAGCAGGGGAGTAAGCTTTGGAGAATAAAACCCAAGCCTTCTTTCCTGGAGGAATGAAAAAGATTAATCAGAGAAACTGCTGAGAAGGAAGACGAAATCATCAAAGAGATGAGGAGGCTCAGTATCAGGAATTGGCAGAAGACTCAAGGAAATGGAGGATGATAATGAAACTGAGTGTGAGGGGAGCTAATGAAAATGGGTCAGGAGAGAGACTGGAGGATTAAAAAAACATAAAAATACCCCAGTGAAGGTGGCTTCCTTGTGAACAGAGCTTGACACCCAAGACACAAGGAGGGGGCTGATTTGATGTCCTTTTCCACTCAAGACTCAAAAGGTATAAAAATCTACTCCCACACTGATCTTTTCAAAGAGATGCTGGTCAGGGGCGTGAGATACACTGGAGATACAGGAGACATTCATGGTCTGAGCCTAAAAGTGGTTCTGGCCCAATAGTCCTTGAGTCTTTGAGTGTGACAGAGGATTTGAATTTGACTTCTATCCATGATTGAGTCCCTGGATGATCTGAAAGTCATTTCTCCTCTCAGAGGTTTGCATTCACTGCAAAACAAAGAGCTGAGGACTGGGAAAATTTGATACAAAGGCCAGTACTTCTAGTAGGACAAGGTTAAAGCCCACATACCTTAAAATCTGAAGTTCTGGGCCTCTGGCAATTCTGGCTGCTTAACTTCTCTGTTCTACAGGTTGCCATGATACCTTTGCTGATAGGATATAGAAAACAAGGTAACACAAGGTTACCTTAATGATAAGTGTTTGTGGGATTGGATATAGGAAAGGAAGGCAGTAAGTTGTGAAATTTATGGCAGCCTTACACTGCTTGACCAGATCCTGCCTGGACAACTTCTGCCTGCATGGAGGGAGTGGGGCCTCAGCCATCACCCAGAAGTCAGTGCAATGCAGAGTTGTTCTTTGTTCTGTTCTTCTCTAATCTCAGTAAACTCTGCAACATCTAAATGAAACAAGTATTAGGTTGACACATGTTAGAAGGCTCCTGTAACTCACTCCTTTGTTTAGGAGCTTTAGAATTCCTTAGCAGATTCAGTGCTCAGGGATTTTGTGTAGCAGCAGTGTCTACACTGGGCAGCATAAAACACAACCACAGTATTTAAGGAAAGCATCCTAATAGAAGGCATACAACCCAAGAAAAAGCCTGTGTGTTCCCTGCCTTAATCACTCATTACAAACAGAAAGGTCTTTCCATGGGCCTGTTAGCAGGCTGGACCATAGTGAGAAAAAAAAAAAAAAAGGCACATACATGGCCATGTCTATCTTTGAAGGGTACATAAGGGGCATACTCTCATTTAAATAGGGAAGAACATTTTCTTAGAAAGTCCACGGGAAAATAATATACTTGATTTGATCTGTGTAGGAATAATTCTATCTCAAGTTGTGTCTAAGGAATTACAATGGTAGACTGAAAAGTGAAAAAGTCAGCTAGGGAACTAGACACCTTAAGTACATGATTTTTTTTTATTAAATTTTTAAATGTTTATTTATTTTTGAGAGAGAGAGAGAGCGAGAGAGAGAGCATGAGAGGCAGAGGGGCAGAGAGAGAAGGAGACACAGAATCGGAAGCAGGCTCCAGGCTCTGAGCTGTCAGCACAGAGCCCGACCCGGGGCGCGAACTCACGGACTGTGATATCATGACCTGAGCTGAAGTCAGAGGCTTAACTGACTGAGCCACTCTCAGGCGCCCCAAGTACCCAATTCTTTAGCAGAATACACAACACATGTCTGTGTAGCTGATTAGCACTTTAGTCTTAGAGAAATAATGGGTCCTTATCACCATAGGTACCTGGATCTCTGTGAATAAATGGGTAAGAACAACCCATCCAAACTTATCTCACATGAGCTGGCTAGAAGGTTGGGCCTGTCTTGCCCTGAAATAGCAAATCTGTCTTTTTATTTATTTATTTATTTATTTTTGGGACAGAGAGAGACAGAGCATGAATGGGGGAGGGGCAGAGAGAGAGGGAGACACAGAATCGGAAACAGGCTCCAGGCTCCGAGCCATCAGCCCAGAGCCCGACGCGGAGCTCGAACTCACAGACCGCGAGATCGTGACCTGGCTGAAGTTGGACGCTCAACCGACTGCGCCACCCAGGTATCTTTAGGCAAAGGCTGGCTTTTCCTTCCTGACACTCACGTGTTCAGTGGTTTAAGAAATAAATGTGAATGCAAAAATGGGCAATACCAGGCAATTTACATTTCCTTTTCCTGATCAAGAAACAGCACAACATTGACTTTCTTCTCTCTAGAGCCTCACTTCTCACCAGCTGTGAATGATTTTTTCCCCTTCTCTTAGGAGTCTCTTCTTTCTTCCTGTGGGACTAGCTCCTCAAGGGCAGAATTCATATCCTATTGCCTTGTTCTCCAGTGGCTGCCTTGGTATTGTGCACATAGGAGGTGTTTAATAGATATGGATTGGGTAAATAATGCTCTCTCTAAAAACTGTATAGACTTTTCAATGCTAAGACATACCAACCTGCTCCAGCCCCTCGTGTTTTCTTCTTTACATTTCTTTAGCTTCCTCTTTTTATCTCTTACCACCTTTCCTCCCACTTGAAATTCTTCATGCAGGTTGGAATAAGGAGATACAGTGTGGAGTCAGCTGTTCTTTACCTTTTTGTCTGTGCTATAGACTGCAAGTTTGTATCCCCCCGCCCCAAATTCATATGTTGAAACCAGATTCCTAAATGTGATAATATTGGGTGGCCGAACCTTTGCGAAGGTGGTGTCTTCAGGAAGGAATTAGTGCCTGAATAAGAGAGACCTCAGAGAATTCCCTTGCACTTTCCTCCATGTAAAGATACAGAGAAAAGATGGCTGGCTATGAACAAGGAAGTGGGTTTTCTCCAGACACCAAATCTGCTGGTGCCTTGATCTTGAACTTCCCAGCCTCTAGAACTGTGAGAAATAAATTTCTGTTGTTTTTAAGCTGTCCACTCTATGGTATTCTATCACAGTAGACCAAAAGTTCAAGATAATCCCTTTCTCATCATGAAATTTTCCCTTCTGATCCCTATAGGAAATCACATACAAAAATAGCAAACAAAATCTTGCAATGTTCTGATAGCTGTGTTTCTGTTCTGTAGCTCTAACTCCCTCTGAAGTGGCTAGTGAAAGAACTTGCTTTATTGTTGTAACCTGAATATAACTAACGTACCACATGGCCTTGTCTATGCATAATATAGATTTAAAGAAAGAGCAGTATGTCAGAGGAAAAATAATAGAAAGATGTTTAAATCTGTCTAATCTCATAAAACAGGGGTTGGCAATCTATAGCTCCAAGGCCAAACCTGTTGTTGTTTTTTAATGATGTTTTTTTCTTTTTTAAACATCTTTATTGTTACCAATTCTGAAGGGTTAAATTCAGTCTAGGTTCTGTTATCTATGGATTTGAAAAAAAAAATTATCATTGAAAATGTTAAGGTTATTTCTTTAAAAATTTCTCCTAGGCTCATTTTAGAAAACTGGAGACTTTGAGAAATGGTTTGAGGTCTCCAATACAATAGACCAGCAATCTTTAATAAAGAAAAGAAATAAGCAGTAACAAAAAAATGTACTCTTCTTGAAAAAGCAATCTCAGCCTCATATACCCAGTTCTTGTGGTACAGGATGGGGTTGCACTAAAGTGGAACCAGCTCATTCTGTTGTCCCAGGGGCAGCAGTCATCATGCCTCTCTTCCCTTCTGAATGCAGAGTAAAACAGTGGTCAGGCTTCTCTTTCAGTTACAGTGATTTTATTTTGTTTTATTATTTTTTTAGCGTTTATTTATTTTTGAGAGAGAGAGAGAGAGAATGGGAGGGGGCAGAGAGAGAGGGAGACACAGAAACCGAAGCAGGCTCCAGGCTCCGAGCTATCAGCACAGAGCCCAATGTGGGGCTTGAACCAACAGACCGTGAGATCATGACCTGAGCTGAAGTTGGACGCTCAACTGTCTGAGCCACCCAGGCGGCCCTCAGAGTGATTTTAGTTGAAGGAAGAGTGTGTCTCAAGCTAGCTTAAGTAAAAGGAGAAGTTACTGGAAAGGGTACATATGGTCCAACAAGGAGCTGGAATCACTTGGAAGGCAAGCACAGCAGGTACAATAGAGCTTTGGGCAGCTGGAGCTACAGGACGGCTGTGGACTCAAATGGCTCTGGAGTTTCATGGTTGCAGTTTGTAGACCTTCTTTTCACAGCCACTCTCTGCCACTGTCCACTTTCCGCCAAATCTCTTCACATTCTGAGTTCAAATTCTTGAGAAAAGGAATTAGACTGAATTCTTTCAACTCTAGTTGCCAGGTCACACCATGGGCCAATTCATAGGCTTTTGATTGACTGTAATCCAGTCATTGGCCATCTCTGTGCAAAGACTGACCTTAATGCTGCTTCATCCTCCAACGTGGGGTTCTGAGTAGGACAGGTCGAGCAGGAGAGGAAGGGTCACAGCAGGTACACTGACTGACACATATACAACCATCCAGGCCTAGGCTGACATGCGCACAACTTATATCTACATTGCTAGAAATGTCCCTGCCTGTTATTATCTAAACATTGTGCATGCAATTTTGGGCTCATCTATGACCTCCCAGGAGTGATGCAATCCAAAAATTCTATCTGCATCCAGAGGCCACCAAAGCTGCAGTTTTGTCTCAAAAGCCACAGCCTCCTAGTAATGTTCATTCCTCCCTTGACTCCGTTTTGATCCTATTCAGACCATCACTCTTACGTACACACACACACACACACACACACACACACACACACACACACACACATATGTATGAAACGTAATGCATGGAAAAAAATCATATACCCTAGGAGGGTATCTCTATTCTCCAGACGAATCATTCACAATTAACACCTTATATTTTTATTTTTCCTGGTAGTTACAATGATACCTTTTAAAAATATACTTTATATTCCCTCATTTCTTGATTTTCAAACTTACAAAATTGTTGTCTTCTCTATTTGAAAGTTGAGGAGTCTAATATTCCTACAATATTTTCTTTCTTTCTCACTCTACCTCTACTCTCCAAAGTTTGTTAATGATGTTGTTGTTTGTAACAACTACATTCTGTTCTGTAGCCAAAATTAAATCTACTGTGTCAACTGGCTGATCCTAAAAATTGAAAATCAACAAACAATATTTTAAATCAACATTATGTATTTTTCAAATCCAATGTGTGTTTCACCTGAACTTTGAAGACAACCACTATTTTCTAGAATTCAGTATTACTGATAAGTCCCATGTACATCTCATGGTCTTCTCTTTGTAGATAAGTATTTTTGGTCTCTGTGGAGTTTTTTAGGATTTTTTTTTTTTTTTGATCCTTGGAATGTTTATCATTTGAATGTGTCTAGATAGTGGACTTTTCCCATATACTGTACCCCACACAGTAGTTGTGTATTGTTACTTAAGGAAGTCAAATCTTCTTTAGTTATGTCTTTGATAATTTCTTCTTTACTGTTTCTGTTTTCTCCTGGAAGGCCTTATATTTTCTATCCTTGCCTTTTTATCTATTTTTTGGTGGAGTTTCTAACTTTTTCTTCCTTATTGCTAACTTAATCTTCACATAATTTTATTTTATTAACTCTATCAATGATTCTTGTTTTGGTACATTTTTAAAATAGTTTTATTGAAACAGCCACATTTGTTTATGTATTCTCTATGGCTGCTTTCAAGTGACAGTGGCAAAGTTGAGTAGTTGTGACAGATACTGTAATGTCCTAAAAGTTGAAAATTTTACTGTCTGACCCTTTATAGAGAATGTTTTCCGACCCCCATCTTAGTAGTGCCAGGGTGGGGGTGAGTAGAACATTCTTAATGTATAGGAAAACACTTTTCCCCTATTTCTGTCACATGTAGTGACCTTTATAGGGACAACTGCTGGACTCTCAGAAAAGAAAATAATCTTTTTTTTCTCTTAACTTCCTGTCAAAAATTCCTTTTTGAAATCCAGCCTAGGTAGCTCCTAGCTTCATCATCCTCACTTACGTTCTTTTGAATAAAATCCTTCCAACCACTAGTAATTCTCATTTATTTTTTCCCTAAATACCAAAAACTCTACCCTGACTCTGCTCATTCTAGTTGTCAGCTCTTTCTACTGATTATCACAAATTGTTTATCACTAACAACCCAGAATTCACGCCAAGGGAGTCCTTTTTAGGAGGGGTGTGTTAAGAGGAGGCTGATAGGCTGGTCAAAACTATGTAATTTGTTCCTGTTACATAATGCATCATTTGATGGTGGTTAGGAGGTGAGGTTCACCAGCAACTTACCTTTATGCACTCTGAGCCTTTTCATATGAATTCAGAACTCTCCATGGTGCCCTCTCTTCTTGCATGCAGCCTCTTAAAGATTACTACCCACTCTACTCACATGGGTCCCAGGTGGAAAATCTCCCCTCTAGGGCTTTCTGCAGGGGATATCCACTTCCTAGGGCCTCTGTTCCTCTCAGTCAGAGTGCTTGAAGGACATTTCCTCATTCCTCTCACGTCTTTGCCACGCATGTTTGGTGTGTGTGTGTGTGTGTGTGTGTGTGTGTGTGTGTGTGTGTGTGTGTAATGCACACTCATACATGGTTTTTAGTATTTTTTAGTATTTTTTTAGTAATAATTTCTTTTTCTGGTTTTGAAAGTGAACTTTCTTCACTGCAAAGAAAGTTAAAATACAAAACTGTATAAATAAGAGAAAAATCAGTTATAATCCCATATACAAAGGTAACCAGTATTAACATTGGGATACATAAATTTATAATTATTAATCTGTTAGTATGTATGTGAATGTTTACATACTTATACACACACAATATTAAATCCAATTTCTGTATAGAGTATATACTTAGTTTTGTATTTCTTTTCATTTAGTGCTGTATCCTGTGTTTTTGCTTTCGGGTTTGTACGGCTGTACACTGCTTTGTACTTGAATAATTGTTTTCCTGAGGGGAAATCAGGTTTTTTAGTCAGACCATAAATTCCTTGAGTGCAGGGAGAGTTTTTTTCTTTTTTATCTCCTTCTCCTTTCCTTGCCCTCCATTCCTATTCCCACCAGCAACTAGTATCATTTAGGAGTAAAGAATGAGTGTTTGAAAAGTATTTTCTGAGTAGGGTTGAATAGAATGACATGTGAAGCACCCATAGGAGGAAACCTGAGTGCCTGATCTTCCTCTCTTGTTCTTGCCACACAGAGAAAGTCACAGCTTGAAACGAGCCGTGAATGGTTCTTTGGCGGGTGCACAGCAATACACCTGCTGAGTTACGAGCCTGATGAATCATTTGCCTGGTTATCTTGCTAGTCATGCTGAACTGAATGCCACTTTTCAAACCCAGCAGGTCCAAACCAAGGCTCTTTCCTTGCTTTGGTTTTGGGTTAGTGTTTTCTCTGCAAATAGTCTCCCTATCTTGTTTTAAAAATCTGTAATAATGGACTTACAAAAACAGTATTCAAAGAATACCTCACTATTCTTGCTTTTCTAATAAGAGTTTTATTACATATTGCCAAGGAAATTAGATTTGGCCCCTTGTTTTATTTATACATAAAACCAAGCAAAGATATCAACCATGGGATAAATTAATAACAAGGCATAACCCTGCCAGATATTTCCTTTGGGGGACAAACCAAACAACAAAACCACCCTCCCAACACTTGTCTTTATCTATTTCATTACATGCTTTGGCAAGTCTGAATGGCCTGCTTGTTTAACTGACCTAATGGTTTTGTTTATGTTTTTTTCTTAATTTACTCCTTTGCAAAAGTTAATGTCCCTTTGCTTTAGCATCCAAATTTCTCTCTTCTGTCCCAGTCTTCCTTATAGTTCCCGGTCTCTTCCCCATTCCTTAGATGAGGAACTGCAAGGGTCACTGAAATTAATGAAAAACACAATCGCAACAACATGAAACTAGAGGCCCAATTTAGCTCTAAGGGGCTCCGTTTGGGTGTATCACGTTGCGTTATATGATGTAAGGGCTTCATGTGGGTTAATCAAAATGTAACCTCAACCCTTACTCAAATCACCTGTTGGACTGCTGTTTGCCCGAGGTTGAGCCTTCCTGCTGCTGCTGGGTCTGTAATGCATTTAGCTAATAATAATCCCTTCCATTTGGGAGAGTGCCTTCTACTTTTCAGAGCTCTTTCACCTCTATTATCTCATTTGATCCTTACTCAGCCCTGGGAAACATTTCCCATTTTACGGATGAGGAAACCCAGAATAAACTGACTTGCTCGTGGTCACAATCCCAGTCTCCCCAGTTTTTCGCTCTCCCAAATATAAATAAGTCCCTAAAGTTTAGGCAGCTTTTTAGTGGTTCTACTTAACACCACTCAGTACATTTTCTTACAGTTAAAAAAAAAGAAAAGAAAAGAAAAGGCAATCATATTAAAATGTTGCCCAGGATCTTATATTAAAAACTGAGTTCTCATTTCAAGTGCCATATTCCACAATCTGTGGTTTAAAGATACCTAAAGCTGGAAAGAAATTTGAACATCACCTAGTCTATACCCTGGCCTCTCAGTCCTAATTTTCTTTTTCTTTTTTTTTTTAAGTGTATTTGTTTACATTTGAGAGAGAGAAAGAAAGAGACAGAGAGACAGAGAGAGTTTGAGTGGGGGTGGGATTGGGGGAGGGGCAGAGAGATGGGGAGAGAGAGAGCATTCCAAGTAGGCTCTGTGCTGTCAGTGCAGAGCGGATGCGGGGCTCAAACTCACAAACCATAGATCACGAACTGAATAGAAAGCAAGAGTCACTCAACCGACTGAGCCACCCAGGCACCCTGTATTTTCAAACTGTCATAGATTGGGACAGTTTGACCTCAATTCTACTGGAACATTTTTGCCGTATCCTGTGTATAGCCTTTCTCTGGTCCAACTACACTTGTAGTAAGAAATTTCTATTAGAACTTACCAAATCCTTTTCTCTGCAATTCGAGCCACTTTCACCTCATTCTGCTCTCAACACAGTAAGCAAACAGCTCTTCTCTTCTTTTATCCTGTATCAGATTCTCATTCCCTTCCCTCCCTTTCCCCAAATTTGAGTTTTTTTGCATTGGATCAAGATGATTTATGACCTAAAGGAGGTGGACATCCAGGAACTTATTTTTCTGATAAAGGTATAAATTCTGTAACAAAATACCTAAAAGTCTTGGCAGCAGATTGGTAGCCAGAGTAAAATCAAACTGTCATCTCTTTGGGCCATGTTTCTTGAGACTCGGTTTCAAAGAATTCAGAGGCACTTATGTGCACACCCAGGAGTAGGGGTGTGAGATGGCCCCAATCACATGCAAGCTTCCCTGTGGTTAAACCAAGCTGCAGAGCTGTGAATTGTATATAACTCACACAATCTCATTTCCCGCTTTATGTTTATTTCCCTTTTGTCATCCTCTAGCTTCTAATAAACTCTTGTTTAAATGCTTCTGCCTCACATTGGTTGTGCTATAGGAAATTCGGGAAAAGGTTAAGTGTCTATGCTTGGGACAGAATGTTGAAGAGGGAGCAGCTTCTTTTGCCTCTGAGGTTAACATAGTTGAGCTAGACAGTCACGGGAGGGCTGAATTTTAGATGTGAGAGACAAAATTGTGTGGCTTAATCATCTGTCTCTGTTGGAGAGCATCCTTCCTCTGCTTATCTCGAAGGACCTACATTATATTTTACTGAGGATGATTGTAGCATTTTTTGCATAAAGAACCTTATTCTTTTTTTTTTTTAATTTTTTTAACGTTTATTTATTTTTGAGACAGAGAGAGACAGAGCATGAACGGGGGAGGGTCACAGAGAGAGGGAGACACAGAATCTGAAACAGTCTCCAGGCTCTGAGCGGTCAGCACAGAGCCCGACGCGGGGCTCAAACCCACGGACCGTGAGATCATGACCTGAGCTGAAGTCGGACGCTTAACCGACGGAGCCACCCAGGCGCCCCATAAAGAACTTTATTCTTAAACCAGTTTGCAAATTTACTGAGTGCTCCAACCTATGCAATGTATATGAAGATTCAAAGAATCATGTGATACTTTTTCTGCCTTCAGGGAGCTAATAGTCAACAGGTTGGATACGCCTGAAACATCAGTGACTATGATGTTGAGTGTAGCAGGGACGTAAAAGATGCTTTGAGTAGCCACACAGTAAAAGGATCACTTTCAGGTTCTGGTAGGGGGAAAGTAAGGCAAGACTCCCAGTACTGGTGGCATTTGAACTGGGTCTGGGAGGTCAGGAATTTCTAGCTGAGGAGTTGGCCTAGGCAAAGACAGAGGCAGGACATCTTTAGGATTCAAAGAGGAACATGTAACAATTCATGTAAGGGAATAGTGAGAGAAGAATTTGGATAGCGCGATTATGCCAGATCGTGGATGTCATGGGAAGATGTCATGGAAGGCTTTGCGTGACAGTGTCAGTAATTCCCACATCATTCATTCACTTGCTGGTATATATGGTGAATTCTGAACACAGTGGCAGATTCAGGAGCATTATGCTGTGGGTAGTAGAGTAGAAAGAATATGGACTCTGTGGTCAGACAGACTGAGTGAAAATCCTTTGTGTACTGCTTGCTGCTGTGTGACTTTGGCAAAGTTATACAACCTTTCTGGGCCTTTATACTTCTGTAACATGGAGGGAAATTTAAATGCCCTCATCTGGCTATTGTGAGGATTAAATAAGGATATATGAAAAGTATAAGATACAGCAGGCATGTAAAAATATTTGAATTCATTTTTATCTTTTTTCTGAGAATTGGCAGAATATTACCCAGAGAGTCCCTGCAAGCCTTCCCATAGGTACCTGCAATCCTGGGATGAAACAGTTTAATCTTTATCCATTCCCTGACATGCAGCATAGCCTTTTACCTAATAGCCCAGAGGTGTATTGTAGATTCTAGAGTATGGGTGGATAAAGTATAGCCCTATAGCCAAAACTGAGCTGGTTTCCTGTTTCTGAATGGCTTGGGAACTAAGAATGGTTTTTAATGATTGAGGGGAAAAAAAAAAGATTTTGTGACATGGAAAAACTACATGAAATGCAAATTTCAGTGTCCATACATGAAGTTTTATCAAAACACAGCCACATTCATTCATTTACATATTACCTGTGTTACTGGTTTCTGCTTATACACTCAGAGTTGAGTGGTTGTGACAGAGATTGTATGGCCTGAAAAGCCTAACATATTATCTGACCCTTTACAGACATATGACAAACCTTGGTCTAGATCATATCCTTCCTAATTCCTGTTCCAAGAGTTTTGGTGAATCTATCCAGTATGAACACTGGTTAAAGAATAGCAGGAAATTCTTAGTGTGTCCATTTTAGATCTCGTAAGTTTGTTTGAGGAAATGTTGTGCTGAGCAATGTTGGCTTACTCTCCAGAATGAGTTTCCAATGTCCCCAAACTCAAACTGCTTATTGCCTGCTCTCCATGGGAACATCATAGAGACAGGTAAAAGGAGTATTTGACCCGTTATGTTATTTTAATATGTAAAGCTGGGCCTAAAGTGTTAGTAGTGGAGAAAAATTTGTTGTGAAGTTTTTTTTTTTAATTTTTTTTGCATTTTTTTTCAATATATGAAGTTTATTGTCAAATTGGTTTCCATACAATACCCAGTGCTCATCCCAAAAGGTGTCCTCCTCAATACCCATCACCCACCCTCCCCTCCCTCCCACCCCCCATCAACCCTCAGTTTGTTCTCAGTTTTTAAGTCTCTTATGCTTTGGCGTTGTGAAGTTTAAATGAACAGTTTGTTTAAAACTTTTAGAGCGTCAAAAGTCAGAAAACAGCTAAGGTGGAAGGAAAAGAAAAAGCCTGTTGCTTTCCAAGTTGAATTCAAGCTCTGATACCTAGGGATAATACCAATGATTATTTTTTGTAAGAATGAAACTTCTCTTCTGAACAAGGTTAAGGGTATAAACATCTTTAGGTTGCTTGTGGTTGCTGCTAATGTAAACCTGGCTCCATTAAAGCCTAATCTACCTTATCCTATCCTTGGATGGACTTCAGTATAGTGATCAGCAAAGAAGGACACTGTGATAGTCATGATGTTTGAGGAGCCATACCTTCCTCTGTCATCACTAGAGCTAGTTTCATTCTAAAGAAACCCATGCTGAATGTCCTTCACCTATAGCCAAAATGGAGTTTTCATAGTGCTAAGTTACTTAAAGGATGCCTGAGCAGACAGGGCTTGGAATACAATCTGTGGATACTTGTAAATACTCCTTTGGGCTATTTAAAACCACTAACATCACCTCACTAACTCATTCATCTATTGAATTTTATCAATTAATTATCATTTACTGTTTAATAATAGCCTATGACAAATTCCTTTCTCTTTCTTTCTTTCTTTCTTTCTTTCTTTCTTTCTTTCTTTCTTTCTCTCCATCCTCCTCTTTGTTTCTCTCTCTCTGTCCCTTTGGATAAGGTGATCACAAAACCTAAGTGGTATGGACCATAACAGACTTTCAGTAGCTTACAAATTTATAACCAGGATAAACACAGGGTGCTCTTGGACCAAGAAGAGAAATACCAGACCCTGACTGGGAGGGTAAGGAGGACTTTTTGGAAAGATAACAGTTGGGCTGAGAACTGAAACTTCACTCAGAATTTGTTCTATGAAGAATACAGTGAAGAACTATCATCCTCAGTGACTAGAACCCTGTGGGTGAAGAGCTAGAGGTGAATGAGCTCTGGGTGTCTGGGCACCCACAAGGAAGTCAGTGTGGCTGGAGGACAAAGTATGAGGTGGGGCTGGTACTGGGACGCTTGGTTGGAGAACAGTAGGTACTTTTTATCAATGACTGTATGTCATGCTGAGGAAATGAATTTTTACTTGAGGGCAAGGGAATAGCATAATCAGGTTAGTATTTTAGAAAGATCATTAAGAACCAGTGTGAAAAATGAATTTGAGTGGAGCACATTTAACTGGTTTTTAGAAGGCCAGTATCCAAGTAAGAGAAACAGAGCAAGTTGGAACCTCTGGTGGAAACCGGGCTTTCTCCTTTTAATCACTGACCTTTGTCTTTGCACTTACCTACTCTCTGTGTTCTTTATACAGATCTACAATCTGTTTCTTCCAGTGGCTTTGAGGACTGGAGAGGAGAGATTATGTTCAGGTTCTGAACCAAAACCAAAACCAAAACCACAGCCAAACCAAAACCAAACAAAAAACCCAAAGTAGTATCCCAGAAGTCTAGTCTAAGACTTTCTCTAACATGGACGGATTTGTTTGGTTGCGGGGTGGATGTAATTTACCTTGGGTTTGACATTTTAACTCTTAATTTCATGGGCTACTTCAAACATTATAATCAAGGATTAAAAAAAGGATTTGGGCTGGGAGACAAGAAAGTTGGGTCTAGTCCTAGTCTGTTATGAACCAGCTATGTGTCCTTCAGTGTTTCCCTTAATTACTGTAGGCCTGCTCTCCTGTATACCTAATGGAGTAGTAGACAAGACAATTTGAGTAGTTTCCCTATTCTATAATTTGAAAATCAATTCTTTGGGGAATTTTGACAAGCATGAAATGTCTTTATGTGAACTTCCCCAGGGATGCGGGGCCGCTAAGATGAGCACTCACAGCTTCGTGTCCACTCTGCCACACACTCAGAGCATCAGTTTTTGGTTTGCTTTTAAAATTAATCTATTGAAAGACACATGAGACCTGTAGCTCTCCTGGGAAATAGAGTGGCTTAATGTATTAGTATTATTCTGATGGGATAGGCTGCTGAGACCAAGATACAGGTTTTAAAGTCATGGAAACATTGCATTTTTGTTGCATTCCTATGTAGGAAAGATAAACATTTCTTTTTCTTCAAGTGGTGCTTATGTTATCCACCAGAAATGTGATTGATAACGTACAAGCGGGAGGTGATAGTATATTTATATGAGACCCACACAAGGTAATCCCACATGGAGAAATATCCTATAACAAAACCATTAAGGATGGCTTGGCCAAAGTGTTCCTTTTCCTCCAAGGAAAAATATATCTTTTAATAACTGAATAATTCATCTATTTTGATTCTTCAGACTAGATTATGACCTGAAGTTACTGCAGTACTACAGGAAATCAAGTTTGATTTTGTAATATAGTCAAATGAGTACTTTAGAGTGCTATGTCTGAGATCAATAAGGAAGCAGTAACTACATTTACTGTCATATGATGATATTGATGTAAAAACATAATGGTCAAAATTATAAAATCAATTTCATAATTTAATCAGAAATGTTTATTGATACTGTTAAAGTTGAATTCAATAGCTTCTGGTATGTAGTTAATTTCCTACCTGTCAGAAAAATGTATTGAAATGTTCTTTCTTGAAGATGATTGGAGTTAATTCAGTAGAGAAAACAGCAAAGTTTCATGCTAATAGATAGAGATTTCTTCTCTCTCCAACTCTCAGTGGTGAATGCTGGAAGCTTTTTGTTTTGTTCTTTTAAATATGACAAAACAAGGAAATATCCCATCAGCCACCCAAGTGGTTGGGATGGTCATCCTCTATAATCGAGTGCTTTCTTGGGATGAAGACACAGTTTGAACTTTACTGTAAAACTGTAGAAATGAATAGGCAACACATGTATAGAGGTATGAGAGATGTGTGAATCTTCAGTAGCCCCTTATGAAATGATATCTAGTTAAAAAAATAAATGAGGGGTGCCTGGGTGGCTCAGCTGGTTAAGCGTCCAACATTGGCTCAGCTCATGATCTCACAGTTCGTGGGTTCGAGCCCTGCATTGGGCTCTGTGCTGACAGCTCAGAGCCTGGAGCCTGCTTCAGATGCTGTGTCTTCTTTTGTCTCTGCCCCTTCCCCACTCATGCTCTTCCTGTCTCTGAAAAATAAATAAACATTAAAACAAATAAATGAGAAGAAAGAGAAAGTTTTAGAGACGAACTCTTTGATGCTTTTACTTTGGCACTAGCTACTAGTTTTGATCTTTATTCACATTAAATTAAAAGTATTTTAATTGTTGCAGATGGCTCTTAAAGGAATGTGTGTAAGTTTGACATACAGGTTTGAAATGATGCTCTTGCAGATTCTGAGAACCTGTCCAACCCTGTCAGGTTCATTGTCCAACCTGTCCAATTTAGATGAGATGAAGACTAAATTCTAAAGATTCAGCAGTTCATTCAGATGTGTGAGAAATATGTATGTCATGAAAAATAACACAATTTCGAAATTCAGCATGACTCTTTAGAAATTATCATTTTCGGGGAACCTGGGTAGCTCAGTCAGTTGAGCATCCAATTCTTCATTTTGGCTCAGGTCATGATCCCAGGGTCGTGGGATTAAGCCCCTTGTCATGCTCCATGCTAAGTGTGGAGCCTGGTTAAGATTGTCTCTCTCTCTCTCCCTCTGCCCCTCTCCCCAACTCTTTCTCTAAAATAGAGTAGAATAGAAATTTACAAAAAAAGAAATTATTATTTTCTTTGTAAAACCTCATAATACTTCCTCATTATGTAGTCAGTGAAGTCAAGTTTCCTTATACTGGCGTTCAAGTTTCACTCTCAGACCAAACTATTTTCTGTCTCATCTTTTTATTCTTCTCCCACACTCTGCTTTGGTCAAACTTGCCTTTGAAGTCTCCTGTTAAGTGGTCCATATTCTTTTCTTTGTCATTGATTGTTCTATGCTATGTTGCCTTCTTGGCACTTTTGATACAGATTCATGTGCTATTCCACCATGTACTTACATCTTCTTTTTTGGCGTGTGTGTGTCTTGCCTCGCCAATTAGACTAGAAGATCTCTGGGGGCTGGTACTAGGACCTGTATCCTCCAGAACATTAAGCAATTGCACACACAGTAGTTGTTCAGCGAGTGTTTGGCCAACTGAATTTTCTGTGAAATTGTTAAGATTAGAGTTCCCAGAGGCAGCATTTTGGAATGCAGCCAGATTCATTCTTTGGGTGTGCTTCAATTCATCGCAATGAATCAGAATGGAAAATCATTCTTAATTAGAATCATAAAATTCCTGCCCGAGATGGAACTGCAGGTCTCATTGTACAAATGAGAAAATGAATGCCCAGAAAGTTCACAAAGGTATTTAGCATCAGAGTCACCATCAGACTTCAGGTCTCTTGCCACCTGTCCACTCCTCTTTTTACTACACTACGATGACTACTGAGGAACTAATTATAATTACCCACTAATGAAAAGGGAAGACAGGTTGCTTTAAAAATGAACAAAATCATTTGAGGATAAGGTGATGGATGCTCCAGAAGTTTTAAGAAGTGATGATAAAAGGTAACAAAGAAGCTTTATTTGGGTTGCTGGTTATTAATTGTTGACCTTTGGGTATAAAATATTCTTATTAGAGCAAGTGAAGCCAGCAGTTCAAAACAGAAAGCTAAACTACCTGAAAAGATACAGTGACTGTATTTTGAGGCATAACTCACTGGATGTGTGTTCTAACTCTAGACCTGAATGGGATTTGCCTTCAGGATTTTCCCCCTTTTCTCTATAATTGGTCTGTTCCTTATCTTCCTGGGCCATGTCCTCCTTCCTGGCAGTTGGATTTTCCATTTGTCTTACTGTTCTTCTAATATCAAATATTCAAATTAAAGATTCAGGTCTAAATTTTTATATCAAGTGTCAACTAAGACTATGCCTACACCAAAAGAAAAGGATATATTTAGGCATGAAGAACTTAATACATAAGGAAATATGAGGGTATATTTAATGGTAGTGTGGGTCTGTCCACAGAACTTACTATAAGCAAATTCTGTCTTCCCATTAACTCTCATATATGTTTCTGTGGGGAATAAACACCCAATTATCTGGGTGAAGATAACAAAGCAGAATATTTTGGGCCATTGATTCACACATGTAATGTTGTGTAAAATATAAAGACTATTATAGCAGTTTTATGATATAATATCTAATATTCGTTGAATGCTTACTACATGTTGCCCCTATCAGGGCTGTATATTTTTCATTGAATCATCTCAGTAACCTTACAATATTTATATTATGATCATCACTTAAATAAGCTGAAGAGTATGGCCTTTGAAGTTAGAGATACCTGAGTTTAACTCCCACCTCCTCCATTTATTAGCAGTGAGACCTCCAGCAAATTTCTTAACTCTTCTAAATCTTGTTTTTTTTTTCCTTAGCTGCAAAAATGAGAAGGAGAATAATATGCAGCTGATAGTATTAAAAGTATTAAATAGAGGATGCATATAAAGTGTTTAGCAAAACCCCAAGTATATTACAGGTGCTCAATAACTGTTACCAATTTTTGTTTACTATTATTACAGATGAGGAAACTGAGTTTTATAGGAGTTAAGTAACTTGTCCAAAGCCACACAGCAAGTAAGTGGAAGAACTGAAATTTAAACTCAGCTCTCCCAAGTTTTAGTGTCTGGGAGAGTAGGGCAGTGGCCCAAGAACTAGGTGGGGAGTGGGCCAGGGCAGTGTAGATGAAACAGAAAAGAAAGAAAATATTTGTATGAGACGTCTTGTGAAGAAAAAGATGATTGACAAGCTGTAATACAGAGGCAGAATGGTCACGAATGACCTCAAGGTTGTAAATTTGGACTAACGGAAAACGGAGGAGCTATTGGTGCCCTTGGACTGGAGCCCAGGAGCCTAGACCTGCCACTGCCGAACTACCAATGAGGAGTTGCCTCAGCTGTAACAAGAACCATGTACAAAGGGCTGCCCGTTCTAGGGTGCAAGAGGCTGTAGTTCTTCTACACATGCTGCCACCATACCGCCAGACACTCTTAGCAACTGCTTTGCTGTTGAAACCAGAAGGAGAGAACAAACACTGCTTCTGTCTTTCCTCCAGCCGTTCCTCCACTTGGCTGAACCTAACAAGAAGTCAGCAGGCGGGGCGCCTGGGTGGCTCAGTCGGTTGAGCGTCCGACTTAGGCTCAGGTCACGATCTCGCGGTTGGTGAGTTCGAGCCCCGCGTCGGGCTCTGGGCTGATGGCTCAGAGCCTGGAGCCTGCTTCCGATTCTGTGTTTCCCTCTCTCTCTGCCCTTCCCCCGTTCATGCTCTGTCTCTCTCTGTCCCAAAAATAAATAAAACGTTAAAAAAAAAAAAAAAAAACTAAGAAAAAAAAAGAAGTCAGCAGGCAAAGGTGTCTGGGAAATGTAGTTTGTAGCACCCCAGCCCTAGTAATACAGAGCAGATTATAGAAGTGCAGGCTGTGGGGCTGAGAAACAAATGATAAATGTCTAGAATGTGAGGAAACATTAAAAGAACTAGGAGCTTCAGGAGGAAGAAATAGTTTTAGAGAAAATAAGTTGTTTTTGTTGTGGATAATTTATATCACAGAGAAAGGTAAACGCTTCTGCTCTTAGAAATGCATTAAAAATAGGATACATTATTTGTTGGAATGGACCTGTAAAAGTTAATTAAATTCCATTACCTATGATCATGTTCTAACATTAAGAGAAAAGCTAATTGAAGTAAAATATAATAAATATAACAACTGGGTATTATGTATATATCAGCCTCTCCATATTTCTCCTGTTATCAGGTGCTATATAACAGAATTACATTTTCATTCGTCTATAGGCTTCTAAGAATTGAGAAGAAGTCACTTGAATGAAGAAGATCTGTAGGTGCACGAACTATAATTTTGTTCTATTTCCTTTTTATAACATACAGAGCGTATTTTTAGGGGACAGAGCACTGACGCTTTGGCATGAAAACTTCTCAGGCTACAAGACTTTATCTAAACTTGGTGGTAAATCCCTGGACTTCTTTTCCCTGTACCCTAGAAGACAGTACACAGAACTATTGATCACTTTCTGAGTATTTCTTTTTTCTGGGTCCAGTCTTTCCTACTTACTTTCCTCCCTTTCTTTATTCAGTTAAAACAGAATTCACGTGTATCATAGGACTCTTAGGCAGTTCTGTAAGCAGATCAGGAATGGTCTTTGAAAATTTTCCACGTGCAACTCTCTCTTTACCTGCAAATGCAAGGCCTGTGCTATCATGTTCAGAAGAACTTAGAGCCGAAAGGCTATCATTTTTGAAAAATAATTTGCATATCTCGTTTTTAAGTTGTTTTGAATAAAGGAGGTAGAATGTTACTGTTTTCATTAATACTATGTCACCCTATGGCCAAAAATGTTAGTGACCTCCCCTTCTTTAATTTTCATTGTCTTGCTTGGTGACGATCGGGCAAATACAGCGAGCAAAATATGAACTTCTTATCTTTGTATCAATTGTTTAGTTCTTTGCCTATTTGAAAATGTAGACAAGTTCTTCACTTGCTTTGAAGCCTTTCCTGGCTATACCAACTTACAGTGATCTCTGCAGCCTTTGAAAAAGAGACTTTACAAAGACATCTGGCTTCATGTCATATTAGCTAGGATTGGACTAAGGAGAGAAGCACTCTCTTTTATCCAGGGAAGCAGAGGGGCGATGAGCAGGCCCACTGAAATAGCTTTATTCATCCCTTGTCATCTCCCTATCTGCAAAAATGTTCTCTCTTAATCTCCACTTATATCTCTTGGTTCTTTGATTCATTTCCTGGTTCTCAGTGTTCAGGATGCTCCATGCCCCATTTCAGAAACCCACTGCCAATAACTAGATAAACTGCCTCCACAGTGGCTAGGGCAGATCTTAGCAGTGCTCATCAAGGTCACCAATGTGTTTCCCTTCTTCTTCCTGGGTATTTTCCTCAGCCTTCTTGAATGTAGGTGGAGCTGTGGGACAGGTTTTGGTCATTGGGGTGTAAATAGATTCCTGGCCTCTGATATCTCCATGAGATTATCTTCTCTCTTCTTTCCTCTTTTCTTGGGCAGAGGCAGAGGAATTAACGGGGCTTCAGTCAGAACCACCTGAATCCCTGGGTCTTGCCTGGAGCAGAGCTGTTTGACCTACACCGGTAGAAAATTAACTGTTTTGGGGTTAAGTAGCTGATGGGTATCATCATCATCATCATCATCATCATCATCATCACAGCCAGTATTGCAGACCTAATAAATACATATATCTTGAAGAAGACCCATTTGATAAACTGGGAAATTTAGCCTTAAAGAATTACTCAAAGACCCAGAGCTAGTGAGTGGCAAACCCAGGTTTGCATTACTAGGCTTAAGTTAATTTAACCAGCAATCTGACTGCCACCATTATCCTGCCATTTGTTAACCATTAACCATTACCTTGTAATCTGATTGCTACCATGGCTCTGGCAACAGGATACCTGGAGATATTTTAGGTGAGTTAGGAAGACCTACAGCCTGCTGTCTGAGATGAGATGCACCTGACAGGTATCAGGCAGAAAAGGAGGAAACTTTGTAAAAGAACTCTGACTCTTTCTTCAGCCTACATGGATCACTTCTCAATCCTAATAACTCTCACTGAAGAGGATCAACTACATTTTTACCACTTCCCCCTGCACCCAGCCTAATAAGACCAAGCCCTACTTCTCTTGCTTCCACAGAACCCAAAATGGGGATCCCAAGGATGTAGGCAAAGAAGGCCAATGCCAATTCCTAAACCTGAGGCACTGGATAGGACTAAGAAGAAAGGACAAAGGAGCCAGTGTCTTGATTCAAGAATACTCAAATTGGGTCTGAATTTTCCACTGGATAAGTTTAGGAAGCCCTCTCATTTTTTTCTATGAGATGAAAGAAACATAAAGAGTAGGTGCAATGTACATTTCTTCCTTTGTTCTTGAAACTTTCTGGCTTATCTAAGCATCTGACTTAAACTGGTATATGAGAGCAGGCAAACAAAAATGGCCATTGTTTAGATTATAGCCCATTGATTTATCACTTTTTGATTCTTTTCACCTTCTAGCTCTGAATTTCTGCTTTTCAGTTTTGTTTCCAGTCCCCTTGGCTTTACTTACTGTTTCAGCACTGCTTTCGGTTCTTTAGACTTCAACTTTGCACTCAACTCTCAACCTCTTTGCTCAATCTCTATTTTTGGAAGTAAATTCCTCACTCTAGAATGGCTCAGTGGTATTTCCCTACCCCCCCCCCCCAAGCTGGTCCCCCAGTTTACTCTTCTCTGCAGAAAATTGCAGAGTTTTCTTGAAGAGGAATGGGGATGAAGACAATAGAGCACTATTAAACATAAGTCTCTGTGGCCTTAAAACAGGTTCAGATTTAAGTTCTTCCTTATCTGCCAGAACCTATATCATTTGTCACAGACTTAGAGCAAATGACTGCACTCTTCAGATTCCATCAGCAATATGGAATGGGGGCTCAGCCAGAAGCTACTGCCTTTATCCTCGCTCTCCAAGTCAAGCTCATTCTTTACTGATGGTGATATTTGGAACTTGATGGGACACCAGATGTTCCAGCAGCCTTTCCTTAATGTGAAGCTTCTATGATCAGAAAGCTGAGTGGCTATATTTGCATATGAAACTGTTTTCTATGGCAGTGCTGGGAATATTAAGTGGTGATATTCCATGGAGCTCTGGAGGCTTGCGTCCTTAGCAATGATTTAGGAAGACCTGTTGCAAATGACTACAGTTAAATTGGCAAGCTGTGCAGCTGATGGCCTTGATGTGGTCCTTAGGAGTGTCTCTCAAGCCAGTTACAACTTATGGCCCTGAGTTATTCTCATTGCTCCCAAGATAGGTTAAAATAAGGGGAAGACTCTACCCTAAAGGAACTTACAGTCTAGTTGCATAGGTAAGACATACGCTCAGGAACATTGCAAGGTGACATACAAAGAAGGTGATATAGTGAGACAGACTATGTAAACAGTGAAGGGATTGAAGGTGAAGCTAAAGTTATTTTGCTTGTGTTCTGTTCCATTTTCTTGAAAATCTCCCAATAAAGTAAAAAGAAAGGCATTAGTATTTCACTTTTCCTTGTTCATGTCCAGTTTCCGGATGAGTTAGTCATGATTTTCAAAGCTGATGATACACCAAATGTGATTGCTTTAGGTATAGTAGTCCATTAAGATGCAGTGATGAAAAAGGTACGATGGCTTTTTTATTAGGGAATTCAAATGGTATTTGTACAACATAAACCCTTCAGAACATCCTGTACCTGTTCCACCTTAGCATTTTGGACAGTTTCTAAATCTTTAGTGCTTGAAGGCATCAGATGTCACCATTTAATATTTTTTCTACCTTTATTTACCTATACAAGTGTTATTAGCATTTACATTCTTTTTAGAGGTCTTCATTTTGTTGAATAATCCAAAGTGGTTAAGAGGTTTATTCCGACTAAATTTTTATGGTCAATTTGATTGGATTGACAAGTATCAAGTAACCTGAAAATATTACCTTTAATGAATTTTTTGACTGTATGCACTTCTGTAACCTTGGTATTTACTTTGTTCAGACCCTAGACATAAATGCTATAGAAAAACACAAGAAATACATGGCCCATACACCAAACACATACAGAAATGAGGTACAGTGCAAAAATGCTGCTCAGGTTCTGAAACAATGAGGAATTCTTTTGAGGGATTTTAGACAATGTGGAGAAACAGTTACCAAAGCCGCAGGAATGCCAGGCCTGAAGCTCAGGCTACAGAATCTGAGTTTAAAGAGATGATGATGGATTACCCAATTCTTTCCTAAGACCCTTCTCAGAATCCCATGGTGAATGAAGCTCTGGTCAACACGTTTTTCACAAGGTCGCAGTGGTAACTGAGAATGAGCAAAGAGAGGGAATAAAGTTGAAACTAGAACTAAAGAGCATGAACTATGAAGATGGGCTCAGTTCCTTAATCTTTTAAAGATACTTTCCAGGTGGATCGACTGAGCTGTGTAACATTTCCAAACATGTAGATAAATCTCCTCATCTATCATGATGTCACCAATGACCCTAAAAATCTGCAGTCCATGGTTCATCATGAAAACATTTCATGGATACTTATTATTTTCTGTGAAGGAGAGTAAACGTAGGTTTTTGGATTTGGGGGCTTGCTCATTATGAGCTCAGGCTGATGTGCAACTGTGTTTGAATTCAAACTTCAGCATGAGGATGTTTGAGTATAAAACTACAAGGTCCTTTATTAAATTTAAAATCATGGGTTACGTGTTGAACGGCCTGCACTCCATCCCATTGTTTAAATTCATCAAATAGTCGCTCTGGAATTATTTCTAACAATTGGGATGACTTCATTTGTGTTTGTTTTCCCTTTCTATTAATCCATGACAAACTGTGAAATTTGCCATTTTTACCATAACCAGGCCATGAAATTTGTCAT
The DNA here is from genome assembly GCF_046562875.1 of Panthera onca. Taxonomy (NCBI): domain Eukaryota; kingdom Metazoa; phylum Chordata; class Mammalia; order Carnivora; family Felidae; genus Panthera; species Panthera onca. The sequence goes on from NC_138341.1 coordinate 55,307,618, forward strand.
CTCTCTCTGTAATTTACATGGAGCCTTGGCTATAGATACATTTCAGGCAGGGTGATTGCTTTCCATCTGACACAGAGGACAGAACAAAGGAGGGATACACACAGAATAGAACACAAACAAATTCAGAACAGACATTAGGAAGGTTTTTTTTTTCTTCCTTTTTTCTTTAATGCTGTAAAGTCTGCTAAAATGTGCCGACTGCCTCCCAGGGAAAAAGGTTGATGGCACAAACTAAGGCACTATTATCAAATCCAAGGAACAATGAAATGACACTCCAGGGAGAGGGGAGAGCTTTAAAGAAGAGATGTCTTGACAAACTAGAATGAGTTGGAAGGATGTGGTGGGAAATCATGTGAGTAATGTGGTCAGGAGGCATTTGGAAATGGAGTTTCAGAGGCAAGCCACCATAACAGTACAAGAGTTTTAAAGCTTGTTCACAAGCTATTGTTCATGGGATGGTGAATTTCCCATTTTCTTTCTACTCCCTCTTCTCCACAAATGAACATAAATTAGTTTCTTCCATGTCAGATGGATAAAAAGTCCTCTGAACAATTTACGTTAACAATTAGACTGGACATTTTGCAAGGAAGTTCTGTTTCTAATGATCCTCTTCTTGGTTGGGGGAAGGAAAGAAAGAAAAAAGTTTTCACTGTCCATTTGTCTGAGTTGCAAAATACAGCATCTTCCTTGAACTTGTTGACTGGCAGGCCAGGTTATTCAGACTATGGCAATAGCTAACCAACCGCTGAGAAGTAAGGTCACTAAGCCAAGTAGATGTGCTTTTTATCCACTGTAGATCTGACTGGTGTTATGATTTCCTTTGAAGGAGGAGAAATGTGGCTTTGTTTGAAGGTAGATACGAGGCTAGAAGAGAAGGGATTGGGAAGGAGGTGACATCTAAGCAATAGTTTGTGGCCCAGTGTTTCCATCTCTTCCTGAGCAGAAGGGAAGTGAGAGAGCAGGTGGATATCATCACATAACCAAGTGAGCCCCAGGTGACTGAAAGGGAATGACGCTTTGGGGTCTGTCACAGTGCATTTAGGCATTTTTCTCTAGTGAGAGGATGCTTGTTTTCTAGGATCTAGAGTGATTTATTGAAAGAGGATTGCTACTTCTTTTTAGTTAGATGTAATCGCTTCTCGGCCTTTTGGCTAAGATCAAGTGTAGTTTAGATGTTAAGTGGGAGGTAGTTTTAGAGAATGGAGTCAAGCCAGTTGCTTTAGCTAAACTGTGGTCCTCTTTGCCCATGGTGAATAAGGATTGCAATGCTTAGTAGGAAATCTCACAGGTGCATTTCATTATCTATTGTATTTCCTCTTCCATTTCCCCCCCCCTCCCCATATCATGAGAAAATAGGAGGTTCTAATTCTCTCAATTCTGTCATTATCACTGAAACATCCATTGGCTTATTTTTATCTCTTTTCCTCCTGTGGTAGAGCTGCCATTTTAATATAAATAAATGGCTTGTTTAAATGCTCATTTTGAAAAATAGAAGAAAAAAGAAGAATGCAAAGAATGTCATCATGCAAAATCTCCCCACACCCAGGAATAATCACTGTTAAAATGTTGACATGCTTCCTTCCAGTTATTTTGTTCTATGCCCATATTTTTAACCTAGTTGCATTCAAATTACATGTGAAAATACAAATGATCTTCATTAACTTAACATTTTATCATAAGGGTTGTCCTCTAACATTAGAATCTTCTTCAAAGGTGTAATTTTGATAGTTTCCGTCTTATCCCATTGAGTAAATGCATCAACATTGTCTTTACATTTTCTTGGGATTAAACCTTTCTTTTTGATTGCATCTATTTTTATGACTATAAATACTATAGTAATCATTTTTGTGCATACATCTTTGCATGCATTTCTGAGCAGGATAGATTTCTAAATAAGGAATGACTAGGTAAAAGCACATGGTTATTTTAAAAGACCCATTTTTACCAAATTGTATTCTGGAATGGTTGTACCAATTTACATTAATAATAGCTTATTGATCATGTTACTAACGTGATAAAAAGAAACCCTCTTACTTTGATAATTTTAAAAAGAGGGGTGTCTAGGTGACTCAGTTAAGTGTTATCCCACTCTTGATTTTGGCTCAGGTCATGATCTCGTGGTTTGTGAGATCTAGCTTGCCCCGCCCCCCCCCCCCCCCCCAACCCCTTTCTACTCTCTGGCTGACAGCTCATGGAGCCTGCTTGGGATTTTGGGATTTGGGGATTCTCTCTCTCTCTCTGTGCTCCTCCCCTGCTTGGGCACATGCTCATGCACACACTCTCAAAATTAATAAACTTTACAAAAAAAATCTATTAAAAAAGAAAAAAATAGTACTGTCTTACATTGCACTTTTGTGATTTCCAGTGAAGCTGGACTTTCCATATTTTCTTTATTCATTTATCTATGATGGTATCGTGGCAGTCATGAGAAGGTGCCTCCCAGAACTCCTACTACAGGAGCATCACTGACTGAGGACCCCAAGTACAGCACTTTGAAATCCACTACCCTGTATATACTGGGGCCACACCACTTATGGATTGTTCCCTACTGACCGAGTGTGGTGGGGATGCTAAAGCAGAACCATTCATAGGAGACACAGAACTTCTTTGTTGGCTGATTTTGTCTCAAGGACTTTCCTGTGGCTTTCTGTCCTTTCCTTAAACTATCAGGCCGTCTACAACCTCTCTCCCTATCTCTTATAGCTCTCTCAGCTTACCTAGCTCCCTCCTTATTGCCTTTCACACAGGCAGTTCTCATAATGTTATAGGTTGCGTTGTGTCCCTCCAAATCCATATGTTGAAGTCCTACCCCTCAGTACCTCAGAATGTGACCTTATTCATAAATAGAGTTGTTGCAGATGTAACTAGGTAAGATGAGGTCTTACTGAAGCCAGATGGGCCCCTAATCCAGTATGACTGCTGTCCTTATATAAAGAACATGGTATGAAAAGACACATGCTTGCAAAGGGAGGGCAAAGTGAAGACACAGAGAGAATGCTATCGATAAGCCAAGGAACACCTGAGACCACCAGAAGCTATGGGACAGGACAGGCATGGAGCAGATCCTCCCCCACTGCCCTCAGAGAGACCCAACCCAAAGGACACCTGGATTTCTGACATCCAGCCACCAGATCTGTGAGACAATAAATTCCCATTTAGGCCACCAGTTTGTGGTATTTTGTTACGGCAGCCTCAGGAAACTAATACACCTAATAAAATCCTCCCACTTTTAATCCTGCCTTATAGTCTGTGTCTTGGACACCTGGACTAAGATAAACTTTACATAAGCTTTTCATATTTTGAATAGTAAACCTTTGTCATATTCTTGCAAATATTCTTCTAGTTGATGACGCATTTTAATTTAGCTAATGATATTTTAATTGACAAACAATGCAAACCTTTATGTAGTTAAATAATCAACATTCCTATGGGTTCTACCTCCCTCCCTTCCATCCTCCCTCCCTCCCTTCCTCTTTCTTCCTCCCTCCCTCCCTCCATCCCTTCCCTTTCCTGCCTTCCTCCCTTCCTTCCTGCTTGCTCTCTAGCTTTCAAGTATTTCCCTACTAGAGAGATGAGATATTCACCCATTTCAGTTTTCCCCCCTTGTTTTTAAGGTGTGAACTTTACATTTAGCTTTTGAGTATATTTAGAACTTAGTTTGTGCATGTACCAAGATATAAAGTCTACGGTATTGTACCCAGTCTTTTCTAATTTTTTTTCTCTTTCAAATATGTTTAGCCATCCTTATATAAATACATTCTTTATATGAATTTCTGAAACTTTTTTTGTCAAGCATGCTAGAAGAGAGAAAAATACTATTGGGGGTTTTATTGGATATGCTTTAAACAAACAACTCGATTTGTCAATAATTAACATGATTAAGAACATTTAGTTTTGCCATCTGAGAATGTTATGTCTCCAGTTATTAAATAATTAGTTTATATTTTTCAGGAACTATTTGACATTTTCTTTACATAGGTCTCACGCATGTCTTGCTAAGTATTGTCTTAAGGATTTTATGGATTTGTGCTTTTATAAATGTTGTATTTTTCATGATATTTTCTAACTAGTATGAAGAAAAGTTATTTCCACATGGTCATATCATATTCAACAAGTTTTACCAAAATTTTTTATTAATTCCAATTTTGGAGTCTTAGCACATGTTTGGGAGTATTCTCCATGGTGGTAAATCTCATAGAAACTTTGGCTGTGAGAGCTGGAAGGATCTAAAGGTCATCACATCCTCTCATTTTATAGATGATCCAACAGGGAGCCTCGGCACAATGCTCTAAACACTGTGAAAGGAAGGCCCTGAAAAGGCCTTACCCCATCTTCTTAGAGACTCTTAAACCAAAGATCATACAGTGCAACATATAGAAATGATTTAATATTTATGAATAATTATAGTGATAAAACAAGAGTATCCATTTATTGGGGTCCAGGCACTTGCTAGGTGCTTTATATATACATGGGCAACCTCATTTTATTCTTACAACAATCATTTGAAAGACAGTTGTTCTACATCACTGGCAGTTGTATCTAACTGGAATGTCTCTCCTCTTCTCACTCCTGTCTGGCTATCTCTCTATCCGATCTTTTTAGGGGCAAGAGAGATGTACCAAGTTACTTCGTAGGGTTCTGTGTTGTCCATGGTTACTATGAGTCTTAGTCTGTTATTAATTAGAAGAGTTGATCCAAGCTTTTTACTGCAGAAACAAATATCTCATCAGCACCCCTACAAAAGAAACAAATACTAAAAAATAATAACAAGTATTTTAAAAGTTTCATTGGCTAGACCTGAATACCAAGTAAAAAAAGTTGAGTTTTTAAGTATATTTTGAGCCTCTACTATTGGAGACTTGAACAATAAAGTTATGATGGTTTCTAATCAGAAAGAGTTTATATCTAGAGGTGCCTGGGTGGCTCAGTTGGTTAAGCATCCAACTGATGATTTAGGCTCAGGTCATGATCTTGCTGTTTCATGAGTTCAAGCCTCGCATTGGGCTCCATACAGGCAGCTCGGAGCCTGCTTAGGATTCTCTCACTCCCTCTCTCTCTCTGCCCCTCCTCCACTCATGCTGTCTCTGTCTCACTCAAAATAAATAAAACTTTCCAAAAATTAAAAAATTAAAAAATAAGAAAGTTTATATCTAGAGTCACAGAATCTTCATGATGGAAGGCACTTGGGTATCATCTGGTCCAACTTCCTATCTGATGTGCTTCTCTGATGAATTCTTGACAGGTCTCTTTTGGAACAGCTTTCTAATTGATAGAAAGCCCTTCCTTCCTGAAGGCTCTCTCCTGGTGTCTTCTACCCTCCTCTACTCATTTGCCTTTTGTAGTCATGGGATAAGTTCAGTTTCTTTTAATGTTTGAGAAGCAACCACTATGTGCTATATTCACCTTTCTTAGTGATGGCTTTTCTGGTCTAGTTACAGTTAATTAGTTAAGATGAGGTCATACTGGAGTAGGATGGGACCCTAATTCAGTATGACTGCTGTCCTTATATAAAGAGTGCTATATGAAGAGACACATGCTTACTGAGGCAGGGTGAAGTGAAGATACAGGGAGAATGCCATCGATAAACCAAGGAACATCTGAGACCACCAGACAGACATGGAACAGATCCTCGCCCAATGCCCTCAGAGAGAAGCAACCCAGAGAACACCTGGATTTTTTTTACTTCTAGCCTCCCCAGTTTCCTCAGGTATCTGTCATGTCAGCCCTTTCTCCTTCTCAGACTCTATCTTCTGAATGTGGACTTTTGTCAACATCCCTCTCAACATGTAGAGTTTAGTACTGAACAGACTGGTTATGATGTGGTACAAACAGCAAACGGTAGGAAGGATGTATTGTGTCATTTGATCGGAATACTACATTTCCATCAATATAGTCAAAGTTCCTATTAGTTATTATTATTTTTTAAATATTTATTTATTTTGAGAGAGTGAGAGAGGGTGTGTGTGCACGTGAGTGGGGAGAGGCAAAGAGAAAGAGAGAGAGAGAATCCCAAGCAGGCTCCATGCTCACAGTGCAGAGCCCAATGTGGGGCTCGATCTTATGAACCGTGAGATCATGACCTGAGCTGAAGCCAAGAGTCAGACACTTAATGGACTGAGCCACCCAGGTGCCCCCCATTAGTTATTTTTAACAATTGGATTACATAATTAGTAATCTCACTTCCCATGTAATTTTTGATGCCCTACCATCCTCCTAATTCTACTTCTCCACCAATTTTCCTCCTCTTAATAAACAGCCCCACAAATTACTCAGTTAGCTCTAGCCAACACCTGGTTATCATTCTTGACTCCTTCCCCTTGAGCAACCCATTGCTATGTCCCACCTGCCATTCCTGCCAATGGTATCACCCCCTCTACCACTACCACGCCACTCACCTCCATCTCTCTTCTGTGCTGATGAGAGAGCCTCTTAACTTGTCTTAGGGTTTCCTCTCTGGGCTCCTATTTATTATATTCTTCACACAGAGAATGTCTGTGTGAAGACAGAGAAATCTTCGTAAATTATAGATAGCATTCTGATATTTCCCTACTCAGAACTCTTCAGGATCCTCCAATTCACACTCCGACAAAATGTAGTCTTCTTTACTGGGGGTCACAAGATCCTGCCTGATCTGCCTACCTGTCCCACCCTGCTCTTCACCTCCCTCTGCTTCAAGCCACCTGGGCAATTTTTTCTGTCTCTTGAACACACTAAGCTCCTTCCTTACTCAAGACTCTTGCAGATGCTGTCTCCTATACCTGGAATGTTCCTTATGGTTTATTCCCTTAATTCATTTCTGCTGAATGTCACCTCCTCAGAAAGTCCATACTTGACTACTCTATATAAAATAGAACCCTTAACATCTCCCCACAGTCACATTCTGTTTTCCTTATTCTGCTTTATTTTTCTTCCTGGCACTTATCACCAGTTGCCATTACATGTTTGTTTATTTGTGTAATTTCTGTTTCTACCACTAGAATGCTGCCTCCATCAGAGCGGAAGTTTCACCTATCTTGTTGTTGTTGTTGTTGTTGTTGTTGTTGTTTTTCATTAAAGGGGCCTAAAATAATTCCAGACACATACTGGGTAGTTCCTGAGACTAGTATGTTCCTGACACATAATTTGTTTTACTTTTTAATTTTTTTAATGTTTTTTTATTATTGAGAGACAGAGAGAGAGACAGAGCATGAGCATGGGAGGGGCAGAGACAGGAGGAGACGCAGAATCCGAAGCAGGCTCCAGGCTCTGAGCTGTCAGCACAGAGCCCGATGCGGGGCTCGAACTCACAAACTGTGAGATCATGACCTGAGCTGAAGTCGGACGCTTAACCGACTGAGCCACCCAGGCGCCCCTGACACATAATTTGTTAATGAATAAATTATTGAATGAATGGACTGTATTGAATTTGCAGCCAGATAAACACTTTAGTTTTCTTTTTTACGAAGATCTCCTCTCTGCATTGTGGTTTTCTAAAGAGTTTAATAATTTTATCTTGGGTGCATGTCTTGTGAGCTATGGAATTTAAATTCATTCTCTTTAGCTTGTTAGTTTTATATTTGACTCTTGAATTGGGCTCTAGTTTTTCTCACCTAAGTTTGTCCATACTCTTCTTTCTAGTCTAAACATCTTTCTCTTTGATAGATAAGATAAAATCTGGGGAATTGTACTCAGTTCTGATATACATTAATGGATTGCCAACTCATCAGCTCAGCAGGCTCTGCACTCTTTCCTGCTCTTGCTTTAAATAGCAAAGAAAAGGGGCGCCTGGGTGGCGCAGTCGGTTAAGCGTCCGACTTCAGCCAGGTCACGATCTCGCGGTCCGTGAGTTCGAGCCCCGCGTCAGGCTCTGGGCTGATGGCTCGGAGCCTGGAGCCTGTTTCCGATTCTGTGTCTCCCTCTCTCTCTCTGCCCCTCCCCCGTTCATGCTCTGTCTCTCTCTGTCCCAAAAATAAATAAAAAAAACGTTGAAAAAAAAATTTTTAAATAGCAAAGAAAAAAAAAAGAACTTTTTCCCGAAGCATTTTTCCTGAGTGTTGCCTCTTTCTGGGCCCACTTCGTTTTGGAAAGCAAGCCTAATGTAAGTGAAACAATGAGAGAATTGTTTAAGATATTTTACAATTAAGTGATATGGCACATAGACTCTGAGGCTTTCAGAAAACAGAATGATCACAGAGAGTTTGCAGAATTAGAAAAGGTTTTATGTAGGATGCTTCCCAACTTTTAAATATGCTGGTGTATGTTAAAGAGTAAAATCTATTGACTTTTAGAAATAGTAGAGCATTATACATAGTTTTAGAAAAATTAGCAGGGCTTGGAGCTGGTGATTTTGTCAGACTGCCTGTGTTAGCTGTGCATGATTTTTATCATAAGCCAAAAAGACATCACTGTCCATGTGAGGTCAAGGGCAGAGTGGTAGACAGTGTTCAAACCAAGTTTTCAGGTCAGCAGATAGCCTTGGAAGTGCTCTTGGAGGGTCAGGTTAGTAACAACACAGCAGCAAGCATAAGCTAAGCATCTTGAGAGATTAATGACTCATTGCTCTCCTACTGCAGAGACCCAGCAACAATGTTCCCCAAATAACTTCTCATATAAAGGTCAGAAGCACTAAATGTGTGTGTTTGGACTCATGTATGTGTATGGGTGGGCTTGTGGATCCATGCATGCTATGAACATTCATATCTGTGTGTACTGTAAGGGAACGGGCATGTTCTCTTATTATCATTAAATTCATATTTTTTCCTGTTTTCTATAACCAGTAAGGCCCTCCAATTTTCAAAAGCCTTGCAAGGTTCATTATAATGGCTCTAAACAGTAGGGAAAAAATACAGTTTTGCCATTAAAGCATTTCAATAGGATGATCCTTTAGATCTAGTGATATGTTGAAGTACAGGAAGGAATTTAAGAAGCCTGGTGGGGAAGGGGTCTCACGGACACCCTTGAGAGGTTGGGTTTTTTTTTTTTTTTTTCATAGTGACAGCCTAACCTATCGGTAAAGTTGGCTGATTGGTGGTAAACAGTATGGAGCATGAAAATTTTTCCACATGTCTAAGTTTTGCTTTTTCAACAACTGTGCAATTGGGCTGACCTAACTTTCATTTCCTGTTTCCATTATGGTTGTTAGTCCCAATTCTTCCCACATCTGCACCCAGACATATCTCATTCTACAGCCTGTCTGCCCATCTGGGCGGTGGGGTGACCTCATTCCTGAGAAGAGGCCTGTAAGCTGTGCTCAAGATAGACGGCCCCTGACACATGGGTGCGTGTACCCTGATGTGCAGCTGCAGGGATTCTCGGGCCACCCCTTGGCTCATTGTGCTACAGAGGGCTTTGTAAAAGGTTTTCAACATGTGTTTGTCTGGATATTTTCAAGGCTCATGCACAGCTCTGTTTTAAATATTTAACCTTATATGAGGATGTCTGAGGCTTCCTGAAATTATTCCTCTTATTTGTAAAAGGGAAGGAATCTGATCACACAAATCTGAATAGAATGATCAAAAGACCAAATGGCAATCCACTCACTTGCTGTCATTTTCAGAATTTTATATGTAGAGAGCATTTGCTCTCCTTGCCAATCAGGCTGTCAATATGTATTTATTGAGCACTGTAAGTATAAGCAGAAAGGTAGATACAGTAAAGCAAAAATAGAGAAACCCACCGTTTAGGCATACAGCTAGTTGAGAGACACTATTGACTAGTATGGAGTAGCATTACAAAATACCATGAGCAGTTTTTTGAGTGTTACTACATGCCAAGGTTAAGTGTTATCTTTAAATGTGTTATCTCATTTAACCCTCAAAACAAATCCATTAGTTAAGTGCCGTTTTTCTCCCTGTTGCTCAGATAACAAGGCAATAGTTGGTGTGACTGAGGAACTTGGCCAAAGTACTCTTCCAGGAGAGCCAGGATTCATACTCAATACTTTCTTTTTTTTTTTTTTTTCTAATGTTTTATTTTAATTTTGGGAAAGAGAGAGAGAGAGAGAGAGAGAGAATGAGTGATGGAGGGGCAGAGAGAGGGAACAAGCTCCAGGCTCCAGGCTCTGAGCTGTCAGCATAGAGCCTGACGTGGGGCTTGAACTCACAAACGGCAAGATCATGACCTGAGCCCCGAAGTCGGATGCTCAACCGACTGAGCCACTCAGGTTCCCCTCAATACTTTCTGAGTTCACCGCTAGATGGGGCTCCAGAGCTCAACATCTTAACCACAATGTTGTGGCACCTCTCAGTGCAAATCTCTGTAGTGTGTAAAGGCAACACTTTTAGACTGAAGATCATAACTTACATTTGCAAGTAGGACTTGGGCCTCCATTTGGCTTATTTGGAGTAATCTAACACCAGGAGTACCTCACACTGGCCCAGGATTATTCTTCAGTCTGTTCCCTGTGTGTTCTTTCTAAATCAACAGAATAATAGCACAAACAGGGGTGCCTGGGTGGCTCGGTAGGTTAACCATTAGTCTCTCGAGTTTGGCTCTCAGGTCATGATTTCATAGTCCTGAGATCCAGCTCTGCACTGAGTGTGGAGCCTGTTTAAGATTCTCTTTCTCTTCCTCTGCCCCTCTCCCCCACTCATACATGTGCGTGCTCTCTCTTAAAAAATAAAAATAATAAGGGGCACCTGGGTGGCTCAGTCTGTTGAGCGTCCGACTCTTGATTTTGTCTCAGGTCATGATCTCACAGTTCATGAGATCAAGCCCCATGTTGGGCTCTGTGTTGTCATCGCAGCCCTGCTGGGGATTCTCTCTCCCTCTCTCTGTGTCCCAACTCCACTCATGTATTCTCTCTCAAAATAAATAAACATTTAATAATAATAATTAATAATAATAATAATATTAACCCAAACACAAATATAAAGGGATAGAAGCTTTAGATTATATGGACAATTACTTTTCTTTGGTTTACAAGTTAAATCCATGTAGGAATTGCAGCCTCTATAAGTAACTTTTTACATTCTTTATTTGCTTCTCTAATTTTTATAATCTTTTTATTATAATATAGTGATTAAGAGCAAGGATAACAAGGATGTCCCCTCTTACCACTTGTATTCAACATAGTACTAGAAGTCCTAGCCTCAGCAATCAGACAATAAAAGGCATCCATATTGGCAAGGTACAAGTTAAACTTTCATTATTTGCAAACAACACAATAATCTAAGTAGAAAATACAGACTCCACCAAAAAATTGCTAGAAGTGATACACAAATTCAGTGAAGTCACAGGATATAAAGTCAATGTACAGAAATCTGTTGCATTTCTATACACCAGTAATGAAGCAGCAGAAAGGGAAATCAAGGAATTGATCCCGTTTACAGTTGCACCAAAAACCATAAGATGCCTAGGAATAAACAACCAAAGAGGTAAAAGATCTGTTCTCTGAAAACGATAAAACACTTATGAAAGAAATTTAAGAAGACACAAACAAATGGAAAAACATTCCGTGCTCATGGATTGGAAGAACAAATATTATTAAAATGTCTGTATTACCCAGAAACAATCTACACATTTAATGCAACCCCTATCAAAATACCACCAGCATTTTTCATAGAGCTAGAAAAACAATCCTAAAATTTGTATGGAACCACAAAAGATCCCAAATAGCCAAGACAATCTTGAAAAAGAAAAGCAAAGCTGGAAGCTTCACAATTCTGGACTTCAAATTATATTACAAAAGTGTAATTATCAAGACAGTATGGTACTGGCACAAAAACAGACACATAGATCAATGGAATAGAATAGAAAACCCAGAAATGTACCCACAAGTATATGATAAACTAATATTGACAAAGCGGGAACGACTACCCAATGGAAAAAAAGACAGTCTCTTCAGCAAATGGTGTTGGGAAAACTGGACAGCAACATGCAAAAGAATGATATTCGACTACTTTCTTACATCATAGACAAAAATAAATTCAAATTGGATAAAAAACTTAAATGTGAGACAAGAAACTATTAAAATCCTAGAGGAGAACACAGGCAATAACCTCTTTTGACATCAGCCATAGACTTCTTACTAGATACGTCTCCTGAGGCAAGGGAAACAAAAGCAAAAATAAACTTTTGGGACCTCATCAAGATAAAAAAGCTTCTGCACAGTGGAGACAATCAACAAAACTGAAAGATAAGTTTGGGAATGGGAGAAGATATTTGCAAATGACATATTAGTTAAAGGGTTAGTATCCAAAATATATAATGAACTTATCAAACTCAACACCCAAAAAGTAAATAATCCAGTTAAGAAATGGGCAAAAGACATAAATAGACATTTTTCCAAAGAAGACAAACAGATGGCCAACAGACACATGAAAAGATGCTCAACATCACTCATCATCAAGGAAATAACAAATCAAAACTACAATGAGATATCACCTCACACCAGTGGGAATGGCTAAAATTAACAACACAGGAAACAACAGATGTTGGCAAGGATGCAGAGAGAGGGGAACCCTCTTACACTGTTATTAGTGTGGATGCAAATTAGTGCAGCCATTCTGGAAAACAGTATGGAAGTTCCTCAAAAAATTAAAAATAGAACTACCCTATCACCTAGCAATTGCACTACTAGGTATTTACCCAAAGGATACAAAAATAGTGATTCAAAGGGATACATGCACCTCAATGTTTATAGCAGCATTATCAACAATAACCAAATTATAGAAAGAGCCCAAATATCCATCAAATGACTAATGGATAAAAAAGATGTGGTGCATATACACAATGGAATATTACTCAGCCATCCAAAATAATAAAATCCTGCCATTTGCAAAGATGTGGATTGAGCTAGGGTATGTTATACTAAGTGAAGTAAGTCAGAGAAAGGCAAATACTGTATGATTTCACTCATATATGGAATTTAAGAAACAAAACAGATGAACATGGTGGGGCAGAAGAGAGAGGCAAACCACAAAACAGACTCTTAACTATAGAGAACATACTGAGGGTTGCTGGAAGGGAGGTGGGGGGGATGGGTTAAATGGGGATGGGTATTAAAGAGGGCCCTTTTTGTGATGAGCGCTTGGTGTTGTATGTAAGTGATGAATCATTAAATCTTACACCTGAAACAAATATTATACTGTATGTTAGCTAGCTGGAATTTCAATAAAAATTTGGAGGAAAAAGTGAACAAGTAAACAAAAGGACATCCATTCAGCAAATATTTACTGAGGAACCATGATCCAGGAACTAAACAGGAAACTGTGGGTGCCCTCAGCTTACGTTATCATGGAGATACACAGGCAATCAGAAACAATGGGTTGGTTTGATAAAGAACAATTGGAATTATGTGATACAAATAAACAGGCAGCAAGTTAATTCTCTTAACAATGTCTCTGTGTGTCATTGGGGAGGATACAATGTAAGTAGAATTTAAACCTGAGAATACACCACATCAGGAATTTTTTTTTTTTTTTTTTAGCTACTATGCTTCACTTCTCTTCTGAAGACGAAAAAAAAAAAGGCAGTGTTATTCTCTCTTAATATAATGGGGCAATCAACAGAATAATTTGAGGTCTTGAATGAAGAAAATTGCAAAAAGTTTGAAATTGCCTAAAGTTTGAAATTGTCAAATAATGCCATAGATTTCAGCAGTATTTATACATATGCTTAAAACTCTTGATTTTTTGCAATACTTATCCCTGAGTAATTAATCCAGATTATACCATATCAAAAACTATAAGATTTTTGTGACTTGTTGGTGTTCCTCATTCAAGGTCACTCCCACCTAATTTGCCACCACACCCAGCAAATATGTAGCCTTTGTTCCACAAATACATTTTAAAAAACACAAATATTAATAGATTTTTTCCCCCTGCAGTGAGTTACTAATCCCTTTTCAGTCATTTCAAAAGAGATGTTTGCAAGTTTTGGCCACCAAGAGGTACTTCAGTAGGTGAGAAGATAAACTGTGGTATATCCAAACAATAGAATATTACTCAGTGCTAAAAAGAAATGAGCTTTCAAGTTTTGAAGACTTGGAGGAAAGTTAAATGCTTATTACCAAGTGAAACAAGCCAATCTGAAAAGGCTTCTTTCTGTATACTTCCAACTATCTGACATTCAGGAAAAGGCAAAACTATGGAGACAGTAGAAGGATGAGTGGTTGCCAGGGGTTAGAAGGTGAGGAGGGATTAATAGAGCAGAGGATTTTTAGGGCAGTGAAACTAGACTGTATGGTAGTGAGTGGTGGATATATGTCGTTACATATTTGTCCACATCCCTAGACTGTCCAACACCAAGAGTGAACCCTAATGTAAACTGTGGGCTTTGGGTGATAATGATGTGTTAATGTAGGTTCATCCATTGTAATTAATATATCGTTCTGGTGAGTGATATTGATATATGGGGCAGGATGTGCATATGTGGGGACAGAGGATGTATTGGAAATCTCTGAAACCTGCTCAATTTTGCTGTGAACCTGGAATTGCTCTTTAAAAAGTTCTGTTAAAATTTTAAAAAGAAAATGGAGAAGTTTGGACTATATCCGTGATGTCATTTTCATAGTTCCATTGGCCAGAACCATAAAAAAAAAAAAAAAAAAAAAGGAATATTTGAATCCATGTGAACATTTTGATTGTTAAACCTCAAATATGACTTAACAGATTAAGATTTCAGGAATAAAGACACACCCAAGGTGACAACCTGTAGACCAAGCTTCAGCCTAGAGCAATTTGAGCTGTCAGGGACATTAAAGCTCATTAGCGGGATTCCTGCACAGAAACACTGGCAGTCACCGTCCTGCATTTCACAGTTCTTAGAAAAATCTTCTCATTGATGTTGAGGTGTTGCACTCAAGCTGATAGCCTGAGGTATTTAATTGAAAGGCAAACATATTGGCTTTATATGTTGTGCTTTCTGGAGAGGGTGGCTTTTTTATTTTTAAAGTGACAATGGTGAGAAAAAAAAAGAAAGGGGGGAAATCCACTCACCTGTGACTGTATTAAACCACCCCGCAGCTGTTTATAACTTAACACATCATTCCATCCCCTAAGAAGTCTTTAACATATGAAAAGGAAGGCCTGACTGAGGGATTAACTAGCAGAACTGGGTGAAATGCTACACTTGCTTTTGATGGTGTGAGATTTATCTTCTGCAGGCTATTGATATTATTTTTCCACTGTTTTCTTAAAGATTTGCCGTAGGGAATTTAAATAATTAGGCATAAAATCTCTAGCATGATATTTAATCAATCACATCTTGGTTTTCAGCTGATGCAAGGGCTGAGGTCAGCTGTGGGAAAGGCAGACGCAGTGGAGGAGACCTGGCCAAGCTGCCCTCCTTGTTGGGCTTGTTTTCAGGATGACCGGGAGTGTCCAGGAACAAGCCACATCCTCAGGCAATCTGCTCACTCTGCTGGTGTTTCTGTTTGTTTATTGTGCAGCCTAAAGTTCTTCTTTGCAGGCAAATGGAACCCATAAAAGAGTAAGAACAGTCAAATGAGACTTTGAAGGTCTACCCTCTAGGAGAATTTCAGGGATGTTGTAACTCTCATGGTTCCAGGAAGGAGGGGGAGAAATGATAAAATTTGTGTTGGCTGATGAAAAATGCCCCCGAATCAGGCTAGGTTTTAACATTTTGGTTCACAGGTATATTGGTCAGTATTCTCCAGAAAAACAGAACCAATAGGGTTTGTGTGTGTGTGTGTGTGTGTGTGTGTGTGTGTGTGAGTGTGTGCGTGTGCATGCAGAGAGAGAGAGAGAGAGAAAGAGAGATTTTTATGAATTGGTTCATGTGATTAGGGAGACTAACAAGTCCAAATCTTCACGGTAGGCTGTCAGGCTGGGGATCCTGGGAGAACTAATATTGTAGATCAAGTCCAAAGACCATCTACTGGACGAATTCTTTCTTTCTCAGGGAGGTCAGTCTTTGTTCTATTAAGGCCTTCAACTGATTGAGTAAGTCCCACCTGCATTGTGGAGGGTAATCTGCTTTACTCAAAGTCCACCTAAGTATTAAGCTCATCCAAAAAACATGCTCATAGTAACATCCAATTATGTTTGGCCAAATATCTGGGCACTGTGGCCCAGCCAACTTGACACATAAAACTAACCATCATGGTGAGGTTTTTGTCAGCTAGTAAGACTAAATACTTTATATTCATATCCTTACCAAATTCCACCATACTTTGAGAAGATAAGCGAAGGAAAGAGTATAATGAACATGTAAGTCAGAATGTGTAAGATGGTGTATAAAAACCTAGTTTAAAAAATATGATAACAATAGGATCTGAGTATCAGTAAAAAATAATAGTAGACATTTATTTGGTACTATTTGTCAGGAATGTTTGAATCCTCACAAAGCTTTGTGAATTAGCAAATACCTGGAATCAATAAACTGGGTTTGGATTCCAGCTCTACCACTCAGTGGCTGTGTGACCTTGGCAAATCCTTTAGCCTGTCTGCTCTTCAGTTTCCTTAGTAGGAAAATGGGAACAATCATAGCACTCACTGTCAAGAATTATTTGGAAGATAAAATGAATACTGTCATAGCAAGTATTTAGAACAGAGCCTGGCATACTAGTGTCACTCAGTGAAAAGTCAGCCATTATTGTTATAGAGGATAATAGAACAGAGAGATGGGGGCCAAGGAAGCACAATATCCATCTGAAACCTAGAAATAGCATATTGCCTGCATGCCATCATCCAGCATGTTTATAAGTAGATAAACGAAAATATCCTTCCACTGAAGTCGTATGAACCTGCATTTCAACTGAAAACACAGTCTCCCTTGGCAAACCTATGACTAATTTTGCCGACAGAGAATATGAGGGGAGCCCTGACACTTGCCTCCAATATATTGTCTCCAGTATTGTCACTTGTGATTACCTTTATTGAGTTTGAATTGAATAAAGCCATCTTATGCATGACGTTTCCCCTAGAAATGATGGCAGCAAAAAGAGGCAGAAAAAAAATGCGTAGACTGAGCAATCCAAGGTGACTCAGAATGGGCTAGTGTGAGGGACTTTGCAGACCTAACTTCCCTGAGTTTATTTGATCATGTCTCAGGCTACAAGGAGTTATCTTGAAGAAACACTTTTTAACTTATGGTAATACTGGGATCTCTGTACTAAAAATCAATGTGCATTTTGTTTCATTTTAGAGAGTCTCAACAACAGTAGCCCAAAACACTTTAGAATACTCATTGTGGCACTAAAAGTCAGTAGCTGCCATGGACCTTAGATTTTCTGTAACTCAGCCAAGGGCATTTTGGAACAATGATGGCCCAAGTAACAAGATCTTTAGGCTTAAGTGACCCCTTTATTTAACATCTCACTGATGAGTTTCTCAGCTTTTCCTACCCTTAATTGTGAAACTGAACTGATTTCTGCATATAATTTGCACACTACCTTTAACTACTTGGTTTTCTTTTCTTCCTTGACTTTGCCTGTTGCTCCAAGAGAGCAATGCCCTTGTTGATTTCTTTTGCCTGGGGCTTCAGTTAAATAAGACATTTCAAAGTTCTCACATAATTGTTTCCTGACCAGGAGAACTAAGAGACCTAAGAGAATTCCCCTAGCGTGAAAAGCCATGTCACAAACCTCATATAGTTGTTTTGTGCTTCTGGGCTCATTCTTTGAATTCTAAGTATGGAAAACCAATAAACAGTAACAATGATGCTAACTAGGTTGAAATGGATTCTCCAATCCACCATTAAACATCAGAAATCAGTCAGGCCATCATGAGAGGCCAGCAAATTGTTAGGCAATCAGAGTTATTTACTAATGTTTTGATGGCTCCACTTAGCATAAAGGTGAACTGGAGACAATTCTGACCACATAGGCCCCCACATGATGTTTTGTTGGCTTGGCCGAATTATAAATCCTATATCCACGATATAATTGGCAACTTACTCCTTCAACAGATGTGGGTTATGCAATCAGGGTGGGGAAAAGATGCACTGAAGCCGACTTGCTGGAAATCTTTACTTTCAATCTATAAAATATAATGAGGTTATGAATATAGAAGTGTGGCCAAATACCAGTGTTTTGTAAAGAAGTATACAAATTTAAGGAGACACTGTATTATCAAAATAAAATGACCTATCTATCAGATATTAAGATAATCAGTGTATAATTTACTTTTTTGTAAGTAGTTTCTGCAGACCTTCATAGTAGAGTCCAATTTCAATTTCAAAGACTATATTTTAGGATTTTTTTTCAATGAGTGATTTTCTTCTTCTTACCCATTCTTTATTTTGATAGTGGCTCTTATGCATCAATTATTATTAATCAACTGGAAGAGTAAATTTAATACCGTAGACACACAACGGGTCAGTTTGCCAGCTGGCATAAGCTGTAAAAGGTGGAGTGTGTGTGTGTTTGTGTCATAAATTGCTCTGCATGATGATATAGTCATTGTTATTTGCAGAAAACTTTTTATTTTTGTTAGGTCAAGAAGCCTGTAATTCTCCAAGTGATCCCTGAACCTTATTTAATGCAGCAAACCACAAAAGGAGCTGGGTTGAACTTTGGTGTCTGCAAGTTAGAAAGTAATAACTTTCTCATCTTTTCTGTAAGTGACTTATGCCATGTGATGAATGCAGACCCTTCCCTCACAAGGGTTTCCTGATATTATACACTTGTAGCAAATAAGGTTAGAACCTTTAAAATATAGCATTTAGTAATGTGCTGGAAATAGCTTCTTCTCGATTCCTTTAAAGGTCACCGCATTTGCTTTCCAGGCGTCATTTTAGCGCTAGCCTCTGCAGGGTAGAACTGAGAACATGCTTGCCTTTGCGCCTTCAATTCTCCCAAGCTTAAAAGTAAAATGGCAGGATCTTTCACATAAAGTGGAGTGTGTGTGTGTGTGTGTGTGTGTGTGTTTTCTTGTGAGTTTAGATGTATAAAGAAAATCTTAATGTTGGTTATATATATGCACGCTTTTTTCAGTCGGAGGTATTAGCTTGTATTATCCTCAGTTCAGAAGCCAAGCTTATGGGAATGAAATTGGGGCAACATCTACTAAAGGAAAGCAAACTCTTAGGAAAGCACTCAATTATTTGTGCTTTTCCTGAGCACTCCATGGACCGTGCTTCACCGAACCTAAGTATATTAACAAGACTATAGCCAGATAAATTAGCATCAGCCCACAAATGTTGCTGCTGTTCCGCTGGGCCAGGGGTTGGGCGGATGGGGGGGGGGGGGATGAATTCATAAAGCCATTGATATAAAGCAAGAAAAAATAGTCAATATCAGCATTGCGTTGCTATCAAAATTAGATTGGAATGGCAGATTGAAATGAGAGGCTTTTTCACACCAACTGATAAAATCACGTGCAGGCTGGCAAAAAGAGAATGGCTCCTCGTAAAGCATGTTTCACTAGAGTCATCATTGTCATTTGTCAGTATTGCCAGTATTCTTAACCTTCCTCACATCTCCATCATTAGCACCACTGTTAACGTCATCTTTGTCCTGTTTATAGTCAGCAGTTGTGTTTCCTCTTAGAAGTACACTAAAGATGAAAAATGGTCCATATCTGGTGCTCCTGGGTGGCTCAGTTGGTTGAGCGTCGAACTTTGACTCAGGTCATGATCTCACGGTTCATGAGTTTGAGTCTCGAATGGGGCTTTCTGCTATCAGCACAGAGCTTGCTTTGGATTCTCTGTCCCTTGTCTCTCTGTGTCTCCCCTCTCATGCTCTCTGCCACCCCTCCCCCCATCGCTCTGAAGAATAAACATTAAAAAAAAAAAGGTCCATATCTGCTAATAGCCTACACTCTGTGTTCACCATGCCCTAGCTAATTTTGATCCTCTCTCTGCCAATTAAAATTTCTACCTAGAACTCCAAGCCAGTCTAAATTCTCTTCCTTCTTCCAGGACTTCCCTTCTTCTGAATTCCCCGTAGTAGCCACTACTAGGCTATTACTAATTTTTCATTTAAAATTTATCTTTTTTGGGGGTGCCTGGATGGCTCAGTTGGTTAAGCATCTGACTCTTGATCTCAGCTCAGGTTTTGATCTCAGGGTCCTGAGTTCAAGACCCAATTTGAGCTCCATACTGGGCATGGAGCCTACTTAAAAGTGAATGAATGAATGAATGAATGAATGAATGAATAAATAAATATCTTTTGTGACTTTTCAAAGTCACAATGCAATCTTTTCAAATATGCATATTTTGCTGGCTCAGCTAGAATATAAGGGTCTTGAAGGCAGAGACTACTTCGTACATTGGTGTAAACACCATAGTATTTAGATTAGTGCTTTACATATAGTATTATGTAATAGTTAGCAAATATTAAAAAATATTTATCAATGGATTGCAATTGTACAGGAAATTTGGAGAATTTGTTCACAGCCAAAATGTTCCTATAAGTGGTATTAATTTAGCTAGAGAAGTTTGTATGGGAAGATGACACCATGTGTACTTATGGTGGGGAATATCATGAGTTGGAAGTCAAGGAAATTAGAATTTGTATGAAGTGGAGAAGATCTCTCAGAAGAAAGAGTACTTTGCCTGTTTTTTTTACAATGTTCTCTGCATGTGATCTGTAGGTTTGGCAGTGGCTATTGAGAGGGTTGGAGAAGATGCCGTGAGGGGAATGTAAACATGAAATCAGAGGGTTAAGCCAGCAGCACAAAGAGTGAGTGAGATAAATGTGGGATAACTGACTGGTGAAACAGCATTTGAAAACAGGGTCAAAAGTTTGCATTTGGGCTGGACAGGTAATAACTGTCCTTAGAAGATTTTGAGTAACTGGAGTATGCCATCCATACAGCACATGTACAAGGTTGTTTTAGTGGGAACAAGAAGTGAGAAAGGGAAGAGACTGCCATAATTCATGGATAGAATAACCTGTGTCTGAGAAAAGGCATGAAAGAAGAAGGGGGAGAAATGAATGGCACACAGAAGAACTGGTTAAACTTGCAAACTTATCTGTATAAGGGACAATGGAGGGAGAGACTGACATTGTCCATGATACTGAAGCCTCAGGGGAAAGAAAAATTTGCCTTTGTCCCATCCCAGGGTAGGAAGAGTGAGCAGTGAAATAGTATAATTCCCGTTATCAAGAGAGTGGGTGGGCAAAAGATCATTCACTCTCTCATTCCAGAGAGATCTCTCCTTAGGCTTTAGCTCATGAAAGATAATGGGAAGACTTAAGGTTACATAGATTTTGGGTTTGTATTTGAGATATCTTAAGCCTTTTAGCAGAGAGAGGGTACAGAAAGCCACTGATTGGAACTCAGGTGTACCATGTTCTAGACTCAACATGTCTTTTAACTGCAAGTCTACCTTCTCTGAGCTTTTGAAAAACAAGAGAAACAGACTAGGTAGTTTCTGAGCAAACCTTCATATTCTGTGTCCTACACTGCATTTCAGCATACCATTGCTTGACATTTGACAGCAGTGGTGTTGGTGGAAAGTATAACTTCTGTGGATTAAGCCAAGATGGCTGTACAGAACTCTTGGAATCAGAGAATAGTTGTCCAGTATCTGTGTTTTGTAATATATATTGATTTGCATAAAATTTTGTTCCAGGATGTTACTTTCAAAATTGTTTGTAGTTGACTTTGCTGCCAGGGTGCTAGTCAAATATGACAAATATGGGAAAGACTAGAAGGCAGGCAGAGAAGAAAACAGACACCTTGGAGGGAGAACTACATTTTTAGCTTGCTTTGTTTATGTGGGACTTTCAGGAGTGTGGGATGATGTAGGTTGATCAATAAAACACCCAGAAATGTCTTTTTGTCCTTACAAATGAGTGGACAATGTCTGTGTGTGCAGCCCCACACTCATGCAGTTTCTTTCCTTCTACTTGGGAATGTTAACTTGTGTGAGTTTCAAAATAACATCCTGCCATGTGAACTCCCTCCATTTCGGTTATTTATTTGCTGTAAGTGAAATGACACCTTACTGCAGCTTGGAATTTCCCAGGCACTTTTGAATACATATACCTAAGATATTAGAAGATATATGAATACATATCCTTGACCAGTTGTTCAAAATGTCATCCACACCTGAATCTGATGAAGCTTTTAGCTCCAACTACCAATTTATAGGAGAGAAGAGAGGAAGATGTAAAATTTTACCATGGGGAGGCAATCAGCTACATCCAGACTGTGAAAAAATCTTTAGGGCATATTACCTGATTTCTTAACGAACATATTACATGAAAGACAAAGAGAAATTAGATGGAACCCATATATCAAAGGATACATTAAATATTTACAAATGAATTGCGATATGTGGACTCCCTTTGCCTCTTCATGCAGACATACAAATTTTAGAATTATGATAACAATTATAAGACATTTGTAAATTTGAACATTGACTAGATATTTGATAATTATTTAGAAAACATTGTTAATTTTAACATCTGTGATAATGGTATTGTGGTTCCTTAAAGATTTATGATCTTTTGGAGGCATATGAGTTTACTTACTGAAATATTTGCGGAAGAAATGATGTGATATATAAGTTGCTTCAAAATAACATGGGAAGGGGGAGTAGCTGAAACCAGGATTGGCCATGAGTTTATTATTGAAGCTGGGTGATGGGTACAAAGTAGTTCATTGTAGTGTTCTGTGCTTGAAATTCTCCACAGTAAGAACATTTTTTTTTTAATGCCATCAATTTGCATTGAGCATTTTCTTTGATTCTTGGAGCTTTCTCAGCACTTCCTCAAGTGACAGGTTAGATTATCCCTATAAGAATGGGATATAGATATTATTGCCCTGTGGGTAGAAGGTGTTGTTAATGCTGAAGTGGGGGAAGCATTGTTAACAAAAATATTTTTTAAATTTTTATTGTACTAACGGATTCCTCCCCTCGCCCCCTCAGTTTCCAACCTGGGATCAGAGGGAAAAAAAAGGGCCTGATCAGGAGGAACAAAGAACCTTAATTTTTTCTGGCAATGCTGTTTCTACCAGGCAGTCCATTGGTCTTTTTAAAAAGGCAAATTCCTGATGCAAAGGATCCCAATTCACTGACCAGTCCCAGCATTTAGACTCAGACTTTATTCTTCTGCGTTCCATGTGATTTCTAAGCAATAAATATACTTTAGAGAGACTAAGGACATTGGGAATCCAAATCAAACAGCTACAGCTATGGTTTCCCTACCCTTTACTTTCTGGAGCCCACAGAAAGATGAAGTGAGTAGTTCTCTTTGCCTTCATCTCCCTCTCTGGTGATATCTGTAATGGACACTTGTCTTAAGAGTAACTTTCATTGATGTATTCTCTTCTTTCTTCCATCCTACCAGTAATATGAAATCAAGAGTAATATGACCTCACTCTCTACTCTTGGGGTGGGCTCAGTTTGGCTTAACCCACTCAGTATATTCTGTTCCATTGGCTTGGGTCATTGGTTCTGGGGAGGACATATTTCCCATGTGAGTTCACCCAGTATATACTTCAGCACTGTTGTAATATTGGGGCAGAAGGAATCTCTCCTACTGGACTTGAATAAAGACAATTATACCCCTGACTTTGTCAAGCAGTTATCCTGCTACCATAGGAGAGCTCATATTAAGGATTGCTTAGCCAAAATATGGAAAGAAATTTGATCTTTGGAAATATGATTGATACACTGGATCAATTAACCATGAAACTGCCTTTCCTTGAGAACGTGTTGGTACTGAGGGTCAGTAAAATCTTGATTATTTAAGCCAAATGAATTGTGTTTTATCTTATTTGTAACTAAGAGCATCTTAGCACAAATGAAACATTCTTACCTATTGACATAGAAATGAAGGAGATATAATATTCTGATAAAGAATCCAGGGGTGAGAATATACTGCTTACTTTGCCTTTTGAATTGATCTATATCCTATCTCAGATATAGTACGACAAGATTGTGAAGACCTAGTTGGAGACATCAAGTAAACACATCAGGTGATTAGACAAACCTAAAGGCATGATTTTGCTGAGTCTAATGATGTCTGGTGGACCTAGAAAATTCTGAATAGTACCAAGTGAGGAAGTAGAGGTAATAATTCAAGGTTTGCAGAGTAACCTTTGTGACATCTCTAGATGTTGGAGGCTAGGAGAGAAGAAATGCTGAGTTTAAATTTTTACGTTGCTGTTCCCTCTTTAGAAGAAAACCATGTCAGCTGCATAGGTCAGCATGCACGCTCAGTTGGCATTAGATTGCTCCACAAGGGTGCACGACATTTGCTTTATCTACTTTTGTATTTATTAACTATATTGATTGAGTACCATATGTATGCTAGGCACTGTTCTGGGCACTGGTTAAGACATTCTAGTGTGAGAAGATCAGACAGTAAACAACTAGACAAATAAATCTATAGTCTCAGATAGCAATAAGTGCTCAGGAGAAAAAGAAAGTAGAATAAAGAAGTCTAAAAAGTACCAGGGAGGAAGGATATAATATATAATGTTCAAGCAGATGACATTTGAACAGAAATCTGAAAGACATGAAGGCTGCTTTCAGAACAAGTTAAATTTAGGTATCAACCATTTTTACATACTTTTTAGCTTGAAAAGGGAATTCAGTGCAAATGTATAATTGCTTATGAAACAAGCCAAACAAAATAAAAGTGGGCAAATAACTTTTATACCTCCCTTTATACCTCGCTTTTATACCTCCCGTTCACTCTCCCCATTTTAAACACTCACCCACCACCCCATCCATGGAAACAGAAGTTAAGAATTTTGAGTAGTCAATTAGACTTTTTTCCTAAGTTTATAAAAACTTAAACTCCCTGAAATACACATGGAATGTGTTTGTATGTTTACAATTATTCTTACTTCTTACAAAATTGGGATTATATTATGGACTATTCTCTGCAACTTGCTCTGTTTATGCAGCAATACTTTGTGCACCATGACAATACACATCAACAGACATCTAACACAGTCCTCTCTGCCTTGCCATTTGGTTGCTCCTCATTTTCTTTTTTTTTTTAATTTTTTTTAACGTTTATTTTTGAGACAGAGAGAGACTGAGCATGAATGGGGGAGGGTCAGAGAGAAGGAGACACAGAATCTGAAACAGGCTCCAGGCTCTGAGCTGTCAGCACAGAGCCCGACGCGGGGCTCGAACTCACAGATCGCGAGATCATGACGTGAGCCGAGGTCGGCCGCTTAACCGACTGAGCCACCCAGGTGCCCCATGGCATTTTCTTAGATCTCTCATGCTGGATAATGGAAAAGAATAAAACCTGTGATATAGGTGGGTTTTCCTGAAATTTTCTTATATAATATTCCAAATGATGGAAGTCAGTGGAAGCACTGAAGAAGTTAATTCATACAAGTACTTTTGGTACTAAATCACAATTTTATATCTGTCTACCTATCTATCAGAGGTTTGCACAGGCCTCTAAAGTAATTTGGGACGTAATCACACAAAAAGGTAAATATTAGAGAGAACCATGACATTTTAAAACTGAAAAGCACTTAAGATATCACTTAATCTAATCTTATTTCATTAATTTGGTAAATATATAGTGAGTGCCTCACACTCAGTAGGCACCATGAAAGAAAAAGTTGTCTAGGACAAAAAGTTGCCTAGGACATAATCTTAGTCTAAATCTTAACAGAAGATCAAGCAAAGGCTAAAGAGATTCTTTTGCAAGACACAATAGGGAAGTGACAGATGTAATTTGAACACAGACCATCTGGCTTTGAGTACAGGGCTCTTTTCTATTGTGTCTCATGGTCTACAGTAGTTTCTAATAGTATATAACTGAAAGGCCAGTCTGAGTGCTCTCATTTGCAAAAACCTTACCCGTTAGAGTTCCATGAAATGAATGAAATACTAGTTAGACAGCTCCCATCTATAGGAGCTGGTAGTTTACTCTGAAAAATTTTAGCATAAGAATCTGATTTCAACCCATCTTCTCAGAGGGTAAATTTTATTCCATTTCCTTTTCTCAAAGCTCTTTCATTAGTATATTAGACTAATGAGTGAATCAATAATTAAAACTAGCAATATTTTTTATTATGTCTAATTAAGTGTTTAATCAGAACATTCTGGTCTTTAATCCTCTGAAAGCAGCATTTGCCAGAGGATGAATGAAATGGATGGGTGAAACATTACTAACAAACCCTTATACTCAGCGGACTAAGGACAGATCTGGAGCCTTAAAGGTGAAGGTGAATTGGAAGTCATCACAGAAGGGACAGGAAATGGCAATAAATCTAATAGCTGTTGAAGACCATGTTTCTGAACACATTTTCACTATGGGGAAGAGTAACTACAAACTCAACTTGTGAAAAAATAAAAAAGTTTGTTAAAATGCTAAAGAATGGCTAACAAAATTGAGTTATATCTCGGTTGGTTTTGGATATGAAATGTAGGTATCATAATGTTGTCAGCTGTCCCTAAATAAAACTATAAATAAATTCAGTGCAATCATGTAAAAAAAAATCCCTATAGCTTTTTTTTTTCTTTTTGGTGGAATTTAATAATCTAATTTTGAGCAAAGGCCCAAGGATGGTCAAGACATTTTTGAAGAAGAGCAAAATATGAAGTAGGGAGAGACAGTTATTAAAACACAAACACACACACATGCACAATATGCCTTGTAGTTTTGACCTAGGAATAGACAAATAGACCAATGAAAGAGAATAGAGTATAGAAACAGAGCCACTTATGTGGAACTTTGTGGGCATTACGAGTAAGTGCAGTAATTATGGATTATTCAATAAATAGTGCTAGGACATTCACTTTCCCTATGGAAAATGAAATCTGATGCCTACCCAACATCATACACAGAAATCAACTTTAGGTAGATTAATGGCTGAAATGAGAATGACAAAAATAATTCTGGAAAATATTATTTTGATTTTGTGGTAGTAGGTTTTTTTAAGTAAAAGCAAAAATAAAAAAGGAAAAAAAAACTAAAAAAAATTTGATAAATTCAACTGCATTAAAATGAAGAAATGCATCTAAAAATCTCAGAGAGAGTGTGAAAAGAGAAGGCCCAAATTTACAGAAGATATTTGCAACACATTAACTGTAAAAGAGATTAGTATCTAGGTAATACAGAGAATTTCTACAAATCCATTAGAAAATGGCAAATAATTCTATACAAAAATAACCAAAAGCTGTGAACAGGCATTTCATAGAAAATGTAAATGGTCTGTAAGCGTACAAAACTGTTTAATATCAATAATGGGAATGTAAAATAAAACTGTAATAAAATACCATATTCCACATACTTGAGAAGCAAAAATTTCTTAAACACTTGGCAATAGGAAGTGCCATGAAGAATGTGAAGCAATAAGAATTCACATTCACTGCTGGTGAGAATATAAATGGTACAACCATTTGGAAAAAAAAAAAAACTGTTCAGCTATGGCCAGTAAAGTTGGATACATTTGTACTCTATGAATCAATAAATTCACTCCTAGGTATTGTCTCAGGAAAATTCTTGAACATGTATGTATACCAGGAGATTTATACAAAAATGTCCATAATAGAAATGTTTTTAAGGGGCGCCTGGGTGGCTCAGTCGGTTAAGCGTCCCACTTCAGCTCAGGTCACGATCTCGCGGTCTGTGAGTTCGAGCCCCGTGTCGGGCTCTGGGCTGATGGCTCAGAGCCTGGAGCCTGCTTCCGATTCTGTGTCTCCCTCTCTCTCTGCCCCTCCCCCGTTCATGCTCTGTCTCTCTCTGTCTCAAAAATAAATAAACATTAAAAAAAATTTAAAAAAAAAGAAATGTTTTTAAGATCCCAAACCTGGGGGAAATAGTTGAATAGATACCAGTCTATTTGCATGATAAAATAGTATGTAGCAGTGAAAATAGATGGACAGTACCTGTATGCATCAACATGAATGAATCCTAAAAACCTAATGCACAGGGAAAGAAGGAGGTCACAGAAGAACACTTACAGGATGATAAAGTTCAAAAAGAGTAAAATCTGTATTCGTATATACAGATACATAGAATACATAGAAATATTTAAAAATAAAAATCATTATGAAGTTAAAAAAGAAAAAAGAAAATCATCTTGTACAAAGGTGGCAGGGGAGGGCTAAGAGCACATCAAGCCCAGTGAACAGCATATACTAAGTTTCAGTCAGCAGTTCCATGAACCATGGCTCACTCTTCGAATATCTTGTCTATCTTCTCACTCTTCTGGTGCTTCAGTTTTATAGATTTATTTTTTTTTTTTAATTTTTTTTTCAACGTTTTTTATTTATTTTTGGGACAGAGAGAGACAGAGCATGAACGGGGGAGGGGCAGAGAGAGAGGGAGACACAGAATCGGAAACAGGCTCCAGGCTCCGAGCCGTCAGCCCGGAGCCTGACGCGGGGCTCAAACTCACAGACCGCGAGATCGTGACCTGGCTGAAGTCGGACGCTTAACCGACTGCGCCACCCAGGCGCCCCATATAGATTTAAATCTCACCTATGTGCTGAGAACTTCCAAACTTTGTATCTCCAATTTACACCTCTCCCCTGAACCACAGACTCCTATGCCCAGCTGCCTTACTGTTGTCTCCATCTGGGTGTCTAACAGGCATCTTGATCTTAGCCTGTCCAAACCTGAACTCCTGATACCTGCACTCCCCGCACCCCTGCTAAGTCCTGCTTCCTTAGCAGCCTGCCCCTCCCTGTGAACAACATTTCCACCTTTCCAGTTGCTCAGGCAAAAGTAGACAAACACCTTGGATTCTTTCTTGACTTGCTTTATCTCCTTCCCTGAGTTCAATCAGCAAATCCTTTTGGCTCTACTTTCAAATTACAGGCAGACTGACAACTCTCGTGACTTCTACCAGTACTGTCCATGTCATCTTTCCTTGTGTCACCACCACCTTTCCCCACCCCCACCTCTTCATATCCTCCTTGACATCATTTTCCACATCACTCAAAGTAAAAACAAAATTTCCAGAGCCTTCCATGATCCGGACAACCCCTTGCCTCCTGACCACATCTCCACCATCCTGTCCCTTCTTCACCTTGACCTCCTTGCTGTTGAATGAGTCAAGAATGCTAGGGTTTTTGCACCAGCTCTTCCCTCTATCTGGAATGTTCTTTCCACAGGTACCCACTTGGCTCACTTCCTCAGTCCCTTCAACCTTTTGCTCAAACGCTCCAGGTTTGGCCTTTCCTATCCACCCCTCCAGCTCTCTCCTGTCTTCCCTCTTATAGTTACTACCATGTCAGATACTATATATTCTACATAATTGTTTATTCTGTCTTCCCCAGCTAGAACCTAAACTGCAAGAATGCAGGAAGTTTTGTCTGCTTGATTCACTGCTATAGCCCCTTGAACTTAGAACCCTGCCTAACACATAATACATGATCAGTACAAATTTAATGGCTGAAGAGGGAAAAAATGGTGCTTTGAGGGAATTAAAACAAAAACAAAAACAGTTAGACTCCAGCACAGAATGAGTGAGAGATCAGCCTGGGAAGGTACACAGGAACCAAATCATAGATGCATATTTTTGCCATATTAGCATGAATTAAGAATTATGTAAGCTATATTACTTACTCAATTTAACGAATGCCGTGCTCCTGAGAAAGGAAATTCAACTTCGCCTGCATCCACAGGGGACACTAGCTGTCATGCATAGTTATTCTAAGTCTGAACTTCTGAGATTTTCTGGTGTGTGTGCTGTGTTTGAAGTACTATCTAGGTTGCACACACAGACACATAGATACCACACACATACACGTATTTTCATATACCCACAAGTATATTTATGTATATATGCGAGTTTTTGACATAAGCAAGAAGAGACAGAATCAATGCAATCAACATCAAGAACCCTCTTGTAAAAGCAGAAAGATGTACAAGTGAGTTGTTTGTGATCTATTGAACTTACAAACAAATTTATGAAGAGCTTTCCTGAATTAACCTATTTGTAAGTAGAAGATATTGACTTCACAGATTTTTATTCAGTTGTAGTCCATAACCTGACTATGGAAAATAATATCTTATGAACTAATCCTCAGCAGGACAAAATTTCTAATTAATGCCTCTGAGGCATTTATTCTGAATTGATTGGTTCTTCTATCACACACAGCCGGGTTGGCTGGCCCATTCTAAGCAATAGGACCATTTAGAAAGCTCACTGTGATAATCCTTTTACAATACTCCAATGGACCATTTGTAAAGGGATAAATTTTGTTAGAACTAATGCGTCCTAAACCACAATGGCCTCTGCCCAGTAAGTTCACACATGTGGACTACTTGGTAATTTCAGATTTATTTTTATCACCTTGAACTTTTATATATGGTGAATAATGTAACAACTAACTTATCCAATGTCAGAAGATCTGTTTGGCTGTCATAATGTTTCCAGGAAAAAAACAATCCCCTGTCCAATGAAAAGACACTCTCTATATGCTTTCACTATAGTTCTTCAGGTCTTTCAGAACTGAGACTCTGTAGAAAACACGAGACTTGTACGCATATGCAAGCTGGCACGCTAGCTCCAGATGTAATTGAAGACACATTTCTCCATGGATTGAAGTGTTTTGTTTAGAAATACATTTCCCATTATACTTTTTTTGCACATTTAAGTTTTTTTTTTTTTCAGAAATGGTTTCTTTCATGGTTTCCTTTTTAAAAAAACTTATTTAATAGTGTGAGAAGAGGTCTGTTGTGGTTCGGGTGTGGCTAAACCAGTTGTGGCCCTTTGAATATTTATGTATTGGAATAATCATATTCTCTGTTACTGGAAACCATTCTGTTTTTCTCACAAAAATTCACAAGACTTGCTTCTTCCGTTTTCCCTAAATCTGTGTTGATCAGGAGTGTAAATCTCAGTGAGACTCTTGGTTTATACAACCCTGGAAACAAAGTGGCCACATATTTTTTAAGGGCCTCTTCCATGAGTCTGGCAATTGTGTGATAGAGTGTTACCACCTCTTCTCATTGTTCTCATCTGGGATAGCCACTCGCATGTTGGAGAATGGCAAGATCTGAATGTCTCCCTGAGAAAAGAGGCAGTCGGCAAGTGGATGTCTCCTTCATTGTTCAGTCCTTCTCTGGTGAGCAGTGCTTTTGCGTTGCTGGTGGAAATTCAAGCGTGAAGCCAATTTTTATGCTCTAGATGGCAAAAAAATGCAGCTAATTCCAAAGGGTTTCTCCTTCTTCCCCTGGCAGCTGGTATGTTTATATAGTGGGGATGAAAGGCCTGACATCTGTGTTTACATTTCTACGTAGCAGGGTCCCCCAAACCCACAGTTAGGAATCATTTATATCCAAGCACCTCTGCCCCAGAATTACAACAGCAAAGTCTTTCAACTTCTCCTCGGCAAGGGCCTTTGATCTCCCTGTGCAAAATGCTCTCTGATGAGTTGTGATTGGAAGAGGAGGGCTGGGAAGGTTTTATACTTTGACAGCTTCCTCCTCTCTCTCCACCCCCAACCATATAGGAACATGACCCAGACCTTTAAGTACTCAAACCTCTTTCTATAAATTTCATTGAGTTACCAGAATAAAATTAAAATAGACTGGTGCAACAAAAGCAGTGGGTCTCAAAGAATTTGAATTTTTAATAAGTACTCCTGTTGGTTCTGGTTTTTTATTCCAAGTAGATTAGAATCACCTGGGTTGCTTATCAGACATGGAAAATCCAGAATCCTATGCAACTCTCCTGAACATGAATTTCTAGGTGTGGTTCCAAGAATCTGTATTTTTCACATCTTGAGATGAATCTTAGGTATGTCATTGCCTTGGAACCCTTAGACTAGTTGGCTGTAGGGACTGAGCTTTTAATGTGAGGACTAGGGTATACTAGTCTTTGTTGCAAGACAGCATCTCAACCTCTGACCCTTTCAGTGAAATGGTGATGGTCTTCCCAAGTCAGAATCAGTGTAAGTTGATGAAGTCATCTTCTTTGAATGTTTGAATGCCTTACTTAATGTTTCCTGACCTCATTATACTACTTGAGTTTCCCTTCCATAACCATGCCCATCTCTGTTTTGTCCCCTCTCTGAACCCTTGACAACCACTAATATGTTCTCAATTTCTCCATTTTTGCCATTTAAAAAGTGTGATATAGGGGCACCAGGGTGGCTCAGTTTGTTGAGCCTCAGACTCTTGATTTCAGCTCAGGTCATGATCCCAGGGTTGTGGGATTGAGCCCTGTGTCAGGCTCCACACTGTGTGGATCCTGTTTAAGATTCTCTCTCTCTCTCTCTCTCTCTCTCTCTCTCTCTCCCTCTGTCCCTCTCCCCGCTCACACACTGTCTCTCTAAAATAAGAAAAAGTGTTATGTAAATGGAATCATACAGTATATAATCTTCAGGGATTGGCCTGTTTTTGCTCCATGTGATTCCTTGGAGATGCATCCAAGTTGTCACATGTATCAATGGTGCTTTCATTTCTATTGCTGAGTAGTATTTCATGGTATGAATATACACAGTGTATTTAACCATTAGCCCATTGAAGGACAGCTAGGCTGTTTCTGGCTTTCGTCCATTATGAATAAAGCTTCTATGAACATTCATGTACAGTTTTCTGTATGAATAAAACTATGTTGGTATTTTATCAGCCTCTTCAACTTTTATACTTTTATAGGCTAATCACAAACTCTGTCACATCCATAAAATCTTCCCAGTTTTAACTTCAGTTAACCTTATATCATCCCCTTCCTGGATGTCAAAGCAACACCTACCTATACCAGGCATTTTAGCGTTAGCCTGTAGTCAAATTATTTCATGTTGCATTTATTGCCTTCTCAATGAGATTGGAAACTGTTTGGGGGCAGGGACCACATCATATCCCACTTTTGTATATCCTGCAGTACCTACTACAGCCTTGGACATACCAGCAAATTAACCAACCAGACAGATAATGTATTATTTTTTTTTCATTTAATCTGATTTATTGTTGTGCCTCTGTGACTAACAGAGTATATCATGTTAAATACTGTGTGGGTATAAGAATGCATAAAAAACACGGAAGCTGCCCTCAATGGATTCTTAATTTAGCTAGAAAACTAAAGCCAACACTAATACGTGTGAGGTTATAGAACAATGAGCTGCTGTGATTTTGATGCCGAACACATGGACAGAGAAGAGAGCAATGAGTGTGGGCTGGAAAAATTGAGAAGATTTCATGGGGAAAGTAAATTTTAAATCAGTTCTTAAAGAAAGGAGTGACATAAAAAACTGGTGGAGAAGGAAAATATTCTAAGAACATCCCAGTGTTATAGGAGTGCTGTGTGGTGAGTTGCTAAAAAAAAAAAAAAAAAAAAAAAAAAAAAAAAAAATACTTGTTAATCAGAATAGGTAGATGAGGTGTGACCGGACTATGGCAGGTCTTGGAAGGCATGCATGACATATTTGTGCTGGTTCCATCTTCTGGAATATAAAGTTGGTAACAAAAGCTCACAGCAACTAAACATGTTGAGGTAAGTCCAGGCTGTTATGCTGAACTCTAATCCTGTCAGACGTAGAACCTACTGGCCTCTGGATGTTCTGGGAATTTATCAACTTTCAAGAAATATTATGGAGCACTGAGATTTATGTCCTGGTAGACCCTTGACTAGCATGTGGTACCTCTTAGGAAGTATTTGAATTGGGTCCACAGACTTGTGTGATGCTCTAATAGTTGCTGAAGGAAGTCTGCTTAGGAGATAAAACAGTGATGCACCCCTTCTGCCAGAGGAAGCAGCAGGTGCTCTAGGGACCAGGTGATGAACATAAACTGAGTTGAAGAGAGAGCATGGGTCCTAGGTATGGAGTGAAGCTGTACTTCATCAACTCCTATGACTCCCTCTTCCCTTTTCCCCTCCCCATAACATCTGGACAATTCTTCTCTGAGAAAGTCCTATGAAAAAGCTGATCAGAAGGAGCTAAAGGAGCTTTATTCTATCAGCTACAATGGATGAAGCTGCCTAGAGGTCAGAAGTCCAAGGGAGGATCACTGGCTTTACAGACGATGGTCCTGGGTCTGTCGGTGGTCCCTAAAGCCAAAGACTGCAAGAGCAGTGGGCATCAGAGCAAAGCTGTGATCATCACCATGACACCACCACCAAGATCCCTAGAAGAAGTCACTTGGAAGGGAGCTTCTGCATAGGGCTCAGAGGCTTACGATATGTGCTGTTGTTATAAAAGCAATATTGTACACTCATTGGATGATGAGGCCTGGGAAGGGATGGGCCCCACAGCTTCTGGTATCTGGTAAAAACTGAATAGTGAGGGGTGCCTGGGTTGCTTCAGTTGGTTAAGCATCCGACTCTTGATTTTGGCTCAGGTCATGATCGCATGGTTCGTGAGATCAAGACCTGCATCCTGCTCTGTGCTGACTATGCAGAGCCTGCTCAGTATTCTCTCTGTCCCTTTCTCTCTACTTTTGTCCTGCTTGCATGCACCCATGCACACAGGCACACACACACACTCTCTCTCTCTCAAAACAAATAAATAAATAAACATTAAAAAAGACTGAATAGTGAATGTCAATGTCAATTACACATTAGGTACTGGCTATGCTAATTTGTGGCCAGCTGCAGAAGACATTGGCGTGTACCAACAGCCAAGACAAGTTAATTCACATAGGGTGTGGTTGATGGTTCCATCCCTTGCACTTCTGTGTTTGTTTCATTTCCATTTTCAGTTGTGAAGGAGAGACATTTATTAACAAATGCCTAAAGAGTTTTGTTTGTAGTTTTAGAGGTCTGCAATAGGAAAATGTTCATAGCCTAAGGGTCCCACAGTAAAAAGCAAAATGTGTGTAATTCCTAAATACTTATGGAATTTCAAGCACAAATTCACTTAGAGTATTAATGACTTTACTGAAGATAGACATCTAACTTAAAATCAACAAATCATTAGACTTGCAGTAAAAGTGTAAGCAATGCCTAATTAATATACTTGTTGATTATTTTCCTTGATAGAGACATTAGTTGTTAAGTCTAATGGTGCCTCAGAGATCAACAGAATAGTGAGGAAGGCAATCAGCCAATGACTTCAAGTCATTTAACCAAAACAGTATTTTCTTCCTACTTTCCTCCATCAAAATAATATCTATTATTATTATTATTATTATATTATTATTACTATTTGATATAGTTTTGTTTATCTGAATAAATGCAAACATTCTAGGATATAGACATAGTCTCAAAGTACTTTATAAAATAAAGTGAAAGACAATGTGATATCAGAAATACAATTTGTTGGGGGGCCTGGGTGGCTCAGTCAGTTAAGCATCCGATTTCATCTCAGGTCATGATCTCAAGGGTCCTGAGTTTGAGCCCCGTATCGGGCTTTCTGCTGTCAGCACAGAGTCTGCTTTGGATCTTCTGTCTCCCTCTCTCTCTGCCCCTCCCCCACTAGCATCTCTCTCTCTCTCTCTCTCTCTCTCTCTCTCTCTCTCTCTCTCTCACACACACACACACACACACACACACACACACACTGTCTCTCACTCTCACTCTCTCTCTCTTTCAAAAATAAATAATTAGAAAAAAGAAATAGGGACACCTGGGTGGCTCAGTCAGTTAAGCATCCAACTTTGGCTCAGATCATGATCTCGCAGTTCATGAGTTCGAGCTCCGCCATTGGGCTCTGTGCTGACAGCTCAGAGACTGGAACCTCCTTCAGATTCTGTGTCTCCCTGTCTCTCTGCCCCTCCCCTGCTTGTGCTGTGTATCTCTCTCAAAAATGAATAAAAAGATTTTTAAAAAATTAAAAAAATATATAATTTGTTTTCTATTTTTCTCGAATAAACCTCTTTGGGTTCAAGTTACACTCTCGGAGGAGCCTTCTTTTCACATTAGCTCTGGCCCACAGAGAAACAGGTGACTGCCTTGCCATCGTTGGGGGGAAGGTTGGCCCCGTTAGCTCTGCTTTACACATGAGGAGTTTATATAAATTATCCGTAGCCAGCAAATGGTAGAACTGAAATTAGAAGCTACGTCTGTGTGACACCAAAAACTCCCATTATTTTTCCTGTGCGATGCTGAAGAAAGATAATCAGGATATATGAGTCACTAGCTTCAGCACTCTCCACCAAGCATTTTCCATATTATTAGAGTAACTCCCTCCCTTGAGAAATAAGGAGTAAGTAAGCAAGCAAATTCCTTGAGGAACACAAAATATTTAATTGCTATTCGTCACTTCTCTTACTCAGGACAAGATTAATTAACTCTGATCTTTTCATTTGCATGGGTCTAATGTAGATGGCTTAATAATTGCTTCTTTAAGAAGAGACTCTTCTGAGAAAATACCATGTGAATAAATCCGAACCTTCTTCACTCCTTCCTACTGCCTGAACTTGTTTTAGACAAAAGAAGTCTGTGATTAAAAAGAAAAAAAGCCAAACATTTAAAATCTGGTGGTGAAAACCCTTTTCATCATGCTTGCAGATACCATCAAAGTCCAAGAAATACTGCAGGGTTTTAAGATGTATATTTTTGAGCTTGATGTAAATGACAGGATCTCAAGCTGCAGTGTGACTCCAGGCCCAAACTAGAGACAGTTCCCAAATTCCTTCAAGTTACACCAAGGAAGAAGCATTGCACATAGGCTGTTGATTTATCAAAAACTCAATTTTCCATGACAAGCTCCATTGAAGACTGAGGAAAGTCAATAGCCAGGAGTTCACATCACCTTGGACAGCGGCTAGAAGATGGGACAATAAAGAGACCATAAACTCTGATAAGCAGTGATTTACCAATTAGATGTGAGAAAAATAAAGAATAATTAAAATGACAAAATACCATGAGTCATTAAGGGTTAGCCTAATTAAATAATAGCCCAATGTAAACCGGAGATTTATGATCTACCAGCTGCACAATGTGGGTTTATCAAAATAATGAAAATTGACATACACTTTATACACAGCCTATCGTTAGCTGCCTTTTTCAACATCTATTTGGAGGTCACCTAGGGAAATATGCCTCCAACCTTAACTAGTTACTAGATTCTTTCTGCTGTAACCCAGTCCTCAATGGAACTTGTATTGCCTCGTCCTGCCTGATGGACAGAATAGTGACTTTTCTAGCCTAGTCTTATGGCTTTCCTCTACCGCAGGCTGCCTTTGTATGTTTGGCTTGCTCATTCATGTTCCCCAACAGTGTTAACATTTGGATGCTTCTTTTGGCAAAATATCTAGAGCAGCAAGGCCCCAAGTGTTGCCCTCTGGGGCCCTTTGGAAGGCTGTGGATTGGGTGGGATCCCTGCTCATCACTGGTGCTGCACACTCTTGGCACATCGCATCGGCCAGATGGACTTACATATGGACACATAGTCATTGACCACATCAGTCAGTGACTTGAGCGAGCAGATAGCAGCTTTAACATATATTATGCCTCTGCTCAAAAACAGCCTCTGCTCCTCTTCCTCTGTCCTTCTAGGCTTCTGATTTCCTAAGGCCTAGGGGCACATGGGGTTGCATGCAATATGACCTCTATCAGTACAGCCTGAACATCCACCATTTGAAGGTCCTGTTCTGTTTGTTATTTATTATTCATCTTACATGTTTTAAACTATCTATTTCCATATCAGCTTCACTCTTAGCACTTGTGCTAGCCCAAGTACCAGTGACTTCAGGTCTTTTTAGCAATGCTAGCTGTTGTTCCATTCTTCTTACACCATTTAGCTGCTTGACAAGCTGATTGTGTCCTCTTTGATATGACAAATGTGAAGTTATGATCCCACCCAGGGTATTTAGATCATTCCAGGTGGTGGCAACACTTTTGAGAAGACTGCTACCTCCAGTCATTCTGATCAATTATCTGAAATAGCAATGTGGTAATGAGTGCCAGGCCCCTGTCTGGCAAATCTCATCCTACCCTTGAGTCTGGTACAGGTCATACCCATCTCTTGGCTGTCTCTTTGGGACCTGGATGAGGGTGAAGAACTAGATGGTACCACTTGACTGGTGCGTTCTATTTCAAGTGCTGCAGAATTTGGTACCCAGAAGTATAAGCTCCCCAGTAATACCACCCATGTGCATAAATGGTTAGAGTGTTCTGAACAGTCACTAAAAACCAGGTAGCAAACCTATTAAGGCAGTTTTGCCAATTGGTTCCTACCTAGACACAGCCTTAATAACTACACTTTCCAAAGACTTTGCAAATGTCATCTTGTTCATTCAGGTTGTTGAGAACTCTCTCCTTCTCTTAATCTCTAGCTCCTTTTATGGACCTACAGGTTTGTGTTGATTCTCCTGTGATGAAAAAAAAATCTGATGAAATTTTAGTATATAAAAGCAAGTTAGGGGCGCCTGTGTGGCTCAGTCGGTTGTACGGCCGACTTTGGCTCAGGTCATGATCTTGCGGTCTGTGAGTTTGAGCCCCGCGTCGGGCTCCTTGCTGACTGCTTGGAGCCTGGAGCCTGCTTCAAATTCTGTGTCTCCCTCTCTCTCTGCCCCTTCCCCATTCGCACTCTGCCTCTCTCTTTCAAAAATGAATAAATGTTAAAAAAAAATAAATAAAAGCAAGTTAGTAGCAGAATAATCTAACATGTCCATTTTAATATGCCAGACATTGTGCTAGATTCTTGGTATACTCTGGTGAATAAAACATAGTCCCTTCTGTCTTGGAGATTATAGTCTACTGGGTAAGATAGACAATGAATAGATAAGCAAACAAATAGTTAAAATTGATCAAAGTATATAGGTAAAGCACATAAAATAATACCTGGAACATAGTGTTTAATAAGTGAAACTTATTATTCCTGTTGGTAATAACTATGATATAATAACAATTATGTAATTGTTATTGTACATAGCATAATGTTATTATATTATATATCATTATACAAGATAGTGGGTATTCTAGTGATCTGTTGTTGAATAACCAATCAATGTAAAATTTAGTGGCTTTAAACAATAACTACCACCATTTATTTTGCTTATATCTGTAATTTGGGCAGAGCTCAGTGGCATCACTTGGGGCATCTCAATTAGAAATTGGAGGATTGTCTTCCAAGATGGCTCCCTCACATGACTAGCAAGCTCTGTTAGCAGTTACCTAGGAGCTCAACCAAGGCTGCTGGCTGGAGGCTACATTTCTCTCCATATAGGTCTTATAATGGGGCTGCTCGAGTTTCCTCACTATGTAGAGGCTGGGTTCCAAGAGTATTTCAAGTTTCAGAAAGTGGAATCTATCCTTAACACCCTTGACCTGGAAACTTCCACCATATTCTATTGGTCAAGCAGTCACAGAGCCTGCCCAGTTTTAAGAGGAGAGGCCATAGACCCTTCTTCTTAATGGGAGGAGGGTCAAAGAATTTGCAGCTGTCTTTAACCTAGCACAGTGGGTTAAAAACGCAACCTCTAAAATGTGTCCATTTCTTTTCACAAAATACCAGCTTATTTGGCTATAGTGTATACTTAAAAGCAATTTCTTATTTCATTTTGGGTTCTTGGTTGAGATAGGTGGAATAGATGGTGTTGCCATCACTCCACAGGCAATTGAGGCAGAGGGATTTTGAATTGCATAAGGTAATAGCCATACTGTAGAAAATGTAGGGAGCTTTGCTTCCTTGCAGGCCCCAGATGCTTCCCACAGTTTTGTACAGCTTGTGATTGGGCTTTGACTAGTCATACACACTGGCCTGTGACTCTAAAAGAACGTAATTTTAGTGGTCATAGCAGTGCACCACTGGTACCCAAGTTTTATGATATCCAGCTGCAGAATGCATCATCATGTTTCTGAGGCCTAACTTATTGAGATCATTGTTCAATTCTGGTGTACCATCTGTTGTCCGGGTCTTCCTAAGTGATTTTCTGGGCTGTCTTCCCTTTTCACTGGGAATGGAAGGAGTTGTTAAAAGCCCAGTACATTCTTTACCGCATTGTAAAGCCATCAGGACTTAATTAGGGAAAAATTCTTCAGCAACAATTGATTTGTTCAACTATCATTCAATTTGAAGTACTCTCTTTTTATTAAAAAATACTTGAAAGTTGTTGGATGCCAGCTTTGGATTTTTTGAGTGTGTCTCCATCTTTTTTACATCCTGTCCTTAGCAAATTTTCAATAACTAGATTGTAGTTTGAAAACTACTTCTGGTTAGAATTTGTTAGAAACTTCCATTTAACACTGATTCTTGTTAGGTATCTGTAGATTCTGATAGGTAAGCTAAAAAAAACAGTTGATTAAACTTAGTAGCTTAGAGTTTTCAGAAAGTGTTCTAAACCATTGCTCAGCATCTAGGCCTTTGGAAAATCAACTTCGTGTTTGTCTCTAGTTCCTTTCCCCTGAAGTTTTAGCCTCTTTTGTATGTAGAGAAAAGTTGGAACCATATGTTTCTGATTCATTTGTAACTAAGATTTAGAGTTAGCTCATGAAGCTATTGTTTTGTAAGAACATGTACTTTAAAGTTGTATGTAATCCATTTTAAGTCCTTTCTCTTCTTTAAACAAGGGAACATTTCTTTGCCAAACTTGACCTCAAAATAAAAAATTTGTTTGTTTCAAGATGCTGGAGCCACTGACAGTATTTAGGGTGTTGCCCCAAACTCCGACAGTCTCTGCGTTTGCCTCAGAATCAGTTCAGATAAAGATTTGTGAGCCTGTCTTTGGATCACTGGGCAGTGCTTGACCAGTTTGCAGTCAAAGTGTCCCAGGAGCTAAAGGACATCAATTTACCTAGCTATGCACTTACCTAACTATTGCAAATATTTAGAAGCTAGAAGAATAATAGTTGCACATGGAAAGATGAGTACCTTTGTAAAGGCCAAGAAAGAAATAGTTTGTATGGATCAAATGTACATCACAATATAAAGGAAACAAGAAAATGGAAACTTTGAGAAACTAAATCACTGGACTAGAACCAGCAGAGAAGTGGTGAGGGGGAGGTGAGAAATGGAGGTGAGTAATGGATAGAACAG
Source organism: Panthera onca (assembly GCF_046562875.1). NCBI lineage: Eukaryota > Metazoa > Chordata > Mammalia > Carnivora > Felidae > Panthera > Panthera onca. Next base: position 55,348,307 of record NC_138341.1, read on the forward strand.
TGGTTCTAAACCTGGCTGATGATCAGACTCACCTGGATAAACACCTGTTTTACAAGTATAGCTTCCTGGGTCTCAGGGTGGGTAAGTTTGGGCATCTGTATTTTTTTAAATGTTTATTTATTTATTTATTGAGAGAAAGAGATCAGGGGAGGGGCAAAGAGAATCCAAGCAGGCTCTGCACTATCAGCACAGAACCTGATGCGGGACTCCATCCCATGAACCATTAGATCATGACCTGAACCAAAATCAAGAGTTGAATGCTTAACTGACAGAACCACTCAGGCGCCCCAGGTGTCTGTATTTTTAAAAGCTCCTCAAGTGATTCTAATAATCAGCCTGGTTATTGGAAATAATTTGAGAACTCTACACACACACACACACACACACACACACACACACACACCCATGAATGCACAATTGTAGAGAGGAAATTAAAGTCCAATCTGGGCCATAACACTCTATTCTTATGCCCTGAAATCTGACTGTGCTCTACCTCAGACTGTAGGAAAAGATGTTAGGTAAATCAGCAGCTTTCCTTCTGCATTCTTTTACACAATACAGAATATTTCTTCCACCAGGTCTCAAACCAAGGCCTAAGGTGAGAGAAAAAAACAACATAGATGGCTATAAGATCTGTAACTGTAGAGAAGTGTTTACTTGGCATTCATTTCATCTTTTATTTCCAGCTTACAACTTTACTGTATACTTAATGAAAATCCAGTGTCATCCCTGGGGCATTGACAGATGCTTAAATCCTTTAAAGTAGGATTATATTATGTACATTTTATTGCCTTTCAGGATCTTGTTAGTGCCCTCAATGGAATTTCTCCTTGCCCAAATGGAGTTGAATAAACACGTTGATGATTTCTCCAAATCCACTGAGTAAAGCAGAGCCCTGAGATGGTAAATTTGTAATACCAAATTGCCTGTCCAGTCAGGGCAGTGCCTTCCCAATGTCTGCCTTGAGGAACACCCAGCATCAGGATTGATTGTCTCAGATAATGTTTGGGAATGGGTCCAACTTGGTTTCAGCAATTAAATTCCCCAGGTAAAAAGCTCTTCTTATAATTTTACTAGACTAGCATTTTCAACAGCTATTAATGAGCCAAGTACTGTGCAATTTTATAAATGAAGGGATTCAGGCTATCATTATGTATAAATCCTCCCCAAATTACCTGTTCTAGTCAGAAGGCATGATCTGGAAAAAGAAACGATAATGTTTTGGAAAATGATGACATTCTGTAAATAAAATCTGGCAGCAAAAGTTCTTAGAAAAACTAATGCTCGAGTCAACATGCCTCAATTTATTGCTACATGAATCAGAAATTAATTTTTCTGCAATCATTCTTATACTTCTGAACTGTGACATCGTTAACAGAGTCTGAACACTCAAAGGTACCTAGACTCTTAATACAATAAGCCAAAATTAATATAAATGGTTGAAGAGGGTAGTAAACTAGTTTTCTTGAAATTTTCCGGAAAATTGAGTTTACAGTGACTAGAATGTATGAGACTGCCAAAAGGTATGGAGGTTAGGGGATGGGAGAAGTGGAATTATCATGATTTTCATGTCCATAGGGGCTTTTATGTTCCCTGGGTAATAACAAACACCAAATACTGAAAGTATATATTGGCCAGGAAATATTATTGCTGGAACTGTTTTGCATATAGCTTCTTTACAACATTACTGTCTCCATCTTTAAGGAGTGGTACATGCTCTGAATCGGCTTCTGGAGTCCTTTCCAACCCATTTCTACCTTTGTTTTCTAACCATCCAACCAAATATCGGAGAGGTATGAAAACATCTAAGTGTCCCGTTTAGGAAAATGTAGCTGCTATTGATGTTGTTTGGCAAAACACCTTGATGGGATATTTTGGCTATGAAAAGTTAGGCCCCAAGTCAGGGTGTAGAGGAAGGATGCAAAATAAGGGGATGCTGAGTTGCTCGTATGTGAAAATATGTGGAAACTTTTTAGTATGAGCAGCCTGAGAGAGGCAATGAGGGACACAGAAAATTTGGAAGCATTGAGCTGCAAGGAGATCAAGGGAGAGAGGGTGCATAGCAACATGTTGGATGTTGGGGCTGGCAGGGGTTATTGGCTAGGAATTTTCATAATAGCAATTTGATATTACATTTTAAATATTGCTGCACTATTCAGTGCTGGAACATAAGCGCCATGAGGTACCACTGGACTTCAGTAGAGTCAGCTATACATTGCTCCTTGTGTTGGTTGTCACTTGGTAGAAGAATTAAAAGGATTTGGGCCTGAATTCCACATCAGGGTCAACCTAGAGTGGTGAGAAGATTGTCACAGGAGATGGACGCTAGATAGAGAGTCAGAATTCAGATGAAGCAGAATATTGGAGTAGGAGGAAATTAAGAGACAACTAAGCCTCTGAGACTTTTCTACTCTTGTCCTGTTGCCATGTATCTCATAGGGCCCGCTAGAATAATCTCTCAACTGGTCTTGCTATTCTCCCTCTTCCCCTGTTATAGTTTATTCTCCATAACAGCATTTGGGGGAACTTTTAAAATGTAAATTAGCAGACGGTAGAATAGGAGTTTTCTAGAACATAGATTTTGACAGTCATCTACAGAAGAGACTACTTTTGTGGGAGTCCAGTAGTCTAGGGGAAGAACTGGAGCAAAAAATCCAAGATAGATGCATTGAGGATGTTAAGAAGAAAAGATAAAGAGAAGATAAAGTTTCACTTTATTCTTGCTACCCCATCTCCAAAGCACCACAGTTCAGTGCCAAGACAAATTCCCTTAACCTTTGATTTCTACCACAGGGCAAAATGAGAGCATAGTGAATGAATGCCCAGCTTCTCTAGCCAGGCAGGATGCTGCCCAAGAGACCCTTTTTTTCTTGCCCCACCCAGAATACTTAGGCAGTGGGAATAGCTAAAGGGTTGGGAGGGGCCACCAGGACTCAGAACTCACCAAAGGACCATGGATCTTACTAACCTGCTTTGTGGATGCTATCAGGAAGCTGCCCACAGCTGCTTGGGACTAGCATCAGTGGACCTCCCTCCCAGCTGGCTCACAGTCACCCCTAATGCTCTGCATGTTTTACCCACCTCCCAAGGTTGGCTCCCTAGGTGTGCCCCTGCAGACAGTGAGAGCAAGCCTTTATAGATGGCTTGTGAGCACGTACAGAAAGTTGGACCAACTCTCTGGGACAGGAGAAGGCACATAAACTTGAACAATTCAGGGAACTACCCTTCAGAGTCTCTTGGAACCAGTATGGCTTTGCAGGATTAAAAGAAGGCATACAGTCTTAGGACTTCCCCTCAAAGACAGAACAAAAGGTGTGGACACTATAAAAACAAGAAACAAACAAACTATAGGCCAGTATGACTGATAAATATAGACGTAAAAATCCTCAACAAAATACCAGCAAAATGCCTTCAATAGCACATTAAATGGATCATACACCATGATTCAAGTGGGATTTATCCATGGGATATAAAGATGGCTCAACATATGCAAATTGATAAATGCAATACACCATATTAACAGAATGAAGGATAAAAATCATACAGTCATCTCAGTATGTACATAAAAAGCATTTGACACAATGCAGTATTCTTTCATAATAAATACTCTTGGTGATTTGGGTATAAAAGCGATGTCCTCAATGTAATAAAGAAAATATAAGACAAGCCCACTGCTAGCATCATAGTCAGTGGACAAGAGCTGAAGGCTTTACCTCCAAGATGAAGAACAAGGTACCACTCAGCTCAGAAGAGTGGCCTACTCTTACCACTTCTATTCCACATGGTACTGGAAGACTAACAGGATCAATTAGTTAGGGAGGGGGAAAAAAAGATGTCCAATTTGGAAATGAAGAGTAAAATTGTCTCTGTTTGCAGAAAATCCTAGAGACTTCACCAAAAAACTGTTAGAACTAACAAATGAATTCAGAAAAGTTGCAGGATATAAAATCAACATACAGAAGTCAGTGAGTGGCATCTCTGTACACTAACAACAAAATATCCCCCCCAAAATAATTAAGAAAACAATTGCTTTTGGAGTGCCTGGGTGGCTCGGTTGAGTGTCCAACTCTTGATTTCAGCTCAGGTCATGATCTCAGGGTTGTGGGATCGAGCCCTGCATCAGGCTCCATGCTCAATCATGCTCCCCTCTCCCCTGCTTGCATGTTCTCTCTCTAAAAGAAAAACAGAAAAAAGAAAAGAAAAAATAAAACAATTTCTTTTACAACAGCATCAAAAAGAATAGGAAAATTTAAGGAAGTGAAAGATCTGTATATATAAAAAGTTGATGAAAGAAACTGAAAAATACACAAATAAATGGAAAGATATCCTGTGTTCACGGATCAGAAGAGTTAATGTTGGTAAAATGTCCATACTACCCAAAGCAATCTCTATCAAAATTCCAGTGACATTTTCTCTGAAATAGAAAAAATAATCCTGAACTTCATATGAAACTACAAAAGATCCCAAATAGCTAAAGCAATCTTGAGCAAGAACAGAGCTGGAGGTGTCAGATTTCTTTATTTCAAATTATATTACAAAGCTACAGTAATGAAAACAGTATGGTACTGGTATATAAATATAGACACATAGACCAATGGAGTGTAAGACAACATCCAGAAATAAACCCATGCATATATGGTCAACTAATCTTCAACAGAGGCACTAAGAATACACAACGGGCAAAGGATAGGCTCTAGTAAATGGTGTTGGGAAACTGGATATCCACATGCAAAAGAATGAAATTGGACCCTTATCTTATATCATACACAAAAATCAACTCAAAAGGGTAAAGTCTTAACTGTAAGACTTGAAACTATAAAACTCCTATAAGAAAACATAGTGGGAAAAGCTCCTTAAAAATGCTTGATGGGACACCTGGGTGGCTCTATCGGTTAAGCAGCCAACTTTGGCTCAGGTCATGATCTCATGGTTTGTGGGTTCAAGCCCCATGTTGGGCTCTGTGCTGACAGCTCAGAGCCTGGAGCCTGCTTTGGATTCTGCCCATCTCTCTGCCTCTCCCCTGTTCATACTCTGTCTCCCTCAAAAATAAACAAACATTAAAAACATTAAAAAAATTTTTTTAATGCTTGACAGCAAGTGTCTAGCAATGATTTGTTTGCATGTCACACTGAAAACACGGGAAACAAAAGCAAAAATAAAGAAGTGGGACTATGTCAAGCTAAAAAGTTTCTGCACAGCAAAAGAAACCCATCAACAAAATGAAAAAGCAACCTTCAGAATATGAGAAAATATTTGCATACCATATATCTGATAAGGGGTTAATACCCCAAATGCAATGCCATACAAAACTCAATACAGGACTCATACAATGCAATAGCAAAAACAACAAATAACCCAATTTTTAAAATGGGCAAAAAGCCTGACTAGACATTTTTCCAAAAAAGACATAAAAATGACCAACAGGTGTATGAAAAGGTGCTCAACACCACTAATCACAGGGAAATACAAATTAAAACCACAGTGAGATACCACCTCACACCCATTGGCTATTATCAAAAAGTCAAAAGATAACAAGTGTTTGTAAGGATCCAGAGAAAAGGCCACTTTTATACACTTCTGGTGGGAATACAAACTGGTATAGCTATTACAGAAACTAGTATGGATATTCCTTAAAAAAAATTAAAAATAGGACTACCATTGATCCAGCAATCTCATTTCTGGGCATGTATCCAAAAGAAATGAAATCAGTATCTCTAAGAGATATTTGCACTCCTATTTATTGAAGCATTATTGACAAAAGCCAAAATGTGGAAATAATTGGAGTGTCTGTCTAAGGATGAATGGATAAAGAAAATGTGGTATGTATTACACAATGAATACTATTCAGCCTTTAAAAAGAAGGAAGTACTGCCATTTGAGACAACATGGATGGACCTTGAGGGCATTATGCTAAGTAAGCCAGATACAAAAAAACATGTTCTCATTTATATGTGAAATAAAAAAAAATTGAACTCATAGTAACAGAGAGTAGGATGATGGTAGAGCATGGGGCTGGGGGATATGGGGAGATGCTGATAAAAATACACAAACTTTCAGTTATAAGAGGAATAAGTTCTGGAAACCTAATATATAGCATGGTAACTATAGTTAATAATAATGTATTATATACTTGAAATTTGCTAAGAAAATAGATTCTAAGTGTTCACACATACACACACACACACACACACACACACACAAATGGTAACCATGTGAGATGAGGTGATAGACATGTGAGTTAGCCACTTGTGTTGATGATTTCACAATGTATACATATATCAAAATATCAGGTACACAGTTTTCACTTGTCAGTCATACCTCATGAAGGCTGGTGACAAAATGTAACTCAGATCATGATTATTTCCCATTCTTTTTAGAATAAAGTCCACATTATCTGTCTTGGTCTTAAAGATCCTGTGTGACCGGGCTCATGGCTAACCCTCTGGTCTTGTCTCTTCCACCCTCTACCTCCCTCCTGATTGCCTACACTGGCTTCCCAGTCATTTATCCAACATTTTAAGGCCCTTACCATCTCAGGGTTATATACTTTGTGTCCTGTCTGCCTGGTATGTTCTTTGTCCAGATTCTGGAATAGCTGGTTCCCAAACATCTTTCAGATCTTAGCTTGTATGTCATCTTTGCAAAGAAAGCTTCTTTGATCTTGTTTGTTTGTTTGTTTGTTTGTTTTAGAGAGCACAAGCAGGGGAAAGGGGCAGAGGGACAGAGATAGAGAATCTTAACCATGCTCCATGCTCAGTGCGGAGCCTGATGTGGGGCTTGATCCCACAACCCTGGGATTTTGACCTGAGCCAAAAAGGAGTCAGATGGTCAACTGACTGAGCGACTTAGGCACCCCTGATCATCTTACTTATAATACTTTCCCCTCAACCCCTGATTGTCTATTCTTTACTCTGCTTCATTTTTCTTTATAGCACGCACTTTCCATCACCTTCAAGTTTTATTTATTTGTTTATTTACTATCAGTCACTCTGTGCGTGGCAACCTCTAAATTGGCCCCCAGTGGTCCCTGTCTTCTGGTTTAGGATCTTGTGCAAATTCCTCTATCTCAAGTATCAGCTGGAGCTGGACCTAGTAACTCCTTTCTAATGACTATAATTCAGCAAAAGTGATGGGATTAGGTTACAAAAAGACTGTGACTTCCATTGTGCCTTCTCTTACCCTTTCTCACTGCCTCTCTGGGAGTCACTGCTCTGAGGCAGCAAACTGCCATGTTATGAGCAGCCTATGGAGAGGCCCAGGTGGCAAGGAACCAATGCCTTTGCCAACAGCCAGCAAGGACCTGAGACTTATAAACAGCCACATGAATGAACCTGGAACCAGATCCTCTTCCAGTTGGGTCTTGAGATGACTACAAGCTCCAGCTGACACTTTGTGGCCTTGAGTCCGAGTCCCCAGCTAAGCCACACCCTGAGACAGAGGCCCCAGCTAACCCTTAGAAACTATGAACTAATAAATGAATATTGTTTGAAGTCACTAGGTTTTGGAGTAATTTGTTACATAGCAATTAATAACTAACAGCTCTGCAGGAATGTAATCCCAATGGGAGAAGGGACTTAATCTCTCTTGTTTTGTACTCTCTGCTAAGAAGGTAGAATGCCTGGCATACAGAGACACTCAATGAACTTTGAGCTTAAATGACTAATTAATGTTAGGGTGGAGTGGAAGACACTGGGTTTCTCAAAAGAAGTGGATAAAGGCCCAAGCCAATATTGATGTTTAAAGCTAAGGCTGTTCTTAAGGTCAAAGGTGACTCCAGAAGTCTCAGGAGAACTCAAGTAACAGACATTCTGATAATGCTAGGCTCATAGTAGTAATCTTTTGATGGCAATTATTGATGCTGGTCTGTGTTGCTTAGCAAAACTTCACTGAGTGCCTGGACAGGCTGCAGCAGAAGGTGAGGGGGGTTGGCGGGGAAACATTATTTGGTCACTGTATGCATGTGGAAGAATGACTCAAACTTCCCACACTTTCCTCATCTGTAATGACCTCACAGGGCTGTTGGTAATACATAGAATAAAATACATAGTGGGATATGGTTTATTCTCAATAAATTATGGCCTCTTTCTCCTCAGGGAGCTTATTATATAAGGAGATAAGATTCACACATAAGAAAGATAACTAACATGGGGTATAGTGTTTATAATGTTAAGTATCTGATATTTTTGAGGCAGGAGTTATAAGGGAATAATTAAATATTTTCTGGTTCTTCCTTCTGTAGTGTGAGGTCTTGAGTATATTTTTGTCACTTGAGAATACCAACATTAATTTTTCCTCATTAATGTTTTTAGCATTAATTAGAAAAAAAGGCTGCTGAAAATGGTGAAAACTCACAAGGACCTACAAAAATGTAGTAGGGAGAAATGATAAGAGTATAAGAGATAAACTCCTACTACTGATTACATCACAGGGATGATTTCATGTGTTTGGAGGAAAAAATCACTGTTCTTAAAGTCTAGCATCCATTTCTAGGAAAGACAGAGCAGGATCTCTCAATTCATACCTCTACAGGAAGAATCACATTGAAAATAATGATTTCCTTCTAATGATTTTCTCTAGATTATGTGAATTTCTTGGGAGTCTAAGGAAAACTAATTGTAATAGTAATAATAATAAAGGTTTTTTTTTTCCTTTTGCTATGTACTGACTAATATTCAGATTATGAGCAGCTCTTTGGGAAGGTAAGGGGAGAGAATAGATGTGAAATCATTTCAGAAATTTCCAGCTTTCCAAAAGAAATTTTACTTTAAAGGAAAATAACAGCATAATAGGAACCACATTGAAATCAGCACAACCGCTACTATTGAGAAAAAGTGACCATGGCTGTCTACACATACAGGGAGGTCATTCAGGCTGGTTCAAAAATTCCTTTTTCCATAGTGGTCTGTGTGTCCACATGGTGACAAATGGCTCAAGCAGGGCTTTTGAGGTGTTGGCACCACCAGTGAGTGCCAGATGGAATGTGGTGAAAGTTCTGATTTGTACCTTTCAGACCAGAAGTACTTGCCAAAATGGATGGGTCCTCCTGGCCGCCTTGTGTAAGTACGGCCACAGGTATTCAGCTGAAACCTGTGGGTGAGAAAGACATAAACTGGTGCCATAAATTTGTCCGGGCAGGAAGTCATAGCCCATTCAGTAAATGGTAAACCCAATGACCCAAAAGAACAAAGGAGTCTCTTTTCATCAGAATGATCAGGCTCATTCAACAAATATTTATTGAGCACCTACTGTCTGCCACACATAATAGAGACTGACAAATTCTCTTAATTAAAGAGTGACTGAAGTGGGGGAACAAAATCTCAAATCACCTGGGATGGTATGAACCTAACTGTGCACTTCAATCCAATGGAATGGAAGGGCCAGGGTCCTGGGGACAGGCCTATAATCAGAATATTGTGGCACCCATTCTGCCCACAGACTCTTGGGGTGCAGCTTTTTGAAAAAAAAATTTAATGTTTATTTATTTTTGAGAGAGAGAGACAGACAGTGAGCAGGAGAGGGGCAGAGAGAGGGGGAGATACAGAATTCCAAGTAGGCTCCAGTCTCTGAGCTAACAGCAGAGAGCCTGACGCGGGGCTCAAACCCACAAACCATGAGATCATGATACTTGATGATCATAAGATTGGACGCTTAACCAACTGAGCTATTCAGGTGCCCTGGGGGTTACAGCTTTTTAGGGTGAGTTTTCTGCCTCCACTTGCTCAGGCCAAGACCCTTCATGTTTTGGAGGAAATACAGATTTTGCCATGGCATTTCACAAACCAGCCACTGGTCTCAATGACATCACTTCTAAACTGAAATCTGAATTTCATCTCCTTGAGTTTATATTTTTGGGTAGCAACTGTTGGCTCATAAAGCTAAAAGGATGTTGAGACTTAATTTACTCACCACACTCTGGCTTACACTAGTCTAAAAAGATGAAAATATTTCCTATTACAGAAGATCTTCTTAGGAGAAGAGGCCATTGGGTCTTATAGTAATATATTGTCATGTTTTGTTACCTTCACAGTTAGCTATTTTTATCATATTTTTTTTAATTTTTGATTTTTTTAGGGAGAAAGAGTGTGTGAGCAGGGCGGAGAGAGAGAAGGAGAGAGAGAGAGAATCCCAAACAAGCTCTCCACCCTCCATGCAGAGCCCAACACGGGGCTTGATCCCACAACCCTGAGATCAAGACACAAGCTGAAACCAAGATTGGGACGCTCAACTGACTGAGCCACCCAGATGCCCCTAATTTTATCATATTTAACCTAAGTTCCTCAGCAGCATTTTATATCTATTTTAAGATATCCTCCTCTGGGATAGTTGAGTATTAGTTGATCACAAGCCTCATGATAAGAGTTATTTGTCACCTCAAGGTTTTTCAGATCCAACTTCTCCTAATTCTTTCTTGGTAACACTAGTGCTTGTAAATGAGCATGCTGAATGGGGTCCCCAAAACAATGATGATACTGAGCTTTTACTATGTACCAGACATTGAGCTAAGTGTTTTATTCAGTTTATCTCAATAGCTCCTCACAACAACCCTTTTGAGGTAGGTTCCAATCATTTCCCCCTTTTGTCAATAAGAAACCTGAGGCTTTTAGAGAAGTCTGTAGTTTGTACAAGACCACAGCTAGGAAGTGGTGGAGGTAGGATGTGAATATATAACGGTGACACAGTTACCCAATTAGTCATGGAAATAAGACTGCCTACCTTCTATGCTAATAGATCCAAGTATCAGGGCGCCTGGGTGGCTCAGTCGGTTGAGCGTCTGACTTCAGCTCAGGTCATGATCTCACAGTCCGTGAGTTCGAGCCCCGCGTCGAGCTCTGTGTTGACAACTCAGAGCCTGGGGCCTGCTTCGGATTCTGTGTCTTCCTCTCTCTCAGTCCCTCCCCCGCTCATGCTCTGTCTCTCTCTCTCTCTCTCTTTCTCTCTCTCTCTCTCAAAAAAACAAACGTTAAAAAAAATAGATCCGAGTACTAAATTGAGTGTTAATTCAGCAATATGCCACTTTTAAAAATAAATTTGTTCATGTTGTCTAATGCCTATCTGTCACTCAAGTGTTTGTAAAATCAGGGGATTTTTTTCCCCCAGATTCTTGCTTTTTCCAATTAAGCTCTTTTTTAAACCTTTGTTTAATCTTCAACTTCAGATCCACAAAAATAATGGCTGGTGATCCATCTAATACTTTTACTATTTTCTTTGGACATATAAGTCTTTATACTTCTCTATTTAAGCCAGAAGTTCTCACTCAATCTTGTCCGCGCATTGGAAACAGAAGAACTTCCAAAGATCCTGATGCAAGGGGTCACACCCAAAACCAATTAAATTAGAATCTCAGTGGGGGAAAGCCAGGTGATTACAATGAGCATCCAAAGTTAAAACCCTAATTTAAAAAAAAATTCTTCCCTGGGTATTTCCTATATACCCATTTCACCTGTGGCCTGCTCTGGCTTTTGCTCATCTAGCTAGGACTATGAGTTGGTCAATTCGAGACTCATTTCCGAACGCCATTGCATTACCTGCCTGTAATATAGAGGCTGAAGAAGCTAAATAATCTCTTTTCCAGACTACCTTGAAGGTGGAGGAGCTATATGATGCAGTTCTGGCCAATGACAAGAAGGTGACAGTCTGTTGAGGGCTTCTGGGAAGCCCGTACATCCATCCAGGTGCTTCTAATAATAAGTTTGTCAGTTCAAGTAGTTGAATTTTTCCCTTTCTATCTGGATGTTTGTTCTTTATCTGAATATTTCATAGACATGAACTGAGCATGTGACTTGAATCACAGGTAATCACAGGGAAATCGGGAAAATTTGATCTCTTCTTATTGATGCCTTAGTCTCTTTTTCCACACAGAGACCTTGGAGTTCATGACAAAAGTGTCTTACAGAGAAAGTAAAGGCTAAGGAATTTGAGAACCCTAAGGTCTACTTTGAAATTCTCTGAGGAGGTGGAATTTCCATGTTGGACATATGATATTTATAGGAAGAAACCAAAGGGATTATATAGGTGGTATAGAGTTTCAAGGTAGCAAACATGGAGTCTGAGCCTGTATATTTATAATGTGTGTGTGCGTGGATGTATGTGATATGTTTGCTATTTTTTGTGCAACTTTTTAGTCAAGTATAATGTACATACAAAAAAGTGCATATATTGGGGCCCCTGTGTGGGTCAGTTGGTTAAGCATCTGACTCTTGATTTTGGTTCAGGTTATAGTATCACGGTTTGTGGGATCAAGTCCCAAGTCGGGCTTTGCACTGACAGTGTGGAGCCTGCTTGGGATTCTCTCTGTCTCCCTCTCTCTGCCCCTCTCTTGCTCGTGTGATCTCTCTCTCTCAAAATAAATGAATAAACATTTTCTTAAAGTGCATATATTGAAAAAGAAAAGCCCAAAGAATGTTTAGAAACTAATGCATCTTTTAACCCAACACACAGGTCAAGAAACAGGACATTATCAGGATCCTAAGAGCCCCCTTGTTCTCCCTTCTAATGACTACTCCTTTTACCAAGAATAGCCACCAGGCTGCCATTTCTTTCCTTTTTTTTTTTTAAACCAGTGTGTGCAATTGCAAGGTCACCTCTTTTCCTGTTTTCACATGCTATTGAGATGGGAAAGTCAAACCTGTTCCATGGCATATTTAATTATGGGAAAATGAAAAGCAAGAAATAAAATCTAGACCAACAAAACAAAGATTTAAGTTGGTATCACTTTCCATATAATTGTGATGCCAGCAGAGACTCAATAAACATATCAGCATTGTTAAAATGATTTATCAGCCAAATAGTTGAATGTAAAATATTATCAATACAGGTGTCATCATTGATCTTTCTTGGGTCTCACTGCTGAAGAATGGGGCTGCTAGATGATTTCAACAAACAATCCTTGACAGGAAACCAAAGGCAACAAGGCACAGGGACAGACAGCTGACAAATGCAGTATAGGGCCATTAAAGCATGTGATGAATTTGCCAGGAAAGTATATATTTGTGCAAAAGGTGAGCTCATATCTCCCATAAATTTGTCAGCCGTGACACAGTGTTCTCCTGCTTGGCATGAGTAATGCCTTGCTATTTGCTGCCTTTGTCTGGCAAAAGCTCTATCAGTCACTCCAGGGTTATTTACAAAGAAACGTGTCTATCAGTTACAAGGACATGACTTTGCCGCTAAAAGATAACAAAAGAGGAAATCAGGCAGTGGCCTCTCAGCGAGGGATGCGTCTTTTCCAGACAAGCTCTGGACTGGAATGAATCAGATGGACGGCAATTGGCCGGGCTGGCCCTGTGCCTGGCATGACCAGCCTTAGTACATTTATCCACACTGATTAGATTAGAAATTATTAATAGGGGGCTACGGAGTAGAGCAAAAGGTCATTTAGAGTTTAATTCTGTTCTCAGATAACTTCATTTCGGCTGATGGGATTGTTATTGTAGGGGTTTTATATGTTTATAGGAAACAATATACTCAATAATGAAGTCGTGCCTCCTTCTGCAAGGTCAGGAAAGCTATTGTGTAGCTAGATTGAAGTCTTCACAATTGTGTTAATTAAGTAACAGTGATTGGGCTTGGTCTCCTCTTGAAATGCATTTAAGGGCCTAAAAGCTGCTGAGAATGTATTCTTTCAATATAAATATAGAGGAAAGCAAGTGAGACCAGAAAGCAGCCTGTGAGTGAGTAAACAGAAGAGCTGACACAAAGCTTTTACTTAAGGAAGACAGGAGCCTGGTTGGCACATGTAACTTCTTGCCTCATAAATACAAATGTCTTGTCAGTTTAGGATTAAATGTAACAGGTCCCTTTTTTCTTTACTCAATTCCTGATGAATCTGAAAGATGAAGTTATAGGATTTGATGTTGATGGCACATTATGTCTCATCAGTTATTTTACTCTCTCCCAGGCCTGCCTGTTTGGGGTAGATCAGAGTGCAGTAATAGCTACATCCTTCTCTGATAAAGGACCATTTCCTTGGTTTTGCTTTATAGACCCAGGGACATTAGTGACAAGGAGTTCAGCTCTGTCCTCCACTAAGAGTCAACTTTGGAAGGTTTATAACTCAGACATTGAAATTTGCTGGAGGTGGCTGCAAATTTGTTTGTTCCAAGAGACAAGAACTCTTCTAACCAGCTAAAAAAGAACTTGACTTTAAATGAAGAGTGGGCTCATGAAAAGCAGTCTTTTGTCATGTTTCTTAAAGACCACAGAAGACCTTTGGGTCCTGTTTATAAGCAAATAACCTTTCATTTCATTCCAGATGTAGTGACATCCCATGAAAGGGAACTTTGAGGTGAAACGTGATAACTGGTGATTGAGCCTTGTCTTTTCAAGTCTCTGCAACTCTCCCCATATGCAAGAAGACCACCACATCAAGACAGAACTTGGTTTTCCCAACAAGAGGACTGTCAAATGGAAATATCTTCATTAATATAGTCTTTTAAAAATACTACTAAAGCAGTAGTTCTTGACTAGGAATGATTTTGTCCCCCAGGGGACATTTGGCAATGCCTGGAGACATTTTTGATTATAACAACTCGAGTGCAGGGTTCTGCCAGCATCTAGTGAGTAGAGGTCAGAGATGCTGCTAAACATTCTACAATGCACAGATGAACACATACAACAAAGAATTACCTGGCCCAAAGTGTCAGGAATGCTAAGGTTGAGGCACCCTGCTCTAAAGAACCTGTAGAATCAATGAGGAATGAGAACTTACAAGAGATTACTCTGTCTGGGGAATGAGGCACCACAGTGTCTATTGAGGAAAAAAATCTATAGTTATGACATTATAAATAACATATTAGGATTTTAAAAATAAAAGATTTCTTTATTTATTTCTGAAACAGAGCATGAGTGAGGAAGGGGCAGAGAGAGAGGGAGACACAGAATCCAAAGCAGGCTTCAGGCTCCTAGCTGTCAGCACAGAGCCTGATGTGGGGCTCGAACTCGTAAACCGTGAGATCATGACCTGAGCTGAAGTCGGCTCAACTGACTGAGCCACCCAGGCACCCTGAAAAATAAAAGATTTCTTATAAAGCTACTCATTTCAATTAAAACTTAGGAGCTGGAAAAAAATGCCTTATTTCTGTTGTTGTTATATAAGAGGTGCCATATGGTTTTAGAGTTACTTGGTATGGGATAATGTCACACCTCAAAAGCTTTGTATGAAACATGCATGAAGTAGCATGATGCACTTGGAAAAGGGCTGAGCTGAGATTTCAGACATTTAAATGTTGCCCCACCACTTACTAAACATGACCCATCTGGGCCTCAGTTGCTGTTTCTGGCCACACACTGAAATTGCAAAGCTTGACATCATTATTTGGCTATTCCTTCTCCCTCAGCCCCAGTGATAGCCAAAACTGGGATTTCTCCTTAGTTTCCCAGGACTCATGGTCATCCCTTCCTTTATATTCCCACTGGCCTGACTTTAGTTTGAGTCCTTGTTACTTCACATCTGGCCTGTTACAGTAGCTTCCTAGATAGTATTCTCTCCTCAGATATATCCTACAAGATGCTGTCAGCTTGTCTGCTGAAACCATTACTTAGTTTTTGTCGCTTCTCTCAAATTCTTCCGTGGCTGTAAAGGAAAAGTCACCCTTGGTGTGACAACCCATCCCTCTCTGATCTGCTCAAGAACATTTTCCTAGAGCTTGCCCTAAGTGTTTTCTCTTTGCTGTCCATAACA
Source organism: Panthera onca (assembly GCF_046562875.1). NCBI lineage: Eukaryota > Metazoa > Chordata > Mammalia > Carnivora > Felidae > Panthera > Panthera onca. The sequence goes on from NC_138341.1 coordinate 55,363,986, forward strand.
TCTTTGCTGTCCATAACATCACTGTACTTAATGACTTCTTCATAAAGGCTTACACTAGATCAATAGTCTTCCGGGGATACCCTGTTCAGAAGCACCCTCCTGTCTTGCATGGTGCCTCCCCACTATTATCTCGATCTTCTTTCAAATCTGAAGTCCCACAGCCTCTCAGAAAGTTTCCTAAGATTTCCAGTGATCCTTCTTATATGTACTTACTGTTTGCAAAATGTATATAGTACCTACCATGTTTGACCTTTATGTACACTTTTCTTCTCCCTCCATTGATATCTTTCACCTCATTTCAACTATCCAAGGGTAAAGAGACGCAAACTGCCATGTTGAAGTAGGCCCTACATGGGTTTCCCTGTGAAAAGTAAAGAAATGCTTGGCACCATCCTCTGGATTCAGTGCATATTCATAATTGTCTAAAACTAAGACATTCTGGAAGATAGAGACATATTCATACATATAAATAAAAGTATAAAGTCTTTCCAGTTAGGCTGTAAGCCTCATCATTACAATCATAATCCTCAAAACTTTTGTGTCCTCTGAGCTTTGTCATGGAAGGCATCCAAAGAATGATTGAATGGCTGATTTTATTTTGCGTATGTTTTTCTATTTGAGAACGACCAGTGGTCAAATAAAAATAGTATCCAGACTTGGGAGATACTTTGGTTACTATAAAAACTACTTTGCATTAAAACAATTTTACAGTGTGTGTGTATGTGTGTGTGTGTGTTAGAAGATTTTTTATTTTTATATATATGATATATAAGATATGTATTAATATATATAAGAGAAACATCTCTGTTTACATATGCCTCTTGAGATCTAAGAATAAAAATTTTCTTGAGGGTCCCAGTTGACTTATTATACATTCCAAAGACAATGAATGGATTTCACTAGATTCCTAAACTTAAATGAAATTCTCAGATTTTGACATGGAATTGGAGATTATCCATGTTGATTCATTTTTTTTTTTAGCAAGCTGGCTGAGACATAGGCATAGTTTGTTGTTTTATGGCCACACGTGCATCAAAGTATTTTTTTCATCTTTTCCCTTTTGACATAAGCATGCTTGGGATATATATATATATATATATATATATATATATATATATATATATACATATACACACACACACATATAGCAATAGATTTTACTGGTATAGTTGTCTGCCTTGCTTTACCTATAAGGGTTTGTTTGCTCTCACCTCATTTGTAGGTCCCTAAACTTCTAATTTTTTAAGCATAAAAAGGATAGCATCTCTGTCTATATCCTGCAGTATTCACCGCAGTATTTCCAAGTCTCAGCTGTGATATTTTTTTGAAAAAGTGGATTGCTATAGTTATGTTTCCTCATTATTACTTGACTTGATCTCTCTTCAATCTATGCATGTAGTAATGTTATTCCCCTCAAACTAGAATGCCCACCTTTTAAAAGGGCAACATAGCTAAATGCAGTGGTTCTCAAAGTGTGATCCTTGGGACAGCAGCATCAGCATCATCTAGGAACTTGTTAGAAAGGTGGATTCTCAGATCCCATCTATTGAATCAGGAACTCTGGGGCTGGGACCAGCAACCTGGGTTTAAACAAGCCCTCCAGGGTATTCTTAATCAAGAATAAGTTTGAAAACTACTGGCTTAGTTGTTAAATGTACAAGCTCTGGACCAGACTGCCTGAATTTAAATCTTTAACTCTTGAGTCACATAACCTTCCTGTGCCTGTTTCCTCATCAATGAATGGGATAATAACATACCATCCACATATTGTTGTGGGGAGTTTAAATTGAGATAATACATGAGAAAAGTTTAGCAAGGCCTGGCACCTGCTGAGCACTTCATAAATTTTAGCTATTGTTGTTCAGATTTTGCCCATTCTCAAATGTTAGAATACTTCTTCCTCTTGGTCATATTTCCTGCCTTTGCTGAGCTGGCCCCTTCCCCTCTCTTGGATGCCCTTGCCACTTCTCTTTCCCTCTTCAGATGTTGCCAAGCTAGGGGTAGTGGATGCATATATTTTTCTGCAAATACTTATCTCCCCTTTACGAACATTTTTTTTCTTCAAAAACAGTGATGAGCAAACATAGAGAAAAGTACAACACATTTAAATTTTTCTTAGGTCTGTTTTCTATTTTAACTATAATATAATTTCCTTATGGCCCACATGATTTTTTTTTTCAGACCTTAGGAATGTGAACCGGTACTTATTTTCATGACTTGTGTAATTGATATGTGGATGGATGGGAATGTGTTTTTGCCCTGTCTTCAGTGATGAATCATTCTTGTTTGTTCTAGATGCTTCTGGACTTGTTATCCTGTGTCATTTCTAACCGGTGCCAGTTTTTGACAAATGATAGCAGCAAGGCATGGTGTGCTACCTCAGGTTCTTATTTTCTCTGAGTGTTTGGATGTAATAATTTTAGAGATGGCCACATGGCTAATGAGTCTTGCCCTCAGGAGCTCAGCACAGAGGGAGCCCTCACTAGCCTATCAGACACCTTCTTTGAAAATGGTGGAAGTGTGAGAGAACAAGATGAATGGACATTTGTGTATCATATTCTTTGAGAATTGAATAGAGGATTTATGGTGTTCCCCGACTTGACACACTTCACACTTGTCATGTTGGCACATTGCATTATACTCTGCTGCCCATGGGGCTTTTGATGATGTTTCAGAAACAAGTAATAGATGTCTCTGTGCTGTATCCATACATTTGCAGAGAAAGATCCAATATTAAGAACAAAGGTACAGTAAAAACCATCCCCATCAACCAAACACAACAGCCTAACTCTGCTCTCTGTTGTCTTGTTAGTCCTGATCCTTACCTAGACATATATAGCCCTTTTCCAGCTACAGATGATCCACCTGAAGTAACGGCTTAGGCACATTTTAACACCTCCTGGGGGATATACAATGGACGACTGTTTTTAAGTGCAATATCAAGCCACAGTGCAATATAAAGAACACTGGGTTAAATATCATAAACTCTTAATTCTAACCCCGACTTGGGTATAGCCTGCTGTGTTGATTGAGCTTGGATGTATCTCTTATGGCAATCTCCCAATTGCCTCATCTGTCACATGGGCACAAGAATTCCTGGCTAGCTTACCTCCCAGAAGGAATACATAAGAACTTATTTTGAAAAGTATGGAAATGAGAGAAAACCACCTGTATGATTACTGAAGAGGCAGTTGGAATACAAAGGAATTTGCCCTCAGTTTTACAGAAATAGAAATAGAGCCTTTAAAAGGATGAGTGAGGTTTTTTCCCAAGGGACACTGTAAGTGATGAACAGACAAGGTCTGGATTCCTATCTTCTTGTCCTTAGTTGAGGTACCCTGAGATTACTACCCACACCCCATGTTCAAAGGACCACTGCAGGCCTGATAAGTGAGGAATCAGCAACAGCTACACCGCATTCGAAGTTAGAGGCCTTTAGCCTGCCTTTCTGGTGGAATTCTGTAGCACTTCTTGAGAAAGAAGGGCCCGAAATATTGGCTGTTATCAAGTTTCCCACTAGCCAGGTTGGAGAGAAACCACAAATGGATTTATTTTTAAGGAAACTTTTTTTTTAAATTTTTTTAATGTTTATTTATTTTTGAGAGAGAGAGAGAAGAGAGAGAGACAGAGCACTAGCAGGGGAGGGGCAGAGAGAGGGAGGGAGACACAGAATCCAAAATAGGCTCCAGGCTCTGAGCTGTCAGCACAGAGCCCGACACAAAGCCTGAACTCATGAGCTGGGAGATCAGGACCTGAGCTGAAGTCAGATGCTTAAGCAACTGAGCCACCCAGGCGCCCCTTAAGGAAAAGCCTTAATTGGTTATTTCTTAGACAACTGAGTTAGTGAACTGAGAGTCTCACTGAATGCATGTAAATAGTGAGCACTGTATGTTTAATACCTTCTGTGAAATTAGGACTCCTTATTTCATATTTGTAGATCTTCCTTATATGTGTCATGTTTTTGCCATTATAATGCCATTAAGAGCAGAACCTTTTATTTTTATTTCTTGTCATCCTCTCCAATGCCCTAGGTCAATGCTCATTAAATATAGGTTTATCAACTTGAAGTGAAGAAAGATTGGAAACATCTGGAATAAGAGGACGAGAAAAATCTCTGAGTCTACAGTATCTCATCTCCTCTCAACCTCCAAATAAATTAGAATCCCTTTAAGACATTATCTGTTAGGTCTGACTGTATATATTCCTCAATTTCAATATTCTTGTTCCGATTTAGGACTTTTGTGGGATTGTCTTAAACTTGTGAGCCTTCATGTTTAATCCAATGATGCTGGAGTTATTGACAGTTTTGCCTTTGTGTAATGTGCCTTTAGGCATGCAGTCTAGCATGTTTTCTTCCCCGTTTATGTCACAGAGGTAACACCAGCTTCCTCAGAGTCCTCCTCAAAGGATCTTGAATTAAGGGGAAAGTCCTGAGATTCATGTTAAGGGAACATCACAGGAAGCAGTGGTAGTAAAGACAGGACTGAAGTTTTAGACCCATTGATATCTAAGTCTCAACCAAATATGCACTCTGGTTAGCATTTGGGTCACTCATTATACTGCTGAGTGCATGAGAAGGGTACATGTCATGTTTAACAGAATAGTATCAGTCTGTGTAAGTAAATTAAAATGATTCAGTTTTTATATATGTGGCCAAGGCCATTGCATTATTTGTCTATTGCTGTTAACAAATTATGCCAACATTTGGCAGCTGAAAACAATACACACTTATTATCTCGTTTTCTGTGGTTCAGGAATCCAGACACAGCTTAGCTGGGTCTTCTGCTTCAGTATCTTATAAGCCTGCAATCAAAGTGTGAGCCCAGAGGCTGCATTCTCATCTCAAGGCTGAACTGCGGAAGGATCTGCTTCCATGCTCACTCACGTAGTTCGTGGTAGGACTCCATTCTTCTCAGGGTATTGGACAGAAGGCTTCAGTTCCTTGCTGGCTGTTAGCTGAAGGGCACCCTCAGTTCCTTGCTGTATGGGTAACATACAACATGTACTCATGTACTCCTGTACTCTGCAACATGGCAGCTTGCTTTATTAAAGCAAGCCTAAGAAGATGATTAAGAGAATCTGCCAGTAAAATAGAAGTCACAATCTTTTGTGATCTATCACAGTAGTGACATCCTATCTCTTTGGCCTTACTCTGTTTATTAGAAAGCAAGTCACTAGTTCCTGCCTGCCTTCATCGATAGGGAATTCCACAAACCACGAATACCATGGGATGGGGATCATTGGAGGCCATCTTAGAAGTCTGCCTGCCAAAGCCTTTCATGTACACCTCTGAAAAAGAGAATCCATCGTACTTATTAAACGTGTCCTGAACGCTAGGGTTGGATGATATTAAACATAATCGAGTAGTTGTCCAGAGAGCTCTTAATGGGAGAGTCTGACCTGTTTCTAATTTCTTTCTTTGCTTCTGAAAATAATTATTTGAAATTTCGGTAACTTAATAATACTTTGTGTTACCCCAGAGTCTTAAAAAAAAAACCTCCCTCATTTTTCTAGGAATTCTTAGATCATTACTCTACTTTGCTGGTACAGTAACTGATTCTCATGGTTCTTGGTGAAGGTTACCATTCATTGTGCTGGTGATTTGGAACCACCAACAGGCTCGAGTTAGGATATTCTTGGGAGAGATTATTAGACCCTGAATTTGGGTGTCCTAAACGTACCTTTTTATGTACCTTGTGTCTTCCATCTGTAAACTCTAAGCCCAAATAGCTTTTTTCAGTTGGCTACGATATAGTTTGGACACTGGATGAAGATGCTTTGAGCTCTTGGTAAGACATGCAGTAAATAAATATTGGAGGTTATTATTTAATGAAAATAGCTAGTTTTAAAACTTGTTTTTCTCTCCATTACATTGCTATTATCTTACATCAGACCCTTGTTGTTTCTTGCCCTGTTCCTGTCTATTCTGCGCACTGCAGGTAGAGTAGTATTTATAAGATGCTAATCTGATCATATCACTTAAAATTTAAAACTCTGCAACAATATGCAAGGATCATCATGATATAGGGTCAGGTGAACAAAGCAGGGTTATATATACTAATTGCTTATATATGCAAAACATATTGCTTGAAGGATACTCAGAAAATTTGTTTCAGTAGTTTTCATGGCTAAGGGAAGGACAGGAGAGAGATTCTCTTTTTAAATTGTAAACATTTTGTCCTTTTAGATTTAGCACCACTAAATGACTATATGACCTAATTAAAAATCAAAACAAAACTCTTCCATGCCCTGAAAACCTTTAGAAAAGGTTCAGATTCTTAACCTGGAGGACTCTTTTGATGTTCTCTTTGCCAACTTTGCATCATCTTCTGCCTTCTCTCCCCCTTCTCTCCTCTCTTCCCCTTTGCCTTCTCTCCTCTCTTCACCCTGCGGTCCAAGCACCTCCTAAGTACAGTTATCTGTGGACCTGTTTAGCCAGGTCCAGGCCTCCACACGTTTTGACACCTGTACCTTTGTCTCTCCTATCCCTTCTTCTCATTATGACTTTTCATCACTTTTCATTCAGCTAATTTCTGCCTATCCTCCAGGGGCTTCTTTCTGATTCCTCCACGATGGACCTTGTGCCACTTCTTTGTGCAAATTTTGATCGTAGCATTTACTGTATTCTATTTTCAGCACACACCAGTCTCAGGCTATAAAGTCAGGAATGCAAGAAGTAAAAATATTATTTTAGTTTTTGTAAATAAGTTTAATTTCTAGCACAACTCCTATCTTAGGTCAGGCTCCTCAGAAGCAAATCTTGAGAAGCAAATCTTCAGGAAGATATGTCTGCAAGCAACTTAAAAAAGTGCCTTCGGAAGAAACCAAGAGGGCAGGGAGCAGGAGCAATAAGGAGAAGGCATCACGCAGGGGTACAGTTTCAGGCCAAGTCCCAGAGAGGGTGATGTCAGCCCGATCCTGCCGGGAAATATACTCTGAGGTAAACTCATGATTTTGGTTCTATGTTTAATGTCTGTATCCCCTAATAAAATATGAATTCCAAGGGGGTGGGAACTGTATTTTTTTATTCACGGACGTATTCTAAGCAATTAGAACAGTGCCTTCAAATAGTAGTCATTTATTGAATGAGTGAATAAACTACTCTCCTTGTCGTTTTGACAAAAAGAAGCATATTCATTTATTCATCACACAAGTTATGGGCATCTACTATGTCCTAGGCACTATTTAGGGAATATAATAGTGAAAAAAATATTTGATATGTTAGCGCTCAAGGAGTTTCTAATGGGAAACATGGGAACTGCATCACAATATAGTACAGAGAAAATCTATGAGGACATCCCAGCCCCATCTACAGAGATATCATTAGTGAGTTCATCCTAACTTGGGTGCAAAGGGTTATATGAGACCTACAACCTCCCACAGCTTTCCCTTGGTGAGCTCATGCAGCCTTATGCTGTAAATGCCACCTATATTCTTTTTTTTTTTTTTTTAACATTTATTTATTTTTGAGACAGAGAGAGACAGAGCATGAACAGGGGAGGGTCAGAGAGGGGGAGACACAGAATCTGAAACAGGCTCCAGGCTCTGAGCTGTCAGCACAGAGCCCTACACGGGGCTAGAACTCACAGCCCTCACGGACCGCGAGATCATCACCTGAGCTGAAGTCGGCCGCTTAACCGACTGAGCCACCCAGGCACCCCGCCACCTATATTCTAATAACACCAAATTTGTTTTTCCCACTCAGACCTCTCTCCCAAATGCTGGACTCATAGCCAGTTGCCCAGGAAACAAGGTACTGTCTTGCTTCTTGGTTGGTTCTTTCCAAAGTATCTGTCACAGCACCAATATCAGGGACTTATCCTACCCTCCAATTCATTTTCTTTTCTTCTTATTCTTCTTCTGTCCTTCCAGACTCAGGAATCTTAATCTCACTGAGGGTATGGTAGTTGGGGTGGGCGGATGTAGGAGGGTTACATGGGATCTTGTGTCAATGGTGAATTCTTCCAAATCTACCGTGTATAGCATAATTTTTATTCCCTGGGTCCTGCAGATCCTGGATTTGCTCTTCAAAAAGTCTGTTTTTTGCTTTTCTGCTTTAACAATCCTGATACCTAGTTTGAATGGGAGAAGGGCCATGGAGTAAAAAGAAATTATAGGGAATGAAAAGAAAATCAGTTGACATATCTAAACATTTTTCCACATTAACTTGGAATTAGGTGTTTAAGGGTCTTTCCTCCTATTATATTTTGAGTGCCTTGGGGGCAAGAACTGATCCTTATTCATCTTTGTAACATCAGCATCGGTACAATACCTGATTCACAATAGATGAGCTGTTTGAACTAAACTAAGGGTTTCTGAACACTCCACATCCTTATACCATTTTTTTTCTAGCAAAAAAAAGCAGTATATTATAGTAGTTAAAAGCATAGGCTCCAAACACAGACATCCTGGGGTAAAATTCTGGTTCTGCCCATTAGTAGCTATTTTATCTTGATCAAGTTATTACTGTCTTCCTGCCTCACTTTCCTTATCTGCAAAACAGGAATGTGGATAATGATTTGGTTTTTCTGATACGGTTGTTGTGTAAGTAAATGAGTTAATACACATAATATGGTAGGCCAGTTCTTGGTGCAGACTGTATTTAAGTTTTAGCTACGTTTATCCCCTCTTCTTAAAATTCCCGTGTCTTTGTCAGCCTGGTTAATTTCTGCTTCCTCATCTCCTTCAAATGTTCTTTCAAAAGGCTTGTCATGCTCGTTCTCCAGAAAGTATCCCTTTACCCCAGGTTAAGCTGAGGGCTTCTCCTTTATGCTCCCTTCCTTAGCTATGTGTTCTTCAACCTTTTGTAAGACATATCCCGTTGTATTATAAAGAGGATAGTTCTACATCCTCTTCAGACTGGCCTGTGCCTCGTTATTCACCTTATATACCCGGCACTTATCACACCGTCTGGCACATAGCCGATGCCAAACAAATGCCATCACAAAAGTGAGTAAATATTCACCTGCTCTAATTACTGCCCTTGCAGCTAGCTTGAAGGTGTCACTTTAAATCTACCCAATGCCTCCATTTTCTGTATCTGGGATCAGTCTTGCCCACAATAAATGGGATTCTTGGTTCCTTCAATAAACTCAGAAAATGTGACTCACTGGGGGCAGAATGCCTTTGAAGGAGATATGTCTGCTGCTCCCCTCTTTGAACTATATTATAGAATGATTCATCTTCCATGAGCCACATAACCTCAAATCAGAGCTCCCATCCACCCTCATCTTTCATTCCTTCTTCAGTTGCCCATTTTTTCTCCCCTCTTCCTGTTTCATCCATCTCACCTCCTGCCAGGCCTGTGCAGACACAGACATGCACACACACCTTTGATCCTGCTGACACCAATGGCACTAAGGAAAGAAGTTCAATATGTCCACTGGCGTCAAAATATAGTAATAACAGTCCTTCAAAATGACAATCACAGGCAGCCTAGGGGCATTCAGGGGCTCTTCTGCTTTGTGCTTTGTGTAGTCTTTAGTGTTTTTCTTTGGTGTTTGAAAGCAAAGGTAACTGTAGTTTGCTCTACCTGAGAAGTGCTAGTGAGCTGGCATTCAACAAACATATAGTTATGGCACTCCTGTGGTGAGGAACAGGCAGAGTTGGGGGTTGTTTTGTGCCCTATCTCACAGACTCCAGCAAAGCATGATCTCCCGTTTGCAACCGGTTACTCAGCTGCATTTCATGTTTGTGATTGCGTTGACAAGGAAAAAGGCACCATTTCTGGCAGCATCTCTTAGCTTCCTGAGTTGCCTCGGGCACTAAGAGAAGGCAGGAGGCACAGACTGACTTGGTTGCCACCTGACACCTCTTCTGCTTAACTAAGCCCAGAGTACCCATTGGGACTCCACAAGCAGCATCCTACAGCATCCTAACTAGGCAGCTGCTCCCTGGATCTGTGTTCATCTTCCTATTGCTCCCATTCCTCCCCTCCTGCCAAGTATAACCCAACATCCAGTGGCAGAGAAAATAGACACCTAGGACGAACTGTGTCCAACTCCTCTAGTGGGGAACCAAGACAGACACTTGCCAGTGTTATTTTATTTTTATTTTTATTTTTTCTGATTTGCTGTTTATCCTCTCTGTCAGCAAGAGCAAGAAAAACCTGGAACCTCAAAATCAACTGCCATCCTGAGCTGCACTGAGCTGGCAGCTTCTAACTGATTCAAAATGTAATGTTTTGTTTTGTTTATACCAGGCAAAATATAGTTTTCTATTTTGGGGTGGTGGCTGGTTAAATGAATCATAAAACAACTTAGATGTTTCTTGGCGATCCACCAGCTATGTTAGATCAATATTTGATAAGTTATAAATGAATGAGACACATACAGATTAGATTTTCTTCTGAATACACACTGATATGGACCGCACTGGCAATGGTAGTCTTCATTTAGTGTTGTCTGGGACACTTGAAACACACATTGCCATATCTGAAGATGGGGCATTTGTAGATGTGCTGGTAAATAGCCTGGTATATTGTGTTGAATGACATTTTTTCCAATGCTCTTTTAATTGGATGTGAGAGTTATGCTAGTTTCTATGTATCACATCGTCAAAGATGAGCTCTAAGCATCTTGTTACAGTAACCAAAGGGAAAAAATCAAGAACATGAGTATAGAGGATATAAAATGCAGCTTTTATATAATTTAAAAAATGTTTTTTTCCTACAATTTTAAAAAAAAAAATTTTTTTTAACGTTTATTTATTTTTGAGACAGAGAGAGAGCATGAATGGGGGAGGGTCACAGAGAGAGGGAGACACAGAATCTGAAACAGGCTCCAGGCTTTGAGCGGTCAGCACAGAGCCCGACACGGGGCTTGAACTCACGGACCGCGAGATCATGACCTGAGCCGAAGTCGGATGCTTAACCAACCGAGCCACCCAGGCGCCCCTTTGCTACAATTTTTAATGGAAATGTACATCGTAGCCTTGGAGTGAGGGAATTTTCAGAAATTTGCAGAAATTTTCAGCAAAGTAATGTAAAAAAAAATCATTAACTTTCAAAACTGCCTTTACCAATCAATGGTTGAAGTGAGATAAACTTAACAATACATTTAGAACTTAAAATTATCCAAAATAGTTGGGAGGCAAACTACCAAAGGATATGTATTGTCCATTTTTGACAATTATCTTTAATACCTAATTTTTGGATATAGAGGTTCCTTGCCCTGTGGGTTGTTTGGAAAGCTAAACCAAAGCTAAAAATGATCTATGTTTGCCATCTGCAAATCATTCCTAAACTATTGTTTTAAACATCCAGTTAGCTGACCTTTGACCATCCACTTCTGTTGTAGAAGGGCTCAACTGTTTTGGCTCCATACCTGTATAGAATACAAGAATAGCTAACACATGTTGAATGCTTATCATGGGCCAGGCATTCTGAGCTCTTCAAATTATTCTCCCAGTTACTCATCATAAGAACCCTATGAAGTTATTATTGTTGTCCCCATCTTACACATAAGGAAACTAAGACACAGAGAAGTTAAATAACTCCAGTGATGGAATGGAAATTTGAACTAGCCACTATGCTAAAGGAGATCTCAGAGCTGAATGATATCTTGGAAATAATTGTCCCAGAGATGAGAAAATTGATTCCAAGATGGAAGTATCTTGCTTAGGTTGATATAACCATCATGTAAAGACATGGAGTGTGGTGAGAAGAACACTCAAAACAGACTCTAGCTAAAAGTGGGATTTTGCTTCATGTGGCCATGTTTCTTGTTGTATGACCAGGGAAAGACAATCATCCTATTGATACTGTCTATATATGCAAATATGAGATCATGCAATATTCAACCAATATGTAGCAAATACCCAGCCTGTGCTACATATGAGAGTAGAATACAGCCTTCCATCCCATCCCCGTTCCCCAGAGGTGTTCACATTCTAGTGGGGAAGCAGATGGAAACATAGAATTATGCAAGGGCTATGTTATATCAGAAAAATATGTGCAAGGTATAGGATGCCTTTCCAAAGACATAGTTTGGTTTTGGAGCTGGGCTTGGGAAATGTAAATAACTCAGTATGTTGAAGGATAGATAGGTCACTTGCATCTGAAAAAGTGCCACCTTACCATTGGGTGATGTTAGAGAGGTAGGTGGAGCAGGTCCTACATGTCATTCTAAGTAGTTTAAGCTTGGACACACAGGTCATGGGAAGTTATTCTTTTTTATTTTAATTGTAAGGTAGTTAACATACAGTGTTGTAGTAGTTCCAGGTCTACAATATAGTGATTCAACAATTCTGTACATTACTGAGTGCTCATCATGATAAGTGTACTCTTGATCCTGTTCACCAATTTCATCCTATTTCCCACCTCCTCTCCGGTAGCCATCAGTTTTTCTTTATAGTTAAGAGTATGTTTTTTTGCTCATTTGTTTCTTAAATTCCACATAAGAGTGGAATCATACGATATTTGTCTTTCTCTGACTGACTTATTTTGCTTAGCATTATATTCTTGAGCTCCATCCATGTGGCTGCAAATGGCAAGATTTCATTCTTCTTCATGGCTGAGTAATATTCCATTATATATGTGTAATATTCCTATATAAATATATGTATATATGTATATATAAATATATGTAAACATATATATATTCCATTATATATGTACACACACACACACACACACACACACACACACACACACACACACACACCAACTCTTCTTTATCCATTTATCTATCAATGGAGACTTGGGCTGTCTCTGTAATTTGGCTATTGTAAATAAGGCTGCAATAAACGTAGGGGTGTATATATCTTTCTTATTTTCTTTGGGTAAATATCCAGTAGTAGAATTACTGGAATGTATGGTAATTCTATTTTTAGTTTTTTGATGAACCTCCATACTGTTTTCCACAATGGCTATATTTCCATCCACCAACAGTGCATGAAGGATCCTTTTTCTCCACATCCTTACCAACACTTCTTTACCTTTTGATTGTAGCCATTCTCACAGGTGTGAGGCAATATCTCATTGTGGTTTTGATTTGCATTTCCCTGATGAGTGGTGCTGAGCATATTTTCATGTGTCCATTGGCCATATGTAATGCCTTCTTTGATGAAGTATCTGTTTGTATCTTCTGCCCATTTTGTAATTGGATGATATTTGTTGTTCAGGTGCTGAGTTGTATAAGTTCTTTATGTTTTGGATACTAACTCTTTATTGGATATGTCACTTGCAATTATCTTTTCCCATTCAGGAAGTTGGTCTTGTTGATTGTTTTCTTCACGATGCAGAAGCTTTTTATTTTGATTTAGTTCCAATAGTTTATTTTTGTTTTTGTTTCTCTTGCCTCAGGAGACCTATCTAGAAAAATGTTGCTTTGTCTCTTGTCAGAGGTATTATTCCCTGTGCTCTTTCCTAGGGTTTTTATGGTTACAGGTGTCACATTTAGATCCTTAATCCATCTTGAATTTATTTGTATATATACTGTAAGAAAGAAGTCCAGTTTCATTTTTTTGCATGTAGCTGTCCAGTTTTCCCAACACTGTTTGTGAAGAGACTTCTTCCCATAGCATGTTCTTACCTCCTTTATTAAACATTAATTAACCATATAATCATGAGCTTATTTCTGTACTCTCTAGTCTGTTCTACTGATATATGTATCTATTTTTGTGCCAGTAGCATTTTTTTTTTTATTACAGCTTTGCAGGGTATCTTGAAATCTAGGGCTGTGATACTACCAGTGTTATTCCTTTTCAAGATTGCTTTGGCTATTTGGGGTCATTTGTGGTTCCATACAAATTTTAGGACTGTTTGTTGTAGCTCTGTGAAAATATGTTGTTGGTATTTTAATAGGGATTGCATTAAACGTGTAGATTTCTTTGGGTAGTATGGACATTTTAATAATATTGGTTCTTCCAATTCATGAGCATAGAATGTCTTTCCATTTGTTTGTGTTGTCCTCATTTTCTTTATCAGTATTTTATAGTTTTTGGAGTGCAGGTTTTTTACCTCTTTAGTTAAGTTTATTCCTAGGTATTTTAGTATTTTTGGTGCAGTTGTAAATGGGATTGTTTTAATTTATTTTTATGCTTCTTTGTTATTAGTGTATAGAAATGCAATTGATTTCTGTATATTGATTTTGTATCCTATGACCTTACGGATTTCACTGATCAGTTCTAGTAGGGTTTTTTTTTTGGTGGAGTCCTTAGGGTTCTCTATATATAGTTTCATGTCAGCTGCAAATAGTGAACATTTTACGTCTTTCTTACAAATTTGGATGCCTTTTATTTCTTTTTCTTGTGTGTGTGCTGTGGCTAGGACTTCTAGTGTTACGTTGAATAGATATGGTGAAGAAGGACATCCTTGTCTTGTTCCTGATCTTAGGGGCAAAACTCAGTTTTTCATCAGTGAGTATGATGTTAGCTGTGGGTTTTCCATTTATAGCCTTAATTACGTGAAGGTATGTTCCCTCTAAACCTACTTTGTTGAGTGTTTTTATCACAAATAGATGTTGTACTTTGTTAAATGCATTTTCTGCATATACTGAATGATCAGATGGTTTTTGTCCTTTCTCTTGTTGGTGTGATGTATCACATTGATTGGTTTCAAACATTGAACTACCCTTGCATCCCAGGGATAAATCCCACTTGATTGTGGTGAGTGATTTTTTTAAATGTATTGTTGGGGATACAGTTTGCTTATATTTTGTTGAGGATTTTTGCATCTACGTTCATCAGGGATATTGACTTGTAGTTCTCTCTCACTCTCTCTCTCTCTCTCTCTCTTTTTTGCAGTATCTTTATCTGATTTTGGCATCAGGGTAATGTTGGCTTCATGGAATGAATTTGGAAGTTTACTTCCTCTTCTACTTTACGGAATGGTTTGAGAATAGGCATTAACTCTTTAAATGTTCAGTAGAATTCACCTGTGAAGCTGTCTGGTCCTGGGCTTTTGTTTTTTGGGAGTTTTTTGATTATTGATTCAATTTTGTTGCTGATAATCGGTCTGTTCAAATTTTGTATTCCTTCCTGCTTCAGTTTTGGTAGGCTATATATTTCTAAGAATGTATCCATTTCCTCTGGGTTGTCCAGATTATTGGCATATATTTTTTTAAATAATATTCTCATATAATTCTTTGTATTTCTGTAGTGTCATTTGTTATTGCTCCTCTTTCATTTCTGATTTTGTTTGAATTCTCTCTCTCTCTCTCTTTTTATGTCTCTGGCTAAAGGTGATCTTTTCAAAGAACCAATTCCTGGTTTCATTGATCTGTTCTATTATTTTTCTTAGTTTCTATACCATTTATTTCTGCTCTTATCTTTATTATTTCCTTCCTTCTACTAGTTTGGGGCTTTATTTGTTCTTCTTTTTCTAGCTCCTTTACGTGTAAGGTTAAGTGGTTTATTTGAGATTTTTCTTTCTTCTTGAGTTTGCCCTATATTGTTATGAGCTTTCCTCTTAGGACAGCTTTTGCTGCATCCCAAAGATTTTGGACTGTTGTGTTTTTGTCTCCAGCTATTTTTAAATTTCCTCTTTAATTTCTTGGTTGACCCATTCATTGTTTAGTAGCATGTTATTTAACCTCCATGTTTTTGTATTCTTTCCAGATTTTTTTTCTTGTGGTTGATTTCTAGTTTCTTAGCAATTGTGGTTAGACTTATTGAGACTTGTTTTGTGGCCTAATATAGGATCAGTTTTGGAGAATGTTCCGTATACTCTTGAAAAAAATGTGTATTCTGTTTTAGGGTGGAATGTTCTGAATATGTCTGTTAGATCCATCTTCAATGTTTCATTCAAAACCACTGTTAACTTATTGACTTTCTGTTTGGATGATGTACCCATTGATGTAATTGGGGTGTTAAAGTCCTCTACTGTTATTATATTACTGTTAATTACTTCCCTTATGTTTGGTGTTAGCTACTTTATGTATTTGGGTGCTTCCATATTCATTGCATAAATTTACAATTGTTATATCTTCTTGTTGGATTGCTCCCTTTACAATTATGTAGTGTCCTTCTTTAACTCCTGTTACAGTCTTTGTTTTAAGGTCTATTTTTTCTTTTCTTTTTTTTCTTTTTTTAACGTTTATTTATTTTTGAGACAGAGAGAGACAGAGCATGAACGGGGGAGGGACAGAGAGAGAGGGAGACACAGAATCAGAAGCAGGCTCCAGGCTCTGAGCCATCAGCCCAGAGCCTGACGCAGGGCTCGAACTCACGGACCGCGAGATCGTGACCTGAGCCGAAGTCGGACGCCTAACCAACTGAGCCACCCAGGTGCTCCAAGGTCTATTTTTTCTGATATCAATATTGCTACCCTGGCTTTCTTTTCACTTATAGTGGCATAACAAATGATTTTCTATCTCATCACTTTTAATCTGCATGTGTCTTTAAGTCTGAAATCAGTCTCTTAGAGGCAGTGTGTAGATGCCCTACATCTTTTGATTTGAGTGTTTGGTTCATTTACATTCAAAATATTGATAGGTATTTTATTACTTGTTTTATGATTGTTTTTGTAGTTCTTCTATGTTCCTTTCTTCTCCTGCTCTCTTCTCTCATGGTTTGCTGACTTTCTTTAGTGATATACTTGGATTCCTTTCTCTTTATTTTTTCCATATCTATTACTGGTTTTTGATTTGTGGTTACCATTACATTTATGTATAACATCTTATGCATATAGCACTCCATCGTAATGGTTGATGGTTGCATAAATTTGACCCATTCTTTATTCCTTTCCTTCCACATTTTAGGTATAGGTGTTGTACTTTACATACTTTTATGTTGTGAATGCCTTGGCTGATTTTTATGGATATATGTATATTTCTACTGCTTTGTGTTTCCCACTTGTCTTACTCCTATTTATGATCTTTCCTTTCCATTCAAAGTCTCTTTTAACATTTCTTGTAGGGCTGGGTTAGTAGTAATGAATTCTTTTTTTTGTTTGTCCAGGACAGTTTCTCTCTCCTTCCATTCTGAAGGATAGCCTTGCAGGTGTTTTTTTGTTTTTGTTGTTGTTGTTGTTGTTGTTGTTGTTTCCAGTACTTTGTATCATGCCACTCCCCTCTGACCTGCAAAGTTTCTGCTGAAAAATAAGCTGATAGCTTTATGGGGTTTCCTTTTATGTAACTATTTTCTTTTCCCTTGCTGCTTTTAAAATTCTCTCTTTATCACTACTTTTTCCCATTTTAATTACTGTGTGTCTTGGTGAGGATCTCCTTGGGTTGATTTCATTAGGAGATCTCTTGCCACCTGGATCTGGATTTCTGTTTCCTTTCTCAGATTTCTCAGAAATTTTCAGCTATTATTTCTTCAAATAAATCTTCTTCCCCCTTTTTTTCTCTCTCCTCCTTCTGGGATTCCTATAATGTATTATCATGCTTGATGGTATTGTTGAGTTCCCTAAGTCTATTTTTTATTTTTTATTTTTCTCTTTCTCCTGTTCAGCTTGATTAGTTTCCATTACTCTGTCCTCCAGGTTGCTGGTCCATTCTTCTGACCTTCCTCTAGTCTACTATTTATTCCATCTAGTGTACTTTTAATTTCAGTTACTGAATTCTTCATCTCTCATTGGTTCTCTTTTATGTTTTCCATCTCTTTGTTAAGGGTCTTACTGAGGTCCTTCACTCTTTTCTCAATCCAGGGAATATCTTTATGTTCATTACCTTAAATTCTCTATCAGGCATATTACTTATCTCCATTTTGTTTAGGTCTCTTGCTGTGATTTTGTCCTTTTCTTTCACTTAGGGCATATTCCTCTGTCTCCTCCTTTTGTCTGACTCTCTGTCTGTTTCTGTATGTTAGAGAAGTCAGCCACATCTCCTGTTCTTAAAAGTAGTGGCCTTATGAAGAAGAGGTCCTGTAGCGCCATGCAGTGCAATATGCTCTGTTGACCAGAACCTGGTGCTTCAGGGGTGTCTCCTATGTGTGTTGCATGTGCCCTACTATTGTGGCGGAGTCGTGTTTGCCTTCAATCCTGTTGTCTGCAATGGCTCCCTTTGCCGGTTGTGGCGGGGTTTGGTCCTTTGTTGCTAGTGGGCCAGTCTGGGGCCCCTTGGGCTTGAGTTGAGTCAGGCCAGGCATTTACCAGAGATGCAGTAGCACAGAACTGCCAGGTGCTTTCTCTGTGTAGTCCCCTTAGAAACTTTAACTGGTGCACTGGGCCTGCAGTCAGACAGGCGTGTGTGGTTATCTTCTCTTCTCCCCAAGGCATGAGTCACTTCAGAGTGGTGCTGGCCCCTGTTGGGTCTGCTTGCACACTGTCATGCTTGTGGCACCTCTGTGGATGGGGTCCATTTAAGGGTGCTTTGGAGGGGACAAGGTGTGTGGTGTTAGCAAAGTTTGTGCAGGTTTGTGGGAGGGGACTTGGATCCACTTTAGAAAACTCCTGCAGTAGCCCTGTAGGTGTCGAGTTCACAGAATGTGTGAGCAGGGTGTGATGTTGACAAGTTAGGTGGACAGTATTTTCACTGTGTTATTATTTCCCACGGGTGGCTGCATGTTTAAGCTAGGGAGTGAGGGAGGGAAATGGCACCACCAGCTCTTTTGTATTTGGAGAAGTCTCCCATTGATCCCTGTCCTTCTAGCAACCACTGTGAGATTAGTAAACAAATATCCCTCCCCACATACCTCAGGTGTTTTTCAAACTTCTGCTTCTATGCTATATCTCCTTGGGGCTGTTTGCTGTGCTGTTTCTTTAAGGGCAGGGACCCCATTTCCTATTGCCCTGCTAGCTCTTTCAGAGCTGAGCCCACTGATTCTAAGAACTTGCAAAATTATGCCCCTCTGTTTTTCAAAACAAAATGTTATAGGGATTCATCTTCCTTATATGGGTTTCCCGTGTCTGGGGTGCTTGGTGTGAGGGTCTGTTTCTCTCATCTCTCCATGCCAACAGTGTCCCTCCTTCCTAAGGATAGTCCTGTGGGTCTGTTTAGCTCCTGATTGTGTGTCCACCCTTCCTGCCCTCTTCAATGTGGCCTCTTCTCTACATTTAGCTGTGAAGAGTCTTTTCTGCCAGTTTTTGATCAGTTTCTGGGTTATTTACACTGACATAGGTGTTATCTAGTTGTATGTGTGGGGCACGGTGAGCTTAGGATCCTGCTCTGACACTTTCCTGGCAAGTCCATTACTTAAAAATTTTAAGTGTGGAGGTGGTCTATTCAGTTTTCTATTTAAGAAAATTCACATTGTTGACAAAATGAAGGATGGTTTGGAGGTGGTACCATTGGAGATAAAAGATTGTAAGAGTTCAAATGAGGAGCAATAGGCCGAACTAAGGCAGAGGTGGAGGCCAGGGAGCTAAACACTTCTAATAATGTTTGAGAGGTATTTAGGAGGTAGAGTCAAAAGAACCTGCTTATTATAAGAGTCACAGTTATAGGATGACTTCATAGTTGAAGTTCCCACTGTGGTCTGGTGGATAGTGACACCATTTGACAAGATGGGGAACATAAACTGATAATTGATGTGGGGATATTTTGAAGGGAAGACAGTACATTCTGTCCTTCATATCTATTGTTTGGTGAACAAATGAATTATTAAGAGATTTCCATGAGGCTGTTAAAATGTGGGTCAGGAACTCTGGAGAGATCCATGCCATAAATATAGAGTCTGTTACAGTTCATTTCCCTCTCATTTCCCCCCGCCCCATGTTCGTCTGTTTGTTTCTTTAATTCCACATATGAGTTAAATCATAGGGCATTTGTCTTTCCCTGACTGACTTATTTTGCCTAGCAAAATACATTCTAGCTCCATCCATGCCATTGCAAATGACAAGATTTCATTCTTTTTGATGGCTGAGTAATATTCCATTGTATATATGTATACCACATCTTCTCTATCCATTCATCAGTCGATGGACATTGGGCTCTTTCAATAGTTTGACTATTATTAATAATGCTGCTATAAACATCAGGCTGCATGTAGGATATGTGTATTTTTAATTTTCATAGCTGTTGCTGGGCTGCCTAGTGAGTTAGGTACGTGCTTCTTCTAGTGTGCCTTCCTGTACTGCAGAGGCCAGAAGGCTAACCCTATGTTTTCCAGAGTCCATTGCAGCCAGAATACGACTTAGGTTGGCCAAATTCATGTAAGACTTGAAATGCAGTCGTGAGGTAGAGACCTCATTTCTGCTGAGTATGAAATTTTTAGATGGAATGTAAAGACAGGGAAATGTTTGTTTGTGTGTTCATTGTTTTCCTGAAATAGTGTTAACAAAATTCCCCATGTCCAGAAATAAACCAAGTGTCCAACAACAGAATGGAAATTAAGTTGTAGAATAGTCGGACAGTGGAGTACTGTGCATCAGTGCAATGAATTAGCTAAAACTATTCGTGCCATCCCAGAATATCTCAAAATCACACTCTGGAGGTAAAGAAGAATCATAAAAGACTACACAGAACCGACATTTGTAGTGCCCCTCACTCTATCCCATTAGCTCAAGTGATTTCAGGCAGCTGTGATGGACACTAGCAATGACTAGTGTGCCAATTCAAGGTCACAGTGAGAGCCTCTGCTTTTCTGCCTCAGGCCTTTCTCAGAACCGTGGGAAGCCACTTAGACTGAACATGAAAAGGAGTTAAGCCCCTGAGAGCAACTCTTAACCAAATGGAGATGAGGTCAGTGAATAATACTGTCTCCTTTCCTTCTGTCTGGTGGGTCACTTCTGAAATGTGTTCTACACGTTTTCACAGGGGGTACAAAACAGGCCTATGCTTCGGTTGCCCACAGTAATAACCTGCACAGTAATGTACTATTATTTGATTTCTCTCTTCTCTAGTCTCTACTCCCACTCCCACACTTCGGCTTCCTAGGCTCACATCCAAAATATACTCTCTGCACCAAGTTCTTTGCATTGCTTTCAAGGGAACTCAAACTATGACATATAGTATGGATCCATTTGTGTACAGTTCAAAAACAGGCAAGATTAAATATTATATAAGGAGGTATGCATGTGAGATAAATATGAAGAAAAGCAAGAGAATGGTTAATATCAGAAATATGTAACATGCTCACCCATGGGAGAGGGGAAGGAGCCATATTCTGGATAGAACACATAGTGGCTTCAAAGGCGCTAGTCGTGTTTGATTCCTTAAACAATGTGTTAGGTAAATGGCATCTGTTCCATTATCTCTTTAAATTATTAGTTCTTGACTTTTTGGTCTTAGGACCCCTTTACATTCTTAAAAATTATTGCAGACTCCAAAGTATTTCTGTTTATGTAAGTTAAATCTAATGATATTTATTGTACTTGAAATTAAAACTGAACAATTTAAAAATTGTGTTTGAATTATAATAAATTCATTACCTGATAACATAAATGATTTATTTTCATAAAAATAACTATTTTCCAAAGCAAAACCAAACAAAGCAAGACAAAATTGATTAAGAGTGGCATTGATTTCATTTTCCAAATTTCTTTAATATCTGGCTTAATAGAAGACAGCTAGATTCTCGTATCTGCTCTGTGATTCTATTCATCCTATAGAATTATGCAAATTTTTGAAAAATATACAGAAAATCAAGTCTCACACAACTATAACGTTGGAATACAGAGCAGTATTTTAATACATTTTCTTTTTTATTTTTATTTTTTTAACGTTTTATTTATTTTTGAGACAGAGAGAGGCAGAGCATGTATGGGGGAGGGGCAGAGAGAGAGAAGCAGGCTCCAGGCTCTGAGCCATCAGCCCAGAGCCCGACGCTGGGCTCGAACTCATGGACCGCGAGATCGTGACCTGAGCTGAAGTCGGACGCTTAACCGACTGAGCCACCCAGGCGCCCCGATACATTTTCTTTTTTAAATCTAACTGTAGATATTCTTCGATACAGTATCCAAATTTGACAAGTGGTTTTTCTTAAAGGTTAGTTGCAATGGGTATCTAAAACTAGGGGCGCCCGGGTGGCTCAGTCGGTTGAGCGGCCGACTTCGGCTCGGGTCACGATCTCACGGTCCGTGAGTTGGAGCCCCGCGTCAGGCTCTGTGCTGACAGCTCAGAGCCTGGAGCCTGTTTCAGATTCTGTGTCTCCCTCTCTCTGACCCTCCCCCGTTCATGCTCTGTCTCTCTCTGTCTCAAAAATAAATAAACGTTAAAAAAAAATTTTTAACTATATCAGCTAACTTTTAATACTCTATTACAGTAAAATCCACTGCTCTTCCTTCACTATGAATGGATCTTTCACCCATGCATGATTTTATGACCATACATTGGTCATTTCAAAAACAATGGTTCACTGAGTTATGCAGAACTTCTAAATGTTGACACATTTCATTCTATACCATCAAAAAAGTCATACTCGTCAATATCACTACTGATCTCATCACAAAAGCCTTTAAATGTTGGGAACTGTTAAGCTCATAGTGTTGAATACAAGTTTTCCAAAATTCTAATTATTTGCTTGAAAGCTTAAATTCTATAATTGGCAACAAATACTATCAGTTGTTTCCCTTGAAGTGACAGGCTCACTTCATTCATTCTTGAGAAAATGTCTACCACATTACCAACCCTAAATAATCATAGTTTGTCTATCAGTCGTTCTTTCAAGTACAAATCATGCTGTTTGAATAAAGAGGCTAGTTCAGCTCATAACACAAACAATCACATGCTGCCTCACTTCAAGACAGCCCTCATACTTCTATGGGCAGCAGAAGTGCTTTGTGCATATGTCTCATTTCATTATGTATACTTGAGTCAAGATTTAATAAAATCAATCATTTTTACAGCTCCATCAAAGACATTCTTAAGTTAAGTTGGCATTCTTTCATCTACAAGTGCATACTGGTGAAGAATACAGTGACTACCAGTACAGCTTGGTGCCACTGCCTTGGTTCAGGCTGCAGCATTTTTACCCACCGTTGTTTTACATCAGGGGTGCAAATGTCAGTACAATGAAAAAGGCAAATAATGTCTCAGTATAGTTATAAAAATAGTTTTGACCTCCTAAAAGCACCTCAGGGAACTCTAGACCAACTTTGAGGACTTTAAGTTGTGTTTATATTGTACATAACTTTTTAATATTTATTTCTCAATAATCAAAAAGACAAGTCAAGTTCCTATGCTGCTAATAGTCATTTTATAAAGTCATTTCATTCCCTTTACTGACTGTATAAGAAGTAGATTTCTCATTGAATGGGGCTTCCTCCTCTCTTCTTCTGGCAATACTATTGTACTACCAAACACTATCACTCCCTGTTCCTTCCCCCAAGTCATTCAAGCAGTTGCCTTTTTAAACTAATAAACTTCATATTTTTAAAGCGGTTTTTAGATTCACAGTAAAATTGAACAAGTACAGATAGTTCCCATATATTCCCTTTCCTCACACACAACAACATCTCCCACTATTGACATTCTGTACCACAAGGTACATATGTTACAGTTGATGAACCTACACTGATACATCATTATCACCCAAATTCATAGTTTACATTAGGGTTCACTCTTGGTATTGTACATTCTGTGGGTTTTGTAAAAAGTATAATTACATGTATCATCATGGTAGCATCACACAGAATAGTTTCAATGCCCCAAAAAACCCCCTGTGCTGCTCTGCCTCTTCATCCCTCCCTTTCTCCAACCCCTGGTAATCACTGATCCTTTTACTGCTTCTATACTTTTTTCTTTTCCAGAATGTCATATAGTGGGAATCTATACATAGCCTTTTCAGATTAGCTTTTTTAACTTACTTATGTGCATTTGACATTCCTCCAAGTCTTTCCATGGCTTGATAGCTCATTTCTTTTTAACCTTGAATTCCATCATCTTGATAAATTACTGTTTATGAATCCATTCACCAACTGAAGGGCGTCTTGGTTGTTTCCAAGTCTTAGCAATTGTTAATAAGCTGCTATAAACATCCTTGTGTAGAAATGTGTATAAGTTTTCGGTTCATTTGGGTAAATACTAAGGAGTGTGATTTCTGAATCACATGGTAAGAGTATGTTTGGTTTTGTAAAAAAATTCCACACTGTCTCCCAAAGTGGTTGTACTATTTTGCATTTACACCAGCAGTGAGTGAGAGTTCCTGTTGCTCCACATCCTCACCAGCATTTGGTGCTGTCAATATTGTGGACTATTGCCATTCTATTAAGTATACAATGGTATCTCATTGTTTTAATTTGCTATCCTCTTGTGATATATGATGTTGAACATCTTTTCATGTGCTTACTGGCCATCTATATATCTACTTTGGTAGGTGTCTGTTCAGATTTTTTGCCCCTTTTTAAAATCAAGCTGTTTGTTTTCTAGTTGAATTAAGAGTTCTTTACATATTTTGTGTAGCAGTCTTCATCAGACGTGTCTTTTGCAAATATGTCTCCCAAACTAAGGCTTGTCTTCTCATTCTCTTGGCATTGTCTTAACAGAGCAGAAATTCAAAGTTTTAGCGAATTATTTCTTTCACAGTTTGTGCCTTTGATGTGGTACCTAAAAAGTCATCACCATACCCAAAACCAATTAGATTTTCTCCTTTGTTATCTCCTAGGAGTTTTAGAGCTTTGTGTTTTACATTTAGGTCTATGACCCATTTTGAGTTACTTTTTTTTTAATGGTTTTAAATTTTGTATTTATTCTTGAGAGAGAGAGAGACAGTGACAGAGCATGAATGGGGGAGGAGCAGAGCAAGAGAGGGACACAGAATCCACAGCAGGCTCCAGGCTCTGAGCTGTCAGCACAGAGCCTGATTCAGGGCTCAAACTCACAAGCCGTGAGATCATGACCTAAGCCGAAGTCAGACGCTCAACCGACTGAGCCACCAAGGCGCCCCTGAGTTACTTTTTGCAAAGATGTAAAGTCTGTGTTTAGATTCTTTTCTTTTTATGTGGATGTCCAGTTGTTCCAGCACCATTTGTGGTAATGACCATCTTTGTTCCATTGTATTTTCTCTGTTTCTTTGTCAGAAATTGGTTGACTATAGTTATATGGGTCTATTTCTGGGCTCCATTCTGTTCCATTGATCTATTTGTTTATTCTCTTGTCAATACCACACTGTTTTGATCACTGTAGTTTTATAGTAAGTCTTCGAGTCAAGCAGTGTCGGCGCTCCAACTCTTCTTGTCCTTCAGTAATAAATAGCTATTCTGAGTCTTTTGTCTCTCCATATAAATTTTAGAATTAGTTTCTCAATATTTACAAATTACCTTGCTGTTTTTGATTAGGATTGCATATTGCATTGAATGTATGCATGAAATTGACAAGAACTTGTCTTGACAATATTGAGTTTTCTTATTCGTGAATATGGAATATCTCTTTAATTATTTGGTTGACATCAGAGTTGTAGTTTTCATATAAATTTTGTTAGGTAGCATTTGGCTTTTATACTGCTAAAAAGTTTATAATGTTTTGACCCAGGCAGTTTGATGACACATTTTTGCCTTGGGAGCATTTTGACAATGCTTAAAAACCAAGCTATTAAACTCCAAGTTTTAGTTTACCAAATAAAGTTTTTAATAGGTACCTTCATAACATGTCTACCGAGAAAGTGTCACAAAAAGGTCTGGGTATCCATTTTATAAAATGGGCTGAGGAATGAAATGTTGCTCAGGGGTATCTGCTGAGGACATAACTATTTTAACTTAATCCCTTTAAAGTGTTGGTAACTACATGACCCGTGTGAAAAGAACTACACCAAGATGTCCTATTTGTGTTACTCTTGCTATGAAAATGCAAGTTGGCATATGCAATCTAGTCTGAGGGCAAAACCCAATGTAACTTAAGTATTCCAGTTGGCAAACCCCAAAACCTATAAATATGATTCTTGGATTCCCTAACTAGGAGGACTTCATTTCATTGTGTGCCATAAGCCAGAAGCTCCAGTGATTTCTACCTTTGCTTCTTTTTTCTCTGGTGTTTGTGTGACTCTCAGATAATTATGGCACTATTTATGCTCTTCCAGCTCATGCATTTCATATCTCCCATTTGTTTCTAGAGTGAATATTTCATGTGGATTTCTCGTATCATTTTTAGTGATTCACAGTCACATTCTACAAGCCAGCATTTTCAGTGCTTGGTTTGAGCTCCAGCATAGTATTTTTGGAGAGTTTGTTCAACTAGTTTTGGCTTTTCATGAGGCCAAAAAATAATCCAACAACCCACAAACAAAAGCAGTAATAAATTGGTGGGTAGATGCTATGCTTTAACCATGTGTTTTGTTCTCACTGAGAAAATCTCTTGGGTAATTTTGGAAAACAAATGAAAAAATAATGAATTTCTAAGTGAGTAAGGATTGCATTTGTATATGCAGCTATTCTTTTTACCATAGTATTCCCAGTGTATTTAGGCATTTTAGCCCTAATATTTTAAATGTGAAATCTCATAGTATTATGTGAATAAGAATGTATTTCTGTGATCTACTAATTTATGACAAAGAAGCTAAGAATAAATAATGGGGAAACAACAGTATTTTAAATATATGGTGTTGAGAAAACTAGGCAACCACACACAAAAGAATTAAACTGGACCGATAACTTACACAATACAGAAAAATCAACTAAACGTAGATTAAAGTCTTGAATGTAAGACCTGAAATCATAAAATTCCTAGTAGAAAACAAGTGTTAAACAAAGGCAACAAAAGCAAAAATATGCAAATAGGACTACATCAAATGTAACAGCTTTTCACAACAAAATGAAATGAAAAGGCAACCTACTGAATGGGAGAAAATATTTGCAACTTACAGTTATGAGAAGGTGTTAATTTCCAAAATTTATTAGGAACACATATAACTTAATAGCAAAAAATTCCAAACAGATTAAGAACTGGGCAAAGAATCTGAATAGACATTTTTCTAAAGATGACATATAGATAGCCAACAGGGACATGAAAGGATTCTCAGCATCACTCATCATCAGGGAAATGCAAATCAGAACCACAGTGAGATACCACCTCACATCTGTAAGAATGACTAGTACCAAACAGATAAGAAATAACAAGTGTCAGTGTGGATGTGGAGAAAGGGAACTTGTGTGCACTGTTGATGGGATTGTAAATTGGTACATGTTCCTCAAAAAATCAAAAATAGAACTACCATATGATCCAGCAATTCCACTTCAGGGTATTTATCCAAAGAAAGTGAAAACACTAACTTAAAAAGATACATGCACCACCACCCCCCATGTCTATTGCAGCATCACTTGCAACTGCCAAGATATGGAAACAACCTAAATGTTCCTTTATATGGATAAAGAAAATTAGACATATATATTCAATTCAACCATGAAAAGAATGAAATCTTGCATTTGCAACAACAAGGATGTACCTTAAGGCCATTATGCTAGGTGAAATAAGTCAGACCAGAGAAAGACAAATACCATGTGGAATCTAAGCAAAAATTAAATTAAATTAAGAAAAACAGGTTAATAGATAGGTTGTTGATTGCCAGAGGCAGGAGTTGGGGGTAGGCAAAATGGGTGAAGGGAATCAAAAGGAACAAACTTCCAGTTATTAAATAGATCAGTCCCAGGGATGTAATGTACAGCATGTTAATAATACTGTATTACATATTTGAAAGTTTCTAAAAGAGTAAATCTTTAAAATTCTCATCATAAGAACTTTACAGCTATGTATGGTGACAGATGTTAACTAGAATTATTGTGATGATCATTTTGCAATATATACAAATATTGAATCACTATGTTGTACATCTGAAACTAATATAATGTTGTATGTCAATTATACGTCAACAAAAAAAACCAATAAAAGAATGTACTCCTATAAATTTCCTTTTATAACTATAATGTTTTTAAATCAGTGTGGTCAGATTTTAGCCCAGGGTATTCATTGTAGATAATTGGGCCTGGCTGGCTTCTAATATTTAGTTTTAGAGTTGCAGGGCTGTGGTTTAATGTACCTACTTCCTTTATTATTGTTTTTGGTTGTGGGTTATGCCCATTTTTGTTATACCTTCCCCCCCCCCCCTTTTTTTATAGTGATCCCTCACTGTTTTAAAAAATACATCTGGAAATCTTAAAACAAACAAACAAACAAACAAACAAACAAAAAAGGCCCTGTTAATGGACATTCACTATTCATGACTTGTTTTCTATGAACTCTGCAATGATGTTGTGGTTTAATACTGACTAGCAAACAGTTTTCAGAATACTCTGATTCTGCAGGAATTCAGCAAAGTGATCAAGGCTCCATCTCTCTCATATTTTGACACCTGTCAAAGAAGGCACAAGTCAGTGAAACCAGCAATCTTTTTTCAAAGAGATAATTCATTCCTCAAACTGGTTTTGCTGAATTTGAATGCTCAAAAAAATCATTAGTTCACTTTTTCAATTTTATGACAACTAGAGCCTAGAGGTGACTAGATTTTGTGCCTCTCATACCTCCTTAATAAAAATCCAAGAGTTTTACAACATTGAAAGGTAGCAAAGTATAGTGGTAAGGACCTCAGTTTTAAATGAGAAGTCCCAACTTCAAAGTCCATTTCTAGCTATTTGACCATGAGATATTTATTTAGCATAAGCTTTGATTTCTGTCAAATGGGCAAAGATCAGATATTGTGAAGATAGATATTAGCTACTCTGTAGTGGAATTAGTGCTGACACTAGTCTTGGGACTTGAATCACAGTGCAAGGCCATCTATTTCTAATAGCGTCTTGTGTCTTTTCTTCCCACTGAGATTTACAAATTCCTATGAGCAGGTATTATATTCTTTGTCTCCTAGTGTTCCACAGTGCCCAAATCAGGGTTAGGACATGTAAGATGGTCAGTAAATATTTCCTGAATTTTACTGAGTCAATTCCATGAAGAGAAAGCACCCAAGGAATGAGGGAGCATCTTGAGTTATGGATTCTTGCCATTACTATGTCCCTAATTTTGAATGTGTTTATTTGTCCTTCAAGACCTATGTTTTCTTGTTTGTAAAACAATGTTGGGTCAGCTAGACCCCTAAGAATGTGACTGTTTTGTTTTGCTTGAGAGAGAGAGAGAGAGAGAGAGAGAGAGAGAGAGAGAGAGAGCACACCAGCAGGGGAGGGGCAGAGAGCAAGGGAGAGAGAGAATCCCAGGCAGGCTCCACACCCAGCATGGAGTCAGACATGGGGTTTGATCCCAGGACTGTGAGATCATGACCTGAGCCAAAATCAAGAGTTGGATGCTTAACCGTCAGAGCCACTCAGGCACCCCAAGAATGTGTATTATAGTGAATTTACATGAAGGCTGATGAGCTTTCTCTGGAAATCTCCAACTAGGTCACTTTCTGTTGCAGAGGTAGAAACAACTTGTTTCAAAGGAGGTATGTCTTTGAAGCTTCTAGCCCACTACTTCTTGCAGGGAATATCAGTATCTGGATGTAACAATTCTTTATTCTCATTTATTAAATCCTAAAATCTGGTTTTCTTGCCAAATTAAAGACAATTACCAATTCCTCTTTTTTCCACTTTAGCTACAGCCTTGCAGAGGGCAGGTTAGGAACTCTGTGTGAATTCCCATACAAGCTCTCAAGAGAGTGATTGAATACAAAGCAGACCTCTTTTCTGTTAAACTCAGAATCTTACTTGATCTTACCTATTTCAAGGTTGCAATTAGGCTGTTTCCTTGTTAAGTATAAATCAAATGCATTTGAACTCTGTCTTGGGAAGATGGCAAATGCTCAGTACCAAAGTTTCTCTCTCTCAGTCTGATCAGCTTCTCAGGCGTTCATCCTTTTATATGATTTCTTTCTTTTTTTTAATTTAAATCTTACTTAACATACAGTGCAATGTTGGTTTCAGGAGTAGAATTTAGTGATTCATCACTTACATACAACACCCAGTGCTCGTCCCAACAAGTGCCCTCCTTAATACTCATCACTCATTTAGCCCATACCCCCACCCACCTGCCTCCATCAACCCTGTTTGTTCTCTGTTAAGAGTCTCTTGTGGTTTGTTTCCCTCTCTTCTCTTCCCCCCCTCCCCATATGTTCCTCTGTTTTGTTTCTTAAATTCCACATATGACTGAAATCATATGGTATTTGTCTTTCTCTGACTGACTTATTTTGCTTAGCATAATACATTCTCATTCCATCCATGTCATTGCAAATGGTGAGATTTCATTCGCTTTGGTGGCTGAGTAATATTCCATTGTATATATGTGTGTGTGTGTGTGTGTGTGTGTGTGTGTGTGTGTGCGCGCGCGCGCGTGTGTGTGTGTGTGTATATACACACACACACATACGCATACACCACATCTTCTTTATTCTTTATCCATTCATCAGCCACTGGACATTTGGGCTCTCTCCATATTTTGGCTATTGTTGATTGTGTTGGTGTAGACATTGGGGTGCAAGTACCCCTTTGAATCTGTATTTTTGTATCCTTTGGGTATATACCTAATAGTGCAATTGTTGGATAGTAGGATGGTTCTATTTTTAGGGTTTTTTTTTTTAATGATTTCTTATTTAAAAAGATATCCAAATGTTGCTTTCCACCAGAATCTGGTTGCCCTGATGTGATACACCCAGAAAGGGGAACAGATGCAGTGTAAGGGGTTTCCACTAGAACTAGACTCTTACCTACCTCAGATTTCTCTACCTCCCTGCCCATACTTCTGACGCTGGACATATGCTGGAGTCACTAACTTCATAAGGGAAATTTTCTGAGATGGTCAGATACAAAATTTGAAGATCAGTTACTCCTAATCATAGTTGGAGAAGTATGGCATCTCATGCTCAGCATCCACCCATTCATTCACTCAACAAAAGTTTACCGAATGATTACGATGTTGTAGTCTCTCTGTAAGACACTGTTTTCCTCTGTGTAATTTCTTGTACTTGTTTCTCAGTATCTTAGGCTCCTCCTCTTCTTTCTCCCATGTTCCTACTAATATAATACCTTACTGTGGGGATTTTGTCCTTGAAATTTTTCTTTTGACTGTAGGGTAGACCTAAGACAGGGCATCATATTTCCAGGTTTGATAAGACAAGGGCAGTTAATGTTAGGAATGGACAAAAGGGGCCGGACTTTGGCACCAGACCCACTGGAAAGGGCGTGGGAACGAACAAAATGCCTAAGTTGCCTTGGACAGTATAGAAGCTCACAGTTGTCCACAGAAAATTGCCAAGGGTCATGGTGATTTCTGTTCTCAAACTAGATAAACCAAGACTTATCACTCTCTGGGTCTGAAGTTCTCAATGATAAACAACTTCATGCCTGCCCTTCACAGTAGAGAGAAAGGAAAGTGCCCTTACATGTCTCTGAAGGTCTTATTTTTGGTAAGAACACCTACCATGAGCTCTGCCTTCTTAAGAGATGTCTAAGTGTACAATATAATATTGTCATTTACAGACACAATGTTGGTTAGAAGATCTCTAGAACTTACTAATTTTGCATAACTGAAATTTTATGCCCATTCATTCGCCAGTTCTCCTCATCTCAAATCTTGACCTTTTCATTCCCAGTCCGCTGAATCAGCATTTTGCCATAATTTTGGCTACTCTCATATTGGCCTTGATGGTCACTGGAGTCCAAGGAGTTTCAAACCCTGCTTCAAGAAAAATTGGGACATACTGTAAAAATTGATAGACTTTCATGGTAAAGAGTTTACCGCTCCAGAATGCCAGCCAATGCTATGAGGATGTACACAAGAGTGCACAAACATTTCTTATGATCAAAGGCAGGATGCCCTCCTACACACTAAAAACCTAAGGTAAAAAACAGAAATCATTGGCAAGCTGCCCCTAAACTCCAGCCAGTAAACACAACAAGAGCGCAGCTTCTTATTCTGTCAGGAGGAGTTCTGTGCGACACAGCACCTGCCACAAGCCTTTGTCCACAGGTGGCAAAGCTCCTGCCATCCCAAGCAGCACATGGCAGAGGGGAGGCAGCAGCTGACCTCCTTAGTAACCTGTTATGACAACCTGACAGCAGACCGGCCGGATGCTCCAGACTGTCACCAAATATGTCACAGAAGGCTTCCCAGGCTTGAGCATTTAATTTGCTTTACATAAAATACAAAGTTAGACTCCGGTTCTTCCTTTCTCTTGCTTTTAAAGCAAAACTCCATTCCTTTAAAAGAGGAAATCTAATAGGCACTCCCCATATACTAAAAAGAGCAAAGTAGAAGTCCTTTGGATGAAACTGAGAGTGGGTGATAGAAATGGGCTGGAGCACATCTGCTTAGCTTTCTCACATTATCCAACCCGCTTAAAGACCTCCAACTAGCACCCTGGACTGCAGTTTGACAAACAGAAAAACTTTGGGCTAGAAAATCTCCAATGCACCTCCATTTCAAACAAGCTTCATGAAGGCCAGGCTCTGTCTTGGTCATTCCTGAATCCTGAGAGCCTAGCATGGCTCTGGCATATAGTAAGTGTACACGCGCACACACACACACACACACACGCACACACATGCACACACACACACACACACACACACACACACATTTGATGAATAAATACAAGACTTTTTTTAGATGTCGTGAAATACATCTCTTTATTTCAGATTATAGCTCCCTGTGACCAATAGAGTTAGAGTTGGTTTTCAACATTAACCTCCCCTTGTGACCATGCACCTATACCTTCCCCAGCTTTTCTCTGCACACAGACAAAAGCTCAGCTTTAGCTTCCTTGGGATTGCATCTAAAGTACCAAATGTAAATGTCTCCCAAATGGGGAGACAGCTTGTTTATACAGGAATAATTGCTTCAGCACAGTGTCCTCCTTTATAACAAAACTTGAAGAAAATGCTGAGTAGTCAGATTCCTTACCTTTGCATTAGGAAAGAATTTAAAACCTATTTCAGTCCTTTCTTTGGCCTCATGTAAAAATAAAGCTTTTCTCCCCAAGCTTAGGCCTAAGCAAAGAAATCTAACCCTGACTTCTACTTTCCCCAAGCCCCCAAAATAAGTCCAGGTCATTTTGAAATAGATTTTTTCCCTCGTTTCCTTAAATCGGGGCCAGTCAGAGATGGACGGATGTTCCTGTGCCAGTTTGAAACTGCCGTGAAGGGTGTAAGTGATGCGTCTCTACGTTGTTCCCTCCTCCGCCCTCCCCTGAAGAGGGCAGTGCTAAGTGTGGATCCTGCCAAGAGAAGGCCGGAGGCTTCGCCTGAATCTTAGGGCAAGCCATCAGGTGGCAGATTTACCAAGGAGCCCGCCTGCTGCTTGACTTCATTACTGTTTATCATCATGTCTACTTCTTCTAAAATTTTTCTTTATTTAATCACCTAATACTATTTTTATTGGCCTGTCAGAATGTGGGGGAGAGTAGAAGGGAATTCATTTCATGTGTTGTGGAACATTATTATGGTAAAATATTAGGACAAGTCTATACCTTCCTCCTTTGAAAAATAAGATACAAAACCAATTAAAGTTAAGTGATTACTGAAATGCATCTAATTAGTTATTAACTTACACACATCAAGCTATGATGGCAGCTTTCACAGCAAAAATCCTGTTGGTGTTGATACAGAAGATAATTGATATCACAGAGGCCTCTGCTTCTCAGGCAATTGCTTAAGAAAGCACCTTCACAGCTCAGAGCCTTCTCTCCCTTTGGGTTGGGGTACATTTTCGTCAATCTGACAAGATCTGTCACATATTATCAGACAATTGATCACCGACTGCTTGCAAGTCTTAATCCATCGTTTGATCACACATCAAGAAAAATTGCTTTTTATGTCTTACATCTTGGCCATGAGAAAGGGGAAGAAAGCAGAGACCAGGCTTCCGGCTCCAGCTCATTACTTTTTTGCAAATGATAGATGGGTTCACTAGGCAATTTAACTTTAAAATGATCTTTTCCCCTTTCTCAAATAAGCAAAAAGAAGGAGCTTTGCAGCACAAGCTGAGCGGAGAGGGAGTCTGCCTGCTGTTCCTTTTGTGTCTCAATAATAGGCGCCCATGTGTGGATGGAGGCACGTATGGTTAGCAAATATGTATTTACTTAGCATTACTGCATCTACTTCTAAATAATAGGATTTAAAGTGGACACACACAGAGAGACTAACTTCCACTCTCCAGGACATAGCTATAATCATTTTACACATTTCTTCAAGAGCACTTATGTTATATATAAAGTAATTTGAAATGACTTCTAGTTTACCAAAAAAAAAAAAAAAAAAGAGTATTATATAATGACATAGCGAAAACCAGTTCTAAAAAAAAAATCATTTCCCCTACCATGAATCCAGTTATGTTATTGTCAAAATCCTGACCTTATGTATATATAGTAATACACATTCTAGCTTTCTCAGAATGGGGCAGAACCTAATAATGCGGGAATTAGCCCTGTTTCTAATAATTGATTGCTACTTAATATCAAAAAAGAGAAAGCATCTGTAATTATCAATAAAAGAATAGCTAAAACCTCAAAGTTTTTGAGGGATTCTCTTTAAGTTGTCAGCGTACCCACAAATACCCTGGTAATCTGTGAATAGTATTCCTGAAGTTCGCAGCATTCAGCCATTGCAGTTGCGTTCTTTGAGGCCAGGAAGGAAAAGTCCCAATTCCTCATGGCTTACCTTCCCACTTCTCCTCTGCTAAAAACCTCCCTGGGAATCCTTCACTATTGTACATCCTCTGTAATTTAAAGACACAGCTGAAAGTCAGTCTTTGCATGCTTAAGTAAAATGAAAGGCACTGAGAGATGTAATTAGTGCTTTTTCTTTGTCATGCAACTCGAGACTGACAGTGTTTCCAAATAGTAGCCACTAAATCTTAAAGTCAGGCAGTACCTGGCTCGCCTGCAAGCTTTTGTCAACCAATGGAAAACACTCTAAGGCCAGGAACTGGACCCCAATCTCTAGGAGAGTTTGTGTCAGGCACAGAAAGAGTGTGCCAAAAAATATTTGTTCTGGTGAAATGCACATAAAACCTCTAGCTTAGTTAGAAGTATTGTACCAAAGTCAATTTTCTGGTTTTGATCATGTACTTATGTAAGCTGTTATCACTGGGGGAAAGTGGAGGAAGGATACATGGGAATTCTGTTCTCTTTTTGCAACTTGTAGGTGAGCTTAGAATTATTTCAAAGTACAATTTCAAAAAATATTTACTGAAGGGGCCCCTGGGTGGTATAGTCAGTTAAGCGTTCAACTCTTGATTTCAGCTCAGGTCATGATCTCATGGTTTGTGAGTGCAAGCCCCGTGTCAGGCTCCACATTGACAGTGTGGAGCCTGCTTGGGATTCTCCTTCTTCCCCCCCCCCCCCCCGTCCCTCCCCTGGTCATGCTCTCTCTGTCTCTCAAAATAAATAAGCAAACTTAAAAAAAATATTTGCTGAAAAGAGAATGAATGCTTCTGTAATTCTTTAAGCCTTCTGAATGTGCTATGCGTTTGAGGCTCTGAGGTCTCAGAGTCCTCTCATGCACCTTTTTTTCTTGTTTTTATTGTACCCCTCTTTCCACTTCAAGCCCTGTGTCCCATGCCCAGATTCTGATTCTGCCTCTGGTCCTCTAGATGTGGTGCTTATATCTGACCTTCCCCGAAATTTGGCTGCTAGCCTTCCAAGAGGAATTTTGTCGCACATTTCCTCTTCTTCTTGGCCTGGATTTTCTCTTTGTACCACCACTGCATCTTTCTTGGTGACCTTCTCAGCACCCAGTTTCCCTTTTGCCCAGCCTTTGTGTGTGTGTGTGTGTGTGTGTGTGTGTGTGTGTGTGTGTTGGGGAGTGATGTACAGAGTGGAAATGATGAGGGGTGAAGCTGAGATTTAGTCTGTGGTAACCTGCATCTCTGAAATAGATTTCTGTTTATAAAGAACAATTTCCTGCTGGGGAGAGACTCTACGTAGTTTATCAGATCCATCAGATTGAACTCTTTGGCTTCACTATATATTTTGTGAAAATACTATTAGAGCCTTCAAAGTTTAGCTTGCTCCATATTTGTTTTCACTGCTGGGTGTCAAGAGCATGATCCCCGTCATCTTAATTGACAGAGAGAGTAGACTTACTGAGACTACATCCTAAGGCCAAACAGCATGTCTGGGCATTTATCTCAAACCGGATTTGCCTTTGGGAAATCAGCTGGGACCCTCAACGATTTCCCCACCACTCTGTTCAATGAAGGGACAGTTGAATGCAATGGTTAACAACACGACACGGGGGCCATGTTATTTTGAATCCAGCTCTACTTACTAGGAGTGTGACTAAACAAATTAATCTCTTTGTATCTTAGTTTTGCCATCTGTAGAATGTGGATGATAATAATTCCTAGCTTATAGACATCTTGTGAGAATAATGAGAGTTAGTGTTTTGAGAAGTACCGAGCTCGCCATCGGTTGGCACTCAGTGAGTGTAACTATTATTCTCTAATGCCTGTTCTACTTCCATTTCCTGTATCACCCTCTACTGGCTCCTAAAGGTTCAGTATGGTGACTTGTGCTTAGGAATAAGAATTTTAAAAAATGTTTTTTGCTTTGAACATTTCCCTAAGTGTCTGGAAATAATAGAAGATAATCAAATAAGTCTCTGAAATAAGGTTGGAAATTAATCAGTATCAAAGAAGAAATCTAATACAGAGTCACTCAGATTTCTGAATCTACTGATCAAATCCCTGTTGGGATGCAGGCTGTAGTGGAGATGCTGGTGAGCTTTGTGGAGACGTGACCGCATACCTGAAACTCCTTGAGCTGGCTTTCTCCTTGTAACTTACAATGCTCTGAGCTGGGGGAGGCCAGGGTGGATTTCGATTAGACTAGAAGTCACACTCCGAGAAAGATAGGCTTAAAGACATGGTTGAATGTTGCCTTCCCTTCCCTTCCCTTCAATTTTCTTTTAATAGCAAATACAAACTGAAGATTGATACTTGGATGACTCTAGCTCCCAAGTGTTAAATGGGATGTTTAGAGCCATAAAGCACTCTGATGTAGCCATAACTCTGGAATGGAACTGTGTTTTCAAAGGTGCCTCAGTTTTCCCAGTCTTTGCTATGGCGAGAGCTATCAACTGACACTTGAACTAATGGCATCCCAATCCCAGGCAGTTGGCATCCATTCCATCCCTCCCCTTCTTATCAGCAATACAAAGTACTAGAAACTTGTTGCCTGAATCCTTTCTCATTAGCTCTGGAGATGCAGATTAAAAATCATTCTTTGGTAGTATTTATTAAGTTTATATGATCTGCTTTCCAAGCAGCATTTAGAACAAACAATGAGTTATAGCTAAATCCAATGTGAGCAGGCAATAGACTCAAATTAGAAGAGGTAAAATTAAATTTTCATGTATCATAAATGAAATATCCATTAGGGACTTCACAATGACCTTCAGGT
The DNA here is from genome assembly GCF_046562875.1 of Panthera onca. Lineage (NCBI taxonomy): Eukaryota > Metazoa > Chordata > Mammalia > Carnivora > Felidae > Panthera > Panthera onca. The sequence continues at coordinate 55,401,117 of NC_138341.1, forward strand.
TCAGCAAGTTCTGTATTAAAACTTCCAACCTGAAAGATACAAGTGCTGGGCCAGATAACATGCATTTCAGGTACTATGGAGGAAAAGGCCCAGCCAGCCACAGTAAACAAATGTAACTAGTTTTGGAGAAATGCTATTGACAGTAAAATTCTAATTTTACTCCAGCTCCCAGAACAGATGTACCTCCGAGTCCATAGACTGCAATACTTAACTGCAGCTACTCAGCTGTGACCTTCAGCCCCAGGCTCACTGCAATAAAATTTTCATGCAACCATATGGAAGAATATTTTAATAGAGATTTACTGTCAGTAACTGTCCCAAAGGAGCAAATAAGGAAGCTGTAACATATTGCGTACAGTAAATCAAGGGGACTTCAATGGAAAAACGAAACCTCCCGGAGGCAAGCATCTTTAAAATTACAGGCAACACTTTGTACAAATATGTGTACAAAGGACTAGATATGCACTCAGTTAAGTAGCTTAAAATGGTTTCGATTTGCAGATATATTTATTTAGAATTTATTTATTGGATTTTATAAGTGGCAAGCACTTACCTGTCAGGGCTGAATGCCTCTGTATCCCCCTTCCCTGGGGCAAAACGGAAGTGAGGGAGGGGTGACTTCAACTGAAAATCTTACCAAACCCGGGAATGTGGCAGGCAGCATAAATTGCACCCTCTCTATAGCCAGGTTTGCTTCAATTTAGGGTGAAGTATTAAGCACAGGGACAAAATATTCCCTTAGCCAGTATATAAACAGTCCTGGGTGAGTTATTTGAATGGTTAAAAATTCAGCTTAAACAATAAATGGGGACACATGTTGATTAAAACTCCCAATGGGGCAGAATGCATTCAGAGTCCCTACTTGGATCCTTGATTATGCTTTACCCAACATTTTTGCATGTAAAATGTCTCCTTTTTGAGAAGCTATAAAATGGCGATTTTTGTATAAATGTGTGTTGGGCCTGTCAGAATCAATAAACCAGATCTCATGCTCCTCCTCCCCTGACCGTGTGTTTATTTGGAGACATGAGTCCACGGCACCGGGCCACAGGTGAGCTAAGAAGGAGGGATAGAGCCTGAGCGTGTCACCTCCACGGCTCCGCGCTTCAGTTCACTTAGTTACCACCACGACACCATTTCCTTGCTCAGCTTCAGCCCTTACTGTTAAGAGCATTTCAGTTTCAGATATTTGTTTCCTGAGGGCAAACAAGCAGCCATCTCCCCCTCTACTCAACTGATGGAAACTCTAATGTGAGGGGCAGTAATTCAGAGATAAATAGACCGAACACTGCCCTTGACAGTTCATATTTTATGGCGGAGAGAAGGCCTAAAACCTAAAAAACTCATGTGTAGGAGGCATAGCACAAATGCTTCATCTATGATACATAATGAAGGTACATGTCTTTGGCATCAAACCGAAAATCAAAATATCCAAGTGACCGTGAATATGGGAATCGGGTGATAAATCTTTATGTTTTGCTAAATGCCCGTGGGTTGTCACATTTGACAAAGAGTGATAACAATAGAAGAATTGTCATATCTGATAAATGTGTCTCAGGCATTCCATTCTTCTCTTGAAGTGGTCCCAGTTACTATAAAACACAGGTAACATGCACGGGTGTGCAGATTCAAAACAGGTTGGGTTACACACTGAAAGTGAATTATCTTGACTAATCAGAACCTGGCTGGAGGTTGTAATACAATAGGAAGCTTGAGACATTAGTTCATGCCATCAGATTAATGTATAAATCATGTTACATGGCTAACAATGAGTTTGTTACCCACCAACTTTCCCAGTGTTTCGATCACCGTACTTTTGTCACAGTTGGATATTGTGTTCTCTGGACCCTTTAATGGCACTCTATTTCACATTGAAATGGGAGTTGAAACTGGAAATGCTCCTCAAAACATGTTAGTTTGGGGACACAAATGTATGCATGATATGTGTAGTTTCTTCCTTTGAGAGAAAGGCTGATTGGGATGAATCTCCAGAGTCCTTGCATTATTTGGCTGTGACCATGTTAAGAATCACCCTTTTTGTCTTTATAAGGAATAGAATGGGCATGTAGACAATTTTTGTCTGTGTTTAATTTCATGAATTTACCAAGAAGGGTGAGTCATGTCTTAACTTTTTTGATCCCATCCCTAAAACAAGTGATGTCCGAATGCTTACTCATTAAAGGCATTTTCCCCTCCATCTCCTGAAAGGTTCCATGACCTTGGTTAGCTCTATACCCAAAGCTTTTGATTATCTTGGCCAGTACAGATTGTCCCTCTCCTCTTCAACCCACTCTCTATTCCAGCAAGTTGGTTTCCTCTTGACCTCCACAGGTTCTATATTTAATTTGTCATACCCTCAAGTCACATGACTCAAGAATAAAATTATTTTCCTTCCTTTGTGCCTCTCCAAACCTTAGCTTTCTTTTAAGACTCAGTTCAGAGCTCCACATCCCCAAACGATCCTATTGAGCCATTCTAGGCCCATCACTAAATGCTAAAGACCAAGTCATTTTCTACTGAGTAGTTAATACATTCTGAGAATATTAATAATTGTTTAATAAATACCCATTGACAATTGATTTGTTAATCTTTTGAACTTCTTTTCTTTCTTTTCACCACTTTGCCGTGTACTTCAGACTTGTACTTCCCCCAGAGAAAATGAAAGAATGTATTCTGAAGAAATTTTTATTCTTACTCCTCCCACTGGGAGCATGCTAGAAAGTAATCATTACTTAATGTAATTTTCCACCTATAGACATCATTTTACAAGCTGCAAATAATGTGAATAAAATATAACTATATACCCAACCAACAAACAAAATCTCCCAAATTAAAAGCAATATACAGCTGGAATGAATAAAATAATTTGCTAATTAGAAAAGTATTCATGATAGATGCTAAGCTTCTCACAGCTGGAAGTTATCAAACAGAGACTTACTCAAGAATCTGGGGGAGAGGATTTCTGTAAAGGATGGGAGATTAAGTTCAATAAATCTGGGGTCTCTTCCAAATCTGAGATTCTGTGATAATTGTCTGAATTTAACCAATTAGAAAAAAATGATTTTAGGAGTCCTATGAGGTAAGTTTTTTATATTCCAAATGTCTTTAAATTACAGCCAGAGTTAGGACATTAATTTGAAAAATATCTGAAAATAACTGGTCATTAATTGATGGACTGACTTACTAAAGTCAAAAGGAGGGTTTTTCAAAGTGGTATGGGTGTGTGGACCCAGCCACAAAGCACTTTGAAGTCAATCTTATTCTTAGAACATGCACCTACAGTTTAACCTGTACATGTAAATGGATGGCTACTGTGCACATTTTAATAAATAAGTATTTATGTGCCCACTGAAAATGGCCCAATGTGCCCAACGAAAATGAAAGTCTTGTCAATTTTCCTGTGATTTGTTAACCTTGAGTACCTAAAAAGAAGTAGTGAAATGCATTGCCCTGTTGGGTGTCCCAGAGAGCTCTACCAATGCTATGGTCCCCTACCAAGGTCAGGAAACCTATCTTTGCACAGTCATACTTTCAGACTTACAGTAGTGATATTTCACAAGTAGGCACCAATGTAGACATACCAACTACAAGCCTTTGGCATCTTATTGTTTGTTACCTAGATTTAATTGGTTCCTAAATATTTTAAGTGACACCCCTGAAGGCAGTGTCCATTATCCAGAATTTTTGGATACCAGATGCTTGGGTTAAGTAAAACCAAACATCTAATGACTATCATTTCTTCTTCAACTTAATGTAGTCTTTTGATATGTGTCCAGAGAAACCATGAAGTTTTGTCTTCTCATTATTTGGATTTTGGTGTGGTCAGGGTATGGATATTTTGAGATAAGGGTTAAAAATTTACTCATCTGAAAACTGTATAGTTGTGTACACGTAGAGTATACATAGGTATGTACAACTTGGTAGAATTTTACTAATTTGTAACAATTTAGGAAAGTTTTGGTTACAGGGTCCCTAAAAATTAATGCAGTGCTAATTCTTTCTAGTGAACAAGTGAACAGAATGAGGTATTTTCTGCTTTATCGGTATCTCCTAAACAAGTATATTTGTTGTTTACAAGAAAAAGATGCTTTGAAAATGTTTGAAAGGAGTTTATTCAGTTAGGTTAATGCTGCTTATGGAATGATTTTTACTCTTCTAATTGGGAAAGCAAACTTTTTCCCTTAGAAAAATAGGAAACTTCTCCCTTACCTGAAAAAACACAATTTTTGAATTAGCAATGTATGAATCAAAACTTTGTTACATGTTAAGAAACATCTGGAGTAAGTGTAGTTTATAGGTATAAACCCAGATATATATTATGGTTAAATTGAATGTATTTTGGTAAAAATTAGTCTGATTCGACCATACTAGTTATCATGCATCTGCTTAGTTAATTAGTCTAAAGTTTCCTGATTCACAGTTCAATGATGAGTTTTTCATGAACTTGTTGGATATTTTTATTCCATCTTCTTTTAGCCAGGATCATCCATAAATGTCCCAAGATGCAGCAGAGGGCAGAGAAGTGTGGTGGCTCTGGCAAAAGACTGAGGCTCTGAGACCACATCTGGATTTCTGTTTAGACACTTAAGAAGTCGTGACATCCAGAGCAGCAACCTAGCCCCTGCACTCCTGGTGAGGTAAGTCCCAACCATAACTATGAAAAAACCTTGGCCTCTCTTGAAGTAGGATATTGGATCGATCCAAAGTAATGATGTTGTTATTAATATTCTTTTCCTTGATGTAATTATAATTATTTGATGTAATTATACGAACTAAAATCGCTCATGCACAACTCCCTTGTGTGGGGGAAGCAGACAGTAAAAAGCATGAAATGTTTATCTGTATTATGGCTTTAGTTTCTCTTTACCCTCTTGGAGTTAGCTGCCTGAGTCTTGTTCAGTGTGACAGAAGATCATTCTAGAGGCTGGGAGGAAGCAATGAGATAAACTGTCTAGGTGGTGATGAGGTATGAGGTATGAAGCATCCTGTCACATTTCAGGGTGAAATTCATCTTCGACAAGATTTCCCCCACATCCCCCACCTCCACCATTTCACAGCTTGTATTCCCAGAACACGAGTATCAAGATTTCATTTGCCTTGGAGCCCTTCCAGAAATTAACAGCGTTAAGAAGAACCATTCTATTAAGTCAGGATGGTGTCCAATAAAAGCAATGAATGATTGGAAAATGGACCGTTTTAATGCTGTTCAGTAAAACCATCGTGAATGTTCTTAATTATGCAATTCCATCCTTCCTGTGTAATTGGCTCATTTGATTTTTTTTTTCCTCTCATGGTATAGAATAATCTGAGTTGGGGGTCAGAGTCTTGTAATGTTGTTATGTTTTACTAATATTTGAAGATGATGAGGCAAAATATGTGAGAGTGTAAAATTATTTGGACCCCCCCCCCCCACCCCCCAGACAACCAACGAACAAGCATAAAGGCTCATAGGACTGACAGGAATGGAAAACATAATTGTACCCTTCAGAGGCATCTAACCTCCATTTGCAAATACAGAGCACTCCATTTTTATTTTTTTTTTTTTTATTTTTTTTTTTTTTTATTTTTTTTTTTTCAACGTTTTTTATTTATTTTTGGGACAGAGAGAGACAGAGCATGAACGGGGGAGGGGCAGAGAGAGGGAGACACACAGAATTGGAAACAGGCTCCAGGCTCCGAGCCATCAGCCCAGAGCCTGACGCGGGGCTCGAACTCACAGACCGTGAGATCGTGACCTGGCTGAAGTCGGACGCTTAACCGACTGCGCCACCCAGGCGCCCCACCATTTTTAAAAACTCTATTCCTTTGGTTTTGAATAGTTAATATAATCCCATGACTCAAAATTCAAGAGGCACAAAAGGGTATATTGTGAGGTATCTTCCTCCTTGGCATCCGAAGCAACTAATGTTATCAGGTGTGCATGATGCTCTCAGAGATATCTAATGCATATTCAAACACTTTTGTGTAAATTTTCATTTGTGTTTCTCTTATGTGTACACACAGTAGCATTATCTACTAGGATTTTATATTTGAGCACTCAGTCGGGTACTGGGGATACAGTAACGAGCAAAGCCAAGTCCTTTAGGGAAGCTTACATTTTTGTGGTGGAAAGCAGGCAAAAAGCAATGACCAAGATAGTTTCAGATTGTGAGTGTTTGACGTTGACCAACAAAGGGGGTGCTGGCTAATTGAGACTAGGTGGTCATTAAAGGCTCACCAAGAGGTAAGAATTAAAAAAAAAAGAAATCACTTTAAAAAAAGTTGTTTTTACATTTATTTATTTTTGATAGAGAAAGACAGAGCATAAGTGGGGGAGGGGCAGAGAGAGAAGGAGACACAGAATCCAAAGCAGGCTCCAGTCTCCGAGCTGTCAGCACAGAGCCCAACGTGGGGCTCGAACTCACAAACCGCGAGATCATGACCTGAGCCGAAGTCTGACGCTTAACCAACTGAGCCACCCAGAAGCCCCAAAAAGAAATCACTTTTTAACTTTTGCATTAATCTGGCTAAACATTAAGTTAAACCCAACAATGTGCCCCTAGATAGCCCCACAAAACACATATATGGAGACCTGGGATTTGACAGACAATTCACGTTTAAACATACCCTTCAAGGTAGTGTGGTGACCCCAAATTTCAAATGCACGCATGCTCATCACTGCCTGATGACTCTTGATACCACTGTGCTCTTTTAATCTTGCATGACAAAAACTACAGACAGGAGAGGCCCTAAGAAATTCACTCCCAGATAAAATATTTCATGGAATGTCTACCAAGAGGCTGGGACCATAACACTGACAGCTGCTTCTCATCTGTACTCACTGTTCCGACCATATTTTAGCCAGTCTACAAAACCCGCAATTAGATAGGGAGGTTAGACTCTTCTCTTATTGTGGTCAGCGTGCCAAGAAAATTGAAATGGAAGGAGAGGACAGATTGCTAAAATAAGAATTCTGAAGGACACTTGGCATGACAGTGAGACCAGTAGAAATTCATAGACCAATCGTTTAAACTGAATATCTGGATAAAAAAGTAAAAAAAAGAATCAGTGCATATTTAGACGTTCTCAAAAATCTTAACTTTTGTCATCAGATATCTTGGATACTATCTATAACTGGATACTGGGTTAATTGTTTCAGTTCTCATCCAGATGTGCAGTATAATGTAGAAGTATCCCAAGATAGCTACTCATAATTCTCCTCCAGGTGTGTGAAAACATCTATTTCCATTTCTCTACAATAATTGAGGACTTTTCTGGTTAGTCTAGATGTGTTGGTGGCTTCTAAGAGTGACAAAATACATACCAATTGAGGTTTGGATTTATGCCAAATACAGAAACTCCTGAAAGTGACTCATTATTTGACAGCACAGAAATTACTTTAGATCTCTGTTGAAATTCTGTTCTCATTATGGGCGTCAATTATCATCGTATTGTAAAATAGACGCAAAAGGGGGAGGAGAGTGGGTAAAATCTGAGGCAGCTCCTCCCTCTTGGCCCCCACTACGTGACACGTGCAGAAGGTTGCCATTTTTTATGGACCCTCACAGCAACTTACATATTTATATTTCTCCAAGGAATGAAGGAAAAAGTCTCTTCCCTCCCAACCCAGGTCTTAGTCCATTTGGGCTACTGTAACAAAACAACACAAACTGAATAGCTTATAAACCGTAGAAACTTATTCTCACAATTCCAGAAGCTTGGAAGTCTAAGATCATGGTGCCAACAGATTCGGTGCCTAGTGAGGGCCCACTTTCAGGTTCACAGATGGCTTTTTCTTGTTGTGTTTTCATGTGGTGGGAAGGGGCGAGGGACCTCTCTGGTACGGTATTAGGAGGTGCTTGAATCACGAGCATGAAATTATACTGCTTTTAGACTTTTCTCAGTTGATTCCACCTCAGTTGGGCCCTTTCAGGTAAAAGAAAGTGGAATTTTATTTCATACTACTTTTATATCCACTATTAGATCCTACCCTCGCACATCTAAAGGGAGAGGGGCAGCTCAAACAGTTATGTAGATGGAGAAATGGAGACATCAATACATTAAATGTTTTGCCCAAGGCTGCCCAGAGTTGGAGGAATGAAAGTCACCCTGCAGTCCCTGACATTAACTTAGAGTTCCTTCCACAGGATCAGATGGTCTTCTGGGAGCTGGGCCAGGAAAATGAGCCCCTAGAGAATTTGAAATTCCCCGAAGGTGTGATGCAACGCCTGCAGATTCCATCCAATGGCACAATTCCAATTCTCTGTAAAAGAGGCAACGAACACGGAAAACTTTGCGTGTTAGTCACTTCCCTCTTTCCCTACTGCTTCTCAAGAGAAGGCAATCTTCTCTCTTCAGGCCCCCTTCCTCTGTCAGGGTCTAGGATGGTGTCCGGTTGCCAGGAATGGCACTGGAGCTGACTTTGTGCTTGTGTTTCTCCATGAAGTGCTCTGGGTTATTGGCATCTGTGGACACATTCTATTTCCCCAGTGCAGCAACAGCAGGTTCTTCTCCCCGCCCCCACCCAGTGGAGCTGGCCCACAACCAATTCCAAAATTAACATTTGTTTGCCAAACATGCACAGCTGTAATCAGCCTGCTGGTGGTGTGCTGCATAGCCTGCCACCTGCTAGCTCCTTTTCCAGAGAAAAAGAGGGAGGGGAGAAGCTAAGAACACAGTTCAGGCAATGATTTAGAATCTCTCTCCATCTTTGCTACCTTCTGCCAAACTCTGGCTCCTCCCCAAAGAGCACTGCAGATTTGCTTATGGTTTTGATGGCAGTTGGGGCAGAGATACTGCTTTATGTTTTCCAAATGGCAGAAAGCAACAAACTGGTTTCTTCTCAAAGGTTAAGGGTCTTTATTTTTTGGCTAGGGGGAGGGAGTTGTTTATAGAAGACTGGGTCAAACCATCCCTGTTATGACAGTTATCTAGGCAAGAGAGGAACAGACCCAGTCTCGTGCAGGATGATAAATGTTAGATGAGAAATGAACCATCCCATAGTTTTGCTGCTTGGAGGTGGAAGAAGGGGAAGACTGCTGGTGGTTGAAATGTGACAGAACACAAAAATCCAAAGAAACTTCTGGAAAGTTTTGTTATAACTTTACCAGTATTTTTTCACTTGCCTGCAGCCATTTCCTGTTATCTTCTAATTCATTGTTTTCTAAGAGAAATTTCATAAAAGAAACGCTTTTTTAATAGCTCGACTGAAGCTAGTGTGATGAAAACAATAACAATTCTTGTTTGAAAGGGGTTCTGTCTCTGTGTCTAGGATAAGCAGGGGGATAAGATAACATAATGTGCAGCAGCCACTGCTCATTAGTGCCAGGGCCAAGTGAAGTTTGAAGGTCCAGAGTTTCAAAAGCATCACACCGAGTTTTAAACCCAAAAGGCTTGCTTCAGTGGGATCCTTCTGGAGTAGAATCTTCGTCTAGTTGTAGGGGCCACTTCTGGCCATCCACCAGGTGTTTGCATCTTCTTGAAGCTTACAGCATCCATTTGACTTCTTTTTTTCTGTCTTCAGGTGCTGCCTTTCTTCTTCACTATTCTCTTCAGGTTCTAGAGTGTCCATGTTTTGCTTTGTTCAGTAGGTAATTATTGTGGGTGGGGGGAAATGGAAAAAGCCAAGAGGATGATGGAGAGATAAAAATCTGGGCAGAAATATGGATTTTTAAAAACAATCCCTAATATTTTATGACATGAAGGAAGAATAAAGACTATTCTTAAAACCCTCAAATTTTAGGGGCACGTGGGTGGCTCAGTTGGTTGAACGTCTGACTTTGGCCCAGGTCATGATCCCGCGCTGCTGTGTGTTCAAGCCCCGCGTGGGGCTCTGTGCTAAGGGCTCAGAGCCTGGAGCCTGCTTCAGATTCCGTGTCTCCCTCTCTCTCTGCCCCTCCCCTCTCCATCTCCCTCCCTCTCTCTCTCTCTCTCCTAAAAACAAATAAACATTAAAAAAATTTTTTTAAACCCTCAAATTTTGATATTTTGAAGCCACCTCTTCCAAACTGATAGTAGAGTCTCAGTCTTTTTCAGCTGGACATGGAAAGAGGAATGCATTAGGAGTAGGAATACAGAAATCCGTATAGCAACCTGGCCAATCTTACTGTTTCATTGAGTCCTTCGTGTTTTGAGGAATCTCTTCATAAATTGACAGCCACTGGTTAAATGACTAAAAGGAGAGGATAAATATCTAGTCTCTTTGAGTCAGCTAGATATACACTGTAGCAGACTAATTAGGTGAAGTTGCCTTCCAGAATGTATGACATGCTAATGGGACTTTCTCTCTACAGCATAGTTCAAGACTCTTCTAGAGCTCTATTTCTTAAGTCCCTCGTTTAGTCTTGCAGGTGCTCTGTTGACTTCAACTTAACTTCCCAGGTTGATTTTTGACTAACACTCCAGGCATTCACATTCCTCATTCATAAGGCATGACTTGTCGTTTCCAAACTACATCCTGGGTTCTCTTGCCCAAATGTCTGTCTGCCCACCATTTCCCCTTTGTCTGGGAAAGCTATAAAAATTCTGTTCCACTGAAATGGTTTTTTTTTTTTAATTGAGATGTAATTGATAACGTTGTAGTCATTTTAGGCATACAACATAATGTCATTTACATACATATAGCAAATCTTTAATTTGTGAAACAGTCTATAATCCTTTCAGATTGACATAATCCCTTGTTTTTGGTGCCACAAGCCTTTCATGGCACTTACGCTATCCTGGCATATTAGGCTTTAGCTAGTGATGCGGATGATTGTCTTCTGCTTAAGCAGGTGGCTCCCTGTGGAAGCAGGTTCCACAGTAGCCTTGCTCACTCTTGTTCCTTCCTCACTCTTCCTGCCATAGGGCATGCTGTATACACTCCATACAGATTTGTTAAATTGAATTGAATGTGATAAAAATATTGTTAATGATCCTGTAGGGATGTTAAAAGAGCGTAACATGCCCATCCCCCCCATCCACCTCCCCTAATTTATTAAAAAAAAAAAAAAGAGCATCACGCAGAAATATACTGCAAGGAGCATGGGAAGATTAAAAATGAGGACAAGGGCACCTGGGTGGCTCAGTCGGTTGGGTGTCCGACTTCAGCTCAGGCCATGATCTCACGGTCTGTGGGTTCAAGCCCCACATTGGGCTCTGTGCTGATAGCTCAGAGCCTGGAGCCTGCTTCTGATTCTGTCTCTCTCTCTCTCTCTCTCTGCTGCTCCCCCACTCACGCTGTGTCTCTCTCTCAAAAATAAACATTAAAATAAATAAATAAATAAACAAACAAACAAATAAATAAATAAAAATAAGGACATTGGAGGACTCAAGACACACAGAAGTTAACTCTCCCGAGAGAGAAAAAATAAAGGAGAAACCAAAAAGAGGAAAAAATTATAAGCTTTTTGAAAACATAAAGTGAGTTTCTCTCTAGCCTTCCAATAGACTTGGAAATGGTTTTTTAGGGGGAATCATGGGCTGGACTATCTGGATGAGAGGACCCACATTGTCCTCCATGATAAGAGAATGTTCCATAGGACCAGAGGAAGACATAAGCACCCAGGATACCAGCTGGTGATGGTGGAGTAGCCAATCATAGAAAGGATCCAAGAAGCCACCTTTAGCAGATTTCTCATGGGAGGGAATTGCAAAACATATATTGAGACATAAAGCAGCATGCCCCAGGCTTTTCAAGTATCTTAGGTAAGTGTTTTTATACACTGAGTTAGGCCAGGAATTTTTAGGAATTGGCTATACACTATACATAGTATTATATCCAATATTGAATTTATATTATTAATATTAATAATTATTGCAATGTTATATACAGCATATATAAATATTTATGGAGCCACAAAAGCACTGATAGAAACAGTGAAAAACATGGACACCATTTATTTCTTACCTCCTTCTCCACAGAACTCAGCTGGTTGCATTTGTCATATAGTATTTTCATTTAATCAAACTTATTATAAATTTATGGTAAGAGAACTGTATTTCAGATATTCCCAGGAGTGTCAGGAAAGAAAATATGCCACTAACCAGCTTTCTATAAAATTAATCACCTGGGGGGGCGCCTGGGTGGCGCAGTCGGTTAAGCGTCCGACTTCAGCCAGGTCACGATCTCGCGGTCCGTGAGTTCGAGCCCCGCGTCAGGCTCTGGGCTGATGGCTCGGAGCCTGGAGCCTGTTTCCGATTCTGTGTCTCCCTCTCTCTCTGACCCTCCCCCGTTCATGCTCTGTCTCTCTCTGTCCCAAAAATAAATAAAAAACGTTGAAAAAAAAAAAATTAAAAAAAAAAAAAATTAATCACCTGGGAAAATTAATGAAATTGTGCTTGAATATAGGTGTTACATGTAAAAAAGATAATGTATTCTGCTCCTTTCTTTGAAAATTAGGTGTATATTTTTATGTCTTTCTAAGCACAGTTGAGAGTGGGAGGGAGTGTTCTACCACCAAAGTTAAGTGGCTTCAAAAGTCTCCAATTAAAAAAAAAAGTCTCCAACTATGGGGTTTGCGGTAGGGCACCAAGTTCTTTACTTAGTCCTGGGTATCCTCTGTTCAGAGCCTGAGGGAGAAAGACAAACCATGGCTGTCTGTTTTCCAAACTGTGATTTATTTCTTCATCTAACAGGGTCCCAGCTCAGTACCTGGCATACAGTAGGTGCTCAATAAATATTGGCTGTATTCATGAGTAAGTGGCAGCCATTTTAATTAAGAAAGCAGAAATGTGAAGTTTATAAATGTCCACAGTTGTTGGGTTGGTTATAGGTTTGCTAGCCTCAGGAGAGAAAGCCATAGGTCTTTAGCAATTAAATACTATGGGAAAGAGAAATTTCTGCTCTTTGCATTTATATTTTAGAGCTGCTGCTCAAAGTGAGCCAAAGATAGGACATCACAGGAGCATTCAGTATTATATGATCAAAAACGGAGGAGATCCCCAACTTTTGCATTCAGAGTGCTTTTAAGGAGAGTTTACTGGAGTAAAGGAGAGGTTTCTACTCTGGAACAGAATCCATGCTGTTGGGCAGGACTGAAGGCTTATTTGCTGGACTCCTGGATCTTCTGGAAAAATCTCTTTCCCTAGATTACCTGAAACTTTCCAAGGCTTCTAATATTTCCATCTTCAGTCACTCACACTTCAGCCCAACCAGTGGCATAAGAGAAAGACAAAATTTGAAAAATATTATGTGGATATTTTAAACCACAACCTCACCTAATTGAATAATTCTGGCAGAACTGTGTTTTTACATGCATGATCAAGACAAATCCCATTTCCGATGTGGCTGCAGATACTGACCCTGTACAGGTTTCCGGAAGCCTAGAGAATGGAGGAAGGGAAGGCCTTGTGTAAAAGTAGAAAAATGCTTGTGAGCAGAGAGCTCAGGATTACAGGAGTATCTTTTCAATGGAAACACCAGAATTCAAGGCATGTAACTTTGCAGCTTCATTATTCAGCAATATATATATATATATATATATATACACACACACTTAAAATGCTTGTCTTCTTAGGATGTGCTCTCTGCTTTCGATGCATTTTGTAGATAAGTAACATTGAAAAGAAAATGCCAATTTCTTTGTACATAGCAAGTATTTTCCAGGTGGATCTTCATGCTTCTCAAGCCTTCCTGCACCAGACCGTCTAAGCATTTCTCCCTTTCATTCCACCTGCCACCAGGATAGGATTAGTTCAACATATACGTTTTAGTTTCTACAGTGTGTTAGATAGCAATCCAGGTGTGACAGACACAAAAATGCATAAAACAGCTCCTGCCCACTGGTGACTTCCAGTCTAATGGGGAAGACAGCTGTATCTTAGATGACTTCAGCATACAAAGCACTAAGATAGAGGTATGAACCTAGGGTGCTTTCTTTGGTACGCAGCTACAAACATTTGCCTACAGGTGGGTGGTATTACATGCTTTCTTGTATGTCTTTCTTTTCTCTCTGATTGTTTTCAGACTCCTTGAAGGCAGTGCCCATGTTGCTACTTCCCTACTTCCCTCATAGGTGACATTCTCAGTAAACACTGATCTAAATGACCCTAGATCCATAGTTGACAATGCAGTCACTTTCTTGTTGACTTTTTGTACAATTTTTACAGTTTAGACTCTAGAGTCACTAGGAGAGAGGAAAGGAGACCCCCAAACTCAGATAGTTAGGGAATTCATTGTCTAGAATTATAGTTGTACCTTCTCTGAAAGACCAGACTAATCTTTCGAGCTCTGTGGAGCCTTAATTTAGAGGTACTATTGACTATTCATTACCACGAGGTTGCTCAAGTGGCAAAGAGCATGTGTGGTGTTTAATGTGATCTTAAACATTACTATCTACGGTAAATCAGGAAGGGGGCACAAGCGTTAGAGTTGCTGTTTAATGATGTATGAAAAAGCTGCCTGGTAAAGTGCACCATTAAGAAAAGCTGAAACCAGCGCCGAACAACGACCTGATGATATATTGAGACCTCGTGACCAAGGCCAGGTCTCCTAACTTGGAAAGTGATAAGCGTCATGTGCCCTTGCAGAATAATGAAACTAAGCTCCGGCATGGGCTCATGTAGCATCTTCCTACCCAACCCGGTCATGGCTTATTTTTAAATCTCCTTTCCTGTGGATCCACAAACAGACCCACAAACTTAGAAAATAAGCAAAAATGCTAGTCAACAAAAGTAATCTGTGTTAGTTAGAATGGCATATGGTAAGCCAATCTTGGATCCTTCAAAGAAATGCCCAAAGCAAAATTACTATTACTATTAGTTTTCTACTTTTACAAACACAAGCTAGTGATTATAATGGTTACCCTTGGTTTAAAAGGCTTAGTGCCAATATGAGACCGCAAACTTACTTGTGTAGTTCTAATTGGTGGCTTGTTAAGAAGTTGTAGGTTTAGAAATGACAATTGATTTTATGTCCTCCCAGGAAGATTTTATTGGTTTAAAAAAAACTGTTTAAGAATTGTAAAGTCTGTATAAAGAACTTACCAAACTCCACACCCAAAAAACAAATAATCCAGTGAGGAAATGGGCAGAAGACATGAATAGACACTTTTCTAAAGAAGACATCCAGATGGCCAACAGGCACATGAAAAGATGCTCAACGTCACTCCTCATCAGGGAAATACAAATCAAAACCACACTGAGATACCACCTCACGCTGGTCAGAGTGGCTAAAATGAACAAATCAGGAGACTATAGATGCTGGAGAGGATGTGGAGAACGGGAACCCTCTTGCACTGTTGGTGGGAATGCAAACTGGTGCAGCCACTCTGGAAAACAGTGTGGAGGTTCCTCAAAAAATTAAAAATAGATCTATCCTATGACCCAGCAATAGCACTGCTAGGAATTTACCCAAGGTATATAGGGCTGCTGATGCATAGGGGCACTTGTACCCCAATGTTTATAACAGCACTTTCAACAATAGCCAAATTATGGAAAGAGCTTAAATGTCCATCAACTGACAAATGGATAAAGATGTGATTTATGTATACAATGGAATACTACTTGGCAATGGGAAAGAATGAAATCTGGCCATTTGTAGCAATGTGGATGGAACTGGAGAGTATTACGCTAAGTGAAATAAGTCAGGCAGAGAAAGACAAATACCATATGTTTTCACTCATATGTGGATCCTGAGAAACTTAACAGAAGATCAGGGGGAAGGAGAAGGGGAAAAAAAAGTTAGAGAGGGAAGGAGGCAAACCATAAGAGACTCTTAAATACTGACAATAAACTGAGGGTTGATTGCGGGGAGGCGGTAAATTGGGTGTTGGGCATTGAGGAGGGCACCTTTGGGATGAGCACTGGGTGTTGTATGGAAACCAATTTGACAATAAATTATTAAAAAAATAAATAAATAAAATGCAACTTTAAAGAGAAAAAAAAAGAATTGTAATTCTGCTTGCTTAGTGGAAAAAGAGTTTCAAGGTCCATTCCTCATAACTTCTATCTAATTGATCAAACCTACTGTCTGGTGAGTTCGTCTTACAGACTGCCAATAACGAGTATTTCCTGATATGGCTGGAGTGTAAGTCCCTGACAGAGTATTCTCCAGATCTCACATGGATATCTCTTAGACTCTTTCTGTTGCTTTGGGTAGACACAGCTAGTCAATTGAATTGAATTCAGTGAGGACCATGCTTCCCAATGCTGAAACACTTAGAACAGGGTTGGTGAGACAAGACATAACTACACGTAGAACTAAGATGTGGAAAGATGTGGTGAGAAAATAAATGCTTCCTTTTTTCTTTTTCTTTTTCCAAATGAATTATACTGATAAGAAATACACTAGTGTGGAAGGAAGGAGTTGGTCAGGGAAGTTGTAGGAGGTGAAATTGGCCCTGGCTCTGAAAGAGCCAACTTTTGAAGGAAGAGAAGGAAACAGGAGGTCATGCTAAGCAAGTGTAAGCCTGAGCAAGTGGGCAAAGGGAGAAGTGCTCCACATGGGCTCAGGAAACGGTACCCTACATAAACCCGGAGCAGAAGATATGAGCATGTTGTGGGATTGTTTATAACAGAGGAAGGCAAAGCTTAGCACAAGGTCATGATCACCTAATACATCAGGCTAAGGATTTAACATTTTACCCAAAGTCCAAGCTATTACCTATCACTAAAGTATTTCAAGATTTCATTGCCTGATAACAGTTGAAAATTTAAATTTTTTTACCCCAAAGGTTGAATACTGACCCCTATTTCAAATATTCCTCCACAAGGCAGATGGAACATTTAAATCTTTATGCTTTTTGTCACAGTGTATACCAAGTTTATTTATTTATTATTTGATTAGGCTGATTTTTAAATAGTCCTACCATATATTAAGTCTGGTCAGGTCTGTTGGCAGAGATGGAAATGTGTCTGAATTTTTTTG
Organism: Panthera onca; assembly: GCF_046562875.1. Taxonomy (NCBI): domain Eukaryota; kingdom Metazoa; phylum Chordata; class Mammalia; order Carnivora; family Felidae; genus Panthera; species Panthera onca. Next base: position 55,417,942 of record NC_138341.1, read on the forward strand.
GAGTCTTGAGTACAAATCCCAAAAGGAGAGGTGTAGGATGCTATGGACTTTATTTTCTATATTTATTTTATATGGCAACTGTGTATCTACTAATAAGTGCGTCACTTAAAGTAAAACTCTGATTATAAAGGGTATCTGTAGAAAAGCAACTGTTTATGTTCTGGCAGAGCTGAAAAGCCTCCAAAGTATAGTGTCCATTGTGTATGGGACTCAAAAGCACAATTAACCAAATTCTTATTTTATTCTACACTTTAGTCATCTCCATGAGGATGTTTACTTTAAAGGAAAGGATATTTTATTTTACTGTTTAGTATCTAAATCGAGGCAAATTTTTGGAACTTGGTGTGTCGGAAGGTAGCTGATGGACATCGAAGAATATATAACATTAGGTAGTCGAAGGACTTGAGTTATTTCATCCTTAAAATTAAGTGGAAGTTTGTACCCTTGACTCGTGCAGAGGGAGTCCAGGCAGCCACACTTGAGAAACACACTTGAAGGAAGTGCTTACGCCCCATAAAGCTGGCAAATAGATTCAGCCTGTGCAGGTTCCCTGTGGTATTTGCCACCCATGTTAGCTATCTTTTATGTTCGTGGATCTTAAGTATCTGATGCTTGCTCCCTGTGCAGTAGTTATTTCAGGATTAAGACTATTTATGTATTTCCCTGGGATGCCAATGGAAGCTAAAAACAGTGGCTAGTTTGTACACTTGAAAATCCAAAACCATAAACCTGAAATCAGTATGTTTCCAACTTCACTTTTCTTGGCAAGTTCCCCTCTCTCCTTCCCCCTCCTTTACCTCCCTCCTCTTCACCTCTTTTCATTCCATTGTTTTCTCCTTTTATCCCTACCCTTTATGGATTCCACCTCAGTGAAGAGAGAGAACGAGCCCCATTTTTTCAATATTGAGGATCAATTGCTCACATTTTGATATAAATACCTCTGAAAGGTAAGATTGCAACTTGCTCTCTACCCGTAGGAACCTTCATATCAGGCAATTTTCACATTCCAAAGTTTGTCTCTTAATGTTTTCTTGCCCCCTGATTCCATCTAAGTCCATGGAAATCATAAATCCGCATAGTACTTAGACCTAAACTGTTTGACCTTTACTCTTTTCGATAAAATCCTTAGCCTTCTAAGTTCCTAAGCTACATTTGGATGCAGCTAACACAACCATAAAATCCTCAAGTTTCACTGAGCCTTTTTCCAGTGTTTTTGTATCTTCTGCCAATCTTTGGGAGGATGTGTTTTATAGCCTCCAGGTCAGCATGCATATTCCAGTGTTTTCTGGTTTCCAAATTGGCACAAAACTCAAGGAAAGCAAGAAAGCATTCAACAGCTACTTGTAAAATCTCTACTAGCTATGTTTCTCCTTAACCCAGCCGTTTATAGTGTTGATAAGGGTGGATTGTGGTCCACAGATGGTTCTCCAAACATAAAATCTTCACACTTTGAACCCTGCCTGTTGTTGCCATGTCATTTCTTGTGGCTCTATTGCAGACAGCACCCACACTTCACCGCAGGGAGACTTTTGAGAGGGTATTTTTCAGTGTTCTCCAGTACATGAGACCTCAGCTGTTGTCCAGCTTCCAGGAGCCCCAAAACACAGGCACATGTCATTTAGGGATAGTTCTGGCTCTTTTCCTACCCGTATTCTGCATAGTCTCCTTTTCAGGGACCCCTTTAATAAGTGAAATTAAATGTATGTGAGTGTTTTAAACATATTTCAGGAAGTGGTCTGTATGCTTTGTTCTATGTTTACATAGAAAAGACAGGTTTTAATCCTATTGTTTTGACTCAGTGTTCTATCAAGAAGGTCTAGGTTGGGGGTGGTGCCTGGGTGGCTCAGTAGGTTAAGTGTCCCACTCTTTTTTTTTTTTTAATGCTTTATTTATTTTTGAGAGGCATACACACAGGGAGAGTGGGGGAGGGGCAGAAAGAGGGAGACACAGAATCGGAAGCAGGCTCCAGGCTCCAAGCTGTCAGCACAGAGCCCAACACAGGCTCGAACTCACAAACCGTGAGGTCATGACCTTGAGCTGAAGTCAGACACTTAACCGACTGAGCCACCCAGGCGCCCCTAAGTGTCCCACTCTTGATTTCACCTCAGGTCATGATCTTACAGTTGGTTGTGAGATTGAGCCCCGAGTTAAGCTCCATGCTGGGTGTGGAGCCTGCTTAAGATTCTCTCTCTCTTTCTCTCTCTCTCTCTCCCTCTCCCAGATTGTGTATGCTCTCTCCCTCTCCAAAACAAAAAAAAAGAAAGAAAAAACAAGAAAAAACAAGAAAGTCTTGGAATTTTCTGTATTTGTATCTTATTTTTCTTTAAAAGAAAAAGAAAACATTTTCAGGCCCTGTGCTATGCTACATGCTTTCTTTGAGTCACCTAATTTATTTAATTATTTATTTAATTTATTTAATAAATTAATTTATTTAATTTATTTAATTCTCCTAATAATTTTATGGACATGGTATTCTTTTTTCCACATTATGAGTGAGGAAACAAAAACTCAGAAAGTTGTTCAAATTCACATGACTCACATTGGGTGCAGCAGAATTCCAGTCCTGCAGTTTGGTACAAAAATAAGTGAATAAACAAATAAATCATGCCCTTTCTACTATGCCATGCAGTCTCCCTACTGAATAATTTGCTTTTATACTTATTTCTTAATCTCTGAATTGGATGCTTTCCCCTTTTTCTTTCTAAGGAAGGAAGGAAAGATGGAAGGGTGGAAGGGAGAGAGGGAGGGAGGGAGGAAGAAAGCAGAAGAAAGTCTCTACTCTCTTGGCTTCTGACAGTCATGGAAAGCACTTAACATCAGAGATGGGTGAATGGTCAGGAAGGTGGTAGGACGTCACATAGTTTCTTCTGTGTCCTCACTCAAGGACACGGCAGGGTGAGGCAGGGCGAGGCCTTCCTGAAAGTGAAAAGATCTTGGGAGAAGCATTTCCTACCTGTAAATACAAGGTGATGTGAAAATTCAGGGGCACGAGTGTGGTCCATCTCAACTAATCAACAAACACTGAGAATCAAGGGAAGGGTTCTGGTTCTGATGCCCAGAGAAGGGTTGAACAGAAGCTGCAAAGGTGCTCTTCCAGTGTTCTGTATCCATGAGCCCTCTCCGCTGTCTCCTGCCCCCTGCCCTGCCTCTCCCTACTTCTCTGAATCCTTCAGTGAGGATTATCTCATTCGGTGTTCAAAAGAACCATATGATAGGTTCTCCTGTTATCACCATCTCATAGATGAGGAAACTTGGAGTTAGCAAGATAGGTAATTCACCCACAGTCTTGTGGTTTCTAAGCAGTAAGGCTGGATGGGAAGGAGTGACCGACTGTGAGAGGTGGTATCCTGGGACATGAGGCTTACTGGGACCGTTGTTTACTGTAGAATAAAAACTGGTCCTACCCAACTCCAAACTCTGTGCTTAACCTTTTTTATGGCACTGACCCAAAAGATTTCTCTTCTAATTTGAAGTTAGTGTTAAATTCAACTTATGCAAAATAAGGGGTGTCCAGTTCCAGTCCAGGTCTCTTCCTGCCATGGACAGGGCCTCACATTATCTCTATCCATTCTACATACACCATCTTAAGCAATCTCTCAATATCTGTACATTTATTAATTATATACACAAATAAGTTATATATAAGATAGATACAAAAAAATTAGCATTTTAAAAGATGAGATTAACTATGAAAGTTTTAATACCACCTTCTCCCTACCAGTAGATAATCGTATGAACATTCTTTGGTGTCTGCAAACAGTTGGGAGACACCAGGCTAACAATTGATTTTTGATCTGAGTTTTCTAGAATTGATTATACAGTGACACTTCAGGGATGGTACAGATGATCCTTTATTTACTTATTTGTTTCTTTGTTTCTTTATTTTTAAAGGTTTTTTTTTTTTTCATGTTTACGTATTTTGAGAGAGAGATAGCAAGAGAGAGTGTGTAAGTGGGGGAGAGGCAAAGAGAGAGAGGGAGAGAGAGAATCCTGAGAAGACTCTGTGCAGAGTCCCATGTGGGGCTCTATCTCATGAACTGTGAGATCATGACATGAGCTGAAATCAAAGAGTCAGATGCTCAACCAACTGAGCCACCCAGGTCACCCAGACAACTTAATTTAAATATTATGCCTTTTGAGCTGGCAGCAGTCTTTTTTTTTTTTAAGTTTATTTATCTATCTTGAGAGAGAGAGTGAGCATGAGAGGGGAGAGGCAAGGAGAGAGGGAGTGAGAGAATCCCAAGCAGGCTGTGCACTGTCAGCACAGAGCCAGATGCGGGGCTCGATTTCACAAACGATGGAATTATGACCTGAGCCAAGATCAAGAGTTGGGACACTTAACCAACTGAGCCACCCAAGTGCCCCAAGCCAGCAGCAGTCTTTTCTAGCCCCCAATTAATAATTTTTTGAAGCAACTCCACTGATCTAATTGATGGCCTTTATAATAAATTTAGTGTGGTTAGATTAGATGAGAGTAGGTTTTTACAATATATTTTTGAAAACAGGCTCTGCTGTTCAGAATATTTCAAATCCACTTCTCTGTTTACTGCATTTATTACATTCCATTCAGCTAGCTATCACTACAAAAATATCTGATGGGCTTTTTGCCTGAAACTGGGTTTGCCTTTTGGTGGGTGGGTGTCGAGCCAAAAGACACAACCAAGCCAAAGAAGAGGAAAAGGAAGGGTTTTACTTCCAACACGTAAAGGAGAACACTGGGGATATTTCCCAAAACGATGTCTCCTTGAACAACAAAACTGGGGAAGTTTTAAGCTAAGGGTTCATATATTCATGAACGGGCTTGCACAATAGGGAATTCAGCATGGAATTGAGGCAAAAGTCTGCTAAAGGTCCTGGTCGAGGTCACCAGGGCTTGCAAGGGTCAATATCATCACTTCTCTGGCATTAGTTGGTTTGGTATCTGAGTGCTCAAAGGGGTTGAGATCCTACAGAGGTAACTCAAGAATGTGCTTTGAGAAAATAGTGCTGATCAGGCATAGATCACAGAATGGCTGGGGGCCTAAAGTAACTTTTCTATGTCGTGAAAGCTGTGCCTTATCTTTCTTTTTCTGGGACCCCTAATTCTTTTTGTTTATAGGCTCAGCCATTGGCTAATAGCCAATAATTAACTTTAGTATTCCTCCAGAGATATGTGAATTTTAGACAATATTTCTTGAGGATTTTTAGGAATAACTATAGAAATCGCTAGAAGGGTGGGGTCAGATCAGTAGGAGAGAGATTTTTGAGACAATATCAAGACCTCACTTCCTGATCCTTCTGGGGCACCTACCTATTTATTGGTGAATTGGGCCAGGTTGAGGATACTTTGCAGGCCACCTCTTCTCAGTGAGATGAGTTTAAATCCTTGCTTAGTGCGTGCAGGAGAGATGGGTCAGTGTCTGAAGCCCTGAACTCAGGGTATAATCCCTGTTCTGCCACTTGTAAGCATTATGTATGAGGGCAAGTCGCTTCTGGACCTCAGTCTCAGCAGCAGGAAACTCTCTTTGACAATGTCACCTTGAGCTCCTCTGTAGTTCTAGGGTTTGTTCTTTTATTACCACAGAGTTGTTGCATGCTAGGGTCTGGGGGCAGAGTTGGAACCCGAGTTGTAACTCATGTTGTATACGCCCATGTGGGGGTTGTGCTGACTGACTCCACTTTAAACTTGGGTTTAATCTCACAAACAATTTCCTTTTTATTCAACGAATCCCTGATGCACGTGTGTCTCTACATAGGAATTTTTAAAGCCTTTCCCACGGGCAAGTTCTGGTCTGCCTGCCTAGCCCTGAATTAAATTAATAATTACCCATATATAATGATCTGTATATTAATCATAATGAATCATAAGATTGAAAAAAAATCCTTGAGAGGACTTGTATTTTCCTATGGATACTCTTGGTTCTGCATACAAGAGTCTCTGTGTCAAGTATGTGCTGTCTTCAGCTTCAGCTAAATACCCTCCCCCTCCTTCAAAGGTAGCACTTAGATGCCATAACCTTCATAAAACCTGCCAGGATTTACCTGATGACACCCAGTGTCTCCCCATGCATCATACCTCTTGAGCACAACCTTTTATCCCTTGGGTATCATTAATTTTAAATATTGCTGTTTTTCCCCTAATATCATGTGCCTTTGCTTTTTGGTCTGGATTTGCCCTCTTAACACATTCTCTCCCCTCTTACTTCTCCCAGACAAACAGGTATCTAGTGTCCCCCTAGTTTTAAAATATGAATTCCTTCTTAGGAATATTATTAAGGACATACTTAATGTATTTTTAAAAATGCATCGACATTGTATGTTTTTCCTTATAAATTGATAGTGCATTGCACTGAAGCCCCCTTTGGTGTTCTGCCTCTAAAAAGTCCCCCGTTTTGCCAAAATCTATCTACCTGATCCCCTCGGAACCATTGAGCATCGGACTACAACCCATTCTTAACCCCAAACTAGGAAATCCAAGGCTCTCTCCTGTACATAGGTCATTTGATGAGAGGACATTTGATGTGAGGTGAGGTTGGAGTGTAACTCCCACTAAGTGGGTATTTCGAAGATAAATAACAAAAGGGGTTACTGAGGTAATTGATGCAGCTCCAAGACTTGGCTAGAGAGGCCCTGAAGGAAAGCTGAGGACTGCCAGAGCTCCCTAAGATGATAATTAACTTAGGAATTGCAAGCTGTTGGAAGGACCTGCCTGAGGCCCTTCCTCTTTTGTACTCAAAGAAAGGGAAACCTGAGGAATGCTTCTGGAAGCTGGGGCAGGCATAATTCTCCTCTAGAACCTTCAAAGATCAAGCTGCTGCAAGACAGAGATTTCAGTTCTTTTAATTTATTCATCTTCAGAATTGGGCAGCCAGTGATGGAAACTGTGCCTTGTTATTCATTGTAGTCAAAGCAGGTACTTATTGTTTTAAGTGAACTCTACAGAAAAGTACAGGAAGACCGGCAAATCATGGTCTTTTTTCATCTGCTTTAAGCAACAGCATAGTGTAGACTAGTGTAGAACTGAGGCAGAAATTGCAGGGCCCGATGGGGACCAAATTTAAGATAGCTGCCATTTATTGAGTATCTACTATGTGCCAGGACTGTGAAAGCCCTCTAAGATATAATCATTCTGCAGTAAGACGGGGGCTATAATACCCTCTGAGAGTTGTTCTAAGGATGAAGGGACTTATTTCACACAGTATTTATCATCTTATCTTCCCTCATGATTGGCAGCAATTACTTTGCCCTTGTTTCATCCTCACAAAAAACTAGTGAGGTTAACAGGTGTCCAACTCAGGATATCATTTGTCTCCTCAACTTCAACTCAAGGCCTCATGCACAGAAAATAATAATAGTGCTACTGAATTCATAACACATCGTAATTTGCGTAATGCATTCATATATGCTGTCTTCTTTAATAATCAAATCCTACTTTTGAAATAAGAATTAGTCTCTCCATTTTAGAGATGAATATTTGAGGTGGAGAGCCCTCAAATGATTTATTTGTTCAAGGTCACATGATGAAGATGGACCTCAAACCCATCAAGACTCACTGGTGCCTTTAGATGGAAAAGGCAGTGTCCTTAAGGTTATCCATGTAATGGCACTAAATTAGCCTCCTGCTCCGAACTCAAAATACCATTCCCCTCACCTGACGTGGCCCTGCAATCCTGCCCACTAAGGTTACCCATTTGAGCTACAGCAGTGAGTTTCCAAACGGTCCTTGTAAAATAGGCAAACATTTCCCAGAGAGGGGTGGCATAATGAGCCAGTGCATCTCAAACGTTTCCGTGTAATGGAGTCACATATCACGTGTATGTGACTGTATTAGGTTCCGTGGCTATTGCAACAAATAACTGCAAACCTGGTAGCTTGCAAAATGAATTTGTTATCTCACAGTTCTGGAGGCCAGAAATTAGAAACCAGTATGAGTGAACTGAAATCAAAGCGCCAGCAGGGCCCTGTTTCCTCTGTGGTTGTAGGGAGAGTCCGTTCCTTCCCTCTTCCAACTTCTGGTGGCTGCCAGCATTCCTGGGCTGTGGGCCTAGCCGCATAATCCAGAGAAAACTCCTCCTCTCAAGATCCTTAATCACATCTGTTGCCTGTTAAAAAACAAAATTCAACCAAGTGAATTTGAAGGTCTAATTGGCTTTGTTAAGCGATTCACGAATCAGGCAGTATCCACCTAGCAAGTAGGGATGCTCCAAGGAGTTGTACAAAATGGAAGGTTTTTTATAGGTAGAAGGGTGGGCGAGGAAATTGTTAGCAAAAGAAAAGAAAGGATTGTTCTCGTTCTCAGTACCTAGATGCCCATTCTAAGGCTGGACCCTTCTCACTTCAAATGGCTGCTTAGTGCCTAGTTCCTGAGAGTGAACAGTAAATATTATAGGTTATAAGAAGTTCTCTCCCGAATGCCTGTGTCTATCTACCAACCTCCCCCATTTCTCTATTTCCAGAACTCTTTTCTCCCCATCCTTCAAGGCCTAACTATAATTCTTAATCATGAAGCCATTCCTGATCTCGATCGCTGAAAATAATCTCTTCCACCTTTTTCATAGTATCTTATGTGACTCTTTTATGTGACTGTTGGATGGCATCTATAACTTTTAAATAAATATTTAGTTATTCTGAGAGAAAGAGAGTGCACATGGAGGAGGGGCAGAGAGAGAGGGAGACAAAGAATTCCCACCAGCTCTGCACTGTCAGTGCAGAGCCCAACACAGGACTCGATCTCATGAACTGTAAGATCGTAACTTGAGCTGAATTTGAGACCCAGATGCTTAACCAACTGAGCCACCCAGGTGCCCCAACATGTATGACTCTCTAGCTTGCATCGTAGTAACTTACGTGTAATTTGTCTCTCTTCCTAAATTCTGAGCTCTCTGAGGTCGAACCAGTCTCTCACCAGGACCACCATGATAGCCTTCTAAGCTTTACCTTCACCCCTCCTCACCTGCAGTCACACAATCACAGTGAGCTCTATAAAATTAAAATCAGATTATATTATTCCCCTGATAAACGATTCTGATAGCTTCCTGTCACACTCAGAATAAAATCCAAACTCCTTCCTATGGCTTGCAAGACCCTGCAACAATTGCAAGTTCTCCCCAAACCTTCAACCAGCCAATGCTACCTTCAGTTACTCTCCCCCAAGTGCCCTGCCTATGTTGAATTAGAAGGTGCCCTGTCCTGGTAGACCATTATCAAAGGCACCCTTGCCCTGGGCTCTTGCAGCCTGTGCCAGAGCACACACCTTCCTGGGCAGGTACAGCCCAAGCTGGATCCTATCCCCAGTTGAGCCCTGCCTAATAAACACCTCTCTGCCGGCCATGACCTGAATTTTTCTAGTGTAAATAAATCCCTTGCTGTGATTCTAAAGATGGAATATACGCAAGTAGAAAAGCAACTGTAATCATGTGTGAAGGAGGAAGTTTATAAGGATGTTCATTACAGCATTATTTGGAATGGTAAAAATCTTCAAATGAGCTAACCACCTAAACAGTTATTAGTAAAAAAAAAAATACTGAATTATGTTAAGTCCAACTGCAGAAAACTAAGCAAATGTTAAAGAGTAATAAGACACTTACTGTCTAGGGCTGGAGGACTAGGGGGAAATGAGCGTGACTGCTGATGGTTATAGGGTTTCTTGAGGGTGGGGAACTTGTCATGATGGTTGCATAATTCTGCACATACAAAAGAGCAGTCAATTGTATGCTGTAAATGGCTGAATTGCATTATATTTGAATTATATCTCAATAACGCTGTTAAAAAGAATATGATAGAACTGTGTGATAACCCTGCAATTACTTTTTATTTTAAATAAAAACGAGTTATAGGACAATTTAAATATAGGGTATATTTTCAGCTTTAGAAAACAGGGTATGTGACTATACGCACATATGCAAATACATTAATGCATACACACGCACGTGCAGATTGATTAAAAGAGAGGATGGGGTGAAAATGCCGCCCTGGATGGTAAACTCTGGGTAGTTGGATTGGTGGAGAGATTGAAAGGGGATTTCATTTTTTATTCCTAACCAGTTAGGGATATGTCAGCTGCAAGTTCTTGAATACCTGACAAACTGAAAACAAACAGAGGTTAGTTTTCTCCTCCTAACAAGAAGGCTGGAGATCCATCGCTGCCTGACTTGATGTAGGGACCGGCATCTCTGAGATGACCTTGGCTTTCTCTTATGCCTGTGATGTGATGGCTGCTGAGTCACTTGATATCAAAGTCAAAAGTTCTTAGATTCTCCGGGTCCCTGACACATTTTTCCTTTTGCCTTATCACCAGAATTATGTCATATGGTCACTTCTAGTTGCCAGGGAAACTGAGAAAGTATTTTCTTCTTCCAGTATCAATAGTGGAAGTCATGGAGAGAGATGGGGGTAGGAATAAATGCTGGGTCGGCCAACCAGAAGTATCTACCCCAGTGTGCTCTAAGTATACCACAACTGGTATCCTTTGCATCTTTTCCAGAAGCCTTCATTTTTTTTTTTTGGTAGCTAAAATAACAGTAGTAATAATAAACTAAATCCCACCACCCAAAGGTAGGCATTATTACTATTTTGATGTCTATCTTTTCAAATTTCTCTTTATTTCTCTCTCTATATATGATATCTGTATATCTGTGAATATATATATATATGCAGAGGTATATATGTAATTTTATATAAATAGTATTATACCCTACTTATTATTTCCTAACCTTTTTCACTCAAAAAAAATCATGAGATCTCATGTCAATGCACATGGGTAAGAGACAGTATCCTTTTCATTGTTACATTACTATTTTATCGTTTTTACTGAACCAGTTCCCTGCTAACAAACATTCATGTTGTTTCAGATTCTTCCCTGTTGTAAACAATACCTTAGCAAACACCTCTGTCTGGGCAACATAGTACTAGTGTCTATCTCCCTGGGATATAGCGACATTATTATTGAAACTTAAAAAAGCACATCTACCATTGATATGAGATGCTTTAAGCGATCATAAATGAAATCAGGATTTCTCCTTTATTCTCTCTTCCTCACAATAATAAAGAACATTTGAAGGAGAGTATGCTAAAATATTTAAAAATATCAAAAACATTTCAAAAAATACCTTAAATATTGCCTGTAAGGGAAAAACTGAAACCATGAACTCACTTCTTTAGTTGTCTTAAAAAGGAGAATTTTCATGTTATTTATACTACAAAGGAAAGAGATGACATTAAGGTTTGACACAAATTGACAAAAGCCAGATGATGCAAACTGAACACTATCCCTCTACCCAAATTCAAGCTTTTTAAAGCCAAGATGGTTTTAACAGAAGAACTATGCTTCAGTCAATTAAATTATATCTTTAAAAGATAGAGTGGTGACTCCATAGGACCGTCAAAACCATATCTAGCATTATATTCTTCCATGGCAAAGACTCAAAACATTTTCATGAACACACTAAAGGAGGATAATGGAAGAGACCTTGCCTAGTTAATGGCTAGGGAGAGTAAGAAGATTCTGGCAAATTTGACCCACAGAACAATCCTGCAGCTGCAAAAGCAGATAAAAAGGAGACATAAAACAACTTTGCAAATAATCTGCCCAGACGTGTCTGCATTTTCCTGTTCACAAATACCCTAGAAGTGAGCAGAAGTAGGAGAGAAAAGACTGCCTGTAAAGAATCTGTCTATAGGCACATACCAACTACCATTAAGACGAACACACACCATTTGTTCTCCAAGTGAGTCATTCTGAATGAGTCATTCATTATTTGAATTTGCTCTTATCCAATGCTATTGTCTATTGACCAATCTTTGCTAGTTGCCTTCTTAAATCTATATTATTTGTAAGGGACCTACCCAGATTTATAATAGGTTCCTCTTCAAAAGCTTCACCACCTTCCATTGCTTTTGTTCTTAACCCCTACTGACCCCACCTCCACTCCCCACCACTACCTGCACTCAGAATTGAAAACCACAAGACCCTCTCTAGGATCCTGCCAAGATGGCAGATTGAAGAGTAGTAGAAGAGCCCTATTATCAGACATGATAAAACCAGTTGTTAATTAATTAATCCAAAGTTAGTTCAAGTGGTGAATGATTTGAAATAATATTATACTTAAACATTTATCTTAATGTACATTTACTTCATGTGTGTGCTGATGCAAGAGGGAGGCCACTTCCTTCTGTCTGGATTCCTTTGGAGTCTCAAGTCTTCTTTCTTATATACATATCCAGAATGCATTTCTACATTCTGGTTTCTCTGAGGAAAATTAATGATACTTGCAAAGCAATTTGACAGCCAAAAAGCTGTCCAGCTTTTTTGATCGTTTATAGTTGTCTTACGCACTCCTATTTCAACAGCCTACTTTTTTAAAAGTTCACCTATATCAAGCCTTTCTAAAGCACTCAACTTAATTTTTCATTGATATAACCCTTTCTACCTTCATATTTTGTCTGATATTGTAATATGATGTTAAATGACATAATTATATTAACAAGTACAACGACATAAACAGGTTTGGAAACAAACTTCAGATGAGACTGGTTCTTGGTCAACATTCAGCTCCACGGTGAGGAGCCATTAGCATTCATTCTGCAGTGAGTTTTGTGCAGTAAATAGAGAGCAGTGGCTAATAGGGTAGATCTAACCTGACAAAGCAGTTAAATCGGGACTGGTTAAGAGTTACTGCACATCTATCAAGCTACAAATTTTAGAGTCTGAACAATTTCTGATAACTGGCGAGAAACCCAGGACTTTAGCTGCTTGCTACAAACTCACTATGTGACCATAGACAGGGGTGATATTAAAAAAATGTTCAAGGGGCACCTGGGTGGCTCGGTTGGTTGAGTGTCTGACATCCACTCTGGTCGTGATCTCATGGTTCACGGGTTCGAGCCCCATGTTGGGCCTGGTGCTGATCGCTTGGAGCCTGGAGCCTGTCTCACATTCTGTGTCTCCCTCTCTCGCTGCCTCTCTCCCACTCCTACTCTGTCTCTCTCAAAAATAAATAAACATTTAAAAATAAATAAATAAAAATGTTCAAGAATCATTGGCCAGGATAGCCTGCACACTGTCCAATTAGAATTCATGCTGGCCATAAACAACCTGTAAGAATATGTGTGTTCTAGCTGGAGATTAGCCCTGACCATAGATAAACTGGCATGTTGAGCATTCTTCACTTGTAAATGAGGGAGGTTGGTCAAGCAAAGCTCTATTGTTCCTTCTGACTCTGAAATTCTTCCATTGAGCTATATGCAGCTCTAATTAATTTCCTCCTATGGGATTCATCAGTTCTCTGATTCCATTGTTTCTTCTTTCTTTGGATAGGTGCTGTCTCAGAATTATCACTGAGACAGACTCTCATGCGCAATAACAAAAAGACAATAGCAAGGGAGGCATGGATGATAAGATAGACATTAACCATAAATACAGAGCATATAGTATGTACTTTATATGTGCTACATTAAAAAAAAAAAAACATTTACCTTCACATACTCACATCCTCCTTCCTGATTCTCCAGGAATCTGTCTTCTGCATGTTTCATTTTGTTTTTAACCTGGGGATGACGCTTGTTTTTATGCCATGCTTAGTTTACACAGATTGGAACATGTTTTCCACATGCAGGCTTCTTGTTTGCCAACAAGCCCAGCTGTTGGGGGGCACTGAAGATCACCCAATTACAGAAAACAATCTTGAATACCTTTTCATGTCTCCCTCTCCTACCCTAGAGGATCTTTTCCAACAATTGCAATTCTAAGGGCTTCTTCCATTTACAGGAAACATTTACTCCTTTATTGTCCGCCCCCCCCCCCCCCCCCCGCCCCTTTCCAACTTATCCTAAAAGAGTTTATCGTTGAGCAGGTAGGGGGCCCTTTTCAATTGCCTCTGACTTACAGACCAAGGTGGGGGGCCAGGTCCATCTGATTAGACTTTGATTCTGCACTCCTTCTACAGGAAGACAGGACACAACAGATTTGAACACTCGCTTGGGGAAAACGGCACGCACGCGCGCACACACACACACACCAAAAAGTCTTCAAACTACTTTACAGCATTGGTTCAGGCTCCCGTATGCCAGGTCCCAGCCCATAATAAATTTTATTGCAATGTTATAAACTCCTGAAAAGAGGAACTTGGAATAGAAGTGCTGACACGAGCTGCCAGACCCGCGGCACTACATTCTTGTGGGTTCTGTCCTGACATCAGCGCACATCTAGGGCAAAACCCAAAATACTAAAATACCCAAATAATGTTTTGCCTTTCAGATAGATTCCTTTTCTCTCAAATTAATTTTAGTAAAATAAAAAACTAGGTGGTCTTATCAAAGAGAAATGGGCACTCTTGCAAACAACACATGACTTCGTGTGGAGTCATGGCTTAGAGCTCAAAGAGTTTTTCAGCCTAAGTTAAATTCATCTTGCAAATAAAGTGCCTTTTTTGAGGGGGGGAGGGGTGGGTGATTATTCATGTAAATGACAGCTTTATGTACTATAATTACAGTCATTAATGAAGGCACAATTACTTTATCATACATTACCAGGATCAAAGAAGGTCTCTTAAGAATCAGTTGTCAGTATATAGAGTCAATACAGAAATTAGACCAAATACGAACTGGAAAATTGTGCTTAAATAATGCCCCAGAGGTTAAAGAAACAATGAGTTGAAGTTGCAGAGTGAGAAAATTAAAAAGACACACTAGAGGTCACTGTTGCTACTTGAGCTGAGGTTGTATCCTATCTATCTATCTCTCTCTCTATCTATCTGTCTATCTATCTATCATTTTTGGTAGCCTGTGAGCATACTGGAAAATCTCGAAAAAGATCAACTACCTTAATTAAATTTTAAAAACTCTATCGTGTATTTTTCCCTCTCTGTTGTATGTTGGATATTTAAGATAGAATTTGAAAAGAAATCTGAATTTTAAGGATTTCTTTCATGATCATATCAAATAATTCATCCCTGATGAAAAACCTTACCCCCATTTTGTGGATTTTGAAAATCACCTTCAAACTATTCCTTCACTTGGATCCAAAAGTAAAAGTAATTGAAGAATTCTGTTTGGTATTCCTCTCCATAATAGAAGGAAATGATTCCAACTCTTAACATTGTGCAAAAATGTAAGATTGTTAAATATGGACAATATGTTGAGTCCCATGTTTCAAACTCTATAGAGAAAGAGTCTCTTAAGTATGGCAGGTTTGTGGAAAATCTTGGAAACAGGTCATGGGAATTGTTAGTAAAATATTCCAATTCTACATACATAAAAGGAAATTATTTTAGAAAAACAACCAACGTCTCAGGTGGGCCATTGCAAACATAATGAGTCTAACAGAAAGAATTCCCTTTTTTGCAGCCTTCAGGAGACTCAGGTCCTGTCTTTTCCCTCTGAGATGGCTGGTACTCAGTAAGTACATACTGTTGCTAGAGAAAAGGAGCCCATCCATTCCAGAGACCCAGAGCCCAGCTTCTGAGTGTCTTAACAGAGAAGTTAAAAGCTGAATGGTGTATTCCAATAAGAGTATCGTACCACTGCCAAAGTTGGGATTCAGTATTCTTCCTCTTAGACTATTGGTCTTAGATATGGGTAGTGGTAATAGGAACATCAACAAAGGTATATGGCTATATTCAACTCTAGGCCTTGAAACATTTTCAGTAAGACGGGTCACCCTAACGCTCCTGCTTTCTGGTCTTTGCACATGAAACCCATCTCCTCCCATTTGATAACACAAGGCCTACCCAAAAAGAAAAAAAAAGGAGGAAGAGGGAGAAAAGTGTGAAGTCTGTTTCCTTTTCTAAACCCCTACTTTGCTCTGCATTGCGTTATTTGCTTTGTCCATGTAGCTCAGTCCTGGGAATAATTAAGGTTCAAAGGCCTGAGTAATAACTCCTTAGTAACTGAGTGCTTGCTACAAGTTTCATGGGTGTGGGTAAAATAGATTCGGAATTTAATTTGAAAATTTTAAGAGAGGATTCTGTATATTTAATTGTATTTTCCAGGGGGTGGGAACTAGCGGGAGGCTCAGAACCTCGGTGTGAATGAGATGGAAGTGTCTCGCCCATGTGAGAGTGCAGCATATGGGGGAAGGCCATGTGCCCTAGATGCAGGGCTTCCTCCACAGCCCAGCTGGGGTGAACTAGGGCAAATTCTTGACCTTTCTAAACCTAATTTTTCACTTGTGAAATGGAGATCATAATTTCTGTCTCTGCAGGCAGAATTACATAAATTAATGGTTGTAAAGTGCCAGGCCTAGGGCTTGGCACGGGTAAGCACTCAGTAAATGTCAGTTGTCATCGTTGTCATAGGGGAAGTTCACTGGACTCCTTTGCACCTATCAAAGAGACACAGAAGCTATGTTTACATCCATAAGCAGGTTTGAAACAACAACAGCATAAACAAATAACAGTTGAAGTCAACAGCTTGTTGTTTGGGAGAAAAAAAAACAAACAAACAAGTTTTAATTAACCGTTGTGTCTTTGTTTTTCCGAACAGTTTTGTGTATACAGATTCAAATGTGGACTTTAAGGAAAACAGAACACTTTACTACCATTACAGAACTATTACCATAATTTCTTTGGTTAAGAAAATTACGTACATTTTGTTAACCAAAAGAAAAAAAGACATTAAATGTGTCTGTGTTTTGCACAGTGTAACTATTTTTTTGAAAATGCTCTATAATCTGCAGGCTGGAGGGTGGACTGGGGTTCATTGAAGTCAGCCACATGTAACAGCAGCCCCAGACTTCTCACAAGGTTGAAAGCCACTGCCCTCACTGGTTCTGGTTGCAATTATAATATGCAATACATTTTGTTTTAAATGGAAGCTTTTATAATGAAATTTGGAAGCCCACGTCATTTCCCTTTGCTTACTACAAAAAGAGAATTTGAGGGCAGACAATAAAGGAAATGGCAGGGAACTATTATGTGACCTTGGGCAAATCGCTCAGTGGTTAGGCCTGTACACACACACACACACACACACACACACGCACGCACACACACCCTTAGTCTTTAAATTCTTTTGCAGAGCTATGTTAAGCAAAAAGTGGAATGGAGATTTAGCAATTCTATGGTTATTTTGAATAAGGGATATTTGATCAACTTGAATGAATAATTGTTACCAAATTTTCTCATTAACCAAGAAATTGCTAAATCTTGTGTTTTAAGAAGTACTGCCCGGGGTAGGGGAAATGAAGGGTTTTCTTCCTCACTTGGGCGTACAGCTGAGAATTTAGTCTGTAGTTTTGTCCACTGGTCTCCCTGGAATGGAAGTCCCGGAATTTCCTCTCAGGCTAGATTCAAACATTTTCAAAACCGTTATTCTCAGTTAACACTCTGGAACATCACTTCTGAGGTGACTTTATTTAATTAAACAGGGCTTGGGCAGAAATACAGCAAGATGTTCACCACTTACACGAAAAAAAAAAAAAAATCCAGGATCCTGTCCCCAAACTCCCAAATGGATAAATAAATCCCGCACTCCCAGCTCGCACTCAGACTTGGCTTAGCCTGACCGCAGGCAGTTGCTGACTACAGGGAGGAGTTGGGCGCTGGGGGAGCTGTTGCACGTACGTAGCACGTAGCACGTAGACGTAGCACGGAAGGTAGAAGTTGCAGGGGCGGAGCGGAGGAACCGTCCAGTGGTCCCATCTGAGCTCATAGTGGGTGTGACTGCCTTCAGGTACTGGTTTCCCCCTTGGCTGATGCAATGTTGCCTCATTAGGGACTCTAAACGCCAGTTTGACTTTGAGTATAAATAGAAGGTCACAGCTCTAGGGGTAGCTCTGCGGAAGAAGGAGACAGCAAATAGGAGACAGCAGGAGGGGCTTTTCCAGGGAGCTCTTTAGTGTGGGCCTCGGGCTGAAGGACAGAGAGCAGGCACGCCAGAAGGGACACTGGGGTTGACACCCACCATCTCCTTTCGCCCCGCTCATTAATTTAGCCCGTGCCTTTCAGCCGCATGATGCGGTGAAAAAAGACTTCCTGCCACGGCGAGATGTCTGCTTTGCACAGAGGCCTGGATTCTGCCCTTTCCTCCTCAGGAGTTCAAACGGGTCACTTCTCTCACACCGTAGAACTTTTGGGTGCAGCAAGGCAAACGCGTTCAGATGTTTTCGTGTCTTGGGACGTTGTGGGAGGTAGGAGGAATTGAGTTCCCGGACCTCAGGTGCAATGCACAGGTCCGCGGCAAAGTCTTTCCACCTCAGGATCCGTGGCCAGGCCTTCCTTGTCCATGCTTCTCAAAGTTCAGGCCACAGATATTGTTAACAGGATCATTCCAGAGACCCCTTTTTAAAGGTACGGCACACTGGGCCTTACCCAGGATTCACTGAATCAGAATCTCCGGGCATGTATCCCAGGAATCTGCACTGTAGCCACCTTCCTGGTTTTTGTTTGTTTTTTCTTTTGCACGTTATTATGTGAGAAATAGGGCCAGCTGCCACCAGCTTTTAGTCTTAATAAGGGCTAAGCTCTTAGCTTAGTATGGACCCTCTCTCAGTGGCTTATGGATTGAGCACTCCTGGGTTCCATTCATATTAAAGGACATTTGGAGAGGGTAGTTTATCTCATGATTTACTCACAAGCATGATTCTGAGGGAGTGGGGCGAAGAGTGTTAGAGGTATCAAGAAATTTTTAATCAATTGAGTGAGACAGAGACAACATCTGTACCTTGGCCACCTCTCCCGTAGTGTGTGGGTTTAGTCACTTCTGCTCATCACACATCTGATTAGAAACACAGCCACAACCAGCGAAGCAGTATTACAAGGTAGGTTGTTGTCAGCTTGTTGTTTTTCTTTAAGCCACTCTGTATATTCTGAATTACTGTTTTGAAAGAATTATTTGTAAGTGGTAAGTTAGATGTTTTCACTGCCATTGTTCTTGTGATTACTAGAAACCCAGGACTTTCCACTCTAAGATTGTTTAAAATCCTTACATAAGAAGCAGGTGGACTCTATCGTTATGTATGCCGAAGGGCACAAAGGAAGATACATAAAATTTTAAATACCCAAATTGCCCACTTTATGCCATATACCTCTTGTACCATGTATAAAAATATATATGTATATATATAATAGGAAAGAATAAAAATTTAAAATAAGTATATATCCAGGTTAAGGAAAAAGCATACTGCACAAAAATGTCTTTGTATAAATGCTGAATAAGATAGGGTAAGGGGATATTTATAGTTCTGCAGACGACTTAATATTTACTGCACCAGGAATTCATCCATCCTTCCAACTGGCTTGAGAGGCGTTTGAAACCAATAAAGCATATTTGTGTCCAAGCAGGGAGTGGAGTCCAGGCCCCACATAGCAGACCTGAGATGTGCTGGCCCAGGGAGCTTAAGTGATGTCAAATGTAAACCACTTTTCAAAAGCATGTTATCAGGTCCACACCAGACTATCCATTTTGATAATCTCATTCCATTTTTCATTTTATTGTTGAAAGGAGAAATAGATTAATGAGAGTCCAAATCCCCCTAGAAAGAAAACCTTCCTTATAAGGCATGTCTGAAGAGAGATTTGGAAAAATTACTTACTCTGCCTTTGTTTTGCCAAGTAAAGTAACATTTAGACCATTTATATTTGAAAAATTCTTAACCCAGGTCAGCGTGGCCTACTAGATTGTATCTAGAGGGAAAGAAATGAAGAACAACTAAAGATGATGATGATGATGATTTGTTTAGGTCAGTTCCAAATCTTCCAGACCTTGGTTCGCCAGTGTTGATTGACCGCTTGCCAATTTTCAGTTTGTGTGTATGATGGACATTTGGGGACAAACCCCATGATCCATTTCAGATACAACAAGAAAAAAATTGGCCCCAAATTGCATTTGCAAATGGTGTACCACATGAAAGAAACATTTGTCTGAAGAGAATTTTAAATGTTCAGCTCTTGGATATACAGATATATTCTTTCAGGTATCTCAGAACACTACAAGAAAGCTTGCTAGAGAATGAAAATCGGAATCATAGCAGGGCATAAACAGAAGAGAACAGAAGGAGTCTTAGAAATCATCTTATCACATTGGTGACATCGTTTTACAGATGAGTGACCAGAGCCTATAAGGGTGGTCCCCGTGATTTCAAAAAACTTGCTTCCATTAGTCTTTCAGGGCAATGAGTCAAATGATACTGTGGTAGCTCCAGGAAAAAATGTCAAGGTTTGGAAATTCTTTAGCCACTCAGAGTTGGAACAAGAGCCCCGCTTTCCAGACTCCCAGGCCAGAAGGCTGCACTTGAAAGGATAGGAGGCTTTTTTTTAAAATAATTCCATTTTGTCAACCAACTAGAAGACAATTTTGCTTAGATGCTCAGTGGAGGTGTAGTAAAGTATTGTTTCTGACCAAATGTTCCTGTCCTCAGTGAGGTTATAGTAAACAGTATTCCTGCCCTAAACAAATTTATTAGCCGGGGGTCATTTTTAACTTTACCACTTCATTCTGATTTTCACAGCTGCTTCTCAGAGGTGCTGGCACTGCCATTGATAATCCAAGCTTTCAGCAAGGTAAGCTCCCATTTGGCTAATAACATTTCATTTGGTTGACAACAGGCTAATAACTAGATCTTGCCACACACACACACACACACACACACACACACACACACAAGCCATCACAATGCCAGGCTCCTGTCAATTGAATTAGGAACCATTGGTATAGACAGATAATCAAGGTCACAGGAATTCAGAAGAAAGAGACGTTATTGTCTTTGGAAAAGAGACTAGACGAGATGTAGCTCCATTATTTACCATAAATAATTAGGGTACAGTCCCTGTGGGTAAAGAGCTGCACCCTACTTGATGGATCGTGTTCTATTCATCTTACTAGCAGTGTTCTTTTTAGGCATTTTTGATGTCTGCATTTAGAGCCATTGAGTCTGTTGCCTCCCTTCTCGTGGGACATGGGGAGAACGGCTGATACTTTATTTGTTCCTGACAGCTAAAAAAAAACACATAAAGCCAACAGAAACAGAGAACATGGTCTCTAGCCTTCCAGCTTCAGACCCCCGTCTTGGGTTGCATCGAACCACACCACAGAAGCAGTTCTGGCCAAGCACACCACTTGAAACAAGCTGGGGAAGCCCCTGCTGGGCCAGGAAGGGATGCCGGTCATGAGGCTGAAATCTGGCCCAAAGGGGAGGCAGAACCTTGGATGGCTCTGCCAGGAGGGACTGTGTGTGCTCTCACTGGGGTGAGAGCTCTGCCCTGCGGTTTGGTGAGTTGAGGTGTTGTGCACCTAAGGCCCTCCCAGTAAACTGCCTCCCAGCAAATGCAAAACCACACTGTGGCATACACACCCCGGCAGAAGGAAATTAATTAAGACCCTGTGCTGACATTCCCTTCTGAGCTCACGCCACCCTCCAGCTAGGGCCACACATCACTCTGTGAGAGAGCAGACACAGCTGTGGGAGCTGTCTAGACCTGCTGTGATTAAGAAGGGCTCTGCTGCCTTAATGTCGAGTGTGTTTTCTTATGTCAGTATTGTCTCCTAGTTTTAGCATGACTGAATTGTCAAAGGTTTTCGGGTGGGTGTTTTCCCCCCTTTTTTTGGCCTTGCCTGTGAAATGACACAGTCTTCTCTTTTCCTGGTTTCCATTATATTCCATTGTATGGCCATGCACAGAGTAACATTTTTTTTTTTAAGTTTGTGTGTTTTCCATCTAATACCATGCAGTAACTATAATGCATAAACATGTGTTTAGGCACTTTGGAAAACATTTTTAAAATTAAAATGCCTCATGTCAGTCATAGGCATGCGGTACCAAAGTGTGTATGTAGCTGATCATGTGGATTAAGTATTCAGAGGAAAACATCTTTATAGTTATTGTGCATGTTCCACAGCCACTCTTCAAAGTGAACCATCTCTGCATTAAAATAGCATTTTTATTTTGTCAAGACACTAAAAGCAATTGGAGGCCAGTGTTGATAGACCGCTTGCCAATTTTCAGTTTTTAAATCAAAGCTGCTTTGGACTTAGTAAGTGTGAGCTCTGTAAATATCCATAGTCATTCTATTTACATTTTACATGCATTCAAAATAACTCTCCCTTAAAAAAAAGAAAATGACTGAAGGAACATTTGCTCTAAGTTGAAAAACATTCCACCTCAGAACAGTCTCTTGTAGGCTGAATGATAGTCCCTTTGATATAATGGTTCTTAATGAAAATTGTGAGGGATTTTTCTGCTCTAAAAGCCTCAAGGGAGTTGGGCGGGAAGGGCACAGGTCAGCAGTAAGAACAACACCCATCCCAAGAGGCAATGACATTTGTTCTCCCGTCCTCAAAGTTTGTTCCTTAATTATTTTAGATATTGTCTCCTTATTGTTTTGAATGCTCTGCCTCTCTCTAAGAGGAAAAGTCATTTTCGCACAATGCACATAATACCCAATGTTGCTAAAGGACAAGGACCAGCCTTTGGGACTGAGCCGCTTAAGACTGAAAATCTCCAAGCTTATATTTCTTTGTCAATGTCAACATTATTTTTCAAAATTTGAAAATATGAACACCAATTAATTGGCCAAGATTCCAGCTATTTAATTAAAACTTGATGAGTTATAGAATTTGTGGGGATGGTAAGCAAGTATTGCTTGGGTTGTGTTGTCAAAGGCATCAGAGGAAGAATTCCATCCAAGGCATGAATCTTAATAGGTACTTCATTTGCCCAAGCTGGATTTTATTTTCATACAATTTTATTTATCATATACAGTTGTTTAGATGAATCCTTGAGTAAATATAAAACCATGTGAACTCTGTTTACAACACATCTTGTACCTAAAGGCCCTGGCAATGAATAGAGACTCAAAGATGAATGAAATGACCCCACTTTCAAAGATGTACTGTCTAGTAGGGGAAATAGAGAACAAAGAAATATCTTACAGTGTAATACATATAAAATCTCTTTTGTGTCTATACAAAAATAGCCTAGAGACGGGAGTAACTGATTTTTTTCTGGAGAAGTCAATGAAAAGGTAAACCTAAGCAGGATCATAAAATGTAAATAGTTGATTGTTTCCTTTGCTGTACAAAAGCTTTTTATCTTGATGAGCTCCCAGTAGTTCATTTTTGCTTTTATTTCCCTTGCCTTTGGAGATGGGTTGAGTAAGAAGTTGCTGCAGCTGAGGTCAAAGAGGTGGTTCCTCTAGGATTTTGATGGTTTCCTGTCTCACATTTAGGTCTTTCATCCATTTTGAGTTTATTTTTGTGTATGGTGTAAGAAAGGGGTCTAGTTTCATTCTTCTGCATGTTGCTATCTAGTTCTCTCAGCACCATTTGCTAAAGAGACTCTTTTTTCCAGGATACTCTCCTGCTTTGTCAAAGATTAGTTGGCCATACATTTATGGGTCCAATTCTGGGTTCTCTATTCTATTCCATTGGTGTATGTGTCCTGTCCTGATGATAACAGCTGTGACTAATGAATGGCTAAAGAAGATGTGGTGTATGTATATGTATGTATGTACATATGTATGTACATACATACATATACATACACACAATGGAATACTACTTGGCAATGGAAAAGAATGAAATCTTGCCATTTGCAACAATGTGGATGGAACTGAAGGGTATTATGCTAAGTGAAATAAGTCAGAGAAAGACATATATGTTTTCTCTCATATGTGGAATTTGAGAAACTTAGCAGAAGACTATGGGGGAAGGGAAGGGAAAAAGTAGTTACAAACAGAGAGGGAGACAAACCATAAGAGAAAAAACTGAGGATTGATGGAGGGGGCAGAGAGGAGGGAAAAATGGGTGGTGGGTATTGAGGAGGGCACTTGTTGGGATGAGCGCTGGGTGTTGTATGTAAGTGATGAATCATGGGAATCTACGCCCGAAGCCAAGAGCACACTGTATACACTGTCAGCTAACTTGACAATAAATTGCATTTTTGCAAATAATAAAAATAAAATAAAATGTAAATAGTAGTGTACTAAGGACACAAGAGGAAGATGGCTTATATACCAGGAATAATATTTAGAAGAACATGGAAGAGTGAAACCAGTGAAAGAGAGACTGAGAGAGAGACCATTGCAAGCAGTTCATTGTTACAGAACATGAGTGGGAAGGCGTGGGGGGTGAGGCTGACCATGCTTTCAGGGCCTAAATCACGGAGAGTCTTTTACGCAGTACTAAGAGAGTTGGCTTCTAGTCTGTGGCACTAATGAACCATGGCTGAGGTTTAGGCTTTAAGAAAGATATCTCCAGTGGTACTTTGGAGGCTGGATTATGAATTTGAAGGGAGAGAAACAAGGATGAGTAAGGCTATTTGGGAGGCCATTATATAGTCCAAACAAAAGAGGATGTAGGGCTTAACTAGAAAAGTAGAGACAGGAGAAAATAGAAATGACAACTATTAAAAAGGGGGGTTGGTAGGTTGAATTTGGAGAGTCAGAGAAGGGAATGAGCCATGATGACTTTTGATCCTTAGCAAAGAAGCCCAGTGCAGCATTTAAGGAAGGGTGTTACGCACAGATGCAGGTATTAAGGGTAGTCTTAAAATTGTTTTCAATTACTCATCACTAGCAGTGGCAATTTTGTCAACTAGTATTCGGATTCTGCCTGCATCTTCTGTATTCCGGGGATAGGGAAGTGGCAACGTCTATAATACATGACTGCACTTAGCAGATGCCTGGAAAAAAAATTGGTAACTCCCTAGGAGGCCCTATGAGAACAGCCCAGAAATTACAGTCAACAGAGTTGAGCTAGAGCTGGCCCTGGCCAAAACAACCAGTTAGAATAGGGGAAATTCAGCAAATCATTCGGTTATGTGGCCTGTGTAATATGGCCCCCTACTAACTCCAATCCTACAAGAAAGATAACACATACACATACAGAGATGTACACAAATACATCAGAATAATTTGAAGATTATTTTAACAAATTATTTTATGTTTTGACTGTCAATGCCATGTTCATGGAAACTAAAATGATCTTAATATAGGAGGAACCCACTTATCTCAAAAGCAAGCATTTGTTTCGGATATATTCTGAAATGCTAGCATTTGTTAGGGGAGAATTTTCTACTGGATATTTTTCTAATTTCTGCCCTTTCTCTGTCTGCTCTTGTCCCAGGGATCTTAGCCTTTTGCAGTGCAATTATTCTCTGAAAATAATGAGTGTATCTAGCTGTGCCCTGGGCACAGTGTTGTATTTTACATGGTTACATCATTTATTCCTCCCAACAACCTACAGGTTGAAATTGTTATTACCCCAATTTTCAGATAAAGAAACAAAAGCAGAGAGGTTAAATGACTTGCCCAAGATTACATAGCTAGCAAATGTATAGACACTTCAATCCCAAGATGTTTGACAGCTTGTCCAAGTGGTCTTAGCCACTGTCCATGTCTGGTTCACTTGGATTTACAGATGAAGCAGGTTTTCTTGTGTACAAGACCAAAACTCAACCCCATCAGTCATTATTATCAATCATTTTTGTCATTTCATAACCTCAGAGTTTAAATCTGTAGTCCTGTGATCCCCTACCAACCCAGGAAAACCTAAAACAATGAAATTGCACTTGCCTGGTCTGCTGACTTTACACCAAGATCCAGCTAAACTGCATGAACTGTCAAGGCTAAAACTAGGACTTCTATCTTAGCTAACACCTGCCTCTCTCTCTCTCTCTCTCTGTTGAAATATATTATAATTAGCTGCTCTTCCTGGGAGAGACTGTAAAACTGAATGCAATTAAACAAAAAGAGAGACAGCAGATTTTATAGCAAAAAAAAAAAAAAAGTAATTTGGAAAGCCAACTAGACGGATGCATATTCAAAAGTAGCAATTTCACAGGCAAGGCAAACCTCCCTTATTTTGCAATAATGTACTGTGTACTGACTGGCAACCAGTGTAGCCTTTTGCACATGCTTGGGACTCTATCCTTGTCCACTCACTGGTACTCACAAAATGGGTTTAGTTGAATTAGGACATTTAATAGAACAGCCATTATCTGGCTGTGGTTTCACGTTAGTCAAGGACCACAATAAGCAGGTGACATGTGGCATACAGCCCATGATCCTTACTAGCCAAACGGCCCAGTGAGGGCAAAGTGTGTGTTACAGATACTCAGACAGGCTCCTGTGCTATAACTAAAGGTGTGCAGTGTGGGACCAGTTGCCTCGTTTCTCTCCGTCAGTTCTCCGGCTGTGAAATGACCATGCTGATGCCTGCCCTACTTCCCTCAGGAGAACATGGTGAGATTCAGAAAGGGCTACAAACAAATTGTTTTATTCAAGTTTGGCTAATGAAAAGCCTATAATACAGCTATTTGTAGAAATGTGTTCATTTGTTGCTGAACAGATACTAGTCCCTGAGCACAGTTCTAGGGGAAGACCCAGTTACTTACAATTCATTAAAATGACTCATCACTTTCCTAAAACTGCATGTGGGAACTGTCAGTGTCCAAAAGGTAGATCGTGAAATAACCCATGGCCCAGTCACTAAAAGCTGAAAAGATTTGTAAGTGCCTCAGAAAAGTTCACAACTTAGTTGGAGAAAAAAAATTAGTCAAGGCAGATGTGTAGTGCAGGTTTGTAGCTGGGGAGAGGCAGACTTAGGGAGAAGAAATGCAGAAAAAAATTAAAGCTAAATGTTAGCCTCATCCTAGAACAGACCAGCCTGGAGATACTCTGGGTTTTATTGAACAGTTGCAAGGTAGCTTTAATTTAGCACTATATTTTGAAAGGTTTGCTATACCAGTGCTCTTTCCAACATTGCTTGTGTGTTTTTGGCTATGCCTAGAGGCCTGCTGTGGACTGATGGATGTCCAGGTGTGGAAAAGGATGCTAGCCATTTGTTTGCACTGTGGATTTATTTCTTTGCACTGTCTTTGCTCCTCCTAATTAAAATAGTAAACATTATTGTACTCAAAGCTTAAATAGCCCCCTGGACATGAGAGTGTTATGAATTAATAAGTAGAAGTAAACTCCTTTAATACGCCTCTTCCTCATATCAAATCTTTCAAATGCAAAGCCCATTTGCAGTAAAAATCAGAGAAATGTAAAAGGCAACCTGATATTGAACATGAAACTAAACTCTCACAAAAAGCAACATAACAAGCAGGAAAAAAGGAATTTTCAAAATTATCTTCCAAAAAAAAAAGAAAAAATTATTTTCCTAAAGAATTCTGAATCCCCAGTGCTCTATTTTCCCAGGTTAAAAAGAAGTCAGACTGTTGTAGGCGTTCTGAACTAGGTTACTGAGTAGCCATCTGTAGCAGGCCAGCCCCTGGATGTCGTGCCCCTGTTAATGAAATCTGGATGTGCACTGGTAAACGGACCTGGTGAACGGTAGATGTCAGCCATTGGGTGATGGGCAATCATCAATCATCCATTGTCAGTTACTTCTGTCCCAGTGAGTAAGCCTTTATTTAAAGCATAAAGTAAGAATGTTGCCAGACCACAGGAACAAGCCCTGAGCTGTTTGCAGGTGCTGCTATTCACAGCTGCCAATTAAACCCCTGACATTTCCATCTTGGCCATGAGGCATAGCATATGCTTTTGACATACCAGTTTTTTAAAACAATATCATCTATCTCGGATTATCAATACATATGTCTTATTCTTTTCCCATGCTTACAACATTAGGCTTTTAAAAATATCTTGTTTTAGAAGTAGAAGAAGGAGAAACAGAAAACTCTAGTGAACTGAATTATTAAGATGTACACATAGCATTTTCTTGTAACTGGGGAAGTGACCAGCATTTTAGATGTGGAAAGTCATCTGTGATGCCTAAATATACATGGCAGAGACGACTTTGAAGATTTCAACTTTTGGTAATCTTGTCCCTACATTTCTTTCTGAAAATTTTTCTTACTCTCTGGTAACCAAATGCTACCTACTCATCTCATGTAAATTCAGTGCTGTTAGAACTAGATATTAAATTTTTTATTATATGACTACATTCCAGTTCTTTTCATTGGGATTCAAACATAAGTATGCCTTGTGTTGGAAGAATTTCGTGAAATTTGCCAGACTTTTTATTTGGTCTCGATTGTAGGTCCATGAAAGGGTGTACTCCTATGCAGAGTTTGCATGATGCCTTTACTTCCACATATTTCCAGGTTGGAGTATAAAAGCATGCCACCACTCTTGAGGGATTATAGATACTGTGGACATTTCATCTATAAATACCATGAATAGGAAAAAGAGAGAGAGAGAGAAAGCTCTACATACACCTTTTGGGAATATTTCCCATTTGTAACTGATTTACCCATTTTTCTAGCTCTTGGTAAGGGATGAACTTTGGTTACAAACAGAAATTTGAAGTAATTTATTCTTGCTGATCAGTGTTTAGAAAATGGGGCACCTGGGTGGCTCAGTCGGTTTTGCATCCAACTCTTGATTTTAGCTCAGGTCATGATCTCACAATCCGTGGGACTGAGCCCCATGTTGGGCTCTGTGCTGACGGCGTGGAGCCTGCTTGGGATTCTTTCTCTCCCCCTCTCTCTGCCCCATTCCCGCTCACACTCTTGTGTGCTCTCTGTTTCTCTCAAATAAATAAACTTAAAAAAAAAAATGAAGATAGGTTCTGTGTGGTCTCATGTTGTTTCACAAGAACTAGGTCAAAATCAGCTGTGATTGGAAGTGTAAGGCTTTTGTTTTTCTAGGTCCAGCAACAGACTTTCTGATCTGAGACTGCCTCGGCCTTTCTCCCCATCCCCTGTTCATCTGGCAGAGCTATACACTTACTTCCACGTTCTGTGGAATCCCCGATTCCCACTGATTTCAGGGACTTCTGTTGGGGAAAGCAAATCTGACAAAGCCAGGGTCTCTCTGTCTTACTTTGTTTTATCATGGCAGAAATTTTATGTTATTTTCTCACTTCTCAGCAGGGGAAAAGTTGCTATACTCTTTGAGGGAGGCTCAGCCGATTTCCATTGTAAAAAGAAGAGAAAATTTGTTACTGCTGTTTGTGTAACGAAGGGCTACTAAAGGAGCTATCTTCTAATAAAAAGATGGCTTTGCTCTGTAAATTAATTTTATAATAAAAGCTGCCCTATGAATATATCGAATGGTGAAAATCTGAAGTAAATATGTTAGCATATCAAGAATACCTGTGTGTTTGAAATGAAAATTCGATGACTTACAGCATCCTTGAGCCCTTGAGCCATATGCACACGTATTTCTTAACAGAGCTGAGGATGCTGTGCAGTGGCATCAGCTTTGGGCTGCTCAGTTGGGACAGTGTCCACAGGCTTTGAGATAAAAGTGAAAGGTTGGGCCACTTACCTCCACCGATACCAGGTCTTCCAGGTGCCTCTGGTTGTAGCAGTAATGAGAGCGATGATGGCAGCAGTAATGCTAATAATAACAGTAATGGCAGCTACCATTACAGATGGCAGCTTTGTATGGTGGTTGAGAGCGCGGATTCTGTAGGTAGACTGTAGATCCTGGCTCTGCCACGTACTAACTCTGTGATCCTTGGTAGATTGCTTAACACTTCCGTGCTTCAGCCGCTTCCTCTGTAAAATGGGGGTAGTAATAGAAGCTACCTCATCGGTGCATTGAATGCTTGGAGTAGTACCTGGCATGTACTACAAGAAGTACCACTAGAGCATTAAAGAAATGAGTATGCCTAGAACAGAGACTATATCATTATTCCTGTTTTTCATGGAGGCAGACTGAGGCCATGTGAGGCTTCCAAGCCAGCAATTCACCACATTTTAGCCTGGGTTGGTGTGACTTCAAGACCAATGTTCTTTCTGCCGGTCTTCCAGGCTTTCTATTGTAGGCGTCATTTCACAACTTACACCATTGGTCGGAAAGGGGTTGAAGAAAAGAGACAGTGTTTGAAACTTGGAAAATGCAGGCACTCCGGAGTATCAGAGCAACAGAAATCATCTAAAGACAGGGGACAGTAAACATTTTCCCAAAGCCAGAAGGTCAGGTAGTCACCACACATAATGCTCCTGAATGAATGAACTCATTCATTTATTCAACAGTTATGCGTGTCCCCCACCTTTCTGCACAAGGGGCAGCAACCTCACGTGTAGCCACTTAATGAGTAAGAGGATGTGTTTTATGTGATTTTGTCAAAGAAAGAGGCCCACGATAACTTTAGGAAATGATACTAATGAGAAGATGCCAGTATTTTTTCTGGCAGTTGAATCCAGTTTGGTAAATTCTGGGGCTCTGTCTTCTCCCCTTCCTCAATGTCTCGAGGCAGAGCAAGCTAGCCACAGAACGAGGCAAGGGCTGTCTGTCCCAGGCTGGGTCTCATCAGTACATTTGTGTCTCTTGTGGTTGTCTTTATCCAGCCTAACTGGTATTGTTTTTGGCACTCTTAACATTATGATGTTATGTTTCAAATGTTTCCAAAACTGAAACACACAAGGTCTTTCATTTCCTTTCTGCCTACTAAGATTATTTCAGCTCCACACATGCAAAGCAGAGTATTATGCAAGAAATTAATCATATCAGAGCAAAGTAGCTACTGAAAAATTGCCAAACACCATAAACATTGGTCAAAATGGAGTCCAACCATTTGCACAGAGAATAATTGAAGCTATGGATTCACTTGGGGTAACTAAGCAACTTTTCATTATGAATTATAAAGCTTTTCAAACATAAAATGATATCTGAGAGGAGTGCATTACCTAAAAGGTTTCGATAAGCAATGAAAGGAGCTTTAAAATATGCAGCAGGGATCAATCATCCAGCTGTATAGCGTTACTTATACTTTGTGGCGTCATCTACATTCCTTGATAAACAATGTCCCATAACCTCCGAGCGTTCCCATTATTTCCGTCAGCACCCAGACATAAGAAGTGACAAAAATGTCAGATGATGTTTTATTTACTAATATAAAACAAGTTCTCGTGGAAGTAGACATTCTACGACAATGGAGGTTTATGAAGCACATTTCCCAGCACCAAAAATGATTCACGTTGTCCAAGAAAGATAAAAAGCCTGCTGTTAGTGATGAATTTTAATTGGAATGTTACTCATCATGGGCATGAATTTCTTTCATTTGGGAGATGACATGTCCTGCTTCTGTTGTGGAAGGACAGTTGAGTCTGCCTGAAAAAGAAAAGGTAGCTAAAACACACTTTTGACACCCAAAAGGAAGTTGTCCTGGTGTCACCTGCCGAAACAAGTATTCTGATGTCTTCCAGTCATCGCTTTGCAGGCGACGTTTTTGTCAGTTACATGTAAAATCAAACCCAGCATTCAGACTCAGATGCAGAGAAGTTCTGCCTTCCTCTACCCTGTTTATGAAAAAAATGAAATGGGAGCGTCAATTGGGAAAATCACTTGATGGTATGGAAGAGTTGGAATTAGCTGTAGAATTCTACCAAAGGTGCAGTGAGATAGAGTGAGCAGCACAGAAGAAAAAATGACAATTGTAGATTCTCTTCGTTTTGACAGAAGAGGGCCTGAGTGTGGCATATCAACATTGACTGATGCTAGGTAGTAGAGAAAGGGAACTCGTAAAAGGTCAGGAAAGTGGAGTTAAAGAGGGTGAGGTGCATGGAGACTGGAAAGGTAAAAGGGGCGGCAGGGAGGAGAAGGGTGAGGAAGAAAGGCTAGATATATGAAAAGTTTCAGGACCTCACGTCCTTTGCAAAAAGAAAATCGTTTACCAGCCTTTATGTGATTCAGGAAATACTGTGGTTTAGGAAGGTTTAAACTAATGCAGTGGGCATTGGTCCCATGATTGTGGGGAGAAACTACTTCTCCTGAGTAGGACAAATAGGGTGGCTGCAGCCAGCCCCTTCGGAACTCGATATAAAAACATCAATTTGCATCATGGAACCTTGGCCGGCCTGCTTTGTGGCAGTGGTACAGAGCAGTCAATGCTCTATAGATACACAAATTGATTACTTCAATTACCAAAATCAATTTTCCAGAATAGAGTGAAATACATGGAAACGTATCTCAAAAGGTCATTTAAAATTAGCCCAAACTACCAACTGAAGGCCCTGCATTCAGAAGAGCACCTTGCTGCACATTGTAACTCTCCCTTTCCTGTATCTTTGCCTACGTAAGGTCTGAGGCTAAAAGCACCCAGCTGGAACCTGGTGAAACAACAACCAAATTGCATTGCTCCCTGTGCACTCATGAATCTCTTAATAAGCTCACCTGATACAGTTCTTAGTATGGAACCAGGGTTTACTCCTGTAAGTAAAAGGGTCAGGTCTATTCTCCCCACCCCCCACCCCCCGCCCCGCCCCCCCCTTAATAGATATTGTTTGAATTACGGCTTTCCTTTCAAATTGTGGCTGGCCATGTATGTTTTGGGATATGTTGTATGTATTGCATAAACACATAGACCATTTTCTGTTCAGATACTATATACTTTTATGTGCAACACGGTTATCCACATATATATATAATATCTCTCATGCAAATATACAAAAATTCATGAGGATGTTTTGCTCTCTTAAAATCCTTTCAGATTGCTTGGATGATTTTCTTTACATGTTTTCAACTTACCTAACGGCAAACCTCACTTCATTCTACACTAGTCTAATTAATTTGACAGGACTGGAAACTTGTTCTTCCTGTTCACACTTATTATTCATCTTTTCAGAATGCCCTGTAGGGAGGATGAAGCACAATAAAGCAGTATTTACCAAATGCCTTAGTGCTAAATGCCCTTTTATGCTGACTCGGCACATTGGTGGCATGGAGTAGATCTGACTTTAGGGCAGCCTAACAAAAATGACATTTTCTAGAGTATCATCTATTTAAACAGGTCTTAAAGAAGGGAACTACGTCCGTTTTTCCCTGAAGTTTTATAGTGGGCTCTGGGGACTACAATTTATCCCTACTGTATCTGAAATCTTTGCTAAAGAAATGACAGAGGTATCATATTTTGCAAGATAAGCCTTCAGTCTGCAGTGGCAAATGTAGAGATAATTTCAAGTTTTTTTAAGAACTGCAGACATAACCTGAAACATACCGAGCATTTTGAGAGGGGGTGGGTTGAAATGCAGAATCGATAGATGCAACCAGGGAGAAGGGCTTTTCCTTTTAGGCTAACTTTGAAATTCTCCTCAGAGAGCAAACTTTTGATAGGGGGCAAAGATTCTTACAAGGTTGGTACAGGTGGATAATTAAAAAAATAAGAGTGAATTTATCTGCATACATTATTTAAATACCTAAAGCATTTCTCTGCTTTAATGATAAATTACGATCAGTAAAATCTGTTGGCTGCCTTCAAGCTAACTAATGGATCACTAATCAGCAACAGTCGAATCATCCTAACTAAGGTGGAATAAATATCTCCAAGGAAGCTGCAGTTAATTTTTTCGGTCTAAACCTGTACAGATGCTGACATATACGTACCTATATTCTTGTACTACATATGTGTGTGTGTGTGGATATGTGCATACATGTGTTTGTATGCACACGTTAAAAACCTTTGACACCTTCTTGTTCACCCACCACTGCTCTATTCTTCTTGGTATGTTGTATAAGAAAGATTGTTCCTGCCACTAATTAATCCTTAAAGAGATTGGCTGATACATCTTATTGTTACCAATACATTTTTAATTGTTCATTTTACTCCAGCACCATTTGAACACAAGTCAATTTGCAGTTTCATTAGAGGACAGAAAAGGCCTGGGGTCTATCCTTGGTTTCAAAAAAGAAAAGGATAAAAAGCAGGCAAAATTTCAGAAAGAATGTTAATCCTCGAATTAATCAAGCAAGAATTAATGTGTGCTGCTACTTGAGTGCCTAAGTCTTCTTGCCAAGGAGTGCACTTTGTCATACCTACCCCTCCGGAGAAACCTCTTTACAAGCTTTGTGGCCAAATACCCTGGCAACTAATGACGAGCTTTGAAGCAACATTCACAGACCATTTGCTTTGATGACATTTGGAGGCTTTTCTCCCCTCATTCCCATTCTATTGTTAAGTAGAGTACACATGCCATACAGCCTTTGAAAACTAATCAATACTGTGAGATTTGTCAGGTTGCAGCTGACTAGTATTACATCTTAAAACTCTTTCCTTAGCTGACTTGTTGTACACATTTTTAAGTTAAACCTTATGAAGGGGGTTGGGTAGATTAGCCTTACCATATTCACAGGCACACTAGTATGACATGGCTCTTTCTTCCATATTTTAACATCAAAAGCTCATAATCTGTGTAAGTTAACCTTCCATAAAACTAAAATTATATGGTCATCATACATAATCTGATGATTGATTACAGCTGTCAGAAAGGTCACAAATTGTAAATGTTTACTACAGTTGCACCATGAAAATTACTACATACTTTAAAAAAATCCATCTAGAGAAAATAGACAGCTTACATTCATAGGCTGCAGAACTGAAGCATATATGTTTTCTTTGTGACTTTTAGCTCTCTTAAAATCAATGTTAAAACCCTTAGGTCTGATTTTTCATTTCAATGTCTTTGTGTAATGTGCCTCAACCATACCTCATCTAATTTAATAAGATGCAAGCTAAGGAAGTACTTAAGTTACTTATCAAGGGTTTCAGATGACACATTATTATTGTATTCAAAAGTCAATATTTGCTAATCATGTTAGTACAGGAACTGTTCCAGGCCTACAATTCTTAAATTGCAGAGATATTTAAGATTAATTAAACCTATCTCCCCTGGTCCTCTCTCTTCACCTCTGTGGAAGGAGTAAATCAATGACATCCTATGTAAGCCCAGAGAGCCAGAGCTTCAAGCCTGAAAGCCACTAACATCCTTAAGCCTCTGTTTGCATCGGCGCCCCGGAGTTGAGCTTTGCCATTTCTCCACGGTTTAAGGAACGTTTGTGTGTTTTGAGAGCAAAGTTCACCAGTTTGCTTGATGTAATTAGAGAGGTATGACCGTTCCTGAACATACAACCTGGACTCCGATATTTTTTTAAGTCAGGAGAATGCTGAAATGATCATCTGGTCTGACTTCTTTTTTCTTTTTATATGAAACTTTGTGGATAAATTCGCAGCAGACAAACTTGAAAGGGCACTTGCCGTTTCCGAAGCCGGGCACAATGAGAACCTGTGACTGGGTCCACATCCCTGAAGGGGTTACACTCAAATGACACGATTCCAGCGAACCCCTGACCTCTTGCTTATACCCTTGAGCGGAGACAGCCAGCTGTTCAAAGGTCAAGGCTCCTTTACTTTTAGACAGTAGACTCGTTACACAGGAGCCATTTCTAATCTAATGTTACGTACAGAGCCCAGGACCTGGCTGAGATTAAGTGATAAATAAACCTTTGAAGTCTTATTAACATGTATTGACTAGTAGAAAACTGCAAAACATAGTACTTCAGTGATGACTACATTAGCTGCTAGTTCAGTTCCCTAAGGAGAGACTAGTGCATTAGCCCAGTGTGCCACCCAGCATATATTTACAGGTAGTTCGTGAAAACAGTAATGCTATGCACACTGAATATCTGGAACATGAATCAATGGAGACCAGCTAATTAGGTTATAAATGCATTGGTTTTATTTTTAACGTGTCCTCAAATAGAGTCTGCGAGTAAGCATTCTGAAATGGGGCTCTTAAACTGAGAGAAGCGACAATCAGATTATTCTCTGCCACTCTCCAATCAATCCAGAAGAGGCAGGTAAAATACTCTGATGCATATTCTATATAATCAGAATGACACATCCTATTAATATTCCAATTACTGTTGAACTATTAGCAATGCCTGAGTCTGGTGTCTTAGAGCCTCATAGCAGTAATCCGGGAACTTCGTGTCATCTTTTGTATTCATTCAATTTAAAACGAGACAATTTTCCCTTTAAAGCACTTTTATTAAACATTATTTTATGCATGGATTTAACATCCTAATTGATTTAGGTGGACTCTCAGAATGAGATGCTAACTCCTTTTGTTCTTTTCTTTGCTGAAAGAGGTCAGCAGCTGTGATCTTATTTATAAATTTAAATGCCAAATTTTAGCACAGTGAGTTATTATTAAAATAATAGTTATTCGTGTTCATAAAAAATCTCTATTCACACTGTAAAAACCAGGAATCCGATAATTTAATAAACTGGTCTAGAGTAAGAATGGGCCAGAATTGTCACTCAGAACACATAAAAATCATAAAATCGTACACATGAAAGTGACTTTGGAAAAAGCACTGAGATGTTTCCACTCTTCTAAATATTGCCTCAACCTAAAATTTGCTTCTTTTTTTTTGAAACTCATATAGGAATGTATTCAGTACCACAGAAAAAATACAGTTCTATAAGCGAAATATAGAGCTACTAGTTGAAAAAGTCAAAACTTGCCAGCATTTCGTCCATGTTTTAGGTTGTTTGCTTTATCTTAAATTGATTTTGGTTTAATGAGTTTGTGTGATGGTACAGCGTAGATCAACCTCTGCTTTCTTACATTATGTAGCTGCTACTGGCCATGAATATCATGAATGTGGCACACAATGCTGATGCCTTGGCACAGCTTGAGAGGAGTGGATAAAGAAAAAGGTGGATGCTGGGGCACCTGGGTGGCTCACTTGGTTAAGCGTTGGATTTTGGCTCAGGTCATGATCTCATGGTTTGTGGGTTCGAGCCCCGCGTTGGGCTCTGTGCTGACAGCTCAGAGCCTGGAACCTGCTTTGGATTCTGTGTGTGTGTGTGTGTGTGTGTGTGTGTGTGTGTGTGTGTGTGTGTCTCTCTGCACCTCCCCCCACTCGTGCTCTGTCTCTCTCTGTCTCTCAAAAAGAAATAAACTTAAAAAAAAAAGAAAGAAAGAAAAAGGTTGGTGGATATGAGAAATGTTTTGGGGTAAAGTCTAAAAGATGAAAGGTTGAAGTTGGGATATGAGTAAAATGGAGGAATCAAGGAGGATCAAGGAGGAATCAAGGCTTATGGCTTGAGAAATTGAGTAGATAGTTATTTCCAAAGATGGAAAATACTGGGGAGAAGAGGTTGAGTTGGGGTCTGCTGGTGCAATAAAGACTTCTCTTTGGACATGGTAAGTTAGAGATGCCCACGTGGAGATATCAAGGGTGCATTTGGATATTTAAATCTGAAGCTCAGAAGTAAGGTATTGACTGAAGATGTCAACTTAAGCATTGTCAGCATACATATGGCATTAAAAGCTATGAAAATGGATGAGCTAACTCAAGGCCTGAGTATAGAGAGAAAAGAGGGACTGAACTCTGAAGAATCAGCATTTAAAACCCAGGCAGTACGTAGCCTCTGTGTCAGGGCCAGAGACCACGCTCCAGAAGACTTGATCAGATGACCCAAGATGAGATTTGAAAGGCATTCCTTTCCTCATACCCTAAAGAACTGTACCAAATTGAGTTATATGCTTGTGAAAGATCATTTTATTGTTCTTATTTTTATTTTTATTTTTTTATTAAAACTTCAATACAGAGCACACCACAGCCGTTCTGGAGTTTGGGACTCTAAAATGGCAGAACAGCTTTCTCCGGGAAAGACGACAGACCAGGTGTGTACCTTCCTCTTCAAAAAGCCTGGTAGACAAAAAGGGGCTGCAGGCTGCAGAAAGCACCCCATCTGCAACCGGGAGTCTGGAGACGGCAGCAGCAGCAGCAGCAGTGATGAAGGCAGCACAGTGGTTCGCCCGGAAAACAAGCGGGTGATCCACAATCCGATGATACAGAAGACCCATGGTGGTGGTAAACAGAGGGTGGCTGCTCTGCTGAGCAGCAAGGAGGAGGAGACCGAGCCCCAGAGCCTTGGCATGGTGTACAAGTCCACCCGCTCAGCAAAGCCTGTGGGACCAGAGGATATGGGGGCGACTGCAGTCTACGAGCTAGACACAGAGAAGGAGCGTGACGCACAAGCCATCTTTGAGCGCAGCCAGAAGATCCAGGAAGAGCTAAGGGGCAAGGAAGATGACAAGATCTATCGGGGGATCAATAATTATAAGAAATACATGAAGCCCAAGGATACGTCTATGGGCAATGCTTCCTCCGGGATGGTGAGGAAGGGCCCCATCCGAGCTCCCGAGCATCTTCGTGCCACTGTGCGCTGGGATTACCAGCCCGACATTTGTAAGGACTACAAGGAGACCGGCTTTTGTGGCTTTGGAGACAGCTGCAAGTTCCTCCATGACCGTTCAGATTACAAGCATGGGTGGCAGATCGAACGTGAGCTTGATGAGGGTCGCTATGGTGTCTATGAGGATGAAAACTATGAAGTGGCAAGCGATGAGGAGGAGATACCATTCAAGTGTTTCATTTGTCGCCAGACCTTCCAGAATCCAGTTGTCACCAAGTGCAGGCATTATTTCTGTGAGAGCTGTGCACTGCAGCATTTCCGCACCACCCCTCGCTGCTATGTCTGTGACCAGCAGACCAACGGTGTCTTCAATCCAGCGAAAGAATTAATGGCTAAGTTGGAGAAGCATCGACCTGCAGAAGAGGGTGGTGCTTCCAACTTCCCAGAAGATCTAGATGAGAGTCGAATCCCCATTACTTAGTTTTCCCATTATTCTCATACCTCAAAATAAATATTTTGTGCTAAGCAACTGATTTGAAAATGAGTACAGTAAAAGGGTAGGAAAAAAAAGAGGCCGAGGGACATGCTAACCATACTCTTGAATCAGAACCTTTGCAGTTGCTGTTCCCTGTGTTTCTGGGACACTTCACCCTCAGAATTCTATATGACTCACTCCCTCACATTCTCCTGGTATCCATGCAAATGTCATCCATTTAAGTGAGGACCTCACTGACTGCCTTATTTAAAATAGCAACACCAATCCTGTCCCTATCACTGTCTATCCTCCTTCCTCTGTTTTTTCTCCATAGAATTTATCACTGTCTGGTATATATTTACTTGTTATTTGCTTGTTTCTCTCTCTTCTCACTAGAACATAAGCCCTGTAAAGAATTTTGTTCCCGTTTCACTGCTGTGATCACAAAATATCTCCCACCCCAACCCTGCAAATACTTGACACACAGTAGGTTCTCAATACATTTTTTAAGTGAACGAATGAAAGAACAAACCAGAAAAAAGAGATAAAAGGGAACAGCTAACGAAGTAGGAGGAAAACCTGGAGGTATCTCAGAAGCTAAAACAAAAAAAAGGTTTGGAAATGGAATATGGTCTAATATGTTAAATGCTGCAGAAGGGTCCAGGAAGATGATAAAGCAACAAATGCATTACATTTGGCATTATGAGAGTAACTGATGTCGACAAGAGGAGCAGTTTCAGTATAGTGGTTAGGACAGGAGTCAGAATTATTAAGGGTGAGGCGATACTAGGAGATAAGGAAGTGGAAATAGAGGCAGTAGGTAACGAATTTGAGAAGCTGCTGTGAAGAAAAGTACGGGTATAAGGCACTACATAAAGAGGAATATGAGATGAAGGAAGGGTGTATTATTTGCTCTGGATTCTTAGTGGGGTATTGATTATCTCCTGCCACAATATTGCTGGTTAACAAACAACCATAAAACCTTAGTGGCATTTGATAATACGCAATTTTTATTTCCCTGGCGTGGTTAGCTAGGTGGCTTTGCTTTACGTCTGGAATTTGGCTGATGTAGGCTGGCTTCAGCTGGGATTACTTAAGTATCTTCCACGTGTCTCTCATCCTCCACCAGCCTAGTCTAGGCATGTTCTCCTCGTGACACTGAGCCACAATACCTAAGTGGAAATGGCAAGTTCTCTTGCCAGTTCAGAACCAGGACACTGTCACTTTGTCTTCATTCTCCTGACTAAAGCAAGCAAGAGGCCAGCTAGATTCAAAGGAGAAGTAGTCCAGTTACTATTGCTATGATGCAAACTGCCCTAAAACTTAGCAACGAAAAATAACCATTTTTTTATCCTTAACAATGTCTTTGGGTCAGGAACTCAGACAGGGCACAGTAGGGTTGGCTTTCCTCTGCCCCATGACGTCTGAAACCTCAATTGGTGAGATTCAAAGACTAGGGACTGGAATCATCTGGAGGCATCTTTACTTGTGTTTGATAGTGATACTGGTTGTCAACTAGGACTACAGCTGGAGCTCTTGGCTGGAACACTAGCATGTGTCTTCTCCATGTGGGTTAGACTTTCTCACACCATAACAGAATAATTGCTTCTTTCATGGCAGCTCAGAACCCTGAAGGCTGATAACCCAGTGTGTAAAGCACGAAGCAGGTCTTCTTTTATTACCTGGTCTCAGAAGTCAAGCAGTGTCCCTTCTGATGCATTCTGCTGGCCACAAACCAATTCTCAAGCCTTCTCCAGATTTAAGGAGAGGAGGATTATACTCTACCACTTAATGGAGGAGTGGTAAATTTAGGAAATGGATGCAGGCACGTTTATGAGTGGGAGGGGGAAGAAGAAAGATGCAGTAGTTTACTTTCTAATATTAGTTGTACTTCATTCGGTGTTGCTTGACCCTATGTATTCATTCTACCTGAGAGCAGCCAACACAGACCAGAAGGTTCTTCACCCTACACAGAAAGAAAATGTATTTTTAACCTGAGACTGGAGCTCCCAGGATAAAGAGTTTATCCAAATTGACTCCACCTACTCGATTTTGAAGTTAAGTCCCTGAAGATTCTTGGGCATGGCTGCTGAAAAAGCTGCTTTACATTTAAAAAGTCTCAACAGAGAGTATAAAAGCAAGTGTCAGCAGTCATGTATTATAGGAGTTGGTTCTCAGTGTTTGACTCAGTGATGCCCAGGGCCTTCTCCTGAGACATTTCTAGGGTGGCTTTGGTGTCCAGAAACTTCAGTACAGCAACGCTTTACAGACCATGCTGATTGCAGATTAATTTTGCGAAAACCTATAAGATATTTCAGGTCTTTGAGTTATTTGAGTATTCAATTTAATTTTAGCCACAGATGTTTATATAGGATTTCTCTTATTATTTCATTTGATATATTTAATTGTAATGTGCCATTATTTCAAATCACATTTTGGATATGTTAAACCTAAACATGTGGGAAATAAATGAAACTTTTAAAAGTAGATTCTGCTTTTCCTTGTGGGTTTTCTGGGCTAAAGCATTGAAAATAAGCTGACATCTGTTGTAAATTTATGCTATATACTTCTGGTCTCTAAAACCATACACAACTTTATACAATACAATAAATGCAATGCAATGAAATATATATACAGTAGTTCCCCCCCACACTTATCTATAGGGGATACATTCCAAGACCCCCAATGGATGCCTGAAACCACAGATTATACCAAAGCCCAGATATACTATGTATTTTACTGTACATAAATACCTATGATAACATTTAAAAGAGTTTCAAATCTTTGGTGTTACATATTGGATGTAAAAAACCAGATGCAAAATCATTGACAAAATATACTGTTTGAAGAAGGTGAGATCTTTCTCGTGAGTAGGAAGAGGAGTGTTTGAATAAATATCATCAATATTTATAAAGCATTTTGTAGTTTAAAAAAAGTTTTTGAATGGTTTTCTGAATAGCCTTCTGTTGTGTGTAAGGCAGGCATTATTGTTTTATATTCATTTTATAGATGTGGAAACAGGATCAGAATATTTAAATGGTTTTGTTTCACAAAGTAAGGAAATGGCAGAGCTATAATTTGAACCCTGTTTTATTGCATCTCACTGAATGGATTATGTGTGTTTATAAAGATACACCTAAATTTATACGTTTCTATACATGTGTCAATAACATAGGTCAATATTGTGTAATCCATTATCACATATCTAATTGTGTGTATGTCTATAGAAATGAATATACTAATAATTATTTAGATCTTAAGCGCAATCACTCACATATTTTAATAGATACAAATGTATACTTATTCATACATTTTTCCATCTACCTATCAAACTTCTGTTTGATATCTGAAAATATGTTTGCATTTGGTACACATTTTGATAAAGAAGTATTTAAAAGAGGGGCGCCTGGGTGGCTCAGTTGGTTGGGCGGCCGACTACAGCTCGGATCATGATCTCACGGTCTGTGAGTTCGAGCCCCACATCGGGCTCTGTGCTGACAGCTCAGAGCCTGGAGCCTGCTTCCGATTTGTCTCCCTCTCTCTCTGCC
Source organism: Panthera onca (assembly GCF_046562875.1). Classification (NCBI taxonomy): domain Eukaryota; kingdom Metazoa; phylum Chordata; class Mammalia; order Carnivora; family Felidae; genus Panthera; species Panthera onca. The sequence goes on from NC_138341.1 coordinate 55,459,819, forward strand.
CCTTCCCTGCTTGCTCTCTGTCTCTCTCTCTCTCAAAAATAAACATTAAAAACATTTTTAAGTATTTAAAAGAATACAGCTAATAAAGATGCCTTTACATTTTGAAAGTCAAACTAACAGAGCCTTAGTATTTAAAGTTGGCATTTTACCCACTCCTTTTCAGAGCTAAAGGGATTCAATAGTTAAAAATTCTATGAACATTTATGAGGAGGAGCCAAAACAGAAAACAGTGTTTACACATAATCCATCCTTGACGTGAACAAAACCTTTGATAAAACTGTAACATAGAAGACTCGTCCATAAATTCAAGGGCAAAGAACTTAAGAAAAAACCCAAATGGGCAGGCGTTTACCAGATGCCATGTGGTGTAAGTGGAAAAGACCTGATAAATGTGGGTGAAGCAGAGTAGGTCTCCTGGATTAGCTACCTTCTAAATATGGATCCAGGAGAAGGAAATGGCAAAGAGGAAAGAAAGTCAAAAACACCAAACCACAAGAGCTCAGGCCTAAACGCACAAAAGGCAAAAGGCGAGGTTCTGAGGAGTAAAGTTAAAAAAGGACTTAGGGCAATTCATGAATGTCTCAAACCCATGACCAAGTTTAATGTGCCTTTGTCTTGCCACACCTCCAGGATTCTAAGAAGCTATTCATCGTAAGACGAAGAATTCAGTAACCGTCCTTTTGGAGAAAAACACTATATTAAATTGCATGATGAATCTAGGACATAGTCTGGTTGCAGAAATGTGAAAATACATGTGTGTTGGGCAGGTAGTACATCTTTAAATCAAGAAAATAAATGTTTGACTTGAACCACTTTGATTAAGAGAAAGATGTATTTAGTGAATAGTACTCAAACGATAACAAGGTTTAACAGAGAGCAGAGTCTCAGTGAGGTACAATTAAACAAATAGTTAAATAATCTAACATACAAGTGTTTAAACAAGAAATCACAGACTGCCTTGATCACCACTCAGTGCACAGTGCGTGAGTCAGAAGAAATTATTTCAGCACCATTGAAGGGAAGAGCCATGTTGTGCTCAATTCTGGTTGACTTATTGCAAATAAGGGTATCAGAGAAAATGAGAAGTTTATGGCAGAAGGTAGATAAAGTTATTCAGTGACTCAAGGAAATTAATTATAGAGGAAAAGCTCAAAAACTAGGTGCGTCTGTGATGACCTCATTGAGGGAAGCAAAATGACAGGTGTTGCAAAGGCGGATACCCTGAAGGGATCTACATTTATAACAACCAAAAAGGGAAGTCTGAAATCCCCACGAGAGGTAAGCATGAGCAAAATTTAATTGATACCTCTCATCCACCCCTTGATATTAGGTAACATTGGAAAGAAAGAGTTCTGAGTAGTGATTAACATGAATGCAAACAATCCAAATATGGACCTGATTAAGAATTCAGAGGGAGAAAAATAAACTCATATGAAGGCACATCTTTTACAATTTTACTTTATCTGGAATTTTTCTGGCCCCGAATAAACAGTTAAGGAGAAAAAAAATGTACCCCTATCTTGTCTGGAACTGGTATGTGAATTCAATTTCTCAGTTTTAATATGACGCAAAGCTTTTTTCTTTGTTTATTCTTGTTAAAATATTACACAAAATGAAACCTAAGTAGTTTGTAATAACTACTGTTCAGATGCCACATTTCAGTTATTACGCGGTGTCTTTATGACTCAGAAACCTTTGAGACTAGACCTGTGTGAGATCCTCAGGTTCTGCTCCTCTCACTTATGTTTGCATCTGATCACAGTGATTTGAGCATTTAGTGAAGGAGAACAGAAGGAAAAAAAGTGCTCACGTTGTATAAACACAGAATACAGATTAATAGTAAAGTAAAAGTTCATTTGGCATAAAATGTTGATCAGGATGTCTCTTCAGAATATTTCTATACTAGCCTTGCATTCAAGAAGCATATTTGGATTCTATTACAAAGGACCCTGACACATTAAAAAAAATTCTCAACATCACTCATCATCAGGGAAATACAAACCAAAACCACAATGAGGTACCACCTCACACCTGTCAGAATGGGTAACATTAACAACTAAGGCAACAACAGATGTTGGTGAGGATGTGGATAAAAAGGATCTCTTGCACTGCTGGTGGGAATGCAAACTGGTGCAGCCACTCTAGAAAACAGTATGGAGTTTCCTCAAAAAAGTAGAACTACCCTATGACCCAGCAATTGCACTACTAGGTGTTTATCCAAGGGATACAGGAATGCTATTTCAAAGGGACACATGCACCCCAATGTTTATAGCCGCACTATCAACAATAGCCAAAGTATGGAAAGAGCCCAAATGTCCATCGATGGATGAATGGATAAAGAAGATGTGGTATATATATACAATGGAGTATTACTTAGTAATCAAAAAGAATGAAATCTTGCCATTTGAAACTATGTGAATGGAACTAGAGGGTATTATGCTAAGCGAAATTAGAGAAAGACAAATATATGACTTCACTCATATGAGGACTTTAAGATACAAAACAGATGAACATAAGGAAAGGGAAGCAAAAATAAAAACAGGGAGGGGGACCAAACATGAGAGACTTTAAACATGGAGCACAGAGAGTTACTGGAGGGGTTGTGGGAGGGGGGCTGGACTAAATGGGTAAGGGGCATTAAGGAATCTACTTCTGAAATCATTGTTGCACTATATGCTAACTAACTTGGATATAAATTTAAAAAAAATAAAGAGAAAGGAAAAAAGTAGCAAAAAAAAAAGAACAACAACAACAAAGAACCCTCTAGAAGGCCTAGAATCTGCCTAGGAAAAAATTAACAAAACATGAACACCCTTAAACCTCACCATTCTGTAATTGCAAGTAAGGTCATATTAACAGTAATGACTTAGGGCACCTGGGTGGCTCAGTCAGTTGAGCATCCGACTTCAGCTCAGGTCATGATCTCACAATTGGTGAGTTCAAGCCCCACGTCAGGCTCTGTGCTGACAACTCAGAGCCTGGACCTGCTTCGGATTCTGTGTCTCCCTCTCTCTCTGCCCCTCCCCTGATCACACTCTGTCTCTCAAAAATAAACACTCAAAACAAAACAAAAACCCAGTAATGACCAATATTCCTGGAGTTAGAAAGGCTTTTTTTTAGAATAATATTATATCCAGAAACATTAATGAGAGGAGTGCATCTTGTTTCCTAAAAATTTTAAACTCTGTATAACTGAAGGCAATATTAACAGAGTTGAGAGAGAAAAATGACAAAATAATAGGTTTAAGCCTACATAAAAAGTTATCTGAATATAAAAAAGCTACTACCTTAAAATATGAATGCTCTTGAAAATCTAAAAGATGATTGATAATTACAGGAGAAAATGGACAAGTAATAGATATAAAGCATGTTCCACTACTAATCAAAGCAATGTAAAATGAAATTACAAAATAATATGTTTTGCCTCTCATAAAATGAATTGTTAGTAATCTGAGCTGAGCAGGGTATAGGGGGAATGACAAACCCTCTTAGATGAGAAATGAGATTTTAAATTGGAACATTTTTAGAGGGTGATTTAATAAGATAAATAAAAAATTCAAATGCAAAAATTTTGCCTCAGCAATTCCACTTCTTGGAACATATTCCAATGAAACAATTGGACAAGTACACAAAATTCGTGTGCACATATGTAGAGATTTTATAATAAGGAAATAATATAGATAGATTGAAAATAACCCTGAGAGTTGATGGGGGGGTGGGAGGGAGGGGAGGGTGGGTGATGGGTATTGAAGAGGGCATTTTTTGGGACGAGCACTGGGTATTATATGGAAACCAATTTGACAATAAATTTCATAAAAAAATAAATAAAATAACCCTAATGTTTATTGGTCAAATTTGGCTAAATAAAGAATAATAGAGTTATAAAATGGAATATGGTAGAGCCTTCAAAAGGATCAAGTGATTATTATGTAGAGTTTTTCCTGAATGCAAGCACGGTCACACACTAGGAAATCAAGCATAATAACTTTCTATAATAATATATGAGAAGATCATATATCTATAAATGTTTGTTATAGATCGAATAATGTCCCTCCCCAAAGGAAATTCAGGCAATGTGACCATGGAGGCAGGGATTAGAATGACATAGCCAAAAGCCAAAGAATGCCAGTAGCTACCAGAAGCTAGACCAGGCAAGGAATGATGCTTCCCCAGAGACTCCAAAGGAACATAGGCCTGCAGACATCTTGATTTTAGTCCAGTGGAACTGCTTTTGGACTTCTGGCCTCTAGAACTGTGACAGAATAAATTTCTGTTGTTTTCAGCAAGTTTCTGGTAATTTGTTACGGCAGGCACTGGAAACTAATACAGATTTGGTGCTGAGAAGGAGATGCTACTGTAACACATACACAAAAATATGAAAATGGCTTTGGAATTGAACAGTGGATCGTGGCTGGCAGAATTTTGAAGTCCATGATAGAAAAAGCCTAGATTTCCTTAAAAGGACTGTTGGTAGAAAAGGGAATCTTCAAGATGTTGCTGGTGAGGGCTAAGAAGGAGAGCATGACGGAGAAAGCCTGTATTGTTTTACAAGATACGTACACTGCCATACACAAGATGTCGGTAGAAAAATGCATGCTGAAGCTGCTGGGAGGGCTCAGAAGGAAATGAGGAACAGTATTTTCAAAACTTGAGAAAAGGGGATCCTTGTTATGTAGTGGCAGAAAATCTAGCTGAATTGTATTCTGCCAGGTTATATGGAAAGCAGAATTTGTAAGTGATGACCTGTGGTTATTTAGCTGAGGAGATTTCTAAGCAAAATGTTCAAAGTTCAGGCTGGTTTCTTCTTGTTGTTTACGATAAAATGGGAAAAGAAAGAGACAAATTAAGGGGAGAATTATTAAGTAAAAGAAAACCAGGACTTGATTTTGGAATTTCTCAGTCTATCCAGACAAAATTAGGAGATTCACTGTTAGAAGTATGTGTTCTGGCAAGATGGCCGAGGGTATAGCTGGCTGGACAAAATTTGCAGGAGAGATTAGGCATGTGTGACTCATGGATACCCTGAACAGTCTCAGTAGAAGTGAGGAATAGAGATGGGGTGATCCAGGAGAGATCTTTGGACGACCATAATGTCTAATGGTGTGAATCTCATGATATATATGCAGACTCACAAAGTGTTTGAAAATGTTATTCCAACACTGCCAGCTGTTATGCAGACATTGCCAACATGGACCAAAAGGCACAGGGAAAGGATGAAATGAAGTAAGGCTTTTGGACCCCCCAAATTCTACAGGCAAGAAACAGAATGATAAAACTACTCAGTTGCAAAAATATTACCACCCTTCAAAAAAAAAAAAAAAAAATGACTCTGAAGGCAGAACCTTGGGCTTAGAGGGTGAAACCATGGAAATGTATACAGTTTTATCTTTATGTGTTTTTACATAAATAGTATCTGATCTTACTCTGTTTCTTTTTTGTATTCAACACTATAATTTTAAAATTTAACCACATTGTATGTACATATCTAATCTGTTGCTCCCATCTCTGAGTCCTTCCAGGGGATATTCTTGTATATGTCCCTTATAATAGATTCGTTCTCTATGGTAGCACAAGGTAGGATTATAATTCCTGCTCCCTGGTTGTCAGGTGGACCATGTGCCTAGTTCTAACCAATGAATTGTATGAAGAGTGACATGTGTCATTTCTGGGTTAGAGCATTTAATCACCCATTCAGGACTTCCTAAGACCTGCTTCTCCCTGTGGCTCAGGGATGAGCAATGTTCAAAAAAGTCTGCTTTACCAGCATGGGCCCCAAAGAGACTAGCTGAGTAAGGAAGCCCCTGCCAATGCGTGCTGGACACATAGTGTGAACAAAAATGAACTTGTGTTTATTCAAACCACGGAGATTTGGGGATTCTTTGTTTCACAACACAACTGAGTTTATCCTGACAGCTGTATCTTCTAAGACACTCTGTGAGAATCTATCTGGGGTATATACCCTGGAGCAGAATTGGTATGTGTATACCTAAGTTGGCTAAGTACTGACAGCTCTCCAAGATGGCTACGCCAGTCTACACTCCCTACATGCCCCATCCCTGCCAATATTTCACATTTTCCAGCTTCTAATTTTTGTGACACTAATTGGCATAAATGGATATCTCATTATTTCTTTATCTGCATTTCTCTGATAAAAATTAATTTAAGGAGTTATGCTCATTAGCCTTTGGGAATTTGTTGTCTATACATTTTTTGTTGTTCATATGCCTTGTCCATTTTTCTATCATAGTTGCACAATTGTGTTTCCCTTGTTGATTTTTAGGATTTCCTTTTATAAATAATAATCAAAGGATATTACAATAATCAAGGTCAGTTAGATATTAAAAATATCTTCTCCATTTGTCTACTTACTCTTTCCATCATGACCTGAACTGACCAAAATTCTTCTTAATTCTCATGTGATCAAAGCACTAATTTTTTGCACTTTGAAATTTTGTTGAAGGGGCGCCTGGGTGGCTCAGTCAGTTGAGCATCCGACTTCGGCTCAGGTCATGATCTTGCAGTCTGTGAGTTCAAGCACCGTGTCGGGCTCTGTGCTGGCAACTCAGAGCCTGGAGCCTGTTTCAGATTCTGTGTCTCCCTCTCTCTCTGCCCCTCCCCTGCTCATGCTCTATCTCTCTCTGTCAAAAATGAATAAACATTAAAAAAAATTTAAAAAAAATTTTTTTGTTGAAGAAATCCTTTCCCACTGTTAGGTTACAAGCATGTTTATTAATTTTTTTTAATGTTTACTTATTTTTAAGAGAGAAACAGAGTGCGAATGGGAGAGGGACAGAGAGAGAAGGAGACACAGAATCTGAAGCAGGCTCCAGCCTCTGAGCTGTCACCACAGAGCCCAATGTGGGGCTCAAACCCATGAGTTGTGAGATCATGACCTGAGCCGAAGTCATGCTCAATAAACTGAGTCACCCAAGCACCCCTACAAGCATATTTTTATATACCCTATTCTGAAGGCTAGAATGCTAAAATGTTGAAATGTTAAATGTTTGAATGATATAATTTCTGATAGCCTTGTTTTTCTTTTCGGTATTTATTGAGCACTCACTATGTTCCAAGTATGGTGCAAAGTATTTATTTAATTCTTGTAGCATTGCTTTGAGGAAGGTACCATTAGAAAACCTGTTTTACAGAGAAGCAAATTGAGCCTCAGAGAGGCCATGTGAATTCCCCAAGGTCATATAGCTAATAAGTGACAGAATTTGTATTGTAATCAGGTGGTCTTATTTTAGAATGTCCTTGTTCATGGGCATAGGATAGTATGAGTTCAAGGTTCAACTGACTGACTTCTCTTTATTGAGCATCTATGTGTGTATCACACACCAAGCAAGCCCTGCCTTTGGGAAAAGTAATCATTTCATATATATGTATATATATGTCATATTGTTTTTGATATTTTTAATATATATACTTTAAAAAAGGTATTAGCTTTCCTTTTTAATTACTATGTAGAATTTCTTTTGAGTATTTCTGCCAGATGTTATGTTAGATGCTGGGATGTGGCAATGAACAAGAAAGGGAGGTCTCTACACTCCTCGAGCTTAGAGGAGGAGACAGACAGTGAATCCCTAAATGACCTCAGCCAAGCAAAGAGGTGGGATAAGAATATTCCAAGCAGTAGGAATGGCATGGACATTAGGCAGGAAAAGGTATGCATTTATCCAGCAAATCCCTGTAGATCACAGGGTTGTCTCCTTAAAGAGGAAATAGAAAAAGCATTGAGTTCCCATAGGATTTAACAAAAATCCCACAAGTTCTTATTCAACATATCCCATTTTAATGATTAACTTCATGAGGTCAATCTCTTAAGATAGAGGACTATAAAATATTCCTTTGTTATAATACTATAGTTTGTCATCATGGGATTATTTTAATTAAAGCACTTGATTAAACCCTAATTGTTAAGTATTTAATTAAAGTATCTGATTCAGATCAAACCAGAGAAATCCGGTTTCTCTAATGTTCTTCAAATACACAAACATGCACACGTTCACATACTCGTGCCAAAACATTCTCACACACATACACAAGCAGTAACACAACCACACTCACAGGCACACCCTCAGACACAACTCACATACTCCTGCGTATTCGTGTGTAGTAGAGCATCCTCACACTCACAGTCATATAAACACACACACACTCCTTTCACATAAACCCACACTTTCTAAGGGGCGCACAACTCATTTATTCAACATTTTAACAAATGCTCACTGATAATATACCAAATGCCAAGCCCTAGAGATACAACAAAAAAACCCCAGGATTCATCTCTGCCCTCATGGGGCTGACTTTCTAGTGGGGCGTACAGAGACTCAACCAGACAGCAAAAAATGCACATTATAATTCCAGGTTGTAATGAACACCATGGAGAAAATAAGCCAGGTGATGAGACAACAGTTACTGGAGGTAGTCACCATGTTTAGAGCAGATGGAAAAGGCTTCTCTGGAAGGTGAAATTTGAACTGAAGCCTGAATAACAATAATGAGCCAGCCATTCAGAGGAAGGGAAAAAGAACAGTGCAGGCTGAGAAGAGAACAAGTGCCTGGACAAAGGGCTTTGTGTGGACAAGGAACCAAAATGTGGTCATATGGCTGAACTTTATTGAGTAGAATAAGAGCTAGGAAGGGACACAGGAGTTAAGTCCAGCCAGCCCTTATAAACCGTGGGGCTGAGTTGGGGCTTATTATAAAAACAAACAAATAGTAAACAGTGTATAATGTAAGTGCCCCCAGTTGATAGGATTTATAGTTCTGTAAGTCTATTCTGGCTACAGTTTGAGGAATGGACTTGACAAGGGTGGAAGCTAGGGACCCATTGGGAGGTCAGTGCACTCAGCTAGGAGAGAGAGATGATGGCGGTATGGGCATGAGTGGTCACAGTGGAACTGGGGAGAAGGGCGTGGATTTCGGGTGTGTATTGGAAGTAAGAAAGCCAGGACTTGTTTCCGATTCTGTGTCTCCCTCTCTCTCTGCCCCTCCCCCGTTCATGCTCTGTCTCTCTCTGTCCCAAAAATAAATAAAAAACGTTGAAAAAAAAAAAAAAATTTAGAAAGCCAGGACTTTGTCAAAGATTTGATGAGGTGATGAGATAGGGTAGGGTTAAGGATGCCTAAGTGGGTCTTCTGCTTGAGCATCTGAGAACATTTGTGATAGGTGGCCTTTATGTAATCACTGCCTGTATCACAGTAATGGCTTCTGTTTATCCAGTGCTTACTGTGTGCCAAGTATGTGCTTTGTATGTATTCTCTCATTTATTCTTTGCAACATCTGTATAAAGTAGGCCCTGTTATTATCATCTCTGTCTTAGAAATGAGGAAAGTAAGGCTCAGTGAGGTTAACTTCCTCAGTTCCAAGGACTTGTATGTAGTGTTGGAACAAGAATTTAAAGGCAAAAACGCTGAACCCACAGTCACCTCAGTGAGACATTGAGTAACCATTACTTCAGGAGCCTATCACTCCACATTTGAATTGCCAGGATCTTTACTACTCGCTTCTCTTTTGTTCGCATGTTGACTCAAATTGTGACCAGTTCACTGCAATTTGTATCCTTACCCTAGACATGGAAGAACAAGTAAAGTGCTGACCATTCATTTTTCTACTTATGCTGGAAAAAAAGGTAGTGCAGGTGGATTAGAATTATAAATGTAAATGAAGATTGAGGATTATATTTGGATTTTATTTTGTCTCCAATTAATATGAATGAGAGGCTTAATCATTATTATATCTATATCAAATGAATAATTTCAGAGATGAGTGCTTTGGGTATAATTTTTCCCCCATTACTAATTAGGGTTGGGAACACACTGTTGGCATGAATCAGAACCTATTATTAAATATGATATTACTCCTGATTAATTGGATTATTCCTTTTCTGATACTTCTAGGGCTGTCCCCCTCCCCATTCAGCAATGCACAAGACTCATGATCCTCCTTTCTTCACACTTACTCCCGATATCATCTGCTTCTGTGACTTCAATTCTCACCACCTGGCCAGTCCTGACCCTCTGCACCCTTGACCTCTCTCAGAGCTCTGTGCAGCATTTCTTGTCCACTGGCTCCAGGCAGGAGGGAGAGAGAAAAGGAAGAGTGCACTCTAGAGAGTAGAGTGGTGAGAGACGATGAAGATGATAATGATGACTACTAGGTGTCAGGGGAGACAAGCCGGATTCAAGGTCCTATTTAATATATTTAAAGGAAATTTTAAGACACTAAAAAGGAAAGTTTTATCTGCACTATCCATGCAGGCCCTGTGAGTTTGAAGACAAATCTACACTCAGATTCTGAACATTGAGCTATTTCTGTTTATAGAGAGCACCCAATGTTGTGGACTCAAGTGAATATATGTCATTGAACACATACTGCGTAGGGACCATAATCCCTATATCCAACACTCTAAATATAAGGCCCATATCTTGTATATACAGAGGACAAACATAATCTAACCAGAGACAGTCCTAGGTGGTCAGAGAATCCACAGGGGGTTGCTTGCCTGGATGGTATGTAGGACAAAATGGGGGAAAGAAGTCCTAACTCAATATGCACTGTTCAGAAGTTTTCTAAACAAAATAGAGTTAGGTGCTAATCTAACCTAGAGGAAAGAGTGTGTTCTTTACACTACATCTGACCCTCCCAACTCCCACCCCATACCATGATATCTCTCTTAGTGGGGTGGGGGGGGGGGGGAAGCAGGCAGTAGAAACATGACATGAGAATACAGAGGGATATAAAAATGGGAAAGAGGGAGGAGGTAAAAGACACTGATCAATTAATCCTCCCATTTTTTAAATCAGAGAAAACCTTGGCATTCAGTAATGATGAATCAATGCTGCTGACAGATACATCATGTTAGGATCTCAACAATCTAATTCTTCCGTCAACAGAAAAGGCAGGTAATTACTGCATTATCAAAAGGCTTGAAAAATACAGGAAGGAATGTCACACCAGTACCAGTGCCGCATTATCTGACTAATTTTATTAAAAACTTAGCACCATGTTTGAAACTGATCACCCCTCCTGGAGAGAGCTGGGAGGTGGTTAGGGAAGTACGTTAAAATCCTGCAGGGTAGTTCTTAGGAGAGAAATACCTTTTGATTAGAAAAACAAACCAAAAAAAAAAAAATATGAAGGGTCATTTCAGTTGTGGAAAGACAGGCCTTAGGACATGGCCAGTTGTGAGATAAGGATAAATAAAGCATTGAATTGTTCCTCATAATGAAATGGGAAGAATTTTAATTTTCAGGGACATGAGAGAGAGCTCATCTCTGGACAGTCCAGAGATGAAAGGAGAAGGAAGAAGATAACGTTAAAGGAAAAGTCACAAAATGACTAATTCTCAATAGCACAAATGGTCAAAGGACTTACAAGAACATCAGTGTCTAATATTAATCTTATCTGTTGTGCTATAACTCAGTGTAACTAATCACTAGATCAACAATAAAAGTCTATTACACATAACTATCTTTGGTAGCTGCTTTGTTTGGATTGTGTTTTAAGGAATTTAAAAGGGAGTTCTGATCTCTGGTGAGTCAACTAAAGAAAAGACAGCTTCCACAAGAGGTCAGAAACAAATGAGATGAAAATTCAGCAGAAGCCAAAAACTAGAACAAGAAAAGTTTCAGAGGCTCCTCAAAGAGACACACTGTGGTACACACTAAGTTTCCCACCGTAGGGAGATAGAGACTCACATTACTTGAATTTAATGGTAAAACTCATAAGGCTAGAAGACTGAGGCTTATCTCTGAGTTATATTGCATACATCAAAAAATTGTTTAATCTGTTCCTCATTGTTTAAAATAACTTGAAAGGGAAACAAATCCCCAACAATAGATGATTAAGAAAAAAATGATAATCATCTGCTAGATGGAAAATTATGTAATCAATAAAATAATATTTACAAAGGATTTAAAATAAAATGAAAAGTTGTGGTATGTTGTTTAAGATGAAAATAAATATGTAGTATTATTGGAACTCTGCATTACCTAAATTCATCCTAGGAATACAGAGGTGACTTGATTCTAAGAAATTTATTAATGTACTTCCACCAGTTAATAGATCAAAGGAGGAAAATGCATTCATCTTCATAGATACTAAAAATACAACATCCATTCTTGATTTTTATAATTCATTAGCATAATAATAGATGGATACGTCCTTACCATGATTTTCTATCTAAAGCCAAAGCTAGAATCTTGCTCAGTGTTGGATACAACCCTATTAAAGTCTAGGAACAATTTAATATTGTTCAAGCTGTACTAACAAATGGAATAGGCTAGAAAACTAGTATATATATATATATATATATATATATATATATATATATATATGTATGTGTGTATGTAGGTAGTATATGTATATATACTAGTTTTCTAGCCTATTCCATTGATACATATGTATGTATGTATGTGTGTGTGTGTGTATATATATATATATATATATATATATATATATACATGTACATATATATACATACAGGAGAACATACATTGTATACATATGTATATACATATATACATATATGTGTATATATATATACATACACATATATATACATACAGTAGAATACCAGAAGCTATCTACAAATAAAAGACTATAAAATATTTAAAACATTGTATATAGCATGCTTCTATCTGTATAAGGAAAAAAAAGCAAGTTTGTATATACACGGACTGTTTAGAAAAGGAAGTTTGAAAAATAAGGGGAGAAGTTGGAATCTGGAGGTCTGGGTGGGAAGGAAATTTTTCATATAAACCCTTTTTTACTATTTGGATTTTTGATTTGTAAGTATTATTTTACAACTGAAAGAAATTAAGAATTAAAAGAAAAAACTTCAAAGATAAAAAATGACAGAAAATTAAATGTTTAATAATAGTTGCTTAAATAAACTATGGTAAAGGTACTTTATGGGATTTAAGGCAGGCATTAAAAATTATATGTATGGAATTAAAGTTAAATGAGAACATATGCCATATTGCTCAATGAATATTTGTTGAATGAATGAAATGATGAATCCCAAATGGGAGGAGAAATAGGATAAAAATTATGGATACTGAATAATCATAATTATATAACACCATAAATAAATAAATATATATATTTAGAGAGAGAGAGAGAGAGAAATGTAAAAAGGAAAGAAAGAAGGGGCGCCTGGGTGACTCAGTCAGTTAAGAATCCGACTTCGGTTCAGGTCACGGTCTCATGATTTATGAGTTCGAGCGCCACATCAGGCTCTGTGCTGACAGCTGCTGACAGCAGCTGTAGCCTGCTTTGGATTCTGTGTCTCCTTCTCTCTCTCTGCCCCTCCTCCACTCATGCTTGCTCTCTCTCAATAAATAACTAAATAAATAAACATCAAAAAAATTTTTTAAAAAGAAGGAAAGAAAGAAAAATGTAATAGTGATATCTTCTGCTTGGTGGTATTATAGTGTACAATTAAAAACATTCCTTCTATTTTTCTGATATTTCAGAAATTTATGTAATGTGCATTGTTTTAAAATGAAAAAGACTTTTAATTTAGGAAGCAAGATGCTCTATCTGCTTTTCTGAAGAAATGTGGAAAATAGCAAATAGATTACTCCCCACAGACGGTTCATGCAGACCCTACAGTGTGGGCACAACTTCCTTAATGCTCACTCTGAACTACACTGTTGATTTTGAGTTGTACTTACAAAATAAACAGTGGGCCAAAAGTAAAAACACTGATACAATTGAACGTGATCTGATTTATTCTAAAATCACAGACTTGCCTGAGGCACAATTCTTTAGGAAAACATTCCAACAGCTAAAAGAAGCTTGTACTTAAAGCAGGCAAAGTTTCATTCATAAAATTATTTCCTGCTCCTATTACAGGATTGCAAAAAAATTAGAAACTGCTGCTCCTGGACTTTAAATTTAGTATGTATATATTTGTACACTTTGAAATAAGTGGTTATGTGAAAAATGTCTAAAGCACTCAGGTGATGTTTGTTAATGATGGTAAGTTTTAATAAATTTATTTGAAGTCCGATGGAATCACTATTGGAAATCAAGTCTCAGTAAAGTAAGGGATTTTCTTATCTCTGTAATACATATTTAGATATTTTTAGATTAAGGACCAAGCTATTGGTCTATGATATATAAATTTATTCTTTGCTTCAGCGTTTACCAGTAATTGATAAAAGTTACCTCATATACCAAATCTCCTAGTCTACCCAAACCCTTTGCCCACTTAAACATTTTTTTATAAGAGTGGTGCTCATCTTTTTTAATACGAGACATAAACTAATTTTTCTTTTGCTAATTTATAAACAAAATATTTTCTTTCCTTGCATTTGAATTACTATGTTTTTAAAAATATGTTTCCAAAATTTTGAGAGGAGAAATAAAAGCTCAGTGGTTCCGTATTCCCTTTCACATTAAGAGTTTAGTAAATTTTTCAATAACCTCAATAATCTGTGTTCCCCCCAACACACGCATATTTCCTAGGCAACATAGTTGTGTGTAGCCAGAATAGTCCGTTGGAATCATTACCATTTCAGATCCACTTCATTCCTTTGCTCATTTTGTTCTTGCCAAAGTCTCGTCTTCTATCCTTGGCCTGAACTGTTCTGCTTCAAGGTGACTCAGGAGGTGGCAGTCAAGCTGTCAGCTGATGCTGCTTGATTGCTCTTAAAGACTTGACTGGAGTTAAAGAATCTTCTTTCAGCTCACTCACATGGTTGTTGTCTGTTAGCCAGCGCCTCCATTTCTCCCCACATGGACTTCCGCATAAGCTGTCACTACTGGCATCCTCCAGGGTTATTAATAGGAGGGAAGGAGAACAAGAGGAAAGCCACAGGATATGAATACCAGGAGTGGGGAGTATTGGAAGTCATGTTGGAGGCTGGCTACCCTCAGAACTACTACACTTAGAAGCCCAGACGAGGGGCAGCTGGGTGGCTCACTTGGTTAAGCAGCCAACTTTGTTCGGCTCAGGTCATGATCTCCCAGTTCGTGATTTCAAGCCCAACGCCCGGCTCTGTGCTGACAGCTCAGAGCCTGGAGCCTGCTTCGGATTCAATCAATCTCTCTCTCTCTCTCTCTCTCTCTCTCTCTCTCTCTCTGCCCCTCTCCTGCTCATGCTCTGTCTCTGTCTCTCTCTCAAAAATAAATAAACATTAAAAAAAAAAAAAAGCCCAGACGAAGTCCCAGCTTCTCTTGGAAGCTTTCTTTAATTGCTACACCTCTATGATTTCTTTCTTCTCAGAACACTTTTAGAAGCAATTCTCTACCATAGTTGGGTCTTAATGTTATTTTTAAAATGTTTTAACTTTATTCATTTATTTTGAGAGAGAGCACGGGGGAAGGGCAGAGAGAGGAGAGAGAATCCCAAGCATGCTCTGCACTAGCAGTGTGGAGCCCCATGCGGTCTCCAACTCATGAACCATGAGATCACGACCTGAGCTGAAATCAAGAGTTAGATGCTTTGAGGGGCGCCTGGGTGGCGCAGTCGGTTAAGCGTCCGACTTCAGCCAGGTCACGATCTCACGGTCCGTGAGTTCGAGCCCCGCGTCAGGCTCTGGGCTGATGGCTCGGAGCCTGGAGCCTGTTTCCGATTCTGTGTCTCCCTCTCTCTCTGCCCCTCCCCCGTTCATGCTCTGTCTCTCTCTGTCCCAAAAATAAAATAAAAAACGTTGAAAAAAAAAAAAAAAAAAAAGAGATGCTTTGGGGTGCCTGGGTGGCTCAGTCGGTTAAGCGTCCGACTTTGGCTCAGGTCATGATCTCCCCGTCTGTGAGTTTGAGCCCCGCGTCGGGCTCTGTGCTGACCGCTCAGAGCCTGGAGCCTGTTTCAGATTCTGTGTCTCCCTCTCTCTCTGCCCCTCCCCTGTTCACGCTCTGTCTCAAAAATAAATAAACGTTAAAAAAAAAAAAAAAAAGATGCTTTACCCACTGAGCCACCCAGGTGGCCCTCATTTTTGAAATTTTTTACGTGTTTCATTTTAAGTAATTCTTCCCAGTGCAGTGTAAATTCCTTAATTACAGTAAGACTCAATATATTTGATAATTATTATCTCAATTTCAGCAATATTGGGCTTAGTCAATATTGGGATGAGTCTACTTGAGGATAGTGGTAGTGAACACTGCATGCTGATTAAAATGGCCTACAGAGCTTTTAAAAAATACCAATCCCTAGGTGATATCCCCAGATGGGCACTGGTATTTACTTAGATGCTTCCCAGGTGATTACAATGAGCAGCCAGTAGCTTGGAATATTTCCTGCCTCGGTCATAAAATTAAGAGGAACCTATTTTGAATTGTTTGTTGTTGTTTATCATCTTACAATTCCATCATACAAAACATTTGCTATTTTTGATACAGTTCTCTTAATTAAAAATATTGGGAGACTCATCAAGTAACCATAACTCCATTAGTGAATCTAGTTTTTGTACATATATAGTTTTTGCTTCATACTCTGTCCAAAATAGAAATATACATAATTGCTTTTCCAAAATGTGCAATTATCATGTCCTCTAATAGAAAAATTAAATCACTGAATATAATAAAAAATTGCCCAAGAGTCATGACAATCAGCTGAAATGGTTACAACTGCAGGTCATAAAATTACTTCCAATAGATAAAATTTATAGTCTGAAGATTGTTTTCCACCCAGCCATTTAAGATCTGTCAGGAAAGGAAGTGTCTGTTTCACTTGATGTCCTTAAATCTTTTCCCTTCTTTTACATTGTCCATGAGATTTTTAAATTCCTTACCAGCTCTGTTTCCAAAGGTTCCCCACTATCCCACCTCACCCCCACCCTTCACCCCTGCCCCCAACCACAATCCACAATCCTGAAAAGGATGGAGTGAAAAAGGCCTTTCTGATACAAAAGAGTTTTTCAAATACATGGCTTTCATGACTTGAGATGTCACAGGGAAAGAGATTCTTTACTGCCTGATTAGAAAAATCAACTGTTTTCAATTGCTTATTTAATGGTATTAGCCTTAGTCCTTTTGCCACTCTAATTCCCATCCTCTAATTTGAAGAAATAAGTAGTGAGCTCATTTACCTCTTAAGAATAAGATGCTTCTGTGGTAGGAGAAGCTCTTTTTGAAAAGGTTAGTTAACTAATTCAAATCAGAGACTAAAGTTTAGGACAATGATTCTCAAATGTGGTACACATCCTTTACATTTTTTTGTAAAGTACTTATTTGGGACCTACACCAGACCTAATCAGCGTCTTACAATGTAAAATTTGCACTGATGAACGCTGAATGAAACAAAGACCATTAAGCTTTGCTCGTATTTCTGAGACCCTTCTCTCTGTCCAGCATAGATTAGACTAACAAAAAAGTACATGACTGTTGAAAGTAAAACAAGGGAAGGTAAAATTGCAACATTTAAAGACAAAACAGAAATTATGATTATCATTGAGGTTCCTGATTAATAGATGAAATAATGCAGAATTATAGAGGGCTTATAACAGTGCTTATAGTAGACCAAAACAGAACAAACCCAGAACGTTTTTCCCTACCATCACAAAGAAAAAGAAATCAGAGCCCCATGATAAAAAGTTTAAAAGCCAAATTTCTACCCCAAATTTCACCCATTTCTGAGTGAAAATAACAGGACTTCACAACATACACTTTGTATCCTAACCTTACCCCTGGCTCAGTATCAAACTGTGTTGCAGTTTCCTCTTATATTAGGCCAGATTGTTTTGTTTGCAAGTTATAGTTTAATTTTTAAAAAACGACTCTATACACTTCCTCTAAATGCATATTTTAGCAATTTCATTCTTTTTCTTCCCACTTAATTTATAAAATAGAAAAATATGCAATAAATTGTTTACATAATTGTTCAAATATTGTTGTACAAGATGGCAATGAAATACAAAACAGGTCCAGAAAGCAAGTGCTCTAATTGTCCATTCAGCTGTTAAATGAAAATATGAGTTGGGCAATAGAGTTCTAGGAGTAGTGATGCAAAATATAGCAAAGTACGTACTTTCAACCTGTACCCTGAAAAGGTTTTTCCCCAAATAGTTGAAATATAACTTCCTATAATTAAACATAACTAACACTTTACCTAAATTCATTTACTGTGTATTTTAGGTCTAAACATTTCACTGGTTAAGAAAACTTAAAGGAAACAATTGTGACTTAAATAGTGAGAAGTCAGAGATACGACTGAGAGTTTCTTCAAAGGCAAAAAAACAAATGAATAACTCAAATGAAGTTGTGTTTGAAAACTATATTTCCTGAAATATGCTTTAATAATCTCTGTAAATTGGAACAAGCCAAGGGAGATAA
Source organism: Panthera onca (assembly GCF_046562875.1). Classification (NCBI taxonomy): domain Eukaryota; kingdom Metazoa; phylum Chordata; class Mammalia; order Carnivora; family Felidae; genus Panthera; species Panthera onca. Next base: position 55,478,101 of record NC_138341.1, read on the forward strand.
CCTCTATAGTGTTGAATATAATATCTCAAATGAACTGGCATCAAAGATGAAGATGATGTTATAAAGTCAACATTTCCCCCATTTTCTTCCTGGATATCACCCAAAGCAGCACAGATAAAGAGATAAAATAACACAAACTCCTCTTTTTTTTTTTTTTTTTTTTTTTTTTTTCAGAACGAGTACTAAACGATAAACTAAAAACTAAGTGTAGAGTTCCCCATAAGGGTGCAGGGATGCCTGTGCCAGAAGAACAAGGGGGAAAATACAGCTTCAGATTTAAGAATGATTCAGCAAAACACACTTCTTAACAATGAGGGATACCCTCTGAGATGCCAAATCCAATGCCTTGTTTGGAACAATGGAAATAGGCTGCATGTGCTAGAGGCAGGAACTACTCTGGATCTGGCTTACTTCTGGGAATCAAAAGGATGGCAACAAACAAGGAATCATACAGATCGGCTGTATTTGCAGGGAGTATTTGCAGAAAGTGAGTGCAGAGATCTGGCATTGTGAAAAACTTCCTATCCTTATTGACTTGGGAAAGTTGTAGAGAGACAAACTGATCCACAGAATTCTGGATCCTCAAGATAATTCCAGCTAACCTGGAATATAGCCATCAACTTTCCCAAACATAAGACTCCTGAAAATAACTGACCTTGGGGAAATTCATTTGCTTTGAAGATGAGTAATGAAAAAAAAGGAAGTATCACCAGAGATACACGAATATACTGCGAGAAGGAAACAAATACGAGTATCTTACCAAGAATATTAAGCAGAAATTTTATGGGTCGCCTGGGTGGTTCAGTTGGTTAAGTGTATGACTTCAGCTCAGGTCATAATCTCGCAGTCTGTGAGTTCCGGCCCCGTGTCGGGCTCTGTGCTGACATCCCAGAGCCTGGAGCCTGCTTCAGATTCTGTGTCTCCCTCTCTCTCTGCCCCTCCCCTGCTCATGCTCTGTCTCTCTGTGTCTCAAAAATAAATAAAAACATTAAAAAAATTTTTTTAAACAGAATTTTTTTTCTATTGTATCGGATAAATTGGGGCCAAATTTTTCAACAGAATTTAAAAACCTCAATCAAGCAATACTTCCTATGAAGAAAGAACATGGAAAAGATATTTTAAAGCTCAAGGAAGAGATAAGACAGTAGGAAGAGATAAATTATAAGTTCAACTATAAAGTGAAAGAAAAAAATGACAAAACCATCCCTCAAATAAAGGCGAAATAGAAAGAAGCACAATGGAGAAAAGATTGCAGAAAACAAAATATAGATATAAGAAAAGTAAGGAAATGAAATAAAGAGGTAAAAGAGAATAGGGGCAAATTGACTCAAGATTCGCATAGAGTCCAAAAAGAAAAAAAATGAGAAAGAACAAGTAATTTACAATATAGTTCAAGTTTATTTCCCTGAAATAAAAGATTTGGACTTACATAGTAAAAGAAAAACTCTGTCAAAGAAATGTATATTCAAAATAAGGAACAATAAAACATTCCCTAGGAAATTTTTGAGGAGTTCAGTGAAAAAGAAACAAGTATTTGGGTAATCAGGCAAAAAGCTCAAGTTACTTTTAAGGTATGGGGTGTGGGTGGGGGATGAAGTTGGTCCCAGACTTTTCTATAGAAAAATTCAAAGCCAGAGGGGCTCCTGGGTGGCTCAGTTAGTTAAGCTTCTGACTTCAGCTCAGGTCATGATCTTGCGTCCATGGGTTCCAGACCTGTGTCAGGTTCTGTGCTGACAGCTCAGAGTCTGGAGCCTGCTTTGAATTCTGTGTCTCCCTCTGTCTCTGCCCCTCCCCCGCTCATTTTCTGTCTCTCTGTCTCTCAAAAATGAATAAACGTTAAAAAAATAAAAAAAAATTAATCCTATGTGATGTGATGTTCTTATTAAAAAGGTATTCATTAGAATGAAAACAAAAATCTAATTATCAGGAAAAAATGAAAAATATATGCATGGGAGGGGATAAGGCTAATTTGAAACGCTTTTTTAACAAGTGTAAAAAAAAGCAGAACATAATATGATGCTGACACCAAATATATTTATCGTCATAATAAATATAAATAAATTATCTCAACCATTAAGAGAAAGTGAAGCCTAACTCTGTATAAAAGACATAACTGAAACAAAGTGATTCAGAAGGGAAAATAGAAGGATGGGCAAAATTTTACTAAGCAAATACAAGTAGAAAGGGAAGGTCATAATTTTAATACCAGACAAGATTGTATTCAGGCTCCAAATCACTAAATGATACAAAAAAGTTTACTTTCTAAAACAAGATGATAAAATTGAAAATGAAAATATACTAGTTATGAATCTGTATTGTATACCATATAACTTGGATATACTGTTCAAAGACAAAAACTATTGAAAAAGATTTCTGCTTTTCGTTTGGATACAGGAAGTGACAAGAGAATGTTCCTTCCCTCCTAAAAATAAGATACAGCTGGATAACCTAATAACAACAACAATAACACTTTTCTTGAACCTATCAGAGAGTTGAGTTGCAAGGCAACCTATTGAACTGAATTTTAAAAAATCACAAGTTCCTCTAAAGAGATGGAACACATGAAATGCTTCACCTTTGGCAGAGAATGAGAGGAAGATGTGACTTCCATTAAAGCAGGTAAGAAAACAGTGTGCTCTATTTGTGTCATCTGTTCTTTGCGGTTGTTTTTCCTTACCTGCCTTGTTTTGGATATTTTAATAATGTTAAGCTACCTAATTCCTTATTGGCTTGTTTTCCCTTTCTTACTTTTACTCGTTCTTCCAGGTTTTGCAATCTATATCTTTAACATCACATTTAACATCACCTATATAACTTTGTGTCCACTTGTGTATGCTGTAAGAAATTTGTAACATTTCATACTGTATATAATTATTGCATTATATTTTAATTCTACATATTTTGTAATCCCTACACCTTGTTACCATTTTGCTTGAGACGTTCAATGATCTTTTCGTGAATTTTTCTACAACTACCTGAGAAGAAAGAAAATCTAAATGACCAATTATCATAAAATAAATATAAATGTCAAATAGCTATTCCTCCATAGTACCAGACTGTGAGGGTTTCAGAAATTAATTCTAAAAGAAATAGATAAATCTATATTACCTAACTTATTCTAGAATATGGTAAAAAAAAAAAAAGGCACTCCTCTAAATCCTTTTTATAAGGTGGCCATGTCATTGATACCAATGTATGAAACAGATTTCACACCCACACAAAAGAAAACTAACAGTGTACTTCACTGAAAAAATCCTAAACAAAATGTTAGCAAGTGGAATCCATCAGCACATTCCAAGAATTGTGCAAGAATATAACCGAGTGGGGCTGGATTATTTTAGTACTACAAGGATGAGTTAAGATTAGGAAAACCAGTAATTTTTTTTTTTTTTTTTTTTTTTTTTTTTTTTTTTTTTTTTTTTACCAGTAATTTAATATAAGATTGAAAACAAAAACAAGAGAGAAAACTCACAGGGTTACTTTATTAATTAGGCAACACATTCATTGGCTATAAGAAATTGTTCAAATAACAGTGACTTAACGAAATGAAAGTTTACTTCTCTTTCCTGGAATAGATTGAGCATAAGCAATTTAGAAATGATACAGTGATACCCTAATGTTAGGGACCTTATGGCCCCAACTAACATTAGAGAATTAATAATGAAGAAAGGGGGAATAGATATTGGGCAATATAAAGTAGTGTCTCCCAGGGGCGCCTTGGTGACTTAGTTGGTTAAGCATCCAACTTCAGCTCAGGTCATGCTCTCTCTGTTCATGAGTTTGAACCTTGTGTTGGGCTCTGTGCTCACAGCACAGAGCCTGGAGCCTGCTTTTGAAGTGCCTCCCTCTCTCTCTACCCCTCTCCTGCTCATGCTCTGTCTTCCTCTTTCAGGAATGAATAAACCTTAAAAAAAGCTTAATAAAAAAAAAATAAAAACATAAAGTAGTATCTCCCATAGCCATCACCACTAATGATGATAATAAGATTTTTTTAAGCAGAAATCCTTGATTTAAAAAAATAAGATAAATCATAGGATAAAAATAATAAAAACTATTAGCAAGATATGTGTCTCATTCTAAAAGTCTGAAATGTAGATAATAAAAAAACATACTGGAAGCATTCTTATTAAAATCAGGGGTAAGATGGGATACCCTCAATGATGACAATTATTCAACAATGTTCTTGCAGATATTAGCCATTACAAATAAAAGTATATGAATGAGAGAAATAAAATTTGTAAAGGATGAAAAGAACTTATTGGTTGTGTTAGTTATCTGTTGATGCATACCACCTACACCTAAAAATCAGGGACTTAAATAATAACATTTACTGTCTCCCATGATTATGTGAGTTAATTAGGCAGCTCCTTTTTTTTTTCTTTCTAATTTATTTATTTAAATTAAAGTTAGTCAACATACAGTGTAGTATTGGATGCAGGAGTAGAACCCAGTGATTCATCACTTACATATGACACCCAGTGCTCATCACAGCAAGTGCACTCCTTCATGCCCATCACCCATTTAGCCCACCCCCACCATGTACCTCCCCTCCAGCAACACTCAGTTTGTTCTCTGTATTTGTCTCTTATAGGGGGAGAGAGAGGGGGGTGGAGAGAGAGAGAGAGAGATTGAGAAGGAGAGAGAAACCAAGAAACAGACTCCTAACTATACAGAACAAACTAATGGTTACAAAGGAGAGTGCATGGGTGAAATAGGTGATGGGGATTAGGAGGGCATTTGTTGTGATGAGCACCCGGTTATGTATGGAAGGGTTGAATCACTAAATTGTACACCTGAAACTAATATGACACTGTATGTTAACTAACTGGAATTAAAATAAAAACTTAAAAAAAAAAAAAGAATAAAGAAAGAAAAAGAAAAGAAAGAAAGAAAGAAAGAAAGAAAGAAAGAAAGAAAATAGGGGCACCTGGGTGGCTTAGTTGGTTAAGCATCCGACTCTTGATTTCAGCTCAGGTCACTATCTTGCAGTTCATGGGTTCAAGCCCCGCATCAGGCTTTGTGCTGACAGCATGGAGCCTGCTTGGGATTCTCTCTCCCCCTCTCTCCCTACCCCTCTCCTCCTCACTCTCTCTCTCTCTTAAAATAAATAAATAAACCTGAAAAACATTAAAGAAAATAAGATCTAGTTTTTCTGGTATAAATATGGCTACTCCGGCTTTCTTTTGACATCTGTTAGCTTGATAGATGGTTCTCTATCTCCTCATTTTCAATCTGCAGGTCTCTTTAGGTCTAAAATGAGTCTCTTGTAGGCAGCATATAGATGGATCTTTTTTTTTTTTTTAATCTATTCTTACACCCTGTGCCTTTTGATTGGAGCATTTAGTCCATTTACATTGAGTGATTATTTGAAAGATATGAATTTGGTGCCATTGTGTTACCTGTAGAGTTGGTATTTCTGGCAATATTCTCTGGTCCTTTGTAGTCTTTGTTGCTTTGGTCTTCTGGGGTTTTTTGTTTTGTTTTGTTTTGTTTTTCCTCTTCTCAGAAAGTCCCCCTTAAAATTTCTTGCAGGGCTGGTTTAGTGCTCACAAACCCCTTTAGTTTTGGTTTGTCTGGTAAACTCTTTATCTCTCCTTCCATTCTGAATGACAGCTTTGCTGTACAAAGAATTCTTGGCTGCATATTTTTCTCATTTAGGACATTTGATATTTCTTGCCACTCCCTTCTGGCCTGCCAAGTTACCATAGACAGGTCTGCTGGTAACCTTATGTGTCTACCCTAGTAAGTTAAGGAACTTTTTCCCTAGCTGCTTTCAGAATTCTCTTTATCTTTGTATTTTGAAGTTTCACTCTGATGTGTCATGGTGTTAACATATTTTTGTTGATTTTGAGGGAGTTCTCTGGGCCTCTTGGACTTGAATGCTTGTTTCCTTCCCCAGGTTAGGGAAGTTCTCAGCTATAATTTGTTCGAATAACCTTCTGCTCCTTTTTCCTGCTCTTCTTCTGGGACTCCTATGATACAGACATTATTTTGTTTTATAGAATCACTAAGTTCTCTAATTCTCCCCTTGTGATCTAATACATTCCTTTCCCTCTTCTTTTCAGCTCTTATTTTCCAGAATTTTATCTTCTGTGTCACTCATTCTCTCCTCTGCTTCTTCAGTCATCTTTATGACTGTATCCAGTCAGTTTTGCATCTCAGTTAATAGCATTTTTTATTTCAGCCTGACTAGTTTTTCGTCCTTTGCAGCAAGGGTTTCTCTTTTGCCTTATATGCTTTTTTTCCAAGCCCAGTGTTGTTCTAAATTCTTGTCCAGATACATTGTTTATATCTGTTTTGAGCAAGTCCCTGGCTGTGATTTCTTCTTGACCTTTCTTTTGGGGAGAACTCCTCCATCTTGAGATGTTGGCTAAGTTTCTGTCTTTTGCATGTTTTAAAAGCTTGTTTTGTCTCCTGCACCTAAGAGTCCTGCTATATTAAAAAGGAGTCATACACTGTCCAGAGCCTGGCACTTTAGGAAGTGTTTCTGGTGCATGCTGTATGCATGCTGCTGTTGGATTTTGGCTGCCCTTTCCCACTGATCAGACCTCTGCCGAGCTCTTCCTTGCAGTGGGAAGTGTCTGGACGTTTAATTAGGTGTACTTTGATATGTTTGTTGAAGTAAGCCTGGAAAAAGGGAGGAGGGGAGAGCCTAATCGCCAAACAAGAGAAAAGGAAAAGGAACAACAACAAAACAGAGAATCAAAAAACTATAAAGCCAATTACAAAGAAAATAAAAAAGAGAAAAAGAAAAAAGAAGGAAAATTAATTAAAAAGTCTGATCCAAAAAAAAGAGAAAAAAGGAAGTGAAAAACAAAAAACAAACAAGAAACTATGATCCTGTTTCTAAAAGAGAAAAAAAAAAAAAGAGGAAGAGGAAGAAAAAGGGAAACAGAGTGAGAGAGCATGAGCAGGGGAGGGGTAGAGAGAGGGGGAGACACAGAATCCGAAGCAGGCTCCAGGCTCTGAGCTGTCAGCACAGAGCCCAATGTGGGGCTCGAACCCATGGACCATGAGATCATGACCTGAGCCAAAGTCGGACATTTAACTGACTGAGCCACCCAGGCACCCCTAGAATGTATTTAAAATGATTAGCCATATCTCTAATAACCTCTTTTCACCTAAGTAAAGACAAAATGGTAATTTTGAAAATTTTACTTGAAAAATTTCTTTTAATTTAACTTCAAAATTTTTAGTTCTTTTAATATATGTATTAATTAAAATGATATAGGTGCTTTATTATCTAGTTAACAACAAAAATTACTTGTAAAAGTCAGTAACTCTATACAACAAAGCTTATAGGTTATGCTACCTCAAATCATGGCAATAAATTATATGGTTATTTCTAATATTTCTAACTCAAAGCATGTAATCGTGTGTGTGTGTGTGTGTGTGTGTGTGTGTGTGTGTGTGTGAATATACATCTATACAAAAGTTAAATTAGGAAGTGATTGTTTTAACAAAAACTGTCATAACAAAAGAATAATCCACACAGTTCCTATAAATGACAGTCATCTACTATATACTCTAAATATTATATAGTATTAATTTATATATACTCTTTCCAGGAACTATCTATTATATAAAGTTATATAATTAAAACCTCCTGATTAAAATTATGATTTTCAAAATATGTTAACAATAATAGCACACAAACATAAAACCTATTCAAACCTATTTCTTTTAGAAATACAGAACCTTGAGGATCTTAGATATCTAAATTAATTCCTTCATTTTCATAGTGGGTATAACAGATATCCAGAGAAATTTAGTTGGCAATTAATTATTGACAAAAACAAGAATTAATGACAAAAACAAAACAATAATTAATAACAAAAACTTCTGGCTAGTTCAGAAGTTAAAATATGGATTTCTGTATCTAAATATTTTGTGTTATTTTGGGGCTGAAATATGACATATTTATGCCTACATTAGGAACCTCTCATGAACAAAATCTCCATATTAGTTCTTTCTATTCCAAATATCTAAAATTGACAGCTCTTTCTCCAATTAAAAAATAAACATAACAAACTCTTCTCCTTCACCATATAGTTAATAACTAAAAAGCTGGACAGAATTAAAAGTTCAATCACCTAAGGGTTTTAAAGAATTGACAAAAGCAGGCAGATTTTAGAGGAAAACTAAAGGTTGGAGGCAATAATCTTCAGAAGGTGAATTTTCTCTATTTGAGAGACTTGACTGCAAGGTCAAGCACAGTTGTAGTACAGTGAAAAGTGGCTAAAATGCTGAGAGAAAGTTTGCTGTCTTTTTGTCCAGAGGAACTAAGGCTAGGAGACACAACAAGCAGAGTTGTGTATGAACTCAGAAAGGAGAGAGCCAGATAAGGCAAATCTAAACATTTGGGCAGACCTGGTTGACTCTAGAACCACACATGTGCTGAGATGATTGAAAGGAGTGTGAATTGAGATCTGAGCTGCTACTCACCACAGGCAAGGCAGAGGTTTCTGTTTGAATCCAACCAAACTAACCACCTGCCCAAACAAAAATATGAAGACTCTTAAGAGGAATATAACCAAATTCAGAGTCTCTACAATGTAACTGATACAATGTGCAGGATACAACTCAAAATCATTTGATGTATGAAAATCCAGGAAATGTGATCTAATCTCTAGGGAAAAGATAATCAGTAGAGGCCAATTCTAAGATGATCAATAACTTAGAATAACCAGACAAGGGTTTTAAAGCAGCTCTTAAAACTGTGCTCAGTGATATAAATGAAAATATTTGTAATGAACAATAGGAAAATTAGTGGAGAAACTATGAAAGAAGAGCCAAATGGAAATTTTAGAACTAAAAAATGGAATATCTGAAATTAAAAAAATTCATATGATGGGTTAAAGAGCTATGTGAAGATGATAGTGGAAACAGTTAACTTGAAGATAGATTATATACAAATTATTCAGTCTGAAGGAGAGAGGGGGAAAAAGGGTAGAAATAAAGTATAAAGAACTTCAAGTACTTGTAGTACAATATCAAAGGGTAATTAGAATTCCAGAAGGAAAGGAGAGAAAGAAAATGGGGCACAATAAAATATGAAGAAATAATGATCAAAAACTTTCCAAATTTGGTGAAAGACAAAAATTTACAATCCAAGTACTTCAGTGAATCTAAAACAAGATAAGTATGAGGAAAACCAAGCCTAGAAATATCACAAACTGCTTAAGACCAAAGTCAGAATACCCCAAATAGTTTTTGATCAAAGTTCTTAATAAACTTTATTGATTTAAAAAAATAATTCTGAAAATATAATTGAACAGAAAACTTTCTGTCCTGAATTTCAGTTACATATTTATGTATAACTTTAGGTAAATTTAGGAAATTTCATTAAATAAAGTGTGCCAATAGGATTGTTATAAAAACAGGAAAAGCTTTAATCATGGGCTTAAAGTAACAATTTACTAAAATATACGAGTAAAAAGAAACTCATAAAAGATATTTTTATTTTAGTGTTTTGGAACATAGAAGTTATATTTCGGGCTTTTGAAATAGCCAAATTATTTACATTATTTATTGCATATTTTAATTAAATATGTTTAAAAACAGACTCTTCAGCAGTGAAAATTCAAGAGCCTTATAGATATATAAGCAATTTTTTACATTTCCTAACTCTAAACAGAAAATTGGTTCATCTAGTGCAAAATTAAGTAGGATGTGATTGGGAAGATCTGGGTCCTAGTACTGGTTCTAGCCTAAAATATAGCCTTGACTGAGTCACTTAACCTCATCTTAGTCTCAATTTCCTCATATTTAAGATGTGGGTTTCATATTTTCTAATGGTTAAGAAAGTGAACACTTGTGCCAGACTGGTTTGAATTCTGGCCCTCCCACTTTTAGCTATGTGATCTTGAATAATGAACCACTTTGTTTCCTTATATTTATATATTTCTTTATCTACAAAATGAAGCAATATCTTCTTCATAGAAGTATTGAATTAAATAATGCATGTTAAATTTTTATGTCAGTGCTCAATAAGTGTTAGCATTAGCTTTTTTAAATTTTTTATTTTTCATTAAAAATTTTTTAATTTTTTATTTATTTTTGAGAGAGAGACAGAGCTTGAGCAGGAGTGAGACAGAGGGAGACACAGAATCTGAAGCAGGTTCCAGGTTCCGAGCTGTCAGTACAGAGCCCAACACGGGGCTCAAACTCACAAACTGAGATCATGACCTGAGCCAAAGTCGGTCAGTTAACCAACTAAGCCACCCACGTGCCCCTAGCATTAGCTGTTTTTTAAAATGACCCTGAAATTTGAGGTACATATGAAAGTACATATTAAGTGAATAATAAACACAATTCCTTTTTGCATATTAGAATTTTGAGGCAGGAACATAATAAGGATATGCCTAAGGAAACAGTAATTCTGGAGCACCTGTGTGGCTCAGTTGGTTAAGCATCCAATTCTTGATTTCAGCTTGGGTCATGATCTCATGCTGACAGCACAGAGCCTGCTTGGGATTCTCTCCCTCTCTGCCCTTCTCCCCACTCAAGTTCTCTCTCTGTCTCTCTCCTAAGTAAATAAAGAACCTTTAAAAAAATGAACACAGAGTAACTCTGTAATGGAAGCAGAAATAATAAGATATTGTTTCATGTATAGGTGACAGTTCACAAAAATAAATCTTCAGACATCAAAAAATCAGTAATTTTTATCTGTTTATTGTTGCTTCAAAGATACTTGGAAGTATTCAAGTAACTGACTTCACTGCCTCTATTTGGTAACTTTTTTTTTCTCTACAGTTTGTTCTAAATGAAAGTAAACTATACTTCAGCTCCGTACCCCTCAAAAATATTTTTCTTTTGAACCACTAATAACACTTTCAACATCACAAAAAGTGCATTGGTAGAACTAAGCAAAAGGTGCAATTTATTAACATAAACCTTTGAGTCTGAAAGTGTACTACCAGATTATAGAAAAATATTGTCAAGTGAAATCTAAAGCAGAGGATTAACAGCTTGACGAATTACTTGAACAAGCTCATTAGTAAAGGACATATTCACAAGTGCTAGAAATGTCTAGAGAGCCCAGAACTGTGGTTCTTTTTCTGAGTAAACATTGCCAAGTTCTGAAAATGCCATTTCAATAGTTCTGGCAATAATTACAGCTTAGAGATGTGGGATTTTTCTTCCTAAGGGTTGAAAGCATTATTGTCCCTGTGGCTTAAATTTTCTGTGTACTGGGATGTAGAGATAATGATTTGCATGTTTCATATCTTAAAGGTATAAAATGTATATTTAAATGTATTTTTTTCCTCTAATTGTAATACACTTTACTCAAATGTTTCACCTATTTTACTAGATACCTTATTTCCTTTCCTTGGCATTTAAATACTGCTTAATAAAAAATAATAATTACAATGCTAGGCAGTGAGGCAAGTAATTAGTTGGTGTTTTTAAGACTAAATTTTATTTTAAAATATTCTTAAATGTCTTACCACGTGAAAATACCCCTGATTTTAAAGCTCATTTTCATTGTTCCTCCCTTAGCATTTTCTATTTCTTGCATGTCTTTTGGGATACTGAACAGCTGAAACTACACTAAACCACAAAGAAATCTGAGGTTACTAAATAGTGTCAAGGAATGTTCTGCATCTCTTTCTCTCTGCGTTACAGAGAATACTCCCAGACTCAGAGAAGTAATAAATGGAACAGGATCTTCAGCACTTAAACAATGTTGTCTATGTTTGCATTTAAAAGATACTAAATCCTTCATACCAAAGGACATGTTTTCTATTAAACATTTAAAATTTTCACTTTGAATAGAAGTCCAGTTGTATTGAAAAAAAAAAAAACAAAAACAAAAACAAGAAGCCTTCAATAGCACCATAAACCAATATCATAGCAAAAAAAAAAAAAAAAAAAAAAGATCCATTTAAAAAGAATAATGGTGACTATCAAATATATAGGGTAGAAAAAATTATTATGGGAAGACAATGAAATGTGGAGTCAGCCTGCACTGGTCTTAAAACTGAGTATAGCTCGTCATAGAAAAACTGAGCCCCCATCTCCTTAGCTCTGAACTGGGAATAACATCAACTGGGCAGTTGTGACAATCAAGTGACATGATTGGGCATGCATCATAATCCACATCTGTTACTTATGTAGTGATTTGTGGTCTGATCTAAAGTTTGTACTTTATGCAAGTAGTTACAGTTAAAATAGTATGTTGACAGAAATTTGAACTATGTTGTTAGGGGACTAGTGTTATGTAACTGAAACCCATGCGTGTCAAAATGTGCAAAATAGGACTGTCTACTCTCAATTTTTTTTTCCTACTGGCCTTTTTGCTATTGTCATATATTTAACTTTTACGTTGTAAACCCACCATTGTTATTTTTGTATAGTCAATTATCTTATAAAAGATTTAAATAATTTTAAGAATCTCATACATTAACCCATGTGTTTATCATTTCCAGTGTTCATCATTCTCTTCTGTAAGCCCACATTTTCATTTAATATTTTCTGTCTGCTTGAAGGACATCCTTTAATATTTCTTGTAGTGCCAGTGATGAATTAATTCTTTCAGATTTGGTATGTCTGAAAACAACTTTATCTCATCTTTGCCTCTGAAAGACATTTTGCTGGGTATAGAATTCTAGGTAGACAGGTTTTTTTCCTGTTAGTGTTTTCAAAATGTTTATCCATTGTCTTCTCAGATTGTTTCTAATAAGAATTCTGACATATTCATCTTTGTTCCTTTGTTCTTCTCTTTTTTGACTGCTTCATGATTTTATCACCAGTTATGATATGGTTTGGTAGTTTTCTTCATATCTCTTATGCTTGGAGTTCATTGACTTTCTTCTGTTTGTAGGTTAATAGTTTTCATAAAAGTCTGGAAATTGTTAGGTGATTATGTCTTGTATGCTATCCTCTCTGCCTTCCTCCTTCAGAGACTCAAATTAATCATACATTAGGCTACTTGAAATTGTTCTACAACTCACTGTTCTTTTTTCTCATTTTGAGTAATTCCTATTGATATGTCAAGTTCATTAGTCACTAATCTGCAATGTCTAATTGCCATTAATTCTATCTACTGTACTTTCACCTCAGACATTGTACCTTTCATCTCTAAAAGTTTGTGTTTAGTCTTTTTAGTATCCTCCATGTTTCTACTTAGCTTTTTGAATAAGTGTAACAACTGTGGCTGTTGTAATGTTACCTGTTAATTCTAACATCTGCATCACATCCAGGTTTCTTTGTATGCCTAGTCATCTTTAGAGGGCAGCCACTGTGAATTTTATCTCATAAGTGCTGGGCATTTGGGTTTTTGTTTTTTTTTATAAGTACTTTTGAGCTTTTTTCTAGGATACAGTTATAATATGGGAATGGTTTGATCCTTCTTGACCTTGCTTTTATGATTTGTTGGGTAGGGGGTACCATAGTAGTGCAACCTAGTGCAAAGCATTTCCTATTACTAGGACAAATTACTACCCAGTGACTTGTGGTTGGTGAGAACTGGCATTGTTACTAGACCCTTGTGAGCACTGGATAATGTTTGTTCTCTCTACTCCTTTTGAATATCTCTTTCTTCAGCCTCCATTTCCTCACATGTATGTGCTGATCAGTACTGAGTTTAATAATCTTAAGGGGGATCATCTGCAGATCTCTGGAGTTCAGTCTTCTCTTCTCAGTGGTACTCTATCCTGTGAACTCAAGCTAATTTGGTTTCCCTAGACTCTCAGCTCCACTTTTTCACTCAGTAAGTCTACTGGGCTCTTCCTCAGTTCTGCTTCCTTGCATCATGTCCTGGAAACTCCCTCAAGGCAGTAAGCTGGGAAAATCATAGGGCTCCATTTGTTTGTTTCCTCATCTTCAGGGATTATTTTCCTCATTGTCTGAGGTCAAGTCTTGAAGTCCACTTTTTGATGTAGTTTGCTTATTTCGTTCTTTCAGTAAGACAGGTACATGCAGTTCTCAATATTCCATCTTGGCTGGAAACAGAAGTTATATCTATCTTTTAAGAAATGACCACTTCTTGAGTTTTTGTGTAATATCAGAGAAGAAAATCTAGAATTATCTGAAAACACTATTACTTTTTCCTTTTCCCAACTTTAATCTGTGTGAGTTGGAGTTAACAACAACATGTTGTAACAAATGCAGAATACCACTCTTCTATATAATGTGAATCTAACCAGAAACCTTAACTTTATTACCTGGATCAGGGTTTTACTAGCAGTTTGAGGTATGTCATTTCATCTTAGACTAGGCAATTAAGCTTTCCCCAATAGAATTAAAACCAGAACACCCAGAAGTTACAAAATAGTGAAGTAAAATGAAGACATTTTAAGTAGCTATACATTTTATGTATTTCTCTACTCTTTTGTTTAGAGGTTGAATGAAAAAGGTGATCCCTATGTGGATTCATATAATCAATACCCACCCACATGCTCACATAAAAGTATAGGAGTCATCTGTTACAGCAACTGGGATTGGGAAAAAACTCTCCTGAGCTATATACGATTAAGCTACAGAATTCCTGTGAGTTTTTGGCACATGTGCCTGAAATGTTACAATTCTTTCTTGTATATATAATTTCCATAGACAAATGATTTTTATGAATAGTTTCCATGAATGATAGTATGCTCAATAGTTAAGATCACAATATTTGAAATCAGACTACTTGGGTTCAAACTCCAACTACTTTCTAATTGTGTGACCTTGAGGAAGTCACTTAATATGCATACTTCACTGTCCTTTTTTTATAAAATGGTAGTAAAAGTGTTATTTACATAGTTGTTTTGAGAAGTAAATTAGTTAATGTAAATTTCTTAGAACCATGCATGGTAAATAAAGCATTTGGCAACTTATATAAATTTTGCAATTATGGTTTCTTTTCAACCCTGTTGGCTATTAGTCAATGAACTTTAAATGCACACATATCTGAAATCTACCCCTAGAGGTACTCATTTATGAAGTCTAAGAGAAGGCACAAGTTTGTTGTTTTGTTTTTGAGTCCCACAAGTGATTCTGATCACTACAACCTGGCAAGAACTGAAAATCATAATCAGACTTTAAATTATCACTTACAGTAATCAGTGTTAGGCTAAATTTAAATTGTTTCTTGAAACATTTTCTAATCCTGGATAGCTCAGGGAATCAGATTGCTTCAAGTAGGAAGAGGCAGAATCTGCCATCAGAATATATCTAAATTCATAAAATATTTGATAAGTAACCACTGAGTATCAGTACTGGGTAGACAGAGAGAAGTAAGGTGCCTCTGTTCTCAGGAATGTAAAAGTTAGTGATAACAGAGTAGCATATAAGCACTATTTCCTAAGGTGTGGTACATGCCTGCATACCACTGACTCTTTGTGTAATAAGCAACCCAAGTCTTCCTGGGTTCAGGTTTGCCTATATGCAGCAAGAAAGAGTAGTGACAGATGAACTTTATTCTGTAGTAGACTTTCCTGCAATAATGGCATTATCACTGTCAGCTTTTCTATAGCCAGCCTGAGCAGAACTTGAGCTGGAATAGAGCTGCCAGGCCTACCAATTGCCCTTTCTTTGTGTGGAAACAGATTTCATAGAGATTGGAAAGAGCCAAGCCAGAGAAACTACGCAGCCCTCTGTGTGCTCACTGAAGGGCCACTGACTCCACTATTTCCAACAATAGCTAAGAGAAGAATCAGGATAGGAAAGGAGAATTTGAACAGGAGTAACCCTAGAAAACCAATCATGTTCAGGTTGAAATGTGCTGAGCCATTTACTGTTCCACCTACCAGCCATAAGTACTATAAAGTTTCCTTTTAAAAAGTCATCCCTTTAAGAAAACTATTCAGTAAATGGCAGTATAGGCTGTGTGAAAATATGGCAACACTAGGAAGAAAATACAAAATAAGAAGTTGTAGAAGTATTACCAGGATACATATACACCTGAATAACATATATGACATTACAGGATTGCCCCCATGAAACATCTAAGAAATGTTACCACCATCATCAGAAAGAAATCAATTTCAGTGAGAATGGTCAGGTATGAGTTTCAAAGAAACTGAGATTTATTAGGCTGAGTCTTAAAGAAGGGACAGAATTGGCTAAAGGCATGGGCTATAGAGGAAGCAAATGGCAGGAAGGGAAGAACTTAAACAAAGGAAGAGATATCCAAAGCATAGTAAGAACACAGTGAAGCCACTTTAGAAAAAATAAAGAATCTCAGTTCATCATTTCTTACATAGAAAATTTACCTATATTTATTTAGGGTCTTTATTATATATTTTTGGACAAATAATAAAGGTTACCTAGAATATGTTATTTCACTATATACATGAATATACAATTTTTGAAGTGGTATATCTCTATATAGCAATACCTTAAAATGCATTAATTATATTGATATTATCATATAGCTCTAAGACACCAGAGTAGTGGTGAACATACTAATAAGTGTTTCACATCTATAACTTTCATCAGGTCTCCTAAAGCCATTTAGGATACATAAAGCATTCTTACTGCCCTTATGACTTCCGCTGAGATTTTCAATTCTAGTTTAGAGAATTTTAGACAGGCAAATAGAAACAACAGAGTAATAGAGAAAAACAAATTGGTAAAAGTCAGAAAATTTAATCAAAGGAAAATTTAATAGTTGTAGGAAAACTGAAAAGAGAAAGATTCTCATTTTTATATCATGGAATGATAAAATTCTTTAATACAAGAAACAATGAGATTATTAAACAGACCTTAATGTACTTTTTGTTACTATTTTTTTAGTTTTATACTATGAAATAATTAATGCTCCTACAAACAAGTTATTTTAAATACTGATTAATACTCTGTAGCAATTGGCATAATTGTCTAGGTGTTCATTAGAATGATAGCAATCATTCTAATCACAGAACAGCTTTAACTTGCCTTGTGACTTTCAGAACAGTATCCATTTCTCACCCATACAATAAAGAAGCTGGACCAGATGACATCTAAAGTTTCTGACAATTCTAAATGTTAATATTGCTATATAACTTAGCCAGTCTACTTTCTTTTTTTTCTAAACTTCTTAAATCAGCATTTTCCCTAAAATTAGTGGAAGCTTTCCAAAATGCATCATGTTTTAGAAAATTAAAATTAAAATCTATTTCAGACTAGGAATTGAAAATAGCAATTTCCTTACAAATAAATCGAAGTCCTTTATTTCCCACCAACCACGTTTCTAAGAAAATGGAAGTATTTTTAAGATTCAGAAATCTATAAAACCTTTAAGAAACAGTTACTGAAAGTTAAGACTAAAAAAAAAAAGTCTCTAGAGCCTAGGTGGCTCAGTTGGTTAAATATTCGACTTTGGCTCAGGTAATGATCTTGCAATTTGGGAGTTCAAGCCCCACAGTAGGCTCTGTGCTGACAGCTCAGAGCCTGGAGCTTGCTTCAGACTGTATCTCCCTCTCTCTCTGTCCCTCTCCTGCTCGCACTCTGTCTCTCAAAAATAAACATTAAAAAAATTTTTTTTAAAGTCTCATTTCTTAGTAAGATGAAGCTTTGTATTAGGAAGTTATTACAATAAAAAAATTAGCAAATTACCTATTTTTGGATGATCCACAATATTTGAAAAAATAACTCCTTTATTCTGTATAATTTTATACCATAATTACTAACTTTCCTGAATTTCTAAAACGTATATGCAATTACTTTCACATACCTCTTCAAGGAAAGGTTTCATTAACCACTGCAAACACTGATTTATTAAATAAAATAGAAGTCCATGCTTTATAACTCAGCATTAAATTTCTCACAGAGAAATCAAGAAAGAATATTCCCTATCATAGATAGTTATTAACTGTCTTTGTTAAGTCTTCCAAATAATATTTCATAAAAGAAATCAAGTTAAGTGGGAGCTGCCTTTACAGATGATGCCTGTGCTTTGGCCATTCTTCGAACCAGTGCTTCTTGTCTTTTTCTTTGAATTTCTTCAGGAGAATATTTTTTATTTTTCTCTTCTTCCTCTAAAAATTAAACAAAATATAGATATTACTTTTATAGACTACACAGTCATCTTGAACATGAGTTTTAATTTTTTACTTTTATCATCCAGACTTGCCACATTGGTATAACTATTAAATCACACTAAACTACTAAATACGATATTTGATGTACAGATACAGTGTTCTAGGCCAAAAGAAAATCAAGTACTGATCAATCCGTTCCTATTTTATACACCTTTCACAGTGTGATAAAATTCATTTGATTAAAACTGTACATTTTGACTTCCCAGCATATAATTCTTATGAATAAAATCTAATTTACATAATTGACAAATGAGTATTTTTTAAGAACTAGAATTTTATTTTACTTTTTAATTGTCTTAATGTTTTATTTATTTTTGAGAAAGAGAAAGACAGAGTACGAGAGGGGGACAGCACAGAGCCTGATGCAGGGCTCGAACTTGTGAACCATGAGATCATGACCTGAGCCGAAGTCCAATGCCTAATAACATACTGAGCCACCCAGGTATCCCCAAAACCTGGGATTTTAGATGTAATATATAAACTTCAACAGAAAGGTAGTCAAAATATAATGAATTCAAATACCAACACCTTAAATAGTATACATTTACTATAAGCTGTATCAATATTCATGCTAATTTTTTTTCCTCTAGAGAGCTCTAAGATTTTCATTTTAGCCATTCAGGAAAAAATGTTTTAGAGTGATCCAGTGAAATCTATCATGTCAATAAATATATAATTCACTGTCAGATGTTTTTATTTGGAGGACACATTTTATATAAACATTAGAAAATTATTTCAGGGGCACGTGAGTGGCTCAGTTGGTTGAATGTCCAACTTTGGCTCAAGTTATGATCTCATGGTTCAGTTTGTGAGTTTGAGCCCTGCATAGGGCTCTCTGCTGTCAGTACAGAGCTTGCTTCTGATCCTCTTTCCCCCTTTCTCTGTCTGCCCCTCCCCCAGTCATGCTCACTATCTCTCTTTCTCTCTAGTAAATAAACATTAAAAATATTTTAAAAAGATTATTTCAAAGAGCATTAATATCTGAATGAAAACTTCAATTCGAATGTCTTTTTAATATATAAAAATGTGAAGCATTCTGACATTCCTATGCAGCATATTTTAGTATGCTTTTAGTATACTTTAGGTAAATGTACTATAAAATAAACAATGTGTTTTAAATTAAGTAAATGAAAATAAAATTAAGTTTGATTTTAGTAACATCCAATTCTACCTCTGCCAAAATACTGAGTTCTAATAAAATGAATTTAATTCCAGAGTTAAGTCACTTTGAGCTAAAATATTAGATTATCTATGTAATGCTAATAAGAATCAAACTTTGAAATTAGCAAACATATTTTCTCATTTAAATGATGTTTGAAAATTAAGACCATCATATTTAAGCAACCTTGTATTGGTAAAACTGTTTATGTTGTAAAATCTGTCTCTCATAGAATAACAATCTGTAGTACTGTTGGCAGAGAAATATTATTTACACTAACATCTAGACACAGGTTTAGAATTTGTTCTAAGACATTTCTCTTATTACCTAAGGGAGATTATTTGTCCAAAATAGATTATCTGTCTCCCCTTCCTTTCTTGGTATAATTGGAAATGGGAGAGGGTATTCAGGGTAAGAGAGAAATATTTCATATAAACTCCCTAGATGACTCTGATGACTTATTTCCTAAACTTATTACCTCACAGATTTGTAGCTATTTCTCCCTATAGAAAGATGCTACAAGATACTTTATAATTAGCTTGACTAATCATCTAATATTTTAGTCTCAAAGCTAAGAAATACAAGAAACTCAGAATTCACACATACACAGTTGCATTCAATTGACCACAAGTTTGGAAGGAAAACAGATTAATAATCCACGACAGCAGAAAAGAACATAGCTCCCTAAAACTGGGTTTACAACTAACATGGTGAAATTCTTGGAAAAATAATTTCAAATGATATAAAGTCACACCATGAAAATTTGATTTAGAGAGAGTCACCCTTTTCTCTCATCAGCCCTTCCTTTAGCTCATTCTGCAATAAACATACATGGCAAAGTTTCAAACTATTTCAAGGTACAAAGCAAGAGTGGCTCTTTTTTTTTTTTTTTTTTTTAAATGTTGGTTTATTTTTGAGAGAGAGATACAGACCATGATCAAGGGCAGAGAGAGGAGACACAGATTCTGAAACAGCACACAGCCTGATGCAGGGCTTGAGCCTAAGTCTGACACTCAACCGACTGAGCCACCCAGGCGCCCTAAGAGTGGCTCTTCTTAATCCTTATTATAAGGCAGAAATCAGGAAGAAAAAAAAAAATTCTGTAAAGGGCCAGAAAGTTAATATATTAACCTCTGAAGGTCATATGGTCTCTTGTTGCAACTCTTCAGCTCTGTTATTGTAGCATGAAAACAGCCATGGACAATATAAATGATGTGACTGTGTTCAAACAAAACTTAGTTTATGGACAATGAAATCTGAATTCTATGTAATTTTCAAAGGTCATGAAATATTACTTTTCTCTTGATTTCCTCAACTATTTAAAATGTGAAAAACATCTTAGCATGCTGGCTGCATAAAAACAGGCTCTGGGCTGGATGTGGATGGGCCATGGTTTACCAAACCCTGCCTTAAAACAAGGGTTAAATGGGTTTTGTTTCAAAGATGTTCTCTAGAAAGTAGCTTGCTACAAAACAAAGTAAAATAAAGTGGAAACAATAGAAAATAGAAGATTAATGTTAATTAGAAGATTAGGTACTATCAGTAAACTTAAAAAAATTGATAAGATAAACTGAAAGGCAGATTATCCACTCATAAAATATGCAGATAAGGTAGTAGATAGTTTTGGGAAAACTCAAATATTCCAGAGAGATCTTTAGTACTCTTTAACATAATTATAACTGTATTTACATAATTTCATGTTGAGAGTTTGGTCCAATTAAATACATTTACTTAAATATAAACTTAAATTATTTAAATGATTTATTTAAATAAAAATAAAAATTATAGATTAATGACAATTTTTAAAGTTTCAAAATATCTAGGCTATAATATAGGGAAATATTAATTGTTGGTGTTGATAAGAATATAAATTGATGAAACTTTTTGGGAAGATTTAATGACATCCACTAAACTTCAAAACATTCTTACATCAATTTTTCAGTAATTAACAGATACAATCACAGGAGCATGCAGAAATTTATGTAGAAGTATATTCACTGGAGTATTGTTTGTAATGTAAAAAATGCAACCAAACTGAACTTCCTGTCAATAGAGAGGCAGTTAAATAAATCAAGGTACATCCATATAATGACATACTATACAGTCATTAAAAGGACTGAAGCAAAACTATACATAGAACTGGAAAAGAGGGGTGCCTGGGTGGCTCAGTCAGTTAAGCATCCGACTTCGGCTCAGGTCATGATCTCACGGTACATGGGTTTGAGCCCTGTGTTGGGCTCTGTGCTGACAGCTCAGAGTCTGGAGCCTGCTTCAGATTCTGTGTCTCCTTCTCTGCCCCTTTGCCCTTCACCAAATTGCACTCTGTCTCTCTCTCTCTCTCTCTCAAAAATAAATAAACATTACAAAAAAAAAAACAAAACAAAACTGGAAAAGATAGCTATGTTAAGTGAAGGCAAAAACAAGTTGCCAAATAGTAGGTACATAGCATATAATTCCATCTGATAGATGTATAGGCATACACACACACACGGACATTTTTATATGCACAGAAAATGTTAAATGATGTATTCTAAACTGTTAGCTATGGTTTTCCTGAGGCATGGCTGTGCAAAAAGAGAAACTGAGAATTTAATTTTTCACTTCAAATTAATTTACTCTGCTTTCTTTCTTCTTAAACAACGAGCATATTACTGTTACGAGTAAAAAAAAAAAAAAAAAAGATCACTTAAATAGGAAAGTTGAGCAGTAATGCCAACAAAAGCACCATCTAGAATCTAAACAGAAAACAATGATGTAATGTTAAAAGAAGATAAAATCTCCCTCACCTTATTAGCATTGATCTACATAATAGATAAAAATCCTAATATTAGCCCGAAGTGAGGGAGACTGATTAAAAAACATCTGTAATTACAAGCTAGCATAGTAAATGCTATAACAGAAGTTAAAGCTGGGTATTGGAGAAACCCAGAGAAAGTGAACCTAAATTATTGAGCTGAATAAAAACATACTGTGTTTTAAAGGACAAATGGAAAATGGCCAGGCAGATTTGGTATATGCATGTGGGGGTACTATGTTTCGGTGAAGGAAATAGCATCTGTAAAAATGTAAGGCTGTGAGAAAGAACTGGACATTAAGAAGTACAAGTAGTTATGCCAGATACAGTGCCTTTTAAAAAAGATTATAGTATCAGTGAATAACAGGATTTTCACATTATACTACATGGTATTCATTCAGATACTTACTAAACATCTTCTATGTGGGAGATGCTGTGGTAGGTCTAGGTATTCACAGATAAGACAGACAATAATCAATACTTAATTGCAAACTGTGATAAAAGAAGTAAGAGAGATGATGGAAAATGACAAGGAAAAGACCTATAGATTGTTCAAGGAAGGTCTCTGTGAGAAGGTCATACTTAAACTGAGACCTAAGGATAAAAAAGCACCAACCAAAAGACGGATGGGGGTGGGGAGAAGGGGAGACAAACATCAGGAAGAAATAGTTTTAGTTGGGAACAGCATAGTCAGAGCTCCTGAACTAGGAAAGAAACTATGCTGTTTGAGAACTGAAAGACAGCTAATGTAACTGAAACTTACTTAGTAGGTGAGGTAAAAAAGAAGGTAGGCAGGCAAGGAGTGATAATCCAGGGCCTTGTAGATCAGTGTAAAGTTGGAATATTATTTGAAAGATGATGGCCATCATTGAAGGCTGTGGTTAAGCACAAGAATGCCATGTTTGCCTATTTGATTTTAAAAATTAAAAAATTTTTAAAAATTTGTTTAAAAAATTGTTTTTAAAAAAATTTGTTTTCAAAAAAAATTTGTTTTTAAAAATTAAAAAAAACAGTCTCTACGGTTTGGAGACTAGAGCTGAAAAGAGACAGACAAAAGAACTGCAGGAATCTAGTCAAGAAATGTTAGCTTGGATAAGGGTAGTAGAGGTTGAGTGAGGAAAATGGACAATTTTAAGATGTATTTTTCTGAGATAGAAACAATGCAACTTGATAGAATTGTGGGAGAGGAATCAGAAAAATCAAAGATGACAGGCTGTACTGAGTAAGCAAACTGCAATTCTAACCATCACAGCAAATGTGTTTAATTAGAATGCTCTGAATTTTCAAATATTGCTCACCTCAATGTTCTGCTAAACATAGGAGTATGAATGAAGTTTTAAAACAATGAGATATTTAGTAAACATAATCTCTTGGAAATAGATCTAAAAGTACAATTTCCTAGTAAATAATTCAGAAAACATTCAACAAATATTTATTGAATACCTACTATATGCTAGTCACTGAATTAAAAGCTGGGAAAGAATCTGATGCAGTCTTTTGAAAACATAAATCACCCCTCTTTGTATATTACAGCATAATTATTCCTAAGAGTCACTTTAAGAATTCTAGTTAAATGTCATACTTTTTTAATCTTACATGTTACACAAATTCGATACAACAAATAACTAGGTTAGCTACTTTCCCAGGTGATAATTTTCAAACTACTTTATACATACCTTTTGAAGGCTGTTTCAAAGATTCAGAACGTTTCACCAAACACTGTTGTTGAATAGCCCTCCCACAAAACGAGTGGACAGGAGTTTTATTTTTCTCCAAACCCTGTGTAATTTTGGTATCAGAAATACTTCCTGGTAGACAATTTTGATTAAACTGGGAAAGAATTTGAGAATTTTTCATCTTTGTAAATGTATACTTAGGAAATCTAACTGTTCTGTTAAGGCCACTCTGATCTCCATCTCTTGTGCTCCTATGGGACAGATGCTGAGTACTTAATTTCTTCTTATAAGTAGCAGTTTCTGTATTCCTATAATCTGAACTCACATTCAAACTTGAACTTCCCATAAGAACTGACTGTGGACTTTTCACTTGTATTGGAACATCAGTGTTATTCCAGGAGAAATGCAGATTATTGATATGACAATTTGAGTTCTTGGAGTATATTGTCAAATTTGTTGTAGCACCTAAAAAACTTGGAGAATTTCCACAGATTTCCCTTTTATCCATCTTCACTGGTTTATTTAATTGTGAGCTATTTGTGAAAGATGTGTGCCCTGAAATGCTGCTGAGATTCAAATGTTTTGATTGCACCAACTGACTTTCTTGTTTAGATGTAGTAAATATGTTTTTGGCTCCATGTTTGGAACTATTATTGATCTCAAGTGTACTTTCTGGTATCTTGCTGCCCTTTCTAATGTCTTGTTGCTGAGTTAGTCTTTCAATATCATCACATGCTTGGTATAATAAATCATCATCTACATCATCTGCTTCCCAGGTATTCTCTAATTGATGGCATGCTTTAACAATTTCATTGGCAAATGATGGATCATTCCAGTCATCAAAGAAAGAACCTAACTTTGATGCATTAGTCTGATTTGTATTATAAACACTGGTTTCATTGCCCAAAGTTGCAGAGCCAAAAGGATTTATATTAGCAGGTGCTTTAAAAGACTGATTAAAAATGGACTTATTTTCTTGTTCATTAGAATATCCTGTGTTCAAAGTAGACTTTTCAAAAGTATTTACGTTAGAAGTAAATTTAGTATGCATATCTTTTACTTTTGTCAGATTAGATGCAACTGAACAGTCTTGAACAATTTTATTGAAAGATTTCTCAAGTTTCATTATATATCCACTGGATGGCAATTTGTTTGGTTCATCATTTGGATTTAGTGAAAAACTGTATTTTCCAGAATCTATTAATTCCTTGTTATGTGTCTTTGAAGGGAGATCTTGTACAATTTTTGAATCCCTTAACCTGGCACCTAGGCTTGTATTCATTCTTGACTTATGTTTATCACACTTATTGTTAAAGTTACAAATACTCTTTTGATCAGCAACCTGGGCTGTTTTAGGAGCTGGGGAAAGTTCATACATTTTGACGTTTTGCATAACAAAAGGTTCATTATTTAGTAAGTTTTCCCAATCATCCTCAAAATCACTGGTAGGAAATGCATCAAGGTGTTTATTAAAAGCTTCTGGCTTCTCAGTGTAGGAAGTCACACATGGATTTGTCATTCCAAGAGTATCTACTTGACAAGAAAGTGATCCTGGGGTTTTATCTGGCAGTTTTTCAGTGACCAGAGTTTCATTAGTAATGATTTTCTCCTTTTTCAAAGCGCTTTTCTTTCCAAAGGTAGTATTACTTGTGTTCAAAAAAGCATCTGACAGATCTTGGCTGAACTGTCCACTACATTTCTGAGTAGAGCCATCAAAAATGGCATTAAAGGCTGCTTCAGCATTTTGGTCAAATGGCTTCTGACTGCTATTTTGATCATTTATCTCAGACATTTTGGTGTTTTCTTCCATTGGGTTCTTCATTATAGCATTATCTATTTCTGGAACTATATCATGTAATAACTGCATCTGTACATTATCTGTATAATTACTGAAAGTCTCTGCTTCTGAAATTGTCTGGATAAAATCATGATTTCTCTTCTTTTGCTCTTGAATCACATCTAGCTCTTCCATATTTTTATCAAATTGCTTAGCCAATTTCATAAGTTCTTCCTCTTGATTTTGTGTTTTCAACCTATTAAACATTTAAAAAGTCATAATTAAGAAAGCTTCTAAGAGTCATTATAAATATTCAGTTGTTATCAAACATATTTTAATATATTAAAACTCAAAATTTCAACACAATTATTTTAAGTCTAAAGTTTTACATGTCAAAACTGAAAAAAGTAATTTATAAATATTTTAATAGATTTACAAAATCAAAGCAGAGTATTATTAAATATATTTACTCCACTGAATGTCAGAAAAGCTGAAAAGTTTGAACTTACTTTGTGCAGCTGATTTTTGCTCTTGATTTGCCTTTTGCTACACTAGGAGTACAAGGAATAGCAGAAGCACCAATCCACATGCCTAGCATGGAGTTTGTTGTTGGTTTTTCATCCTTTGGCAGAAGGGAAAAGAGATATGTTTACAAAGGAAGGAAAGAAGGGAAGGAGGGGGAGGGAGAGGGAGGGAAAAGGAGGGAGAGGGAAAGGGAGAGAAAGAAAAGAAAGAAAGGGAAAGGAAGGAAGAAAAAAAGAAAAGAAAAAGAAAGGGAAAGGAAGGAAGAAAAGAAAAAAGAAAAGAGAAAGAAAGAAAGAAAGAAAGAAAGAAAGAAAGAAAGAAAGAAACTAACTACATTGAATCATCTTCCTAAAGCAATAAACTGTGGTAAGGTGATAGTTTACTAAACAAGCACAGAACAATGAGAAGTTGGAGGATGGCAATAACAAGTTGCAAGAAGTGATCCATTTATGTTTCAGGAAATGAAAATATTCAGAATTTGTATTTCCTTATTTTCAAAAAAAAATTAAGTTCTAAGAATTTAACAAGTGCATATTTAATGGCAAAGGCATAGTTATTATCAAAAGAAAACTGACTTCCTAAGAATAGAGATTCATATGGAATTCTTTCTATATCACCTGATTCTCCATATTTTCACTATCCCCATCATAATCTTTATCTAAAGTTGGACAATCCATGTTGACCTGAATTGGGAACACTTAGAATTCAGGTCAACAGGACTGCACTAACTCACAAATGAGTTAGAAAGTGCAAGGTTAGAACTAATGCTAAGAATAAGGTAGGAATAAGAACAAAAATAAGTAGAGAAAGGAGAAAGAGAAGTTTGACCACTATGATGGATAGGAAAAAGCCATTTTAATCCTGGATATTTTTGCTATGTCTTTCAGTCATCTGATCAAGCAAAAAATTAGAAAATGAGTTTATTCATTAGTTACAAACCAAACCAACAAATCAAATAGGTTAACCATTTTCTACTCTATTTTTGTACTTAGAATGAACACAGTACTCAGAATGAACATAATATCACACAAGGTAAAAATAATCTTATCACTAGATTATAGGATACTTGAAGGCATGGAATGATCTTATGATTATTATAGTTCAGCATCTAACAAAATGCTAGGCATAAAGAATATATCAGTTTACATTTATTTGCTAGGTTTAGGTGAAAAGATCCCTACAACTTGATACTTTAAAATCCTCAATCAACAAGCAGTTTAGCAGTTTTGTTAGATGTCCACTTGAACCTAGTAGATTTTAGTTTCACAAAATACTCCAGTAAATCAGTAAGTTTACTTTTAGACTCTATATATTTCCACTTTTGCTTCAACAACCTTGAATTTAGGGAAAATAACATTCTTAATGATTTAATTATGGGCACTTTGTCCATTTACCAAGTATTTTAAAATTAATTGACTTTTTTAGAGAATAAAGGTAGGACAGCTTTATATGTCCAATTTTATGTATACAAGGGCCCTTGTATGTTTTTATATTAATTATATTTTTAAAATGTCTTTAATAATAATTGCATAATTCATTGATTTCCAACTACAATCCAGGTGCTATAAGGTATCTGAACATATTACTTCATTTACTCCTATATACAGTGTGTAGTTGTATAAAAATGATGAAAAAATATACATCTTCAAACAAACACCATATGAAAAGTATCCCTGAAGAAAGTGAAATGATTGTCCACTGAATATGGAAGTGCATATTTTAAAAAAATGTCACCTCTGAAAATACCAAGGTGACTTAAATAACTATTTGAGGGGGTAACTCACCTAAAAATAAAAAGCATGACTATGTCATTATGTGAACATGTCAGTCTTTTTAAAAGACCTTGATACTACCAAATATCTATAGCCTTTAAAAGTGCTTAGTTGAAAAAAGTAACATTTAAAAGCAACTAATTTCACTGTATTTTTTCTTATATACAAGTTACGACTTGCATATTGTTGCCACTTCTTTATGTGAGCTATTACTTCCAGCCCACTTAGGTAAAGGGTCCAGTAATTTACTCAACTACCTTTTTATCACAATTTAAGCTGACCAGCCCAAACACATTTTATATGCTTCTTTCATGTGAAACCCACAACTAATGAAGATCTATTGTTAACTTATGAAGTAAATAGTATCGTGGCATAAAAGCTATTTAACTACTGAACCATATGTAAAATGAATTTCTATGACATGCCAAACATGGAATGCAGAGCTAGTAGCAACATAGTTGTTTTGACTGTGCTAACTGTAATTTCAGATGTTTTATAGCCACTAAAGAAAACTTTATTTCCTGTCTCCTTCACCTGGATGACGGTGATTCCTTGTAACCACAGTTTGGGCCAGTGCCATCTATTGTTTACCATAAACAATAAACCCTTGATAAGGGTATGTCAAGGAAAAAATCCCAAACTAAAATGTTTTCTAGACTTAAATATTGTTAAATAAGAAAAAGAGAGAGAAGAGGATCAAAACGGAGGTTGACTTAAACTTTATATTTCTTTCTTTTTTTTCTTTTTAAAGTTTATTTACTTTGAGAAAGAGAGATAAAGCGTGAGCAGGGCAGGGGCAGAGAGAGGGAGAGAGAACCCAAGCAGACTCCATGCAGTCAGCAGAACGCCATGCAGGGCTTGATCCCATAAGCACAAGATCATGACCTGAGCCAAAACTAAGAATCAGAAGCTTAGCTTAACCAACTGAGCCACCCAGACGCCCCTAAACTTGTATTTCTATTTCATTCAAGCAGTACAGGAACTGAAACAAAGAGAAAGAAACTTTTGAAGATGATTCTATGATAGCAAATAACTATCATAAACTATAACACAACCTTACATTTATAGTGCTCTTTAGTTTACAAAGAATTTTTAACTAATTTATTCCTCCTAATAGTCCAATGGAGAGGGCAAGACAAGTACTAATTCTAGTTTATATCTGAATGAAGTTCTGAGAACTTAAGTGATTTGCATATGGTCACTCAGTTTAGGAGGTGGACTCAGAACTGACTCCAAATCTAGTGTTCTTTCCACTTTTATGAATGTTGCTCAATGATCTTATTAGTCCACAAGTATTAAGAAGAGCAATTTTAATGGGGAAAAAGTAGGCTGTAGACCGTAAACAAATACCACTCACAAAAAACTTAAAAGTTTAAATTTTTATTTTTTGATTCTATTATTTTAGTAACTTTAAAAATGAGGCCATATATGGTTGAACAACATTAAAATAAGCACAGGGGCACCTGGGTGGCTCAGTCGGTTGGGTGTCTGACTTCAGGTCATGATATCACGGTTTGTGAGTTCAAGCCCCGCATCAGGCTCTGTGCTGACAGCTCAGAGCCTGGAGCCTGTTTCAGATTCTGTGTCTCCCTCTCTCTCTGCCCCTCCCCCACTCACACTCTGACTCTCTCTCAAAATTGAATAAAAGTTAAAAAAAAAAATTATAAAAAAAATAAACGCAAAGCTCTAGTCGAATTTCATCACTAAAAAAATTAAAGTAAGATACATTCTTAGGAAAATATATATTACCAATTATACATTATGTCCCTTTTTTCAAAACCTACATTTCAGTAGTAGAAAAGGTAAAAGTAACCTTTAACTGCTCTATTTTCAGAAGAACTGTAAAAGACCAAATTTTTCTCATCCAAGTGAACTATATGTGGGCCTAGTAGCATAATTTTCACGGTTTTTAAATAAACTACAAACCTAGTGATATTTACCTGAGGAGCAATACGATTAACAATATGTGAGATTTCATCACTATCAGTAGTGTAAATCTGTTTTCTTCTTCCTTTACCTAAAGAAACAAAAACATTTCTATAAACTGTAAACAAAAAACTTAATTTTTAAAAACAGCAGTCACTTCTTAGAAAATTTTAATTAGCATGGCTTAGATCACTGTGCACTGACATCACAAGCATATCATAACAATCACGGAAGATTCTCAAAAAACTTCTGTTGTATAAAATTTCCTGCTACTACCTGACTGAAATTCTATAGTTAAATCCTAATCATTTACCAAATATTTACCCAGATAAAAATGCTAATTAATAATAAATTACCTAACTGTTTTGTCATTGGAGAATTTTGATCCCAAAAGATATCATTCTGTCCATCTGGATCATTAGGAGAACTGAAGGTAGATGACAATAAATCCATTTTCAGCACTCTCTTTGGTGTTTCATACCTTTCTAAGTAAAATAAGATTAAAAAACAATTGTTGCATTGCAAAGCATCACTTTACTTCATAATACCCCAATGTCAAATATCCCTTAGATTACTTTTTATGGTACAATTATAAAATTTTCTCCCTGAGATATTACTCTAACCACAACTGAAATATTTCACATAAAAATCCTTGTAATACTTGACAAATTTGACATTGTAAATAGCAAGTATTTTAAGATAGACTAGTAGCTCTATGAATGTGTAACAGTGTATGATCTAATCGCTTCATTCATTACCACTGGAACTTGGGAGGCTTTGGGAACCACCTATAATTTATAGATATATTTCAAAAACCAAACGGCTCCCAGCAGTAAAAGTCTGTTTAGCCCTCTTTCATCAACTCTATCCTACTTACACCAATTACTTTAAAAAGCTTTAACGACCCATTTCTTGGTTAGTTTTGTCTAGTTACACTTTTACATTTCTACAAAGAAATGCTGTTCTTTCCAAAACTGCTTTATGAGAGTAAACTAAAGACAAGGTAACAAAAGCCGACTTTTAAGAACACACTGTAAGAGCATTTGTTGGAAGTGCAGTGCCTACCAGGATTTATTAGAAATCCTTAAAAAATGGAACACCAACAACTGACCAGAATATTCGGGGGCCCTTAGTTTCCTACTTTGAGGGCCAGCATACACAGGAACTTCCGGCTTATTCGTAATGAGGTGAGACATCACCAAAGCTTTGAGGAAAGAGATAGATACGGCTTTTCATATGACCCCTCCACTTAAGCAAGTCAGGGCAAAAGTTTAAGTGGGGAGGGGAATAAGTCTCCTGGGAGCAAGGTGAAGGCAGCAAGTCTATCCGATAGCTCTCCTCACTCTGCCACTGCTGACTGGAGGAGCAGCCTAGAAATAGCCGCCCTTCCTCAAACAGGTAAATCACAGGACCTATTTCTGTAGCGGCGGCAAGGGAGTGGTCAAACCGAACGGGGCAGAGCTCAAACTCGGGGGTAGTGGCGTCGTGTTCCTTTCGGATTCACGAGGGGAGAAGCCCAGAGAAAGTAAACACTTCAGACTCCACCCCCACCCGCACCCCAGGTTTCTCCTTGGCAAGCGGGCTGTGGGGCTGCAGCGCACAAGCCCGGAGAGGCCGCGTTGCCGACGTCTCACCCTCGGGGTTACTTTTACTGCACGAAGCGGCTGCTGGAGGCTGCTCTTGTTGTGGCACGGGCCGGGGAGACCTCTCTCCGGCCCTGCGGAGCCCTGAGCCGCGGGCCGACCTCAGCCGCCTCTTCCCTGGCTCGACCACCGAGCTGCATTCCTCAGCCGCCGCCGCTTTGGGCGGCGTGCTCTTCAGGCCAGGGCTGTCCCCATGTTTCCTTCGCCGACTCATTGCCTATAACCCCCCTCCGCCAGCCGCTCCTCCTTTCACATTTTGTAACGGGAGGAGTAAAGCAATGAAACTACAAGCGGGTCTCCGCGCCAACGGCCGCCGCCATTTTGGCCGATGGGGCGCTCGTAAGAGGCGGCCGCTGATTGGCTGCGTCCGGGCGCGGGGTGGAGCGGTCAGGGTGCCAGGGCTGGGCGCTTCCGCAGCCCGCCTCCAAGACCGCTAGGCTCTGCTAGGTCTCCTGGGATTGGAAGTGATTGTAAAAGGGGCAGTGATCTGGTCGCAGTGTGAGCGCCTGTGAGGTGGAAAGGAAATGGAGTGTACTGGCATCTCTTTACTGAATTGACGACAGGAATTACACATTACTCAGATTTAGATTATTGTGGGTTTTATTATTTTAAAGAAGAGGTAATTAGGAAGGAAAAATTAAGCTATTTTTTCATAGGTGATATGTGCTTAGAAAAATCCAAAAACTGGGGTGTCTGGGTGGCTCAGTCGGTTAAGCATCTGGCTTGGGCTCAGGTCATGATCTTTGGGTCTGTAAGTTCGAGCCCCTTGCCGGTCTCTGTGCTGACAGCTGAGAGCTTGGAGCCTACTTCAGCTTGTCTCCCTCGCTCTCTGCCCCTCTGCCGCTCATGCTCTCTCTCTGTCTCTCAAAAATAAATAAACGTTAAAAAAGAAAGAAAAATCCAAAAACTGTAGGAAAATTATTAAATTTGTAAATTAATGTAACGGAATTGCAGGTACGAAGTAAATATTCAAAGATCGGTTATGATTGAATATATTGGGAACAAGCATAACATTGATTTTTAAAGAACTGTGATTTCTAATAGCATACAAAATATCAAATAACTAAAAATAAATTTAACCAAAATTGCAACACCCCTACAGAGAATTATGAAATATTTTTGAAAGAAATTGATGACCTAACTACAGTTGACCCTTGAGTATGACAAATGTTAGGGGTGCTGACCCCTGCACAGTTGAAAATTTACTGTAACATTTGGTTCCTCCCAAACTTGTATCAGCCTGCTGTTGATTAGACGCCTTTCAATAACATGAAGCTGATTAACACATATTTTGTATGTTATTTGTATTATGTACTGTATTACAATAAAGTAAGATGTAGAAAAGAAAGCAGTATTAAGAAAATGGTAAGGAAAATACATTATAGTATTGTCTTTATAAAAAAACAAAAACAAAAAACTATATGAGTGGACCTGCACAGTTCAAACCCATGTTGTTCAAGGGTCAACTATGAATGGAGGATTACACCATATTCATGGATTGTGAGAGTCAATATTGTTATGTCAGTTCTTCCCAAATTGATTCTATGCAAATCCATTCAAAATTGCTGTGGGTGTATGTGTGTAGGTTTGTGGATATGGGTGTGTGTGAGTGTGTAATATGACAAGTTTATTTTAAAATGTATGGAAATGCAAAGCACCAAAAATACCCAAGAAACTTAAAAAAAAAAAAAATCCAAGAAATTCTTGAAGGTCCCTTGAAGATTAATAAAGTTGGATATGTACCCTGTATCAAGACCTATAAAGTTATGGTAATTAAGACATTGTGGCAATGGTGAAAGGAGAGGCAAACATGAAAGAAACAGGATAGATGGCTCAGAAACAGACCTTTACATAAATGGACACTAGATTTAAGACAAAGATGACACTTCCAAGCAGTGGGACGAGGACTTTTTGATAATAAATAGTGCTTGGGTGATTTGATATTCACTTGGGGGAAAGAAAAGAAACTTAGCCTCTACCTCAAACCATACTCCAAATCATGTGCAAGGTGATTATATATTTAATTGTAGAAGATAAAATAATTAGTGTTCTAGGAGATGATATAAATTGTCTTAATGACAGGAATGATCTTTAAATTAAAGAAAAATGTCACCAATTATAAAGGAAATATATATGTATAATTTTGATTACATTAAATTGATAACTGGAGAACTTCGGTCTATCGGAAGACAACATTAGGGAATGAAAGGCAAGGCACAGATTGGAAGAAGATATTTACCAGATGCCAAATTAGGGCCCATATGTAAAATATATGAAGAACTGATATAAATCACTGAGAAAATGATTGACCACCAAGAAGAAAAACACGTCAGATACTTTAGCCTGCTCTCCCAAAGAAAATCTCAGTGATCAACAAACTTGTATAAAGGTGCTCAACCTCATTTGTAATGAGGAAAATGAAAAATTAAAACCCTAACATTATATTCCTCAACACCCATCAGAATGGTTAAAATCAAGAAAACTGTCAATAGTGGTGGCGTCAAGGAAGGGAACCAGAGAAGAGACTATAGCACTAGCCAACGCCTTGATTGCAGCCTGTGCAGGACCCAGAGCCTGTGGACCCAACCAGTGGGAACTGTCACGTACTGCTGGAGACAGTATTTTGGTACAACAACTTTGGAAAACAGTTTGTGGTCTAGAAATCCCACTCCTAGAAATATAACCAATGGGAATACATGGACTGTGCATCAAGATACATTTTAGAAAAGTGTTTTTAGCAGTAAAATTTCAAAATTACCTCATACTGGAAGCCAACCAAATGCCCTTCAAGAGTACAGTGGGTAAATATATTGAGCTATATTTGCTCAACAAAATGGTGCACAGCAACTCAAAAGAAGAATTACAACGCCTTGCAACAATGTGGAAAATCTCATAAAGTTGAGCAAAAGAGGCCAAACTCCCAGGCTCTTCCTTCCCAAGAATACTATATAATTCTATTTACACAAATGTAAATAGGTAAGGTATTATTAGGGATGTAAGTTTATGTGTTAAAATTATAAAGAGCAATCAAGGAAGCGATTACCATGAAAGTCCGGATAAAGGTTACTTTGGGGAGGGGAGAAGGGACGAGGATCAGAAGAGAATGGGGGCATGGATGATCTGGTGTGTTGGCTTTGTTGTCTTATTCTAATTGTGATTTTGTGATAATTTATTGAGCTGAATATGTTGTTCTGTGTACTCTTGTGTATATATGTTATCAATAAAAATATTTTCTAAAACTTAATGTGAGGAAAAAATCTTTGTTTCCACCCGGGAACTGAAATGCATTTCTTCTTTGTAATTTACTCTCTTTTCATTCTTCAGTTTGACTGACAGAAATCCTAGAACTAAATCTGAGGTTCAGTTCTAGCAATTACATAAACCATTGTGACCAAGTATTTCCATTCTTTTTCCTCAGTCCTTGACACTCTACTAACATTTTCCTTGCCATGATTGTTTTTAATATCCATATTTTAAAACCATTATTTAGTTTTATGTATTTATACCTGGATATGACTGCTTGGAAGGTTACATCTCTTAAAATTCACATTAACTTGAAACTCCAATTGTTTAAATTAGTAGGAATAGTGATTTCTCTTGGGAATCTCTCCTACCTACCTATCAACTGGCCAAGAATCCCAGAAGCAGAAAAAAAAAAAAAGTTCATGTTCGTACAACACTTAATTAAATAGATGGGATCATAACTATCTAAAAAACTTGATTTATCAGAAAAATATCCAACTCACACTTAGAAAATAATTAAAAGAGTTTGAAGAATTTAATATTGCCTATAGGAGTAATAACCATGTGGTAATCCTTTAAAGCATATTAATACTGCAAATAGAATAACAATGAATAATTGCCCATAACTGTCCAAATTCTATTGTGCCCAAGTAACCCTTGTAAAAAGAAACAACTGGAGCCCGAAAAACAGACATGTGTTGTTGCCTTAGCATGCCCAAGATGGCTGTGATTGTAGTCATTATGTGGTAGGAAGCTCTCATAAGTTTTAGCTTGGAAGTTACTTAATTCACACAATCTGTTACAGTTCTAAATGTAGTTCAAATTAAATGTACTTCCTAAATATAGCTCTTGAAATAAGTACAGTACAATTAACGACTTGATAAAAAGGTTTTAAAAAATAAAAGATAACTCTCCTAGACGTTTGAATGCAATGATTAAACATGCCCAAACTTAGCATTTCGAGGCATTTGAATATGATGCACATATAAGTAAGGTTGAATACAACTAAAAACTTTTTAATAAACCAAAGTTGAACTCTTAACTTGTTTACTTGCAGGAATTATCCATAAGCTTGGCAGTGATTATTAAACAAAAAATAAGAGTCTACGTGGAGTAATTGCCTTGTCACTTATATCACAATGATAACTATCTGCTGGATGGATGGCTAATTGTGAGAAGTCTTTGCATCAAGAAAAAAAAATAATAAAAATCATAATGTGCTATTATGTAGCACAGTGTGTGTGTAGAGCCCTACCCCAGCTCAGAAAATATCAGATACAACTGGAAGAATCTGAACAGACAACAAAATGAGTAGAGAATTTTCTTTACATTCTAGTTGCTATCTTTCTAAAATATACCCCCAAATGAGCCTGGGTACATATGGGGCTTATTTTTCCTCACTCCTGACCTACTAGCAATTGTAATTAAAATCACCTACCATGCCCATCCTTCTTCTGAGGGAACTGCTTCATCAAGAGCTTCTGCTGCATTTAGTTCCACCAGGTGGTCCCCATCAGGTAAAACTGACCCGACTAGAGTGGGCACTTGATTTTGGGAACGAATCCGTAGGCTGGCTCTCCACCTCTGACTATCCCCCAAAATACATTGAGACAATCATATTTCTTGGAGATTTGAAGTTAAGAATTTGTTAGAGGACCTTGTACAAAACCATGGTGGGGCTGCACAAACTATGAGAAAGCCCATAGATAGTGGAATAGGAAAAAGGGGCAGTGTTATCTGACAGGACGACTGCAATGAATATGTAGACTCCAGATACTTGGAAACTGAACATTCAGCCCCAGTGTCCCAAAGCCAGGTTCTATTGTAATTCCAGTGCTTTTCTTTTTCAAAACAGGCCCATACAGTGAACTTCCTTTCCTTGAGCTAGCTAGTTAGCCAGTTAGTCTGTATTCCTTAGATCCACAAAAGCTGAACTAAAACAAAGCTTGGGATCAACAGTTAACAGTCTAATTGTTTCTCAGTTTTTATTAGAAGGCACGAATTGGGAACACAGAAATGCCAGCTGCTAAATACATTTACTTTAAATGCTGTTTGCAAAGCACGATACCAAAACTATTTTCAAGGACAAGATGGTTGCTGTAAACTTTGGCAAAATCATGCTTAATTATAAAAGATTTAGGCAACTTTTTATAATAAGTTAAAGGAATATTATTTTGAAAAGTTCAAAACAGAATGTAACAGAATCCCATTTAAAGATGGAGTTGGGAGCTAAAATATTTTAGTGATTCATCTGAATCTGAGACAAATTATAGTGGGCACTGTCATCTGAAATCACTTTATTTTTATTTTTATATTTTTACATCTCTTGGCTCACTATTGTTAAAAAGACTTAAAAGTGTAGAAAATATAGACTGTATTTGCTTGCCTTTCCAACCCATACTCCAGGATGATGTTTCAACCTCTGTTTTAAAGCTTTCCACAATTTCCTTACCTTCTCAACCCGCCAATCCCCTTTCCTTGCTGGCCTCCAACTTTGAATCAATTATGCCACTTGCTTTCTTAGCTCCTACAAGTGAGCTATTCACTAGGTTGGATAGGTTTCCAACTGTGCCATCATGAAGCAATAGTCACCAGGTGAACTTTCAGTGGCACAAGACAAAGTATCACTGATCAGCAGAATTCATGCTTCCATTCTCTGAAAAAGCGATTCTGAATTTCCACCACTGTCTATGTAAGAACAGCTACCATGAGAAAAATGAAGGGTTTAAGTACTAAGAATGGGTTCCTGTAAATCTTACATAAAATTTCATAAGGAAATAAACAAGATTTGGAATGTTTTGGTAATCACCCTACAGTACCTTACATACTTCCATTTTGAAATCTTCACCACAATCAAGGTAATGAATATATCCATCACTCCAAAAGTTTCCTTGTGTCCCTTTGTATTCCTTTTGTTTGTAATATGTAAGATTATAGAATTTACTTTTGATTAATGGCTGTGTTTAACAATTAGCTAGCATAATTCCTAAAAATTTAATAATCAGCTCTTAAGAGCTAAGATCAGCTGGCTATAGTACATCACTGATATTCTTACCTCTCATTCTCCTCTCTCTTAGTGAGTTTAAGTAAATCTCAGTTCCTTCAGCTTATCTGCATTATTACCTATTTGTCTAAGCTTTCATCAATTTTAAGCCTCCCAATTCAGTGATTGAGCTCAGAACTGGACCTAGAGAGTCCTACTCTGTATGTTACAGGATTAAAAATGAAACCAAGCTGTAAATGTTAAAGGAAGGGAGAACCTGGGGCATTTTCCTAGGGCTGAGAAATTAGAAAGTTGCTGGGAAGGCTAGCTCCAAGTAGGAAGGGACCCTTTCTAACTTAGGGACCCTTGGGAGATCTCTCTGTAGATGTGGGAGGGAGGAAGAAAGCAAAGCAGGTTACTTAGTTCTGGAGTGGGACATATTTTTTGTACACCATGCTTTCTGTAGGCACCACTTAACAGTACCACTAATTGAATTCAATGCCACTGATTATTTCAGTAGCAACCCCCATTGGGCCTGTATCTACCCAGGAATAATGGTTGTGGGTGTCAAAGAGGTAATTTAAAAAGATATTTTCCTCTACTGCTTTAAGTGAAAACTTGGAGGGTGGGGATCTGAGCAGCCCCAAAATGTCTTATTCAGGCTTAATTCTTTTCCCTGACTATACTGGAATCTAATTGTCATCTATGTGTTTCTGCTTTTTCTAATTAAAAAAAAATTCTTTTTTTAATTTATTTTGGAGAGACAGACCAAGCAGGGGAGGGAAAGAGAGACACAGAATCTGAGGCAGGCTCCAGGCTCTGAGCTGTCAGCACAGAGCCCAACGCAGGGCCAGCACCCACAAACTGCTAGGTCATGACCTGAGTGGAAGTCGGATGCTTAACCCACTGAGCCACCCAGGATCCCATATATATTTCTGCTTTTATGAATAGTAGGAAGATGGCCTGATTTTTAAGATTGCGCTTGGCTCTTTTTTGAGCAGCAGCATCCGGATCATTCACTCTGCCACCATAATTTTAACTTAAAACACTTCTAAACTGTACTTGAGACTATTACAAATTTGTTTATTTTGCAGTAAATAAAATAATAAAATCTTCTTAAAATTATTACAACAATTAATAGTGTTTAGATTAGCTCAGCCAAATGCATTCTTTTGGGGATGCTAGAAGTGTCCTAGAGGCAAATGGTTCTTTTAGTGAATGGTTCATTTGTACAGAATACTCTGGCCAGAGCTGAAAATGGCTTTTAATTGTTTAGGAGTGAGATTACAGCATTTAAAACATTAAAGTTTTAAATAACATTTTAGATCGATGTGAATGTAAAAGGATAGAAAAGTAGTTAAATTGCAGTTTATATTACAAAGTAACTCTCCTCATATCAATTCAGTTACCAGCATAAGAAAATTTTCCTTTCAATACAGCTTTTCCTGTCTTTCAGGCTAATGGAAAAAATGATTGGTGTATTTCAAGTGAATGTAAAGGACTCTTTTGGCTCT
Source organism: Panthera onca (assembly GCF_046562875.1). Taxonomy (NCBI): domain Eukaryota; kingdom Metazoa; phylum Chordata; class Mammalia; order Carnivora; family Felidae; genus Panthera; species Panthera onca. Next base: position 55,517,121 of record NC_138341.1, read on the forward strand.
GGTCTAGTATCAATATTCTGGGTAACAGTGTTGGGGAAAATTGGGCCCTGGGGGTTGTCATCTCATTGGCATGAAACATATGGAAAACACACGTACATTTATTCTGCTGTTGAACTATTTTCCTAAGCCTGTTACTATGGCTTCTAAGTGCATCAACAGGCAGGCCCCTTTACATGCTGCTCTTCACATCTCCAAATGCTCCCTGTCCTTTTAGTCATCGCTATTCAAAGCAATGTGGAAGAGCAACCCAGGTTTCGCCTGGGAGCTTATTAGAAATGCAGAACCTTGAGCCTATCCCTGACTGCTGAATCAGAATCTGCATGGTTACAGGATCCCCAAGTCAGTCACGACCGCAAAAAAGTTTGAGAGGTCACCATCTACATGGACTTTCCCTAGTAATTTTGACCGCAATGATTCATGCCTCTTTTTTCTGAACTCCCACCTTACCTTTTGTCCATTCTGCATGATTTAGCATTTGATTATATAATCCTATGTTTCTCACTAATTATTGGACATATGCAAATATTATTTCCCTGACAATATTGTGAGCTCTTCGACCAGGGGTTGGTAAAATTCTCTAAAAGGGAGGCGCCTGGGTGGCTCAGTCGGTTGAGCAGCTGACTTTGGCTTAGGTCGTGATGTCACAGTTGGTGGGTTCGAGCCCTGTGTTGGGCTCTGTGCTGACAGCTCAGAGCCTGGAGCCTGCTTGGATTCTGTGTCTCCCTCTCTCTGTGCCCCTCCCCTGTTCTCACTCTCTCTCTCTCTCTCTCTCTCTCAAAAATAAATAAACATTTAAAGAAATTAAAAAAAAATTCTCTAAAAGGCCACATGGTAAATATTTTAGGCTTTGCAAGCCACATGGTGTCTCAGTTGTATATTCTTTTTTGGACTTTAAAAATTAAAATATATTAGGTAGAAAGTCAAGCAAAAACAGACCCTAGTATACATTTGATTTGTGGGCAGTAATTTGCCCACCCCTACCCTTGGCAAGGCCAGAGTTGTATGTTGGGCTTTTGGTACAATGCTGTTATGGAGGTTTGCAATCAATGCTTATTTAGTGGGTTGTTACAAGTCATTTCACATTCCCTTCTGCCTTATGTTCTAAAACATTTTGAGGTTAGGTTTAGAAAAAGTTACAAAAAATTATACTATGTTGATGAAAAGAAATATTAACATATTTTAAAAAGAAGCTATTCATAAGAATGGAAGATTTCAGGGGCACCTGTATGGGTCAGTTGGTTAAGCCTTAGACTCGATTTCAGCTCAGGTCATGATCTCACAATTTGTGAGATTGAGCCCTGCCTCAGGTTCTGTGCCAACAGCATGGAGCCTGCTTCTTGGGATTCTCTGTCTCCTTCTTTCTGCTTCTCTCCACTTCCACATGCATGCGCGCTCTCTCTTTCTCTCTCTCTCTCAAAATAAATAAGTAAACATTTAAAAAATGGAAAATTTCAAATAAACTCATATATAGTTTTTATTTTCTTATGGGTGCTAAGACAAAAATAAACCATTAATTTGTAATTGACAAAAGAATATAATAATCCTTAATTTTTCATTAAGAACATATTGCTAAAGAAATGCTGATATTTATTCCAGCCTAGTATGAGTACATCAATAGTAAATAAAAGTAATATGCTAAAGTAGTTGATTTAAAATTTTTTATGGCAATATATTTTTTATAGCTTGACCACAGTGTTATTCTTTACTAAGTGCTTGTTAACTTGTAACCTGATATTATTATGAGCCATCCATGGTGTTTAAAGTAATTATACACCAGGATTCATTCTTTGATTTTTGATTCCATTAATACTTAAAGAATTGAAACAGTGTTACCAAGAGAGGAATGAAAAAATATTCTAGGGAAAGCAGCAATATAACACATTTTTACAAACAGATACACACACACACGTACGCACGCACGCACACACACACATAAGCTCAAGCCAGCAGGCTGACCTGTGTTATTGCTCCAGGCAATGTTGGGAAGAGAAATGGGTTTTCTGTTTAGGAAAACTATTTTGTGGGTTTTTTTGTTTTTTTTTTTTGCTTTGTTTGTTTGACCCTTATAAGAAAACCATAATAAGCTTATTTTGAGACCAGAAAAAAAATGTAATTCTCCTGGTAGGAAAGACCAAAAAACATTACTGTTATATATCTGATAGATTGTTTCTTTCATTGGTATCAAAAGAACTGGCCTGTGTTTGGAGATCTGAATTTAATGAAAGGCTACACAGAACATATTTAAAGTTGTGAAACCATTTGCTATTAACATGATACCTAATTTTTCTTAAGACATTGTTCATCGACAGAGAAAGAAATCATATCATAGTCAAGATTTAAGAGCAGATTATTTGCGTTTATATCCTTTTAAGCTTGATACGTTCATAAGAATAGGGCTTTTAATTTTCTTATGCTTTAAGAGAATAAGAGCTAATCTATAAATAGTCAATTAAAAACTCATTTTTTTTTGTTTGAACATATTTTTATGTTTCCACTGAAGGCTTTCCAAGTTTTATTTTATTTCCATGTCTTTTTTCCTGTCTGGAGTTATGTTTAATAATCTAAGAACACCACTAAACTGAATGTAGTTAACCTCACATCCCCAAAACATTAGATAATTTTGATCATTTTGAGGTGCTGCCCCTTTTTGCAGTTTTCTACTGGGTTTCCTGGGAGTGAAAGCTTGTACATTTCCAGATTGGCATAGAGAATCTTACTCTGAAATATGTCCAGGATAGTCAGGATGACGGCTTCACAGGAAGTCAGGTCTAGGGAATCATTCATTCAAGATGATCATGTTTAGGTAGTAGAAATCAGTGAAGGTAACTTCAAAGGTCAAAGGCCATGAGCCTACTTTTTGTGTGTGTGGGGGGGAGTGGGGGCAGGAGCAGAGAGGGAGAGAATCTTAAGCAGGCTCCACACTCAGCATGGAGTCCAACACGAGGCTCGATCTCACCACCCTGAGATTATGACCTGAGCCGAAATCTAGTCGGACACTTAACTGACTGAGTCATCCAGGCACCCCGAGCCTACATTTTAATTAGTGGATTTATGTTTGAAAAATCCCATGTTTCCCTTTTGCACATGCATGTGATTGTATGGATTCCCTGAGACGTGGCTGTGCATATTCAACCTAGTAAGGTGGAGAAGAGAGTAGGTACTGGGTTTTTACTGCTGCTATCTTTGGCCAACTCCCTTTATGGCAGAAACACAACTCGCCTCAATTCCTGCTTACATGCAGAACCCCATTCTTCTACACGAGGGACCATGTAAGTTAACACCCAAATTTGGATACTTCTGATGGTGAAAAAGGGTGCTATTAACAATGTCAACTGAAAACAGATGTACAGCAGGGACATTTGGCTAATGGATTAATGAGGAATGTTGAAGAATGAATGGATACCATCCAAGTATTTATGAGTGGGTTCTCAAAAGCCCTGGATCTCCAGATTTGAGGAGCTGGTATAACAAAGCACTGGTTTTGGAGGTACACAGCTAATTAACATCCTAGTTTATCACTTGCTACATGTGTGACCTTGGGCAAATTTCCTAATTGCTCTTTTCAGTTTCCTGGTTATAATAATCCTTGCCACTCAATGTTGTTTTAAGGATTAAAGAGATGATGTGTGTATAGTATTTAGCACGATGTTTGGCACAGCATAATTACTCAGCACAATTACTTGTTATTATCCCTACTGGACCAGAATCTAGTTCTAACTATATGAATAATGATACAACAACAGCAAGGTAGAAAAGAACCTTTGTGACTGGTTGCTCCATACATTCTTTGGCCTTCTAAGACAACTTCAGCCCAATGTCCCTTGATCATTCAGTAAGCTCTTACCATGGTTTCCCTTCATGAACATGGACCTCTTGCAAATATTTAGGCTGAACCATGAGGGTGAAGGCCTACTGCTTGAATAGATTACATGCTGCCACAATGACCCATTTTTTTTAGGATGTTTCCCTAATGCTCTGCAATATTTGACTTCTTGGAAGAACACATTAGCAAGGTGGAAGATGTTCAGCCTACTTGTGGATGTATAAATTCCACAGTTCTGTTTTCTGAGTAACACAAGAGAGCTGAGGCCAGCAGTTTGCACATGAAAACAACATTTCAGGATTTCGAAAGCTGTTATTAAAAATTAGTCTATGGTGGGGTGCCTGGGTGGCTCAGTCGGATGAGCATCCGACTTCAGCTCAGGTCATGATCTCACAGCTTGTGAGTTCGAGCCCCGCATCCAGCTCTGTGCTGACAGCTCAGAGCCTGGAGCCTGCTTTAGATTCTGTGTCTCCCTCTCTCTCTGCCCCTCCCCTGCTTGCACTCTCAAAAACAAATAAACATTTAAAAAAAATTTAAAAATTAATGTGAACATTAAATTATATTGAAAACAAGGTTAATAAATACTCAAAATTCACCAGCTTCTAATTATTTTACTACATTTAACTATTATCTCTGCTTTTGAGCTTATTTGTGTCCATTGTGTCTATATGGTAGAATACTATATAATGGTCTGCTACTGTCATTGCACATCTGTTCTCAACTCCACATTCAGTGATGTTACTTAGGCAGCTTGAAATCAGCCATGATGGGTATATTCACATCATGGAAGCAGATGAACACTACAAATCAAGGCTTGATTTAATGTTTGTTGATTGTCTAGACTTTAGAAAGTGATGGGGAAAATGCAGATTAAATCTACAGGTATGCTCTGACTGCAACCAGTATAGTGTGAATATTACACAAAATTGAGGCAGTATACTCCCAATATTCAAAAACAATTCTCTGATTGAGGAAGGAAGTCAGTCAGATCATTGAAAAACTAGTGAAGTTCCTACATATATCTTCATTGCTTCACTTTCTCACTAACGTAAAGGAATGTATCAACCAACATTCATATCAGAACCACACTCTTGTTCATCTCTTGCATCCATAGTTTGGCGATGAATACAAGAATTTAACAAAAAATTACAGGAGTCTGGGAGGTTCAATTAGCTTACATAGAATTCACAGTAAAGACTATTGTATATTTTATTATTTGCAAATCATGTGATGTGAAATATCCTCTATATCAGTGAAAGCTCATAATAAATGTGTGTGCATGTATGTGTGTGTGCCTACCTAGCTGTATCAATATTAAATATGTTCTTTGTTTTTGTTTTGATTTATTTTTTGGTTTTTTGCAGAGGGAGCTGGTTGTTAAACACTTACCAGAACATCACTTGTTGGGACGTATGGAGCTACTCTTATCTGATGTCAGAACTGCCACTGAGGTCAGTATTTAAGTATGGGAAGTTCAGGGCTTGGCCATTGTTGCACTGCTAATCCATGACAGTCCAGATCAGTAGGGGTTAAAGCCAGAGAAGAGAAGCTTGAAGATTGAGACTGGAGGGTAGAGTGAATGGTAACTAAAGGTAGACACTTGAAAAGGGACACAGAGTAATTCAGGATGGGAAAAGAGACAGCCAGAGAGAGAATGAGATGAAGGATGAGGTTAGTTCCTGAATTTGCTCCTTTAAAGGCACTCATTTAAAAAAATAAATAAATAAATAAAAAATAAAATAAAGGCACTCATTTAAAGGATACCTATTTTATGTGAGGCCCCCAGACTATCCACTGTTTTGAATACATCTAGAAGCGCTGTGCTGTCTCTCAGACAGGTTAGAGGTCTCTGAGGTTAGAGGAGTATTGGTAAGGTCAAAAGTGAACTTTGGTTTGGGTGAGCTTCCAACTCGAGGAGATTAGGGAGAAATGATAGCCATTTCGGGGAACATATTTCTTTAGTACAGTAGGATGATTATTAGAAACACTGCAAACCTTGTTTCTTCTATTCTACAATTTTATGTCAGATTTCTTGGAGTCTCATGCTTAGCCATTAGATCCTCACATGGTATTCTTATGCCTGTTATCTACATCTACTACATATAATGTTTTTGCACATTTTTTCTGATTTTAAAGGCAATCCATATTCATTATAGAAAATTTGGAAGTCACAAGAATATTTAAGAAGTTACTTAGTCAAATGCCATAATTCAGAGATAATGATTGTTAATATTGGAATGTTTCCCTTAGGATATATGTGTATATATGCGTACATGTGTATGTATGTGTAATATGTATATATATATATATATATATATATACACACTCATATGTATATATGCATAGTATATATATTAGCATGTGTAGTCTTTTATTTGCTACTACATTATGTCATGAGCATTTTTATTTGCTCTTAAAGTTTTTTACTTATCTATACTATTGTTCATATGGAAAAATGCTAATCCTTTGTTATATTTTCTAAAAAATATTTATTAATGTGTCATTTTCCTTTTAAATTTGTTTTGTGTGTTTTTGCTTTAAAATTTATTCTAAAACTTTAGATAGTTCAATGTATTGATATTTTAATTTGTTGACTGATTTTCCTCCCTTTTGTTCGTGTAATGTCTTTCCACAACTCAATGACAAAAGTAGCCACAAAATATCCTTCCAGGTACACACATATACGTGTAGGTATGTGTATATATTTATGTATATAGACATACATGTATAAAAAATGTATTTTTTAAAGTTTTTTAAATTTATTTTGAGAGAGGGAGAGAGTGCAAGTGGGGAAGGGGCAGAGAGAGATAGAGACAGAATCCCAAGCAGGCTCCATGCTGTCAGTGCAGAGCCTGATGTGGAGTCTGAACCCATGAGCCATGAGATCATGACCTGAGCCAAACTCAAGAGTCATACACTTAACCAACTGAGCCACCCAGGTGCCCCAAAAGCATATGTATTGAATCTTGAATCCCTCTGAAATTCAATTTTGTGTAAAGGATTTAAATATGACTTAATTTTTTTCTGAAAGCCAAGTGAATTTTTTCAGAATGCTCATCAGCAGAATATATTTTCAGTTAAAATTACATTTGGCTTTTAGAGAGACTTGAAAGACAATGGATTAAACCAGAGGTTCTCAGACTTGCAAACAAGCATCAGAGTCCCCTGGAAGGCTTGTTAAAATCCAGATTGCTGGGCATTTTCTTCAGAGTTTTGAGACAGTAAGTCTGGGAAAGTGTCCAAGAATTTGGATTTCTAAGAAGTTTGCAGGTGATATTGATGCTGCTGGTGTAGGGACCACACTTAGAATAACTGGTTTAAACAGCTAAGGGATTGATGAATATCAATGGATCAGGGATTGATGGTCTGTCTAAAGCTAGGCCACGCAAGCCAGGTACTCTGGTTGTGTGATACCTTGGAAATCTAGGCTCCTTGGATTTTTCTGTTCCTTAATCCTTAGATTGGGGCTTTAGACTTTATGGTCCTGTGATTGCTCCTGCAACTCCATGTTCACTCCAGTAAGAGGAAGAACAGGCTTTACCTGTATCTCCTCCACCACCCCTCCCCTCTCTCTACACCCTTCCCAAGCTGGACCTAGAGATTTCTGTTTAGAGCTTTTTAGCTAGAATTGTGTCACATACCAGCCTGTAACAGCAATTGGGATATAGAGATTTTTTTTTTTAAGCTCATTACATTGCTACCCTGAGCAAAACTGGATATAGAAGGCATTTGTGTACTGTTTGTGATTTCAGTGGCAATGTTTCTTTCTAGTGTTTCATCATTAAGGAGCTATCTTACTTTCCTTCCTCACTTATAAGGGGCTATCAGGCATAGGATCTTTAAATGTGATAATAAGTTTTTCTTAATTGGTGTATTGATGTAGCTGAACTCATTGCAACAGCACATGTCCTAATACTAAATTGTCCTTGCATTTATGCCTGATTATTCTCTAATAGTCTATTGAATTTGATTGCATATATTGTATTTAGATTTTTACATTATTTCTCCTTTTTTTTCCTTCAAAATTTTTATTGCATCCTAGTATTAACATATAGTGTAATATCGGTTTCAGGAGTAGAAACTTACATATAACACCCAGTGCTCATCCCAAAAAATGCCCTCCTTAATACTCATAACCCATTTGGCCCATTCCCCCATCCACCTTCCTCCATCAACCCTCAATTTGTTCTCTATAGTTAAGAGTCTCTTGGGGCGCCCACATGGCTCAGTTGTTAAGCTTTGGATACTTGATCTTGGCTTGGGCCGTGATCTCACAGTTTGTGAGTTTGAGCCCTGAATTGGGCTCTGTACTGACAGTGCGGATCCTGCTTGGGATTTTCGCTCTCTCCCTCTCTCTCTGCCCTTCTCTTGCTGTGATGTTCTTCTCTCTTTTTCAAAAATAAATAAATAAACTTTAAAAAAGGGGGGTCTATTATGGTTTTCTTCCCTCTCTTCTTTCTCTTTCTCTGTGTTTATCTGTTTTGTTTCTTTTTTGTTTTTACATTTATTTATTTTTTGAGAGACAGAGAGAGGCAGAGCACAAGCGGGGGAGGGGCAAAGAGAGAATGAGACACAGAATCCGAAGCAGACTCCAGGCTCTGAGCTGTCAGCACAGAGCCCCGAGCGTGGCTCGAACTCACGAACCATGAGATCATGATCTGAGCTGAAGTTGGACACTTTACTGAGCTACCCAGGCGCCCCTATCTGTTTTGTTTCTTAAATACATTATTTCTTATTAACTAAATTAGTATGTTGTTGACTTTAGAGTTATACTTAACAAGTTTTTAAATCAGGCTTATTCTAGCTTTAAAAACAAACTTGTTGATAGTGCACTGTGTTCCTGGGAATCTGCTAAGCTGAGATTTACATGAATTGTCCCATTTAAATTTTATAGACATTTTGTGAGGTTCATACCTTACCTATCCCCATTTTACAGATGAGGAAAGTGGGTTTGAGAGCAGTCATATAAGGTCATCTATCTAGGAAATTCTAAGCCCCTTATTCCTTAGATTAATTCTTGATTTATTTGGTATACTGGGAAGCCTTCCATCTTCTGTTATGTTGTAGAATAGCTTATGTTGCATGGGAATTATTTATTTCTGAAAAGATTAAAATAATTTCTCCATCAAATAAATTCAAATATTAATTATCTGATTCTGTAGTCTTTTGGGAAAGTTATTTCATGATAACTTAAAGTTTTTCTTCCAGTCAACTTAGATTTTCAGTTTCTTCCTTGTCATTTACATTGTCAAATTTATTAGCATACAATTGAACACAGAATACACAGATGAAAATCATCTCCATATTTGTCACAATGTCTTTTTATTAGATTTATTAAAGAGTGCTAACTGCATTATGTTTTTTCAAAGAACTAGACCTTGGCTTTATCTATCAGTTTTCTACTTCTTTTTTTTGTAATTCACTATCTATAAACATAACCATCTTTACTTTCTACCCCCTTTTTCCCTTAGAACATTATTGCAGTAATTTTTTTCCCGGTATCTTTAAGTAAATGATTAGTGTATTTTCTCTATTTATTTTGTTATTTTTTAAATTTTGACTTTATTAATTTGTTTTTAAATACAGCTTTTGGTAGAATTCCTTACCTTTTTATATATATCATTTCATTTTGCATTTGATTTTGTGTTTAGCCAATTTAGGAGAAATTATTTTAACTCCCAAAGGATTATAAATATATGTCTGTTTTTTTACTATTAATTTTTGGTAATTTTGTATTTTTTGTTATTTTGTTTTGTTTCATCATGATCAGAGAAAGTGGCCAGTATAATTTTCATTTTTTAAAAAATTTACTTATTTGTTTTGAGAGAGAGAGAACAAACCAGGGAGAGGCAGAGAGAGAGGAAGACAGAGGATCTGAAGCAGGCTCTGTGCTGACAGCAGAGAGTCTGATGTGGGGCTCAAACTCACGAACAGTGAGATCACGATCTGAGCTGAAGTTGGACGGTTAACCGGCTGAACCACCTAGGTGCCTCTAATTTTCATACTTTGAAGTTTACTGGGACATTGTTTGTTTCTAGAAAATGATCAAATTATATTTTCAAAGACATTTTAAGGTTAAATATTATCTGTGTTTTTTATAGATAAAAATATGTGACTTCATCTTTCTTAATTATTTTGTCATCAATTAAATCTTTTATTTGATGCTTCATAGAGTAAGAATGGTTTATGAAGAATCCCACTATAACCCTATTTCTGTCCATTTCTTCTATTTTCATCAATATAAACTTTTTATATTTTTGTAACCTGACACATGAGTCTTATGTCTCCTTTTAATCTTATAAATTCATCCTCTTTAATCTCATATGTGCTTTTCTTTTTCTTCTTGGGTGTTTTATTATATATATATTACTGCCTCTGCTTTTTTTTTTGACATTTGTTAGAAATATTGTTGACCATCTCATTCTCTGTAAGCTTTTTGTTTAATTTTGTTTTATATATTTGTCTTCTAAGCAACAGTTAGTTGGATTTTTATAAAACTAAATCTAAATATTTTCCTTTAATAAGGAATTTTAAACTGATACTCATTAAGTGTTGTAATCAATGTTTTTGATCTACTTTTGGAATTTTATTTTATTTTTCTAAGTTTATACTTCTTGTTCCTTTTCTTATTATCTGCCTTGTACTAGATAAACTGTGTTTAAAAATTTTTTTTTTAATGTTTATTTATTATTGAGAGACAGAGAGAGACAGAGTGTGAGCAGGGGAGGGGCAGAGGGAGAGGGAGACACAGAATCTGAAGCAGGCTCCAGGCTCTAAGCTGTCAGCACAGAGCCCGTCGCGGAGCTCAAACTCACAAACCGCGAGATCATGACCTGAGCCGAAGTCAGACCCTTAACCAACTGAGCCACCCAGGCACCCCGATAAACTATGTGTTTTTTCATTTTTATTTCTTTCGGAAATTTGGAAGATATCATCTTACCTTCAATTCTATTTAAGCATTATTTTTTGGTTAAAAATACAGAAATTTATCAATCTTTAATTATTCATTCAGTGGGCATTTTTTGTTGGTTTTGTTAACAAGGCACCATTCTATGCCATACGTTACCATAGCTGACAAATAAATAAATACATAAATAAAAATGGTATCGTCTCTGCCTTTATGAATTTTATGCTCCAGAGAGTAAAACATTTGCCAAAGAATCACACAACAATGTTATAAAAGTCAGGTTCAACCAGAGATGTAGAACCACTGGAAGATGTATATTAAGAAATTTATTACAAGGGTCTGACTTACTCAATTCAGTGTGCTGATTAGGCAAGTCTGAAATTTGTAGGGCTGGTTATCAGAAAGAGTGAGCTAGAATCTCTTAGTCAAGGGCTTGAAGCCGTTGTCCATATACAGAAATTTCTTCTTCTTTAGGGAAACCTCAGCTTTGATTTTAAGGCCTTTCAACTGAGTGAATCAGGTCTACCTAGATGGTCTAAAAAAAAATCTCCCTTGCTTAAAGTCAACTGATTATAGACTTTAATCACACCTACAAAATAATCTTCATAGCAACACCCTGATTAGTGTTTGATTGAATATCGGGGGATTATAACCAAGTTGACATATCAAAGAAACAATTAAAAATGTAAAATGATCAATTGTGGGAGTATAATAAGGAAGAGGTACATAGTATTATGAAATTGAACAGAAAGGGAAAAGTTGACTTAGGGAGGCTGCGTAAGCTGTGGCCCCTTCCTGGTTCATCTTGTTGCTTTGCCCAGTATTTTATGAATACATGGAAGTCATGGGCCAGGTTGATCACAACATGCTGAGTAGGATCTTAAAGGGAGTTATTTACCTCATTTATCTGGACCCAAATTATTTTCCAGATGAGCCACACCAGAAGAATCTCCCCTTTAAATTGGTTCTCAGACTGTTCATTGCTTTAAAAATGTAAACCTAAGCAAACAAATACTTCATCATCATCAACAACAACAGCAAAAAACACACCCAGTCTTCAAACAAGCATTTTAAGACTTTTCTGAAATCTAATGAACATGCGGTAGTTAAGAACTTAATATTTTACCTTCAGTTCTTGACAAACCTCTTGAAAAGTTAATAAATTTATCTATCCCTTGGGTTGACTTTCATTGCAGATGATACGTTTCATATATGATGTAGAAAGCCCTCTGGTGCCAGTGTAGTCTAGTGGAGAACACAGTGTGCCTCAGTACTGTGAACAGCTTCCATCTTCATCATCGAAACAAAAATAAATGTGTGGCTAATCATTGGAGGCACTTCATCTGCACCTTGGGTGCTCAGATGTTTTGTCCAATTGAAGTTTTGCGCAGCAAATAAGCTTTTACTTCTGCCTTTTTTTTTTTTTTTTTTTTTTTTTTACCATTTCAAAGGTGCTGGTAGTCTGTAGAGTTTCCAAAAGGTGTTCATAAACTAGGAATTTTTAGGAATTTTTCTCGAGTGACATCAGTGCACATATACTTGTTAAAAACCAGGAGCCGCCTGCAGAGAGATGTCAGGATCAAATTGCATCCTGAATATAAAAAGAATGACTGCCACCATGGAGTACCTGGGTGGCCGACTCAGGTCATGATCTCACAGTTTGTGACTTGGAGCCCCACATCAGGCTCCGTGCTGATAGTGCAGAGCCTGCTTGGGATTCTTTCTCTCTCTCTCTTTCTCTCTGTGCCCCTCCCCCAATGCATGTGTGCAAGTGCTCTCTTTCTCTCTCAAAATAAATAAACTAAAAAAAAAAAAAAAAAAAAAAAAAGAATGTCCATCCATATCTTGCTTCAAAACATTGCCAGGTCAGGGGCACCTGGGTGGCTTAGTTGATTAAGCATCTGACTTTGGCTCAGGTTGGAATCTCCTGGTCCATTAGTTGGAACAGCCCTGTATTGGGCTCTGTGGTGACAGCTCAGAGCCTGGAGCCTGCTTTGGATTCTGTGTCTCCCTCTCTCTCTGCCCCTCCCCCACTCACGCTGTGTCTGTGTCTCTGTCTCTCTCTCAAAAATAAATAAACATTAAAAAAAAAAAAAAAGTTAGAAGGCCAACAGTTCTGGGAGTGGATGAAACCAGTTGCCAAAGACACTGCCTCACCTTTCTCCTCTTCTCCAAGACAGACCCAGTTCCATCTTTTCCAGGGCTCATGGTTTTCCCATGATCTCCATAGCAGTGAAAACCTTCCTTTCTTTGAATCAGATTTGAGACACACAAACACGGAGGATGTGTCTGACAAGGATTGTGCATTAGAACGAATCCAAGTTTTGGTAAAGTTCTTGTCTTTGCACATTGAACCTCTGTTTTAGGTAAAGACTACACTGGGGTGTTGTTAGGATGGATGGTTGTAAAGTTTGGCATCAGCCTTATAATCCTCATGTTTCTGTAATGAGAATGTGATGTGTTTCCTTGAATACCCTTTGCTTTGGTCTTCAAATTGCATTGAGGCCAGAATCAGCGATTTATCCAAAAGAATCTTATCCTATCCAATTTAATATCATCAAGAAAGGCTATTTCTGGATCTTTTTCTTCTTGCTCCTCACTCTATTTTCCCTGGCAATTAGGCTGTTTACTTAAAATTGCATTTTCCACTTAGCAAAACGACAACAAAAAATTCCACCTAACCTGAGGTGAAGCATCACTCAGAGCAGTATGACTATAGAAAGAAGAAGGCATGCTAAGGCATCACCATTCCATGTGAAAGAGCAGTACCTTTAACATGAAATTAGTAAAAGCTCTACTGGAGACTGTGTTCCACAAAAAATAAGGAAATAAACAAAAAAGAGAAAGTCTTGAGATTCAGGAGACGTAATCTAAATCAGGAGATAGATGAAGGGAATTCCTAGGATAATTAGGAAGTGATGTCTTAAGATATTAGTAGTGCAATTAACTTATACTATACATAAAAGCAGGATGGACGTTCTCAGGAGGAAAGACTCTGAAAGTAAAGGGGAGATTTCTTTCTGGTGAAAAATTATTTTGACTATTGGCATGTGTGTGGAAAGTTAGCAATAAATATAAGGAAAACCCACATAAATGAAAACAGACAGGTATCTGGGATGCCAGGTGGCCTGGGAAGGGATTTATGGCAAATTATGGCAAAGTGAAAAGTATGGCAAAGCCTCTTGCCCCAAAATAATTATAAAACTTGATACATTCTTGGGAAAAAAAAAACTGCAGGGCTCTAAACGTCAAACAAAGGCAAAACAGTAAATTAAGAAGCTTTTATTACTAAGAGCAATTTGCCGAACTTCAGATAAGAGCAGTAGAAGTTGTTGAAATCCTTGGCTATTCCCATTTAGTCCTTTAGCTCACATAGTATGGTTTTTGTACCAGGGTAGGGCTAGCCATAAAACCAGCAGCTTTTTTTTTTTTTTTTGACTATCACACAATTATGCTAATATTTTATTAATTCAAAACTACTTTACAAGAAAATGTAAGTATGGCTTCCAATAGGAATGTTATATGAGGACTTGATACTAAGCTCACAGAGTTTAGTTCTACAAGGAAAAACAGGCTTTCAGGTTAAACGACATTTTGTAACCAAAACTCTAATCCCAAGGATTCTCATAAACGTATTACAAATGACAGCATGAAAAAAAAATATCTTGCACAGCAAACCTCTTAATTCCTGCCCAGCTAACGTGTGACATTTAATATTATGAAAACAAAACTGGCAAAAATTGAACTAAGACTTTTTTCCATAGCTGGGATATGGTATGCAGCTATAGTTGAACAAGAAGTCTTTAAAAGTTGTGGTGAAAACCAGCAGCTTTGTTGTTGAAGGGGCTCATGTGATTTGGAGCAGAGGGCATAAAAATCCCTTATCCAGCAGTATTGCCAGTAATAGTATCAGTCTTAACAGGAAAAGAAAAATGAAAAAACCAACCCTGTAAAGCAAGCCTGAGGTTGTAATCTTGTTTAGAGTGAGTTACAGACCTGTAGATTCCAAAATAATTAAGAGAGCCATAGAAGAGCTAGCTAAAGTCCTTGCACATCACTAGCTGACTGGGAGGCCATGTATATATGCAGAGAAGAGCATGACTGAGTAAAAGTAAGGTCAAGTTGCCTAGAGTTTGGATGTGCTCCCAACCAACAGACCTATGAGCAGGATGTAAACCTTATTGCTTCCAGGACCACATCTGGTCAATCATGGGCTGGCCACAAAGCTATCCATACTGTGTTGACCTTTGATCTAGTTTGACCAAGAAAAAAGAGACAAGCCACAAATTAGGGAATTTAGAATGAAAGAGAGGACATCACTGCAAACTCTGAGAAATTTAAAGAATTATAAGGAAATATTAACAATACGATGTCAAAATATTAGAAAATTCAGATGAAGCAGATAATTTCCTAAACAAAGTACTGAACACAAACTACTGAAACTGATCCAGGAAGAAATAGAAAATTGAATAGACCAACAAGTTAAGAATTGAATTAGTAATTAATAATCTGCAAAGAAAAGCCCAGGCTCAAGTATCATCTCTAGTGAATTCTGCAAACATTTAAGTCAGAAGTAATACCAACCCTTCTCAAATTCTGCCGGAAAATAGAGAAAGGATTGATTCCCAATGCTATGAGGCTAGTGTTATTCTTATATTAAAGCCACTTATGGATATCTCAAGAAAAGAAAACTGTGTATTAATATTCCCTTTGACTATAGATGCAAAAGCCTCCAAAAAAAATTACCAAGTGAGGGGCGCCTGGGTGGCTCAGTTGGTTAAGCATCCAACTTCAGCTCAGGTCATGATCTCGTAGTTCGTGAATTCAATCCCCACATCAGGCTGTCTGCTGTCTGTGCGGAGCCTGCTTCAGATCCTCTGTCTCCCTCTCTCGTTGCCCCTCCCTCCCTCAAAATAAATAAATTAATAGTTTTTTAGAAAATTACCAAATGAAATCTAGTAACATATGGAAAAGATCCATAATGACCAAGTGGAATTTATCACAGAAATGGAAGATTGTTTTAACATCTGAAAATAAATCAATGTTATATACCATATTAATTTTAAAAAAGATAAAAAACATATATGTTTCCTTTGCAAGGAACACAGAAAAAACATTTGAAAAAATACTGTGCTCATGGATGATAAAAACTTCCAACAAATTGGGAATAGTAGGGAACGTTTTCAGTGTGATGAAAGGCATCTGCAAAAAAACTATAGCTAACATTATACTTAACTGTGAAAGATTTAGTGCTTTGTCCCTAAGATCAGGAATAAGCCTAAGATGTCCACTTTAACCTGTGGTATTCAACATTGTACAGAGACTCTAGCCAGTAGAATAAGAAAAGACAAAGAAATTAAAAGTACATGGATTGAAAAAGAAGGAAACTGCCTTTTTTGAAGACAACATGATCCTGAATATAGAAACTCCCAACGAATATAAAAAAAACATACTGGAACTAATAAATGAGTTCAAGTTTACAAAATACAAGATAAGTATACAAAAATAAATTATTTTTCTATAGTCTAGCAATGATCAATTGGAAAATGAAATTCCATTTCTAATAACATCAAAAAGAATAAAATACTGACTATAAACATACTAAAAGTAGTACAAGTCTTGCTCACAGAAAACTATAAAACATTGCTGAAAAAAATTAAGATTAAAGGGTTCTTGCCTGCTCAGTTGGTAGAGCATGGGACTCATGATCACAAAAAAAATTAATATGAAATAAATGGAGAGATATTTTATGCTCTAGACTGAAAGACTTAATATTGTTAAAATGGAAGTTCTCTATAGATTCAATATAATCTCTGTTGAAATCCTAGGAGGCTTTTTTTTTTCTTTTTGGTAGAATTTGACAAGCTACACCTATAACTATATGGCATCACAAAGAACCTAGACTAGCCAATGAAACTTTGGAAAATAATAAAATTGGAATTCCCAATTATAAAACTTATTATAAATCTATGGTAACCAAGACAGTAGAGTATTTGGGTAAGCATAAACATATGGATGAATGAAACAGAATTGTGAGTCCAGGAATAAATTCTTGTATTTATAGTCAATTGCTTTTCAGCAAAAGTGCCAAAGCAGTTCAGTGGGGGGAAAGGAGAATCTTTCCAGTAAATGATGCTGGGACAATTAGATGTCCATATATTTAAAAAAATGAACTTGGACCCTTATCTCACACCATACATACACATTAACTCAAAATAATTGATACATTTGAATGTGGGAACTAAAACTGTAAGACATCTAAAGGAAAACAGGGGAGAAATCTTTGTGACTTAAGAGTTAGGCATAGATTTCTTAATGATATCAATTGAAGAAAAACAATAAAATGAATTTGAAGACATTGCTCTTTGTATTAGTTTTCCATGCTGTATAGAAAAATACTTTAAAATTAGTGGCTTAAAACAACACATACCTATTACTTTCCAATTTCTGTAAATCAGAAATTACAGCAAAGTTCAGCTGGATCCTCTGCTTAGGTTTTTATGAGACTGCAGTCAAGGTGTCAACCAGGGCAGAGGTCCATTTCCCCAAACCCCACAGGATCGTTGGCAGTATCTGTTACCTGGAGCCTATAGTATTTATGGTGGCTTGCTTCTTCAAAGCCAAGACTGAGAAAGAGAGAGAGACTAGCTGGAGAAAAAGACCCTAGCAAGATGGTTGCTATGCTCTTTAGTTGTGTACATGGAGCCACCCTTGCCACTGTCTCATTGGTTGAAGCAAGTCACGGGGTCCCACCATCCTCAAGGGGAGGGATTATGCCAAAGCACCAATACCAGGAGGAAGGGTTTATGAGGTTTATCTTAAAGTCTTTCCACCACACTGGTCCAAAGACATCAGTAAGAAAAAATTAAAAGACAGGTCACCAATTTGGAGAAAATATTTGCAAATCACACATCTCAGGGCTTGGCAAAACTATGGCCTGTGGCCTGTTTTGGTAAGACTCATGAACTAAGAATGGTTTTTATATTTTTAAAGGGTTATTTAAAAAAAGAATATGCAAAAGAGACTCTATGTGGCCCACAAAACATAAAATATTTGCTACCTGTCTTACAAAAAAAAACTTACAGTTCTCTGATAGATCTGCTAAAGAACTTATATTTAGAAATATAAAGCACTTTACAACTCATTAATAAGGAGGTAAACAATCTGCTTAAAGAAGAGAAGGAATTCATGTAGCATTTAGAAGCAAAGATTAGCCCCTGGGTGACAGTACAGAAAAGAGATTATAGCTACAAGGAGCTGAGTTTGCCCACCAACCTGAGTGGGCTTGAAATAGGATTCTTTCCCAAAGCATCCAGTAAAGAACATGTCCTGATGATATTGTAATTTCGATTTGTGAGACCTTAAGAAGAAGACCTAGCTGAGCCCAAGTGGACTTCTCACTTACAGAAACTGAGATAATAAATGCACATTATTTTAAGCAGCCACATTTGTGGCAATTTGTTGTAGCAGCAATAAAAATCAAATGCAATGGGCAACAGATGTACATAGACATTTCACCAAAAAAAATCACGGGCCAATAAGCCCATGAAAAGATGCTCAAAATAATTAGTCATTAGGGAAATGCAAATTAAAATGAAATACGGCTATATAACTACTGAACTGGCTTTAAAGAAAAGGCTGACAATTTCAAGTGTAGGTATCGATATGGAGTAACTGGAGCTCTCAGACATTGCTTGTATGAATGTAAAATGAGACAGCTACTTTGGAAAACAGATTAGCAGTTTCTTAAAAACTTAAAGGTAAACTTACTGTACATCTCAGCAACATTATGTCTAGGTATTTCTCCAAGGGAAATGAAAATGTAAGTCTACACAAAGAACCGCACATGTGTCGTCACAGCAGCATTATTTATAGTAGCCAAAAAGTGGAAACAATCCAAATATCCATCAAGTGATGAGTGGATTAACAGAGTATTCTATATCCATAAAATAGAATACTATTGATCGATAAAAAGAACAAACTCCAAATACATGCTACAACATAATGAATCTCAAAATATTATGCTAAGTGAAAGAAGCCAGACAGAAAGCCCTACATACTGCATGATTCCATTTAAATGAAGTTTCCAGAAAAAGGCAAATTTATAGAGACAGAAAACAGATGAGTGGTTGCCTAGGGCTGGGAGCAAAAGCAGGCGTTGATTGCAGACAGACGCAGGAGAATTTTTTGGGGTGATGGAAATGTTCCAACGCTAGATTGAAGTGATAGTTTTGCAATTCTATAAATTTACCAAAATTCAGTGTATTGTACATTGATTTGTAATGATGGGTGCATATTATGGTGTGTAAATCATACCTCAATTAAAAAAAAGAGATGTTAATAGTTCGCTTTGGCAAAAATATAAGGAAATGTAATCATAGTACGGTGCTCAGCTGTGAGAATATTTACATAGATATAACTGCATATTGATTTATTCTACAAAAATGAATACAGCTACATTGGAATCACAGATCAGGGAAAGCCGAGGGGATGGGAATGTAAGAGTAAAATGTTCAACTACCATAACAGGAAGTAAATTATGTACAAAATTTATGTATCTAAACATAGCAAAATACACCTATTATTTAAACATATAAATGCCAACAAGAACAGCTGAAAGAGTCAGGTGATTGCCTCTGAAGTCACCAAGTAAGGAGTAGGAAAAAGTGGGGAGAATTGATCTTTTTTTTTTTTTTTTTTTTTTGTCATAAGCCTTGTAGTACAATTTGACTTTTAAAAACATACATGTAGGGGTGCCTCTGTGGCTCAGTCAGTTGGGTGTCCCATTCTTCATTTCAGCTCAGGTCATGATCTCATGGCTTCGTGGGTTCCAGCCCCGCATTGGGGTCTGCGCTGGCAGCACGGAGCCTGCTTGGGATTCTCTCTCCCTTCTCTCTCTGCCCCTCCCCAACTCACACTATCTCTGTCGCTCTCAAAAATAAACTAAAAAAAAAAATAAAAATGTACATTTACTTATTAATGAAAATAACAAAGAATTTAAATCAAACACCAAGTTTCCTTGTTTTTTTTCTTCTATTATCTATTTCTTTAATTTTTCCTCTTCTCTCCAGGAAATTTCCTAAATTTTCCCCATATTTTATTTCCTAACAAGTCTATTGAGTCTTTTTTTTTAATGTGCTCTCATATTTAAAATTTCTTGATCTTTTTTGTTCCTTGAATCTTCCTTTTTATAGTGTTTTATTAATAACTGCCCTTCACTCTATGATTATGGAGTTTTTCTCAACCTTCCTTTAAAATCATGATTTTAAAAAATGTGTTTTTTTTTCCTGTTTGCTTGATCTCAGTTATTCCTATTATAAACTTTTCTTGGCTGTTTGGGAATGTTGGTAGCCCACTTATGTTTAAGAGGGTCAGATTAAGATAAATTTCCAGAGAATGAACTACTAGTCTTCTGTCTGGTGACTGGGGAGAATTAGCTCTGCTTCACATAGTGGAAGAGGCAATGTGATCTCTAGCTGCTTCTTAAGCTGCTGTTTGCCAACTTGCTTTATGTTAGCAACCCATTTCTGGAAGTACTTAGTACTTCCAATACCTGAGCCTTTGGAGGATTCTATGCTCATTTTCCAGATTAGGACTCATCTTTCTCCGGGCTTCTAAATTACTTATTGCTCCTCTCTATGCTTTACCTTTTCCAAAATGTTGAAGTTGTATCCTCCTATTCTATCCCTCCCCGGAGATTTATATCTATAAAAGCAAAAATCCTGGGGTGCCTGGGTGGTTCAGTTGGTTAAGTGTCCAACTCTTGATTTTGGCTTATGTCATGATCTCACGAACCATGAGATCGAGCCCTGCATTGGGCTCTGTGCTGGCAGTGTGGAGCTTGCTTGGGATTCTTTCTCTTCTTTTCTTTTTGCCCCTCCCCTGCTCATGCTCTCTCTCTCAAAATAAATAAATAAACCTAAAAAAAAAAAAAAGCAAAAATCCCTTTATTGACATATATGAATGGAGAGAAGCAAAATGAGAGAAATGTACTATGTCTGCCCTTCCATAAGTCCCATAGATTTGAACACAGGGTCATTTTTAATGTCACATAAACAAAGAAACTACTACATTTTCAGTTTTTAAGACAAACTGCTAAGTGTTGTTTGGAATGGATATCCTTACCCTAGACCTGAGTGCCCCAACTCTAGAAGAAGGCCTAAGGTAGAGAAAGATTAAGTCTGAGGATGAGGGAGGTTTGGGATGGGGTGGGTTTGGGCAGATGGTGAAGATGAGGTGGGTGTTAGGTAACATCCAGAAGAAAACTGCATAGGACCTAGAATTATATGTCTTCTCTGTCACAGGCTTTTTTTCAGAACCATTCTGAGCAAAATGGATCCTCTTTTTCCTGAGAAATCACTTGTATCCTAAATGGTATGCAAAATCAAATCCTCTCATTCTTCTCTTAAAATAACAATAGTCACACTCACTTAATTTTAAATAACACATGCATTTGTCAGCATGATGATGATACATATTTTACCATTGGAAAATTTAAACAAACCCTCTGCTTTTGATAGATTTCTTGATTATGATTCCCAAGGCAGAGTTTGAATAATTCAGGAATGCTTTTCTTTTTTTTTTTTTTTTTTTTTTTTTTTCAACGTTTTTTATTTATTTTTGGGACAGAGAGAGACAGAGCATGAACAGGGGAGGGGCAGAGAGAGAGGGAGACACAGAATCGGAAACAGGCTCCAGGCTCCGAGCCATCAGCCCAGAGCCTGACGCGGGGCTCGAACTCACGGACCGCGAGATCGTGACCTGGCTGAAGTCGGACGCTTAACCGACTGCGCCACCCAGGCGCCCCAAGGAATGCTTTTCTTAATGTATCCGTATTTATGATATAAATAAGGAAATGTCCCCCAACTGGAAAGTATCTTCTTTTTATCTTCAGTAAGGAGTGTTATCAATTTGTTTGTTTTTATATATAGTTTTAATTTTTATTTGGTATTTATTATAAAGTGGATATAAGAAAAGGGATATTTATGTTATATGATGCAGTCTTATTCTCAGCTCCAGATTACATGGGATATTCTCAATATTTCTTTCCATCAGTTCTTGTGGTGTTCAATATTATACATACATTTAATTGGATACTTTAGGCTATTGTATAATAATGATTTACGGGCTATTGACATATCCTCTGAGGCTAATTCAGTTATAACACTTAAAAATTATTATTGTTAGTCCTAAAATGAATATATACTTGGAAAAAATTCATGTCATATCAAAAAGGAAAAAGTAGAAGGTGAAAGTTTCCCTTGATTGGAATGGTTATGTCTGCCAGGCATGTTACTTGCTAAAATAATAATATGCTAGAAACATAGCAATGATTTTACATTCTGGCAGACTAATTTAGATAGTAAAACAATCAGGACAGTAGTCACATTGGCAGTAGTCACATTGGACAGTAGTCACATTAGTCTGCCTAGATTGCCCTTATTGATTCCTGTACTGTTGTATCCTGAGAGGAATGGTATCTGAATGCAAATGGAAAAACAGCAGCTTTGAAAGAGGTGAAGGAGGAGAGAGATGTTATTGGATTAGAAGATAATCCCAAAGGCACCTGGGTGGCTCAGTCAGTTAAGCATCTGATTTCAACTCAGGTCATAATCTCACAGATTGTGGGCTTGAGCCTGTCTGTGCTGTCTGTGCTGACAGCTCAGAGCCTGGAGCCTGCTTCAGATTTTGTCTTCCTCTCTCTCTCTCTCTGACCCTCCCCCACCCTCTCTCCCAAAAAAATAAAAAAACATTAAAAAAATAAAAAAAATAAAAAGAAGATAATCCTTAGGGGATGAGAAGTGAGTTTATGCAACCAGACCCCTTTGAGTTGGGTATGGTTAGTGATGTGAGTCAAAGCCTTTTCTACCTTCCAGGCAGCCCTCCTTAATCTTCTGAACCACAGAGTAGAGTTGGAGCAATTCAGGAAT
The DNA here is from genome assembly GCF_046562875.1 of Panthera onca. Taxonomy (NCBI): domain Eukaryota; kingdom Metazoa; phylum Chordata; class Mammalia; order Carnivora; family Felidae; genus Panthera; species Panthera onca. Next base: position 55,539,781 of record NC_138341.1, read on the forward strand.
GCACTCCTTAATTTATCATTATTGTTTATGGAGATATTGGAATTATTATTATTTTTTTTTATGCCTTCAGTCAGTGTAGTTGCCAGTTTGGTCTCTCTATGGATTTTCATAAGTATTGTAATTAGAAGTCTGAGGAAGGCGAATTAGGCACTGCTACTCTTGTTGCTATGATAACAAAGAAGGCCTTAAATATTTTATAAATCTTTGTCATGGAGGCTAAGACCAGAATTTAAATGGAAACTTGTAGGATATTTATACAAACAGTAGATTGAAACATACTACACTTGTTTTATTTCTGCTCTCATTTGTAGTCTATAGCTTCCACATGGTAATTCGTTATGGCATAGAAAACACGATGCTATGGTTTCTAAAGCAAGGTTTTATAGGACTGTGCTCTATTTCTATTTGGGAGAATGAAGTGGTTCAAAGGAGAAAGCATTGGGGCTTGAATGTAAAAGATATGAATTTGAATCATGGTCTGTCAGCTACTAGTTGTGTGTAAGTAGGACAATTACTTGAACTTAGAGCTTCAGTTTCCTTATCTGAAAACTGAGATTAGTAATACCTCCCGAGGGTTGTCGTGAGACTTAATGAGACACTATTAAGGAAAATACAACATCAACTGATATGTTTGCTTGATGGCAAACAAAGACAAGTGTGGTCCTTGCCCTCATAGATCTGACTATCAAGAGGCATAGGCAGTAATCAGATAATCAATATCACTAACCAATGTGAAATTTCACCTGTGAGAGGTGCTGTGAAGGAGAAGCTCTTTTTTTCATTCTCTGTATCCCATCTTCCAAAAAAATCTATTGTCTCTGCCTTCAAAATGCAGGCTGTCCTCACTTTGTGGTTCTGATAGACATGAATTTCTGTTATGAAGGTTTAGTTAAGTAATAACTGTAATGCCCCCGATTTTGAATCTGAGAGACCACCAAGGAGCCGATACGGATGCAAACGCACGAGGGTTTATTTGCAAGCTCGAGCTTGGGCCCAAGTATACCGGACACAGTAGAGCAGGGACTTGGACCCCTAGGTTAAGAGGCGTAGCAGTTTTATAGGGGCCAGTGGCCAATGAGATTGTAACACACACAGAAAGTTGCATAGTCATGTCAGTCCACACACAGGTGGCCAATTGAATTACAATTTACCCTATAGTAACTGTTTGAACTAGCCTATCACTCTGGTCAGAATTGGCGCGCAAGTTTGGCGGGCAAAAGGCGGGGTTTACATTCTTTGACAGTTAGGGGTTCCGCATTCCTATATGAGCTGGTTTCCAGTAAGGGTGTGCTCAGCGGCTTGACTAGGGTGGGGGAGTGTCTTAAGCAATAAGTAGGTCATGTGGGGGTTATACATGAGATGGTGGGTGTAGCACAAAATGGAGTTAGTCTTGCTCTGCTTGTCCAGGGGTAGGGGATTTTTGTTAAATTCCTTGGGTCCCACAAGACCAGTTCTCCAACCACATGTTTCAAATTTCAGTTACTGCAATACGTGAATTATGAGTAAGTACATAAAGTATAAATGTTACTATTAGGTCTTCAGTCCACAAATCCCCACATATAAACAGATGTGCATCATACGCTGTGACCAATCACGTCTCCTCATTTAATGCCTGTGGGCAACTGGTCACTGCATATCTGTCATTCAGTTCATGCACAGACAGAAAAGTGTGTAATTATGTTGCCTCTTTGTCTCTTAGTGATGAACCCACTCGACATTTTGCGAAAATGGATAATTAAGAGAAACAATTGAGCCACAAAGATGAAAATACTGTAAAGAAATGAAAAATGACAATGCTGGAAATGAAATTCAAATCAAATATAAATGGAGGTATAGAAGAGCCCAAGGTGGGGCTTGATGCAGAGCTCAATGAGGGGCTCAACACGGGGCTCATCTCACAATAGCGAGATCATGACCTGAGCTGAAATCCAGAGTCCAGAGCTTAACTGACTGATCCACCCAGGCAGATGCCCAATATTTCTAATGTTTTAAATTACAGTGTCCTAAGTAAATAATAACTGTAATATTTTTTTATTTACCTGTATGTTTATAACTGACAGTAGAGAGTTTTTAATGTTTTGAGAAAGATTTTTTCAAAGTTGGGTAACAAATCTAATTTTTTCCCACTAACTAAGATTATTATGAGATGCATGGTTTTAGTTTTCATGGAAAGATGTACAGTTCTGCAGTCTATTCAAGCAAGGATTACCTGGATATAAAAAAATGCACCCACCACAACTGCTACCATTTTGATCTGAACCACTTTTGCCTGGAAAGTTATTGCTATAATCCCTTAACTGATTTGTTTTTGTTTTTGTTTTAGTTTCTGTGCTCCTGGCCTTGGTCTCCTTATTTATTTTGTATTGAGTTTATTCTCAATACAAAACCAGAGAGATCCTGAACAACACATGACAGGTCATTTTATGCTTCTGCTAATGGCTTCCCATATTACTCAGAGTAGAAGCCACAGTCCTTACTTTTACAAGGCTTCTTGTGATTTAAGTTCCTGGTACTTTTCTGGCTTCATTTGTTTTTATTGTTTTCTTCCTTGTTTCTCTCTGCTCTAGCCAAAGAGGGCAACTGCCGTTTTTTTCTCAATTCATCAGGCATGCTTCTGCCTCAGGGACTTTGCACTCTCTAATCCCTCTCTGGAATGCTCTTTCTCCAATAGGCTTTATTCAGAGGATCCTCTCCATGATTACTTCCCTGGGAACTCTCTCTAAAATTCACCCCCTCACTGAACATTTCTCATCTCTCTTTCCTTCTTTATTATCACTTATTTTTTACCTTTATTATCACTTATTTTTACCTTAGCCAGTACTATATATTTTACTTTTTTATCTTGTTTATTTTTTGTTACCCTCACTACAGTGTAAACACAAAGAAGACAAGTTTTATTCTCTACCTTTTATCCCCAGTGCCCACAATGGTGCCTGACATGTGGTGGGTGGCTTCTAAATATATGTTAAATTAATGTTGAGTACATGATTGAGAGCCTACACTTTTTAACATTTTACAGAAATAAAATTATTTCTGGATCATAAAGAGATTACTTTATGCATTTGACAAGTAAATGTATGTATTTTTTCTGCCTGAATATTAAATTCTACCAGAAGATGGAAACAACTAAACATAGCTTTGCCTTCAATGACAAATATATTGTCGTTTAGTTTGCCATTAATCTTCTTTTTGTGTATATTGATGACAGTTATACCTGAGCCCATTTACAAATCTGGCACCATAACTTTAATTAATTCTATTATTCCTTTGCTGTCTTCAATGCCTCAGTTCACCAGATGGTGTAGGCTCTAGATCACAGTGTGTCATATTATGTGCTGAGAGTGTCCTTACCAATATAAAATGGTGATTGGTTTTCAGTAGACTGAAAAAAAAGTCTATATTTTGGTAGGATGCAGAATATTCCATAACTACTTGGTGATAAACGAATAAATCTCCATTATCTACTCTTGCCCCAACACTACCGTCTTTAGTAATTACTTCCGTGTCTCTCCTCTGTTTTTTGACTAAGAAGAGGTAGTCAATCTCCAAGCATTTATTCCTTGAAATCTCATATGCATTAACATTTTACTTTGAAATAATTTCAGACTTACAGAGAAGTAAAAATAGTAAAAACAAATTCTTATATATCTACCACCCATGTTTTCTAAATGTTAACATTTTACCATGTCTGCCTTTTCATTTCTCCTATCTGTATGTGCGTATGTATACATGCAAGTATTGTCATTGTGCCTGAACCATTTGAGAGGAAGTTGCAGACGTATGCCCCATTAGCCCTAAATATTTCAGTGTGTATTACTAAAAACAAGGACGTATTCTTACATAATCCCAGCATAATGATCAAAACCAGGGAATCTATACATTTAATTTTAGACACAGCATTTCTAAAACCGTATCTATTGGTAACCGATACTATCCTGATTATTATTATGTCTATAATTTAATCTGCTTTCAAAGGGAGTACTGTGTCACTGTTGCCTTTTGTTCTTTTTTTATAAATTTTCCTTCAAATGATGTCAAAACGAAGCTTATTGCATCCTGACAATGGTTATATCACACTGTTTTCTTCCATGTGAATTTAAAGCAGCAGATCAAAAGTTATTCTGAGACCTCCCAGAAATAACACATCTGTCTCAGTTTTTAGACTTACTATTTTTGGTCTGGTAAAATTAGAGAAGACCCTTGGGATTTAAAGGTTTGTGATGAGCGATTTTGAATGTTCACAGAGCTGTTTCTCCCCACAAATTATGATAGGCTTTTGTTACTATGAGGTCACGGTACTGCCCCCCTCCCCCCCAAGCACTGTATCACATCAGCTTTTATAGTGTCATGAACACATGATGGTTTCTTTTCCTATTTTGAGATTTTGGTTTGTTCCTCCCATCCCACTTGGTGCTGAAAATTTTTCTACAAGTTCTTTGTAAGTAGGCCTCAGTTGGCACATTTGCTTACCAGAGCCCCCAAAATCAGCTTTGTGGATTAGTTACCTATTATCTTTTTCTTTACCCTCCTTTCCTTGTTCTTTCAGGGGCTGTGGATGGTAACAAATTTCTTGCCTCTAGTCCCAGATTCTTGCATTATCCCTTGAGGTTCTTTTATACCCCATTCACACCTATGTAATCAGTCCCTTTCTAAATAAATCCTCATCAAATTAAAATTATTTCAATTTAAATGTGCCGTTTGTTTCTTGATAGGACCTTGATTTATACAATGCCCTTACTGTTTAAAAGCAAGTTTTCACTGGCTTTTCTAATCCTGTCAGCCAAAATGACCTTAAGGGGCGTGGGGCTTTATGTGCCTGTGCGTGCACACGTGCATACATCTACTTAGACACAAACCACATTTATGAACATATATTTGTAATTATTCTGCATATTCAATTTTCATAATATTTTATATATCATAAAACTTTCATGATATTAAATAACCTTTTTATATGATATTAAATAGTCTTTGGTGCTCTCCTTTTTAATAACTTGCAACGTTTTGCATGGTGGCTGATTATAGCATAATTAAGTTACACATTTTTCTCTTTGGAAACATTTCATTCTTCCTAAATCTTCAAATTTCCACTATCATAAATAATATTTGTAAAACATCGTATGTATAAGGCTTTGATGATAAATTCCCTGAAGCATAATTAATGAGTTAAAGTATATATTTCTATTTATAAATATTTATTTTTATTTTATAGATTAGAAATGTCATATTTATATTTGCTATATTATAAAATTTCTTTCTAAAAGAATTAGAACAATCTATCTATGTGTGAAAGTACCCATTTTGCTGCATCTTAGCAAACATTGTGTAATTTTGTTTTTTCACTTTTTGCTAATTTATCAGAAGAAAATATCTTGTTTGTACATTTGTATTATTATGAATGGAGTTTAATTTATTTTCATACAAACATTTTCATTTCTCCTCCATAAATTTTCTTCTTTGTATAGTTCAGAAACTCCTTTAATTCTCTTTTTTATGCTTTGCCAAAAATCATGTTAACTAAAGAAAATGAAACTAGAACTTAAAAAAAGCCCTAGTTTTGGGGTTTTAGTTTAGTTGAGTTTTAATCAACTAGGAAGACATTGTTGACCCATACATGCTAATTATAAAGTAGTTATTATATTTTTAATTCTTTAATGTTTATTTATACTTGAAAGAGAGAGGGAGAGAGTGAGCGGGGTAGAGACGGAAAGAGGGAGACAGAAAGCAGGCTGCATGCTGTGAGCACAAAGCCCAATGCAGGCCAAACTCACAAACTCACGACCGAGAGATCATGACCTGAGCTGAAATCAATTAAGTCAGCCACTTAACCAACTGAGCCACCCAGGCGTCCCTATAAAATATTATTTCGAGGCTACTTCCTTAATTTTATATCACTATAATCAAATGCTAGAATCTCTATCAACTAACTTAGTAGTCAGAGATCAAGCAACAGTATAATTTTCTATAATGCAAAAGGAGTTTCTTCTCGGAGAACGTGAGTGATTCTGGTGAGGAGTTGTAAGAGGGATGTTAGTCTGAGTTTTTGGTTTATGGCATTGAGAGTCATGGAGGTGTTCAAGGGGTGTCATTCATTAAGGTGCTGAAGGAAATATCTAGTTGTGTTTCACCAGCCAGCGCAATTGGGAGGGAGATGTTCTCTTCAAAAGAAATCATAGTTAAAAAACTAGTTCCTAGGGGCGCCTGGGTGGCGCAGTCGGTTAAGCGTCCGACTTCAGCCGGGTCACGATCTCGCGGTCCGTGAGTTCGAGCCCCGCGTCAGGCTCTGGGCTGATGGCTCGGAGCCTGGAGCCTGTTTCCGATTCTGTCTCCCTCTCTCTCTGCCCCTCCCCTGTTCATGCTCTGTCTCTCTCTGTCCCAAAAATAAATAAAAAACGTTGAAAAAAAAAAAAATTAAAAAAAAAAAAAAACAAAAAACAAAAACTAGTTCCTAGAGAAAAAAAGGTACAATCCACGGAACAAGATTATTAATTTTCCATACATTTTTAAAATGTTTATTTATTTATTTTGAGAGAGAGACAGAGAAGAGAGAGTGCACAAGAGCAGGAAAGGGGCAGAGAGAGAGAGGGAGACAGAATCCAAGCAGGCTCTGTGCTACTCAGAGCCAGAGGCAGAGCTCGATCTCATGAACTGTGAGACCTGAGTCAAAATCAAGAGTCCGACGCTTAACTGACCAGGTCACCCAGGCGCCCCTACACTTTTTCTATGAAGCTTTTGAAAGCTTGTAGAAGATTCTTTTGCAGACATGAACTATATATATTCTTAAATTACAACGAAAGGGCAAAGAAAAATGAAGTACTGAGGGACAGTTTTCCTAGCTGAGGTGTTTGCTTTGCCCAGCGCCAGGCTGAAACCTCTGTAGGATGGGCAGAAGAATATCATGTGACCTGTATCCGAGTCTCGGCCTGTGTTGGGCTTAGCACCTTCGTTTCCCCAGGCTTATGAGACCTGCAATCTCAACCTGGGCAGGACTAAGAACCACTTTATCCTGGGGTTCATCTTAACCTGGGACCAGCTAATTTCCCCATATCTCTCTTTTCAGTTGATCTTAGCTGTGCTCTAAATGCCAGCCTCTCTGGTCAAATGTTCTTTCCAGCTCTTTCTTTTTATGCTCTCTGCACGTTCTTGCTGCCTATTCAGTTACTGCTCTTCTTCCCTGCACGGTGTGTCTGCTGAGGGAAGCCCCTGCTACATGGTGAGTAAGGTGTCCCCTTAGTCTGTAACTCTCCAGATCTTGCCCATCTTCATGACTCAAATAAAAGCAGGTCTCCCCCAAGTTGCTGTTCCTTTCACGAGCTCTCCTTATGTGATCAGAGGAACAACGGGGGTGGGGGTGGGGAATGGAAACAATCTCTAATTCTTTAGGCCTCCTCACTTATACTTTATTGTAAAAAAAAAAAAAAATTGCTCTACTTTGAGGCTTACTCTCTTCAGATGCTAAGCATCCATCTACTTTACCAGTCACTGTCATGATCTGGGCCCCTGGTGCATATATACACCTTCATCAACAACACTGGCACCTGGCTCAGTCATTTTCTTCTCCCTAAATCTCACATCCACTCTTGGTCTTTCTTTCTTTCTTTCTTTCTTTCTTTCTTTCTTTCTTTCTTTCTTTCTTTCTATGTTTATTTATTTTTGAGAGAGAGAGGAAGAGAGAAAGGGAGAAAGAGAATCTGAAGCAGACTCCATACTGTCAGTGCAGAACCCAATTAGGGGCTCGAACTCATGAGCCACGAGAACATGACCTGAGCTGATGTCGGATGCTTAGCCAACAGAGACACCCAGGTGCCCCCATCTTGGTCTTTCATATCTACTTTGAAGGCCCTTGCAACCATGAGTAGGTATACCCATGTGAAGCCAAAATTTACCAACTGATTGTTTTTTTTAAAGCAATGACACAAAAATTTTGAAATACTAAAAATGGTAGTCTATTTAGGAAACTTCAGGCCCCCTAGGAGAATTGAAGTGTGACCAAGTAACTTTCTCTGGCCAGTGAAACAAGAATGGACCAATTGTGTTAATTTCATTCAAAAGCTTCAAGGGCCAATGTGTGGCTCATTACATTTTTCCTGCCTCTGTGGTTGTTGAGATGCAATATAAATTGCAATAGACTCATTTTAAGCTGCTGATATTTTCAACACAATTTAGCATGTACTGATGGATATATTAAGAAACAGAGACTACCCTGTCCCCAATCAAAAAAATGTTTCACGTATAAGGTCCTTTATTTTCTATCCAAGATAATCTATGCTGGTGAACGTGTCTGTTTCCTAGTTTTTGGACATCAAAGCACATTGAATTTCTCCAAGATAAAGGAGCATATAAACAGAGTTTTCCTTTTGTGGGTAAGTTTTTCAATTACCTGCCTCAAATGGGAACCTTACTGGAACAGAGATAATTGATGATTATGTCATCCAATTATTATCTTTCTTTTGTTATTTCAGGGATGGAGAAGGAGGTTTCCTCTAAAAAATATTAAAGATGTTTCTTCTCTTTTCTTCCCTGCTCCAATACATTTACATCCCTTCTTGGGATAGAATGGTGAGAGACATACTAGATTACTTGATTTGGCAATTAAAGTGCCAGCTCCAAGGTTCAGAAACAGTCTTAATAATTACTGATCAATTCCATATCTTCCTAAGAAAATGAAGAACTGTCATGTATCCAGTATCCAAAAAAGCTCCCTGGCCTATAAATAAGATCACTTAAGAGTTTTTCTGAATAAGGGCTGATATTTGGAATATAACATCAATTCTGACTTCTTTAGTTTCCATTTCTTGTTTTCCTCATTCCAGAACTAGAAGGATATTCTTATCCCTTTTTCCTTCTTTGGTTGAAGCTCTTAAACATCACATTCTCATTTTTCTTGAGTTATCTTTCACTGTCTGCCTCAGTGGTATGCTAGGGCCAGCTCCCACAGCCTCCTGAGAATAGATTGTATTTCTTCCCAACCTCAAGTTCAGTGGCTTCACACTGAGTGCAGTGACTTCAGCCACGGTGGCTGATTTACAGAGAAAATAAAGTATATTGGCTTATTATAATTTCATATATATGTATATTTATATGTATATATATATAATTTCATATATATGTATATGTATATATATACATATATATATGTATATATATACATATATATATGTGTATATATATATATATATATATATAGCCATGTGGATAATTTTCTTTTCTTTTTTTAATGTTTATATTTATTTTGAGAGAGAGAGCAAGAGAGAGCATGGGAGGGGCAGGGAGAGAAGGAGAGAGAGAATCCTAAGCAGTCTCCACACTGTCAGTGCAGAACCTAACATGGGGCTTGAACTCATGCACTGTGAAATCATGGCCTGAGCTGAAATCAAGAGCTGGATGCTCAACCAACTGAGCCACCCAGGCACCTCTGGATAATTTTCATCCAGGACTTGAACCTAAACCTCCTTCCCCTTTTCAGCTCCAGCCATCTCCCTGCATTCCATTTCTGCTGCTCATTGCCAAGGCCATATCCTCCTTGACGTAATTTGGAACTGATTCATCCCTGAAATATTAGACCAAATACCCTACCCTGAGTTCAAATGCCAATATTCTCAGCTCATTGCTCTCTTACTCTCATCGTGCCAATTGTTCAGAGCCCCAATCTATTTATTCTTCCTCTTCCACAAATATATCAGCCCTTTTCTGTCTGTGCTTCTTTTTCTCACCAGCCTAGTCCCCACAATTCAACACATCAATTATTATTTTTTTCTCCCTTAATCCTTTTAGCTCCCATGTGGATCAATCAATCCATGTAACCTGTGTGCTGCAGGCTGTTGAACATAGAAGTTCAAGAAGCCACGGAGAAGCAGCTCTGCGTATTTGTGTGTTCTGACCCAGAGATTGACAAATGTTTTCCAGAAAGGGATATGTAGTAAATATTTTAGGCTTTGTGGGCCGCATACCATCTTCTTGTATGCTGTTTTCTTTTTTGTGTGATACTTTACAAATGTAAAGCTCTTAGCTTGAGAGTTTATAAAAACAGGCCAATGTCTGGAGTTAAGAGACATTGCCTGTTCTTACCCGAGACTGACCCACAGCAATGCTTGGCAATTCTTGTTGACAACCTCTATCTGCTCCCATTCTCCACAGCAGCCCGTCTTAATTTGGACCATCAAAAGGTTCCTCCACAGCTTGCCCTCTGCTTCAGCTTCATAGCAGACCAGACTTTACTGTTTATAAGTAGGTCTCTGCCTAGCTGGTTTTCTCAACACCTTCTCCACTACGGCTACTGCCATTTCATGAGTCTAGCCCTTTCCCATCTTGAAAGACCACCATGGATCCCACAGTTACAAATACCACTATGGCATATGATGTTCCCCTATAAAAATATAGTAAAGTGTACCCCAAAATATAAATAGCCCTGCACATCCCTGATGAGGAATGCTACAAATAGACAATGAGTGGCATACTCATTGGCAAAGAGGTGTCAAACCTTAGCAGCATTACGGACTATTACATATTACCTTTGTGGGTGCTTAGAAGAGCCAGAATTGTGAAGACCGAACTCCCGAGCTCCAGAGAGTTTCTGTGTTAACACTTCTGGAAAAGATCTTTAGACTTACTGTCACTTCATACTTTTATCCATGAGGTTCTCCCTGCCTAGAAGACTCCTTAACTACCCTGACCCCTTCTTAACTTGGTGAGGCCCTTCTTCTGGGATAAATGGATGAAAGTAAACAAACATTAAGACGTATGTATATCCTCGATTAAGACATGCATATCCTTGAATTATTTGTCAGAAATGTGTATCAATTTAAACTCCCACAGTATGTGAAAGTGTCCTTTCCACCAAATGGAGGACATATTTTTAATATTGTGTTTCAAAATATGTCAATTGAGTTGTTTCAGAAGAATATTTAAGCTATATAATTGCATACGTGTCTGACCCCAATGCTTTATTCTGTGAATGTTTGATATACTATAATTACAGTGCTAATAGCTCCCATAATTCTTTACCTTGGTTTATTCTGTGGAATTATTTCAGCAGTTTGGGAAAAATCATCCTGGGCTTGTTATAAAATTTGCTTTACTAGCCATGCGTGGCACCTGAAACTGTAGGTATTTAAGTGATTGCTTCTTGGGATGTGTGCATCCAAGTGCAAATGAGTTTGGCTCTGAACAGATTTTAGCAGGCGTTTGACAGCTTGGATGACTGGCACATTGTCATCTTCATAACACACCTAAAATGCAGAGTGCCAAAAATCACAAACAGGTTGGGTGTAGTTAAAGATCTGAGACCTTGTCCAACTTAGTTAATCTTTTAAATCATAGCAGCAGAAATATGCCAACTTTAATTAAAATTAACAGCCTGTGTTGTAAAATATGATCATCTTACCTGAAGATATATATTTTTATTTTAATATTCTAACTTCATGTTAAAATGTGTCTTTGTAAGACTGGTGTGTGGTGTCAGATTGATAGCTGGTTGGTGGGACGGGAAACCTCCTTGGGCAAGAAGGGTAATTTTGGTATGCTGATCAGCATTTTCTTCCTCTGACCATTTTGATTTGTTATTGTTGTTGTTGTTGTTGTTGTTGTTGTTCTAGGGCTAGAAAACTTGGGGAATTTTTATTGATGAGGAACAAAATCTATTTTTGTTGTATCATATGTTGATAATGACATGAATAAAACACAGCAAAGGGACCCTTACAGAGTCAGTGATTCATAACACATAAAACTCTTTTCTGGAGATGCTAGTGTTTAATAAAGAAGACTTTGAATCAGTGTGTGTTTGTGTGTGTGCGTGTGTTAGTTAAAATCCACAAATTGGTAAAATACAGAAAGAGAACAAGAGATTAAAAAGGGGCCCCTGGGTGGTTCAGTCGGTTAAGCGTCGGACTCTGGATTTTGGCTCAGGTCATGATCTCAAGGTCTGTGGGTTCGAGCCCCCTGTCATGCTTCTCTGTCTTCCTCGCTCTCTGCCCCTCCCCTACTCACTCTTTCTCTCTGAGAATAAATAAATAAACATTTTAAAAAAGTACAACACTCAGTCTGTTTTTTTTTTTAATTTGGTTTTCAGAAATTTCTATCATGTGCAAAATATTCACTAGATGTTTTCTTTCCTAGCACTGTAAGTCATCAATGTAGATTGAGTACCCATTTAAATTTTTTTACATGTTTATTTATTTATTTTGAGAGAGAGAGGGCAGGGGGCAGAGACAGGGAGACAGAATCCCAAGCAGGCTCTGCTCTCACCGAGCAGAAACGTATGCAGGGCTCGAACTCTCGAACTGTGAGATGGTGACCTGAGCCAAAACCAAGAATCAGACACTGAACCAACTGAGCCACCCAGACGCCCCTTCAGTGCCTATTTTATATTTCTTTAAAAAAAATTTTTTTTTCCACAGAGAGGCAATATAGGAATTCTGATCAGTTGAAAACTGATACCAGGGATACGACATATGCAAAGTAAGAAGAGAAATCAGTGGGGGAAGGAGAATCAGAAGATTCTGCTATCTTGAGAATCGAGGCTGAAAGTGTCAGCATAATAGAAGTAGGGAGGCGGTTTAGAGAATGGAGTGAAGCTGGATTTTGTTACAAGCAATTGCAGTCGCTCTCCCTTATCTGTGGTTTTGCTTTTGCAGTTTCAGTTACCCACAGTCAACTGCGGTCCAGAGGCAGATGATCCTCCTGAGGAGTCATCAGGTCAATAGTAGACTAACACTATGCTAGGCTTCGTCACAATGCCTCTGTCATTCATGTCAGGCAGATGTTTTATCATCTCACATCATCCTAAGAAGGGTGAATATAGTATGATAAGATAGTTTGAGAGAGAGACCATATTCACATAACTTATTACAGTATGTTTTCATCATTCCCTGTTATTAATAGTTACTATTGTTTTCCTGTTACTGTGCCTAATTTATAAATTAAACTTTATCTAGTATGCACGTATAGTGAGTGGTCTGTACCTTCCCTGGTTTCAGGCACCCCCTAGAGGACTTGGAATGTAAAGGGGGGTACTGCTGTAGTGATAGTTCTGGCATGAGTACCTTGGTATCTTGTACCTACATTATCTTAAAGACATGGATATGAGAGCTGCAAGAGGCTATGGTGAGTTTTTAATTCCCTCATTTCATTTTTCCAGACAAGGAAATTGAGATCCAGAGACTTGTCCATGATCTCACAATGAGACGGGATTAAAGCAGAGACCAGAAGGCAGATTTTGTAAAAATGTTTATTGGGGCACCTGGGTGCCTCAGTCGGTTGAGTGTCTGACTTCGGCTCAGGTCCTGATCTCATGGCCCTGCTTTGGGCTCTGTGCTGACAGCTCGGAGCCTGGAGCCTGCTTCAGATTCTGTGTCTCCCTCTCTCTCTGCCCCTCCCACACTCATGCTGTCTGTCTGTCTGTCTCTCTCTCTCAAAAATAAACATTTAACATTAAAAAATTTTTTAAAATATTTATTTTTGAGAGAGAGAGAGAGAGAAAGAAAGAGAGGGAGGGGCAGAGAGAGAGGAGAAGGGGGCTGTACTGACAACAGAGAGCCAGATGCTGGGCTCAGACCCATAAGCCATGAGATCATGACTTCAGCTGAAGTCAGGCACTTAACTGACTGAGCCACACAGGCACCCCCAGAAGACAGATTTTTTAAAGAATTCCAATATAATTAACAGTGTTGTATTAGTTTCAGATGTATGACATAGTGATTTAGCAATATTATACGTTACTCAGTGCTCATCACATCCCCATCAGCTATTTCACCCATCCCCCGCCCCCACCTCCCCTGTGGTCACCATCAATTTGTCCTTTATAGTTAATAGTCTGGTTTTTGGTTTGTCTTTTTTTTTCTTTGTTTGTTTTGTTTCTTAAATTCCACACATTACTGGAATCATATAGTTGTTCTTTGACTTATTTAACTCAGTATTATACTCTCTAGATTCATTTATGTTGTTGCAAATGGCAAGTTCTCATTCTTTTTTCATGGCTGAGTAATATTTCAGAAGGCAGATTTGTTTTTATTCCCCATTTTTCACTTCTGTGATCTCTCTTTGATGATACAGAAAACATGTCCATCTGGTAGTTTGAATTATTTGAAATTTGGAATTCCTGTGACTGATGTCTTTTAAAACAAACCTGCTACAACTTATACATTCAAATGAGTTTTATTCTTTTCTAATATCACATTAAACGATTATACAGTAATTCTAAAACTGATTTATGATCTGGGTAATCTTGGATGACTTTCTTAATCTTTCTAAACTTTCCATTTCTCATGTGTAAGATGAAGATAATACCGACCTTGCAAGTTTGCTTAAAGGTTTAGAGAAGATGTATATAAGCACTGTAGGTACTCAAGAAATAGTGGCACAGCTAATGTTCACTGATATATATTACTGTTTAGGATTTTACATGAAATAGATCTTTTGATCACTTGGACTGTTTTTATGAAGATTACCATTTAAAAATATATATTAGCATTGCTCAAAGCATGTTCTAATTCATCTTCTGGAATGTTTACATTTGAGTACTTAGAAGAGCCAGTTTTCTGAACATGAAGCTGCTGCTTCCCCGCTATACGGAGCCTTTCTTGTGTGACCATCTTTTAGGCATCTCTGGACCACCATAGGCCCTGCCTCTAATCATGACACTGTACTGTTTTATGTGGAGGTGTATTAGATTCCTCCTAGTCCTATAACAAATCACCACAAACATAGAGGTTTAAAATAACACAAATTTATTGTCTTATCGTTCTGGAGGTTAGAAGGCGTACACACATTTCACAGGGCTGAAATCAAAGGGTTGACAGGGCCATGTTCCCTCTGGAGTCTCTAGGGGAGAATATATGCCTGTGTCTTTTTCAGCTTTGAGAGGTTGCCCTGGCTTCTTGGCTCATGGCCCCATCTTTCCATCTTCAAAGCCTATGACATTAGGCCATACTCGTCTCATGCTATTATCTCTCTGGCTTTCCTTCTTTGGTCTCCCTCTTCCATCTATAAGGACCCTCAAGATTATATCAGGCCTATTTAGATAATCCAGGAAAATCTCCTTATTTTAAGATCAGCTGATTACTGACCTTCATTAGATGTGAAACCTTAATTTTTCCCTCGCCATGTAACATAACACAGTCATGGGTTCTGGGGATTAAGATGCAGACATCTTTGGGGGAGCAACATTCTACTTACCACAGGAGAGTGCGTAAGAGGTAATAGAAGCTCCTAGTTTGGAGCTTAATAATCTTACTTTATGTTCTCTGTGGGAGAATCTGATAGCATTAACATATCCTTTACCAGCCTTGTTTTGTCATCAGTGCTGCTTTGCAAATGTGAGATTTCCTTTTGCCAGCAAAATAGTTTGTTTTATATAGCATTTGTGTGCAGCAACATCTTTAAGGTATGTTAGTGCTACAATCCCTAGTATGTCTCAACAATGTACCCTTCAAGAGGTAGTATGGTAGAAAAAGGCATTCTTGGGGGGAAGTATGTGTGCTGAGTATCGACCATACCTTTGCTGCATGCACCCTGATCCCCATCACTGTGGCTAGGAGAACAGGGTAGAAGGCAGATGAATCTAGGTTTGAGTCTCAAAGTTAGATATGTGACCTTGGGCAAGTATTTATAAACTGCAATTTGCTCATATACAAAATAAAAACATTAGTAAATGAAATAACATATGCAAAGTATTTAACATAGTAGCTGACTCATAGAGGACTCCATTAATGTGAGTGACTGTTGTTATTTTCATCTTTGTGAAGTTCAGTTCCCTTATCTGCAGAAAGGGTTGGCCCAGATTCACCCTGTTTTAACAGTCCGTGGTTCTACATTTGGTTTTCTCTGTAGGAAAGGATTAAATAAGTTAACTTTATTTTATTTTTGGAGAGTGAGGTAGGTAGATTATAATTACGTATTAAATATCTCTGCCGTAAATGTCATACATCCATTTATGTTTATTTTTTTTAATGTGTGTGTGCGTGTGTTTTGAGAGAGAGAGAAAAAAAGAGAGAGAGAGGGAAGAAGGGGCAGAGAGAGAGAGGGAAACCCAGAATCTGAAGCAGGCTGCAGGCTCTGAGCTGTCAGCACGGAGCCCAACAGGAGGCTCGAACTCACAGACCATGAGATTGTGATTTGAGTTGGAAGTCAGCAGTTTAATCGACTAAGCCACCCAGGCACCCCTCCATTTAGTTTAGTTTTTTTTTTTTTTTTTTTTGAGATGGATCACATAAGGAATATGTTTTTAAGATATAATATTTTTTAAGTTTCAAACTTAATGGCATATTTGGCCATAATATTCTTTTTGACCAAAAACTTCTCTACTATTTCTTTAGGTATGTCCCTTTTCTTCACATTAAATATTACTTATTTGCCTTTTCTCTTTGTTTTCTTTATTGTTTTTGCTAGTGGTTTGTCTAATTAGTCTTTTTGTTTGTTTTTAAACCAGCTTTTACTTTTATTGACTCTCTTTGTTTTTTTAAAACATATCTCTAATTTCTGCTTTTATTTTTGTTATTTTATTTCTTATACTCTGTATTTTTTCTGGTAGTTCTTCTAATTTCTTGAGATGGATAGCTAGATACTTATTTTCACTCTTTTTCTAAAAAAATATGCAATTAAGAGGGTACGTTTTCTTTTGAGTATTGCTTTAGCTGTATATCACAAGTTTTGATATGTAGAATTTTCATTGTTGTTTAATTATAAATATTTTGAAACTACCATTGTAATAATTATAATCTATGTATCATTTAGATTTTGAAATTTCTGGATATATGGGTTTATCTCCTTGTTTTTGACTGCTAATCTTACTGCATTTATTCAGAAATTGTTGTCTGAATGACAGATATTCTTTGATATTTGTTGAAATTTGTCTTGTTTTCTAATAGAGGGTCAAATTTTGTGTATCTTCTATAGGGGCGTGAGAAAAATGTGCATTCTTAATTGGTATATATGCAAAATTTGATATGTCACATACTGATATTTTGTCCTTGATTTATCAATTAGTAGGAAAAGGTTATTAAAATCTCTCACTATGATTATGGCATTACAAATTTATTCTTGCATTTCAATTGACTTTTGCATACTATATCTTGAAACTCTTTTGTTAGGTATATATGAGTTTGCAAATTTTTTGTCTTCTTGGAAATGGTTAAATTATTAATGCTTTAGTATATAATGACCTTATTTATTTCAAAATAACCTTTTGGGCCTAAATTGCATTTTATTCTATTAAAACAGTGACTAGAGCTTCTGTTTGTTTATTTGTTCATTTTGGGGCCACATATCTTCTTTTTCCCTTTACTTTCAACCTTACTGTGCCTTTGTATTTTAGGTGTCCTTCTTTTAAATACGTGTAAATGAATTTCTTTGTTTACTCAGTGTTCGAGTTTGTAACTGATTTGTTTTTATCTTCATTTAAAATTTTGTTTTGTAATTGAGATATAACTGATATATAACATTATATTAGTTTCAGGTATATAAGGTGATTTGATATCTGTATATATTGCAAATTGATCATCATGATTAGTCTAGGTAACATCCATCACCACACAAAGTTAACACATTTTTCTTTCATGTAATGAGAACTTTTAAGATGTACTCTCTTAGCAACTTTCAATATGCAAAACAGATTGTTAACTATAGTCATCATACTGTATATTACATCCTTAGGACTTATTTATTTGATAATTGGAAGTTTGTACTATTGATCACCCTCACCCATTTTGCCCATCCACCTATCCCTGCCTCTGGAAATCACCAGTCTGTAAGTTTCATTTTGTTTTGTTTTAGATTCCACATATAGGTGAGATCACATTGTATTAGTCTTTCTCTGTCTGACTTATTTCACTTAGCATAATACCCCCTATGTTTATCCATGTTGTTGCAAATGGCAGGATTTCCTTCTTTTTTATGGCGGAGTAATATTCCACTACCTATGAAAATCTTCTTAACTGGAGAATTTGGTTCTTTTATATGTGCTTTTATTAATGGAATTTGGGAATTTATTTCTTCTTTATTATTTTATACTTCTGCTTTCCTCTTTAATAGTTATATTAGACCTTATGTGTGCAAATTATGTACACAGAAAGGACTGTAGAAGCCAATGGAGTGGATTGACAAGATGAGGAACAAGTGTTGAGAAGCAAGGGCAGAGCTTAGAGGAAGGCTGAATAAACCTGGGAAAAAGATCCACAAAGAGAGATAAATTCTGACCAGAGAGACAGGAAGAAGTTATATAAAGGCAATGTCTTAGGGTCCAGTAGTTGAAAAAGTCTAGGTAGGAGTGCATTGTCAATGATACCAGACGCTACAGATTCTATGAAAGGTGATTAAATTTGGTGGTTAGAAGATTGTTGAAATGAATTGTTTCCATGGACTAGTGGGAGCAAAAGTTTTGTGGGTGAAGAAAAGGCCTGATATAGAATATAATCTTAGAGTTGAAGATTTATAAGGATAAGGACAACTTCAGTATGGGAGAAAACTGCCTATCAAGATGTGGGAGCACTGATGCAGCAGAACAGAGGTAACTGATGAATCAAAGTCTTCAAGATAACAAAAATCTGCACTTTCTTCTGATGTGGATTTCTTTTCAAGAGTCCACTTAGAGACTGCACAGATTACATGCCTAATTACGAGTTGGAAGAAATGCAATATAAATGATGAGGGTGTCTCAATAGGGAGTGCTGATGAATCCATTAATTTGGGTATCATTGATCAAGCACTGTGAAGTTAATCCTGCAATGTGGGTTAGATCAGAGCATACATTAATAAACGCACTTGCGCTTGACCTATAAAATGAATTATCAACATGTCCCATAGGGCCGTGAAACCGGTGAGCTCTCTGAAGAATCATCACTATCACTAAGCCATTTTAAAGGCCTGGGTTTATATTTTCATTAGGAGAAATATCTCTGAATGTCTTTCCTAATGAAAACCAAGTGCCTAATTTTTGCTAAAACCGACTCAGGGCAATTATTAAAGTTTTTACTCTTAGAGTGAAAATAAAGTAATTTTACTTTACCTGTACCTTTTGTTGCCTTTCCTTTGGGAAGTAACTGCAATTACCAATTTATTTAGCAAATATTTATTGAATGGTGCTAGCAGTGTGACACTCATCCTAAATGACATTAGCTTATCACACAAATTAGGAGGAGCTATTTACAATTTATTTAGGAAAAGAATACTTAACTAGGCTGTGCTTCATCTAGGCATCTTAAATAAAGCACTGTTTCAGGATAAAGGGTAGTTATCACATTGTTGAGAGTTTTGACTGCTTAGGAAAATCTGTTCGTTTTCTCCTAGAACTCTGACAATAAGATATTGGGAAAAACAATGTTAAAGGATGACTGGACTGGATGCCTTTTGTGATGGCTTCCTTCAAAAAAGAGGATTTTTCTTTTGTAAGGAAAATCCTTTTGTAGGAGCTTTGGTTATGAAAAGTGAGTGATTCCCCCAACTCACCTAGATCTTGAGAAAAGTTCTTTATTTACGTTACATAATAAAATAACAAGAATTTGACAGTTGTCTCCTGGTAAAGTAAGAATGAGTTGTATTAGAGCTTGAGCACTATTCAGAGAAGAAGAGAGATGAGTTAAAGGGTCTTACAGGAAGAAAACATGGCCAAAGGTCAGGACTGAAGGAAAAGGAGAGTTGGTAAGAGGTTACCTGTGGCAGAATAGTTGAATATATTTATGATATAAGACATGCTACTTGAAGTTGGTTTTTGATCTGTGATGTAGTCTAAGTTTTTCCAGAATCCTTACTAAAAATCAATTTTACACAGCAGCCCTTAATTTATTGGTGTTTTTGGTAATGAAAGATGAGGATCATGCTTGTGACAAAGTAGGCAAGAAAAAGATTTCACCTGGAGGTCAGGGCAAGGAAGGCAAGTTTGATTTCAGAAGAAATAGAAATTGCATAGAGGAAGCCCTTTGGGACCCCATGGAAGTGTTGTGGAAGGGCTAGTCTTCTCTTGCAAAATGGAATGGTAGCAGGGTGATTTTATTTGTAAAAACATGGTTCCTGGTTCCTGAATATCAGAGAACTTGGGGATAGCTGACTTATACTGGAAGCACTGATAACAATGTCAGCTGGCCATGAGAATTTATTCACTCCAACCACCCCAGGAAAAAAACCAGACCTTGAGATTTCTAGGATTTGAATTGGAAAGAATAGATTTTTCAAAAAGGAAAATGAACACATTCTATTTCAACATAAATGCCATTCCAATATTAACATATTCCTAACTAGTTAGCACTCCTTTTTCAGGCCATATTCAGCTGTAAGGAAACTTAATAGGTCAAGTCATGTTCTATACAGTAAGAATAGTTTCATTCTTTTGAGAACTTTAGTGGCTTGTGGTCCAAATGAGGTCAGGCTCTATCTTAGCACCTGCTTTGCATTTTCAGTTGTTTTGGCAAAAGATTCTCATGCAAAATGTATACTCAGTCATTGGGGTTAACATTTTCTGAACGCATTAATAATGGCTTCCAATGGGAATTATTATTATTTTGATATTTTTCTTGGGCTAGTGTTTTTCATGATATAATAAGCTATGCAACCATATAAGAGAAAATTAGGAAGTCATGATGTGTCAGACAAAACTTGGGAGGAGAAGACCAGAAGAGTAAGAGGGAAGAGGCTTTGGAGTCAAACTGGGTGGATTGAAACACTGGCTCTGTCTCTCACCTGCTATGACTGTGGATAACTTACTCATTCTTCTTGCTCCTCAGTTTATCTGTATAATGAGAGAGGGTTAAACAAATTACCTGGCACATGGTAAGCACATAATAAATGCTAGCTTCTATAAAAAAATGATTCTTGACGCTATTCAAAATATCCATTTAATACCTATTATATACCTAGTATGTGCCAGGATCTGTTAGACTGTAGAGATATGAAGAGGAAACACTAACCCCTTTCTTTGAAGGCTTCACAGGCTTTAAGTTTTTGGAGACCCTAAGGCTAAGACTCATTCTTCTCTTCTGTGGGTTTATAACCACTAAGAAATAGGAGAGAATGAATTGGGATCCAAACTTTACCCTTGGAATCTCAGCATTTCCGTAGCATGGGGCTCCGGGTAGAGAGAGATGGGAGAATGGTGCATCCTAAGTCCACCTATCATTCCTTTGGAGACTGAGCAGCAGAGGGAACCCTTCCTTCCTTGCTGGCAGGAAGACCCTGCCAAGGTTGGCTAGCTTTATACAGGCAGGAAGTACATGAGGAAACATCTGTCCTGGTGAACAAGCAAGACAGAGTGAGCATAGAAAGGGCACCCTTCCCACTCTGATTCAAAAGAACCTTACCCAAATATGGGTGGGTCTTAGCCTAATCTCACCATCATAATTAAAAATTTCTTTTGTAGACTCATAAATGTGCATACGTGTGCAGTTTTAAATTTGATAGTATGGATTTTGTACTAAAGGAATCTTCATTCATGTATATTAATAGAGAGGTTGTAGAGCAGGACTGATGTTTGTTTCATTTATTTAGCACTTGTGACAAGATGGCTCTGGGCCTGGCTGGTGCGAGGGCATTGCTTTATTGATTAAATAATGTGATGAAAGGGAACAGTGCTTATGTGTTGAGAGATTATTGCCAGAGACGCTTGGCCAACAAAGTGCTGAAAGGAGAGTAGTGTGACACTTTCACTGTAAGTAATTAGCAGCCAGTTGGAACCAAAACACAGCATCCTGGGGAAAGTTCCAGTTAATGCAGCAAGTTTGCATTTTTGAAGGCATGCAGAATTACATTCTGTTTCCCAATTGAGCTCATTTTTTGACTCTGAATAATAAAAAATAAACATCTGAAACTACAGTGATATAAAACAATATACTTGAAATTGCACAAAAGAAAACAGTCTACTTTTATAGAAAAGGGACACAGATCTATTCTCAGGAATCGTATATAAAACAGTAATAAATTTCAAACAATGCATTTATTACATTACTTTATTGTAGTTCTAAAAAAAAGCACTTACAATTCTCAGAAATGTTATAGGGTCTGTGTGGAGTGAATGTGTTTGTTCACGCATTTATGGTAGAAAATAGGACTGGACTACTCAAGAGTGTAACCTGACATTTGTCCTTTGGCCTATGGAATGATTTGAAGGATGGATACATTGCCAGGAATGATGGTGATCTCTGAGAACCCAAGGCATTAGGGGATTTAATTCAAGTTATGACACTGGGACTTACTCTGTGCCCTATGTACATAGTCTACCCTACTGGAAAGGAATGCATAGGGCATTTGTGCCACTTTTGACAAATTGACCTCTATCTCACCATTTGTATTCCACCAGCACTTCAGAGTATTGCTTCCAACTTTCTGTTCTTCATTTTTTCACTTTTTTCTCTCTTTGACTTCTCTGCTTGAATTCTTTATTTCCCTTTTCTCTCCCTTAGTAAATACTTAAAACAAGGACTCTGGAGGCTGTCTTCCTGGCTTCAAATCCTGGTTCTGTGACTTATTAGCTATGTGATCGTGGGAAAACCACTTGATCTTTCTGTGCCTCAGTTTCCTCATTTGTAAACTGGTGATAATAATAGTATCCAGCACATCAGGTTACTAGAAGGATAAAATATTTAAAATATTTAAAGTGCTTAAGTTTCTTGACACAGAATAAATGCTATTATGCTTTGTATGTATTTATACACTAATAAATACACTGTTTGATTCCCACTGACTCAAAAAATATGCACTAGGCTCCCTAAGACCTGCAAAGTGATAAAAGGGATTCAAGGTGTTCTATTATTTGGCTACAAACTCTCTTTTAAGTTTTTTTTCACTGTATGCTCCGCATACTCCATATTCGGGTCATTCACCACAGCCTGAAATTGCCATATATTTTCCTACTTCCCCAAACTACTCACTTAGCCAGAAATGGCTCCATTTCTTCTTGTTTTCTGCCACTCAGAAGCTGAACACCTATGTTTTTGTTACTTATCTAAAGAGATTGAATACTACAAGTACATTAAAAGTGCCTGTGTTGACTGTTCTCATTTAATGTGGTTGTGGGAAGTCAAATGATAGCTCCCCTCTCCCAAATGTCCACATCCTAATCCCTGGAACTAGTAAATGTTACCTTACATTGCAAAGATTTTGCAGATGAGATTAGGATCTTCAGATGGGGAGGTTATTTCGGTTAGTGCATGGCCCCAAGTGCAGTTACAAGTGTCATTAAAAGGTATGATACTACCTTTCACACTTGTGTGAAAGGTAGATTTCACACAGAAGAGTGGAAGGCACTCTGACTGTGGAGGCAGAGATTAGGGTGATGTAGTCACAAATCAAGGACTACTAGCAGCCACCAGTAGTTGGAAGAGGCAAGGAACAGATTCTTTCTTAGAGTCTCCAAAGGGAGTGGTCCTGTCTAAACCTTGATTTTAGCTCTGTAAGACTTATTTTGGACTCTGGCCTCCAAGAGTGCAAAAGCATGAATTTATGTTGTTTTAGGCCACCAAGTTTGTGGTAATTTTTTACAGCAGCCAAAGGAAACTAAGACAATGGTATTGTGGTCTACTATTTTATTTACAACATTTTTCTTTATTTTTAAAGTCATATAGGGTAAAATTCACTGTTTTTGGTGTGCAGTTCTATGAGTTTTGACAAATGAATAGATTCATGTAATGACTACCACAAGCAATATATAGAATAGTTGAGGAAGAAGAACAAAGCTGGAGGGATCATACTTTCTGATATCAAACTATATGGCAAAGCTATAGTAATCAAAACCATTATGGTACTATCATAAAAATAGACACACAGAGGGGCGCCTGGGTGGCTTAGTCGGTTAAGCGTCTGACTTCAGCTCAGGTCATGATCTCACAGTTCTTGAGTTCGAGCCCTGCATCGGGTTCTGTGCTGACAGCTCGGAGCCTGGAGACTGCTTCCGATTCTGTGTCTCCCTCTCTCTCTGCCCCTTCCTTCCTGTCTCTCTCTTTTTTTCTCTCTCCCTCTCAAAAATAAATAAACATTAAATTTTTTTTTTTTAAATAGACACACTAGATTAATGGAACTGAATAGAGAACCCAGAAATACACTAATTTCAACTAATTTCTGATAAAGAAGCCAAGGATATATAATCAAATGCAAAAGAATGAAACCGGACCCCTATCTTACACCATACACAAAAATCAACTCAAAATGGATTAAAGAATTGAGTGGAAAACCTGAGATAAAACTCCTAGAAGAAAATGTAGGTGGTAGGCTTTTTGATATCAGTCTTGGCAATGATATATATATATATATATATATATATATATATATATATATATATATATATATATATATTTGATCTGGTACCAAAAACAAAGGCAACAAAAGCAAAAATAAACAAGTGGGACTACATCAAACTAAAAAGCTTCTGTATAAAAAAGGAAACCACCAACCTATAAAAGGCAACCTGTATAAAAAAGGCAACCTATAGAATGGGCAAAAATATTTGCAAATTATATATCTGATAAGGGGTTAATATAAAAAATATATAAAGAACTCACACAACACCACTTAAAAAAAAGAAAAACAAACAAAAAACCCCAAAACCAATCTGATTAAAAAATGTGCCAGGGAACTGAATAGACATTTTTTCCAAAGGAGACACAAATGGCCAACAAGTCCCTGAAAAGGTGCTCAGCATCATGAATCATCAGGAAAATGCACATCAAAACCACCATAAGATACTACCTCACACCTATTAGAATGTCAGTCATCAAAAAGATAAGAGGTAAGTGTTGGTGAGGATGTGGAGAAAAGGGGACCCTTGTGCATTTTGGTGGGAATGCAAATTGGTGCAGCTGTTATGGAAAACAATATGGCAATTCCACAAAAAATTAAAAATAGAACTACTGTATGATCTGCAATCCTTCTTCTGAGTATATATTCAAAGGAAATGAAAACGGAAATGAAAACAGGATCTCAAAGAGAAACCTGCACTCCCATGTTCATTACAGCATTATTCACAATTGCCAGAATTTGGAAACAATCTAAGTGTCTATCAATGGATGAATGGATAAAGAAGATGTGGTACATATATATAGCGGAATACTATTCGGCCATCAGGAAAAAGGAAATCCTGTCATTTGCAGCAGACTTGAATGGATCTTGAGGTCATTATGCTATGTGAAATGAGGCAGGGAAAGATAAATACTGCATGGCATCACTTACTTATGAAATTTAAATAAAAAGTCAAACTCATAGAAACAGAGTAGAAAGTGGTTGCCAGACACTGGGGGATTGGGAAAACAGGGAATGGTTACTAAAAGAGTATGAACCTTTAACTAGATAAATAATTTCTGAAGATCTAATGTAAAACATGGTAGGGGAAATGTCTTCACAATATATATGTATGTGAAATGACCATGATGTAGACTTCAATTATCTTACAATTTTGTCAGTTATACCTCAATAAAGCAGAAATTAAAAGAGAGAGAGAGAAAGGGAACAGTTCTGTCACCCATCCCCATGCCCCACATCCTTGTACTTCTCCTGTGTAGTCAAACTCTCCCCACACACTTAAACCCTGGCAACCATGGAACAGTTTATCATTATAATTTTGCATTTTCCAGAATGTCATATAAATGGGGTATTTCAATATGTAGCTTTTTGAGTCTAATTCTTTCACTTCATATATACGTTTGAAATATATCTCATGTTCTTGCATGTACCAGTAGTTCATTCCTTTGTATCACTGAATAGTATTTCATTTTATGGATATGCCATAATTAGTTTATTCATTCTTTGAGGAACATCTGAGTTGTTTCCAGTTGCTAGTAATTAGGAGTAAATTTGCCATAAAGATGCATAAGCAGGTTTTTTTTAGAACGCATTTTTTTATTTTACTTGGGTAAATATCTATCAGTGGAATTGATGGGTTGTATGGTAAACCTATGTTTAACTTTATAAGAAACTGCCAAACTGATTTCCAAGTGGCTACACTATTTTGTATTCGCACCAGCAATATGATAGAGTTCTACTTGCTCCACATCCTTTCTAGCACTTGGCATTGTCATTTAAAAATCTTTTTATACTTTATTTTAGCCATTCTAATACTTCTGTAGTCGTCTCTCATTGTGGTTTTTATTTGCATTTCCCAAATGATTAATTATGCTAAGCATATTTTTCATGTGCTTGTTTTCCACACATATGTCTTATTTGATGAGGTGTCTGTTTAAATATTTTATGCACTGTTTTAATTGGGTTGTTTTCTTAGTTTTGAGTTTTGAGAGTCCTTTATATATTCTGACACAAGACCTTTGTCAAATGGTAGCAGGATTCTCACACAGTGAGTTGTGACACTGAGGCTTTTCTTTCCAGGAAGCAACTTTATTCGTGCTGGCACTGGCTCAGTTGGGTTCGTACCTGAAGAACTGAGCCCTGAAAGCCATGTGGTGTCGTTTTTTATACATTTGCTACTTCTTTGTCTCCCATATATGGGAGACAATACACAAACATGCAGCCTGATTAGGTGGTTTCAAGTTACAGGGTTGTGAGGAATGTCACCTAGGCATATAGCCAGGTTGCCTTCCTTTATCTTGAGGTTTTTTTTTTCTTCCACATTCCTTAGGGGGGGGACCCTACCATGTTCCCACCCTTTGATGCTCAGACCCCTCTATTTTGGGTCAAAGAGCATCATTTTGGTTTAGAGGTTTATATTTCCATAACATTACATGAGTGGCTGTCTTTCTTTAAACCATGGCCTCAATGAGACTGGAGACAGACCGTACAACCAGGGGAGCTAGGCAGGGTAATATTAAGCACCCTCCCAAAATTAACAGGATAATTCCCATGAGGGTTTTGAAACCCCAGAGAGTTGAAAACCATCTTCCAAATACCTCCCCGGGGTTCCAGCCATTCCAGGTCTGGACAGGACAAGAGCAATCCTTCTCATTCAATCTGTGATCTCCTCTATCACTTTTCTCTCATCAGCTGTCTGTAGGCAGCAGTTGCTCAGATTAAACTTTCCACAAACTCCTCCCTCAGAAACAAACAGGTAACCTAAGGCCAAGTGATTAAGTTAAGAGTTCTGGCAGTTTCATTGGTTATAATTTCTACAACTGCTTGTGGTCTGATTATGCAGTTTAGCATGTAAATGGGAGTGTGGTAGCCCCAGGACCCATCCTCTGCCCAGGTGGCAGGGCCATAATATTGGATTACATGCTCGGGAGGTCACTCATCATCTTTCCAATTGCCAATTTGTAAGGCATGCCACTTCCTTTGACACCCCCTATATCCATACATTTGAACTCCCAGATGTTCCCCCCTGGCAAGTGGGAGCAGGAAGAAAGATGGACAAATAGTCCCCAGCACACATGGCCCTGACCAGCCTGAAGGAAGTACTATTTAGGCTTTTTTTCCACATATCCAGTATAGCCCACCTGGGGCCCGCCATTCGATGGCTGCGTCGATGTTGTCCCAAGTACCTGGTGATTGGAGAAGTTACACAAAGGGTGAGGATCCGGCTCCAGGTGACCTGGGGGCCCCCACCTTTAGGTTTCCTAGGTGGCTGAATTATAAAACCTTTGGCTCAGGCACGTTAAGTTTCCAACAGGGATGGTGAACTTTCCTCCCCATTGGGGAAGACAGTTCTTCCCAATAATTGAGGTTTCGAGGAGCCAAACCCCGGTAGTGGAACTGGGGTATTTTGTTCCATTATAAGGCTCATGGGGATCTAATTCCCTGGGCTCCCCTGGCCATTGCTCCCCCACATTGGTTCCCTCACATACATAGCATGAAGAGATCTTTAGGGTCTGGGTTATAGTCTCTACCAGAGCTAGAAACAAGTTCCTTGCTGTGACTGAAATGGGAGGGTGGCTACTTCTTATTTCTTCATAGAAGGACTGGAAAACTTGATGGGACATGATTAGATGGGTGGGAGTGACTCTTGAAATATAACACAGTCCCTGGGTCTCTGCCCCGCCCAGAGATTCAGATGCCGATTTGGGTTCCCCACTGCCATTTGTAGTCTCCTGGGTTAATGATGGCAAAATTAACAGTGTTACAGGCTTTTGATTGACAATCTGATCTAGCAACCCCCTTCTACAGGAGTGCTGTTGTACCTTCTTTTTCCCAAGGAGCCCATGAAACAGCTCCAGCCGGGGCATAACAACTCAGGTGTATAGGCACATAAACCGTTTTCCTCACAGATGTGTTTGTCATTGAGTCGATATTCTCACTCCCAGTCTAAGCCTCTGCATGATATATCAAGAGTCTTCGGGCCCTCCATGATGAGTGCCCCCTTTTTTCGTATGACAGATGCCTCTGGGCACATACATCAAACAGCATTGACACCGGTCATTTGGGGTTGGTAATTTGTGTCCGGCTGATCAAGGCCCCACTTCTTGGTAGGACCGGACTTCTAACCAATCTTCACTGGGGGAGTATTGTGGGTCAAAGCAAGTGTATTGACTCCCCCATTGGCAGATAAAAAGGTGGTCTTATTGCGTATGCATGTCCCCCGGATCTTTCCCTGGTGTGAGAAGTGAGTATGGTATAGTAAGGTCCAAGTGACTCCCTGGCCTGACCTGGTTATGCGAATACCCCCTGACCTGGGTCACATGATGAGAAATCTAGGTCTACAAATGGGGTCCAGATTAAAAGCAACCAATACCAATAAAACATCCTATCCACAAGAGGAAAGTGAGTGCTAACATAAACCTCTCACCACATTTCCAGCTGGCCAGGGTAACCTCCACCAATCTTATAGTGAGAAGTAGGGCAAAAATTGCAATAACAGCGAGAGACAAGGGATGACAGTGCATCACAGTAAGGAGATTGATACAGGAAGCAAAGACAGTCTATTTATTTCACTGGACCGTCAATTCCTCAAGCTTCTGTCCTCCGTAGATTAGTCAGCTTCCAGAGTGACTAAAGCAGGGCTGCAGTCTCCTGGAGCCTCTGGAGTTGCAGATTGCTTTTTTCATATGGTCAGCTTACATGGTGTGGATGGATCAGGAATACACTCCCAGTTCTAGGATGCCGGCTTCACTCTGCTGTGGTGAATCCAGGAACCCACCTGGGCTACCTTTACTCTGTCTTACGGTTTCCCCATGCAGCTGTGGTATCTCCCCTTTGATGTCCCTGGTAATGCATGACTGCCACTCTTTTAGGGGCCCACACAGTCTCTAAGACTTCAAGGATTTCCTTACCATGTTTTATGTCCTTCCCTCCTGAGTTTATTAGACCCTTCTCTTTATGTAAGGCTCCATGTACATGGAGGGTGGTGAAGGTATATTTAGAACCTGTGTATATATTAACACGTATCCTTGCTGCTAGTTGGAGGGCTTGGGTTAGCTCAATGAGCTCTGCCTTTTGTGCCAAAGTCCCCTTTGGCAGGGGCCTGGCTTCAATGACAGAATTCAGGGTCACCACAGAATAACCAGCAAGGCGCTCTCCCTACTTTACAAAACTGCTACCATCAGTGAAATGTTCAGCATCAGGATCTTTGAGGGGCTGATCCCTCAAGTCTTGTTGGCTGGAGAACACTTCATCCATGACTTCGATGCAGTCATGGTCTGGCTGGCCCGGCCCGACAGGAAGTAGGGTTGCAGAGTTTAGGGTCCACACTATTTCTAGGTGAATGTGTGGGTTCTCACATAGCATTCCCTGATATCTGACCATCCTGGCATTGGTTAGCCATTGCATTCCATTAATGTCAATACTCAGTGTGGCACTCAGACTGTCAATTCTTGTCCCATAGTTAACTTGTCAGCCTCAGACACCAAGAGGGCCATGGCTGCCAGTGCCTGTAGGCAGGGGGGCCAGCTTGGGCCATGGAGTCAAGCTGCTTGGAGAGATATGCCACCGGGCGATGCCATGACCCCAACATCTGAGTTAGGACCCCCACTATAATACCAATGTGTTTGTGGGCATACAGAAATAAAGGCTTGGTCATGTCTGGGAGACCTAAACCAGGCACAATGGTAAGGGCTTGCTTTATTTCCTCAAAGGCCTTTTGCTGTACTGATTCCCACATCAGGGGTTCCCTCTCTCCCCCCACTTTGTAGCCTCAGAGAGCGGTTTTGTCAGGACTGAAAAATTAGGTATCCAGATTCTACAGAAACCTGCAGCCCTGAGAAACTCCCGAGCCTGGTGTCAGGTTGTTGGGGCCGGGATCGAGCAAATGGCCTGCTTCCTCTCTGGGCCAAGTTGGCGCTGCCCCTGGGACAGATGGGAGCCAAGATATTTAGCCTTTTCCTGACAGATTTGGGCCTTTTTCCTCGAGACCTCATAACGGGTTTCCCATAGGAGGGTGAGGAGCTGCTGAGTCCCTTCCATGCAGCCCTCCTGGGACCTTCCGGCTGCAGTAAGTCATCCACATACTGAAGCAGGACGCAGACATGTTGATCCTCTGGGAAGGCTTTTAAGTCAGGGGCTAATACAGTGCCGAAAATGGCTTGGGAGTTTTTGAAGCCCTGAGGCAACCTGGTCCAAGTCAACTGGCTCTTGTCACCATTTTCAGGATCCTCCCTTTGGAAGGCAAAGATCATTTGGCTCTGGGGGGGCCAGGCGGATGCAGAAGAAGGCATCTTTAAGGTCCAAACAGGTGAAGAAGGTGGCTTCAGCAGGAATCAGCCCAAAAAGTGTATAGGGGTTTGGGATCATTGGGTGTATGGTGATGGTGGCCTGGTTTATTGCCCGCAGGTCCTGAACAAGCCCATCATCATCTGTGCCCGGTTTTTGGACAGACAAGAGGGGGTGTGTTCCAAGGTGACTGGCACAGCCAGAGGATCCCATACTTAAAAGTCTCTCCAGGTGCTTTTGGATCCCAATCTGTGCCTTGAGAGGGATGAGGTATTGTCTCTGGCAGGTGGACTCTGCCCTGGGCTTCAGTTCCACAACCACAGGGGGTATGTTTCGGGCTAGTCCTGGTAGGATGTCTTCGGCCCACACCCCTGGGATCTTAAAGGGAAGCTCAGGCACAGGTTGTGGTTCTTCCTTGAGACTGTAGAGACGCCACTCTTCTCCTTGAGGAATCGTGAGAGTCATAATCTTTGTTTCTGGTTTCCATAGGGTCAGAGAAGCTTGTCCCCAAGAGTTGAAAGTTACCTGGGCCTGCAGCTTTCCAAATAGGTCATGGCCCATTAAAGCCATGGAGCAGTCAGGAGGTACAGGAACTCATGAATGACTTCATGGCCACCTAAGTTGTATCGCTGAGGCAGCAGGAAGGGATGCGCGTCTGACTGCCTGTGGCCCCTGTGACGGCGGCTTGTCTCTGTGAGAGGGGCCCACAGGTCAGGTCACTACCAAGTGTTCTGCTCCAGTATCCACCATAAAGTCAATGGGTTGGCCCCCACATTCATTCAGACCATGGGTTCCTGGGGGCCTAACAAAATAGAGTCTGGTCTGTTCTAGTCCTTCTCATAGTCTTCCATGGTGGCTAGCCCCACAAAATCGCCTTTGGGGACCCCATGAGGCTGTGGGGCCATTTGGTAACAGCCCTGGACCACATGGCCTCTTTCTGTTTGGGGCCTTGCTGAGAATTGTCTGGTTGCTGGGGGCACTCACTTTTCCAGTGGCCCTCCAGTAAGCACCCTGGTTCCTTCCTAATTTTGCTCTGGGGCAAGACCCTCCTCCCCATCGTTCCCTTCTGGCCTTGACCCTTTCCCTGTGGGGCACCTTTCTGGGAACATTCAGACTGCTCCACCAAGGCAGCAGCTAATAAGTCTGCCTTTTTTGCACCTTTTGGCATTCTTCCCTCCATGCGGCCTCCTCACGGTTAATAAATACCTGGGTTGCTACTTCTAGCAACTGACTGCCATTCATGCTGGTGAAACCCTCTAGTTTTTGCAGCTTGCGCCAAATGTCCCTCTGGGCTTTACCTACGAAAGTGGCATTAACCATCCGCTGGTTAGTGGGCGCTTCTGGATCAAATGGGGTGTAGAGAGGAAATGCCTCATGCAATCTTTCATAAAACTGGCTCGGGGTTTCCTCAGGTCCCTGGAGCACTTCTGATGTTTTAATCATATTTATGGCCTTTCCCTCCTCCCCCCTCCACCCCCGTTCCTCATGCCATTTAGAAGGGCTTCTTGATACTGTTTGGTCCTTTCAAACCCTCCATCTATACTTGAGTCATTTGGGTACTATTTGGGGTCCTCCCCAGGAAAGTGAGCCTGAGCGTAGGCTTGGGGGGTCTAGTGTCCCAGCCAGGGCACTCTCCTCTAACCATTTTAGGGCTGCCTGGGTAATTTGGCGTCGCTCCTCCATATCGAAGAGGGTCAGAAGAAGGTGGCGGCAGTCTGTCCAGGTAGGTTTGTGGGTTTGAATTATGGACTGCATTAGGTCAGCCTGGGGTTTCTCTGTATAAGAGGGGGTATGGTGCTTCCAATTTAGGAGATCTGTAGTGATAGAGGGTTGGTACACAAAACACACTGGCCTCCTTGGATCTGGCCTTTCTGATCATAATAGATGGGTCCCCTGGTTTCCCTCAGTCGCAAGTATAGGGCTCCCGGGTGTTGCTGCAGAGAACGGCTGCCTCTGCTGGCCTGATTCTCTAGTTGCCTTCTAGGAGGCTTATGTGGATTTGAGACTAGCAGTCCGGTGAGTCAGTCACATTCAGGGAGGCCAGTGGTGCTAGAGGTGGTGAGGTCTCGGCACTAAGAGCAGGCTCTCGATGGGGTTTCAGCAGCTAGGGCTGCTGGGGGGATGGGGGCACAGATGACAGTGAGGGCTACACTGCGCATATGGTGGTGGGGTTTCTTCAGGTTCTCCCGACAGTATGGGCTTTTAAATTTCTGGCCGATGTTTGGAGGAAGCTGTGACGTGAGCCATCATAACTTTACAGCTCTCTTTAATATAGACTTTTAGCCAAGGCATCCGGGATAGGACCAGGTCTTGCCAACAGTAAATGTAAGGAAATTGGTCAGGGTGGCCCGGGTCCCCCACAATGACCCTGAACATTCCGCCAACTACTTCCTTATCAAGAGAGCCCTCGGAGGGCCAGCCCACCCCAAATGACAGCCAATCAATTTCACAGACTGTCTGGAGCTTTCCAGGAGTTAATTTCACCCCATATATCCCTTTTTGAAATTCTTCAACATATACTCTACGGGAGTGGATTTACTCTTCTTTCCACCCATTTTCTCCCCCTAACAGACAACTTTAAGGCACTCGCGGGGAAAACGAGGAAGGAGGGGGACTAATTTGGAGAGGACGCACACTCGCTTTGTCCGCTTCCGGCCGCTCCCCTCCCGGAGATATTTCAGGCGCCTCTTAGCCCTGGCGGGTTCAGTTTCAACCCCTGACCCGGATGAGACTCCCGAGGAAGTCTGACACTACCTTAAGCTGTATGAGGTTGCCCCCGAACCCGAGGATCAGGACTCAACACTCTAGTTAGGTCAGAACCTTTCCGTTGTCTGTCTCATTCACACGCATATACACGACTCCCACCCACCGCCCTATATTCAGAACATTAGGGTTGCGGCTTTATTCCTCATCCTTTGTGGAACTACTAGGGCAGCTCTGGGAGGTGGTCAGACTCTCGTTCTGACTCTTAGGGGCAGGTGTCCCGAAAGAGTCCCGGGTTCTTACCAGTCTGACCGTGGCGCTCTCTAAGCTGGTTCCTGGGCCTCACAGGTTCCCTTGCGCTCACACGGGGTCCCGGCCCCGGTGCGCCGGGATAGGCTAATCTCCTACGGGACAAGCAGTCCGCTGGCGCCAGGTGAGGTCGCTTCTCCTGGCGCCCTGAGGTTCCTACCGCTGCCGCAAAGGAGGTGGAAACGCACCATCTTCGAATCCCGAGGCGAGCCCCCAGGTAATGTAGCAGGATTCTCGCCCAGAGAGTCGTGACGCCCGGGCTTTCCGGGAAGTAACTTTATTCGTGCCAGCACTGGCTCAATTGGGTTCCTACCCAAAGAACTGAGCCCCGAGCACCACGTGGCTTAGTTTTTTATACATTTTCTACTTCTTTGTCTCCCATATATGGTAACACACAAACAGGCCGTCTGATTAGGTAGGTGGTCTCATGTTACAGGGTTGTGAGGAATGTCACGTAGGCATATAGCCAGGTTGCCTTCCTTTATCCTGAGGTGGTTTTTTTTTTTCCTAACACATTCCTTAGGGAGGGGACCCTACCACAAAATATGTGATTTTTTTTTTTAAGTTTTATTTATTTACTTGAGAATGACAGAGACAGCACAAGCAGGAAAGGGGCAGAGAGAGGGAGAGAGAATCCCAAGCAGCTCCACGTTGCGGGTACAGAGCTGGATGTGGGGCTTGAACTCATGAAACCGTGAGATCATGACCCGAGCCGAAACCAAGAGTCGGACGCTTCACTGACTAAACCACCCAGGTGCCCCTCAAATATGTGACTTATACATATTTTCTCCTAGTTGTTTTCCCATTCACTTAATGGTGTCTTTTGTAGAAGAAGTTGTAATTTTGATGAAGTCCAGCTTATAATTTTTTATCTTTTCAGATCATGGTTTTGGTGTCAAGGACTCATTGTCTCATTAAAAGTTACAAAGATTTTCTTCCATGTTTTCTTTAAAGCTTTTGTAGTTAATATTTCACATTTAAATTTATGATCTATTTTGAGTTGGTTTTTGTATTAAGTGTGAGGTATATATTAAGGCCTTTTTTTTTTTCATGTGGATGCCTGTTTGTTCCGATTGTTGAAAAGACTATCCTATCTCCATTGAATAGTCTTTGTCAAAAATAAATTGGCCCTATTTATGTGGGTCTATATCTGGATTCTCCTGTTCTGTAAATCAAGTGTCTATCCTTTTGCCAATACTAAACTGTTTTAATTTATGTAGGTTTATAGTAAGTAATGAAATAAAATTTTATTTGATTATTCTTCCACCTTTGTTCTTCTTTTTCCAAATTGTCTTGACTATTCTAGCTCCTGTGTCTTCCTACATATATTGTAATATTAGCTTGTTGGTTTCTACAAAGAAGCCTGGTAGCGTTTTGACTTGGATTTCATTGAATTTATAGATCAATTTGGGAAGAGTTGACATTTTAACAGTATGAAGTCTTCTCCAACTTGTTTTTTTTTTAACCTTCATAATTAAGTCAGTATTTAAATTTGTTTTTGTAGTCACTAGTTTAGCTATTTCTGTGTTTTTCAAACTGTTTTGTCCATCATTACCTCCTACAAACTGTGCTGTGCTTCTCCGTTTAATTGCTTCTGAAGTATATTCTTCATTGTGACTGTCTGTAAGTAAAATGGGTGATTCTGGGAGTGGCTAATTTTTTCAATATTTGTGTGCCATATCTTTATTTCATTCTCATTCTTATGTAATAAATTATCTAGGTATAGAATTATAGAGTATTCCTCTATGTATTGAAATATCACTTCAAAATCTTTTATCCTTTAATACTGTTTTTAAAAATATTAGTCTGATTAGTCTGCAAATTTTTTCTTTTCCTTTTCTTTTTTTTTCTCTGTTTGCTTTGTTTTAGTGTTCTGCATTGTCATCATGATGTGTTTACACATAATTTTAAGAGATTTTCTCCTGCTCAGGACTCATGGTTGTGGAATTTATGGATTCATGTCTTTAATCAATTCTGGGAAACTCTTAGCCATTATTTCTTCAGGAGTGCCTCACTTTCTTCCTCCAAATGACTCTAGAAGAGTGCTGTGTCCGCGTGTGCCTGTGTGTGTTCACGCATGAACTTGCAGTCTTCTCATATTTTCCATCTCTATACAGGATTGTCTGAGCAATTTCTTTAGATCTGTTCTTCAATTTACTAATTCTTTTGTCATTTTGTCAGTTTTTATCACATCTATTGCTTTTTATTTTATTATAGTTTTCATTTCTAGAAATATTATTTGGTTGTTTTTAAAATCTGTTGCTCATTTTTCTTGATGTTTTGTTCCTAGGGATTTTTATTCTTTCTTTTTTGTCTTTATTCATTTTTTGTTGATTTTTGAGATATTTTTAGATAGCTGTATTGTATAAATTTTCTCTAGATTCTTTTCCTGGTGCATATTACATCTGTTGACTTTTAGTCAGGTGGCTTTTCTGCAGGTGAATTCTGCAGTTGTTTGGGAGGTAATAATTGGGAGAGCTTTACAGTTGTTGGGGTAGCAAATCTCTGGGATCAATTGTTATGTAATTTTCTGATCTTTGGACAAAAAAATGTGTACAATGTAAAGGCCTGTGCTTTTGATTTCTCGTGAGAGGGTTTTTTTTTTTTCTTTCCTCACATACACTATGCCAGAGGATAGAGGGGTTTTTTTTTCTTTCTTTCTCTTCTATTATCTTTTACCTCCTTCCATCTGTCATTCCTTTCTATGGCCCCACAGCATTGTGTCAGCTCCCCATGGTGAATGCTGTTTGTTTATGGAACTGGGCAACTTCCTTTATTTTCTTACAAGTTGAAGTGTTTATTTCAAACATTCTGTTGTTGTTAAATGCTTGGTAAAAATTACTGTTAGCAGTGTCTGCCACCTTGCCCTAAGAAATCTATAGTTTATTCATTGCGTGTGTATCCTACCCCACCAGTCCTTCAACATAAGTACCACTTATTATGGATTTTTTTCTTCCATAATACCTAGTATAGTATTTATGTGTAGTAGATGCCAAAAATTGCTTGTTGAAGGGATGAATACAAAAAGTGAAGTGTGTGTTCCAGGATTCTCTGGTAGAATGGAGACGAAGTTATTTCTAGAAATGTGGTAAGAATAGAAGAATAAATATATCACTGTGGCCAGATCAAGTGTGTCTGTCTCCCCAGATTCATCCTCTCTGCACTTTTCTGCCATGTTCTGTGGCCTGGGGAGACTAACCTCTATGAATGAATCGTCTAGGCTCTCTGGCTCTCTAGCTTCCACTGGGGATGGGTTAATGAGAAGCACCAGTAAGAAAAGAATACGTCAAAGTAGGGTTTCTCAAACTTTAATATGCATGCAAATTACCTGTGAATCTTCCTGAAATGAAAATTCTGAATCATTAGGTCTGAGATGTAGTCCGTGGTACTGCATTTCTTTTTAAACTCCTGGGTGATTTCTGTTGATGTTCTGGAGACCACTCGTAAGTGGCAGGGGTTAGAGTATTTTTCCTTATTCTCTCCCTTCCTTGGGTGTCTACATTCTAGCACTGGCTGTAGCATCCCTCTTTGACAGTGGTTCTCTACCTTAGCTATACATTAGAAATATTATATGAGGTTTTTGAAAACCTGATTTCCTGGCTACATCCCAGATATTTTACATCAGAATCTCTGGGGGTGGGACCCAGGTGTCAGTAATTCTTCAGCTCCAGTGTACAGCCAAGGTTGAGAACAATGGATAGATCTTTGACTAGAGGTTCTGTTGGTTGGCCTTCTTTCCATGGCTACAACTCTCCGAAGGCAATGATAACCCTGTTTCCCTCACTCCTTGCCCCTTCAGATCTGTGAGTAGCAGTTGTAACTGGTTGTTTCTAGTTACAGAGTGTCTAAACCTCCTATTTTGGTTCCCTTAACCTTGTTCACATCTCTATAAATAGTCCCTTTAATGAATTATAGTCCCCTTATCCGTGGTTTTGCTTTCTGTGGTTTCAATTACCCGTGGTCAACCACAGTCCGGAAGCAAATGATGATCCTCCTTCTGACATATTGTCAGAAGGTCAATAGTAGCCTAACACTAGGTTATAATGCCTATGTCATTCACTTTACTTCATCTCATCAGGTAGGCATTTTATTGTCTCACATCATTACAAGAAGAAAAAGGGTGAGTACAGTACAATAAGATTTTGAGAGAGAAAGGCAACATTCACATACTTTTATTATAGATGTTGTTATAATTGTTCTATTTTATTATTGTTGCTAATCTCTTATTGTACCTAATATATAAATTAAACTTTATCATAGGTACGTACAGGAAAAAACATAGTATATAATGGGTTTGGTATTATCCATGGTTTTAGGCATCCATCAGAGGTCTTGGAACATATCCCTTAAGCATAATGGGGCAGACAACTGTTGTATCATTAAACTCCCAGATCTTCCCTGCCACAACTCTAGCTGATATTTAAAGATAAGAAATTTGATTTTTGGTTTTGTAGGTAATTGGGAAACCAGTGTAATCTTAGGAATAGTGTCAAGTTCAGAATTGTGCATTAGGTATTGCTTTCAAATGAAACTTTTCATTTCACATACTTTAAATTTAGAAGTATGGACTTTTATTATAAGATACCAAGCTCAGATATTTTTTAACTGTTCTGCTAAAAGTATGACTTAAGCTAACACTGATTTTTTTGAAATTAGAGAAAAAGAGTAATATAATAGTAATTTAGTTTCTAATTACTATTGTTCTTTAGCTGTGATGTAGCCATAACTTAGTCTGTAGATCGGATTGATTTCTTCCTCATAAGGATTTTCTTGAACTTGTGCCTTTAGTACTGACTCAAGTCGCCATGCTATTGCCCTCTTGGTTTTCCTCAGAAGGTACTGGCACTTCCATTGCTTTGTAACTCATGGTGTCGTCACTTGAAATAGTGAGTTTGAATTTATTTTTTCTTCTTGAGTACTACCCATTTCCTTAGAGTTCACATTTCAAGAACTCCCTGGATATTCTGACTAAATTGCCATTTTAAGAGGCTCTCCATTTCAATTTCTCAACTCTCTACCAATAATCCTGCCTTTAATCCTAGCAAAGGACTTTCCCTACAAAGACCCATAAGCCATCATCATTCCCCAGGAGAAAATTATTCTCTAATCTTCCCCTCAATTTCTTCTTGTAAACATTGAGCCTCTGGCACTCTACCCAGAGTGTTGTTAGCCTTTTGTCTCTTCTTCCATATAAATGGGTTTTTGCAATCAGAGTTGAGTATAATCTTGAACTGAACTCAAGTGAACAAATGATTTCCTCCCTGCTGTTGTATTACAACTGTGTAGTGGAAAAAAAAGAGGGGGGGGCACTTATAATTTCTTTTCACTACTGAAAACAGGGTGAGGGGTTGCTGCTACTAATCCTACTTCAGGGGTACTGCCCTGTTTTTAAGATAGGTGTAAAAAAATATCAACTTGAGAAAGTGGTTTTTGAATGAAGCAGTGTTATATAGCTCTAGCTATAGATTTAGATGCTCTAGTGCAGCCCATTTGGGAATATTCTCTTTCTCACTGCAATTTCTTCCTTCTGTTTCATAAGACTGGGGAGAAGATGGAAGGTCGTTTAGAAGTTTGGCTGTAACATGATGACAAATAATCATGTTGGCAGGTGACTTCTCTGTTGTGTGATAGAATATATCGGTTTGAAAAAAATGTAGGAAATATTTCACTGGAGCCTTCAGAAAGAGAGATATGTATAAGACACATTTGTCCAGGCCTTTTTGGAACCAGTTATTCCTAAAGGACCTGCTTGCTGCTATGTAGATGCAATCTAAAAGATTGAAAAATTAAAACCATCAGTGTGCACTGTGAAAGAAAATGAGCTTCTTAGGCTTTAGTGGACTTTTAAATATGTGAATTTTTTTGTAGGCTAATTCAAATGTTAATAAAAAAGATAAGAGAATTGATCTGAATGTCTTTATTCTTATACTCATAAACCAAATTCTGCACGTTAGTTCAGAAATATTGAGCCTTTAACCAATTATAAACACCTCTTTTCTAATTATTTAGGTTGAAATACTTCTAAGGATTGCATCTAGGCATGCAGTTATTTAAATGAATGTTTTTGTAAGGTTTTTTTTTTCTATAATGTCTTCAATTTTTTTCTTTTTTAAAACTTAGAAATGTTTCAGGTGTTTTGGGATGTTCTTGCAGCTATTCATGGGAAATAGATGAAATGATTAGTAACAAGCTAATGGATAACCTGGTTCTGTAGTATGTCCTTCATATTCTGTGTGTAGGTACAGATTTCTAAGAGAATAGTGAAAATAATACTCACATGAACCATCTGTGCTAAAGGAAAGTCTCAGAGGCAACACAGATCCCAAACAACCATTCATACAAATCCATTGGTTTTGGTATGTTTGTTTTCTTAATTATGTTTTGCTGAAGACCAATATTAAAAGCAGTTTGCCAAGGAAAAGACCAAGGAGCTGTTTTAGAATAAAGAAGAATAGGAGAAATAACAACTGAATGCAATACATAATCCATGATATTTGGGGCCATGAAAACATTATCATGATACTTGGTAAACTCTGAATAAAATCTATAGATTGGATAATACTACTGTATTAATGTTAATTTTCTGATTCTGATATTTGTATGTAGCTTGGTAAGAGTATGTTCTTCTTCATTAGGAGTCCACATAGTGTTTAGGTCTAAAGGAGGATCACATCTGTAACTTATTCTCAAATGATTGAGAAACATGTCTGTTTGCATATACACATCGCATACATGTATATGTTAGGCATATACATATGCGTGTATGCCTGCACATGTGTTTACATGCATACAAAACAGATAAAGCAAATACGGTAAAATACTAACACTTGGGTAATGTGGATGAAGTCTATACGGGACTTATTTTTTAATTAATTAGTTAATTTTTTAGATGGAAATTATTTGAGTCATTCTTGCAACTCTTTTCTGTGAGTCTGAAGTTATGTCAAAATTAAAAATGAAAAGAGACAAATAAAAGCCACTCTGAATGTGCTTGACAAGGGAAGAGGTTACTCAGACACAATAGATAGCAAGAAAAACCCAATCATTCATAGGAGACTACAGGTCCTATTAAAACTTAGTGAACACTATAAGTCTATATATTTTCTCATATGGATGTTCTTCAAAACCTCAGCTAAATTTTCATTCAGGAAATTATGTTCAATGAATTAGAATAAATCCAACCAGAAAGTAGAAAGTAGTCATTTCTGTAACATTTTACCTTGTAGTTGTTGGCAAATGCCAAGCTGCCATGAGTGGATTAAATATAATGGTATATGTTTATTTTCATGAGCACTGATACTTTTCAGATGTTTATTAGTCTACCTACTGTTCTTTTTTCTGGTAAATGAAAATACTGGGTCCTGTTAATTTCAGAGTAAACAGGAAATGCAGAGTGGATTCTTTATAGGTATGTTTCTTTGTTGTTAGATTTGCTAATTCTCATGAAAAATTAAATGCATTAAATGAGGAGGAATAGTTCTACTTTATAGTCTATTCACCAAATCTTCAAAACATTTTCCACCTTTGTGTCAGACATTCTTACTCAGTATGTATTTCCCCACAGGACCCCATCTTCCTTGTCCCTAGACCCATGTGCCTCAAGGCAGGTGATATACTTCCAAGGCGAGGAGCTCTCCTAATCCAATCACAGTGATCCCATTTCTCTTGCCAGTGACTGGTTTAGGCACCAACATATAGTTCAGTTTTAGCCAAAGAAAAATGCTGATTAGGATTTAAGGAGCCCTGAATTTACTCCTGAGGAAGAGACATTTTGCTTCCTCACTGTGGAGTCTAGGTATGAAATTTGGAACTCTGTAACTTTCTGAGGGCAAAGCTGGGGGAAGGATGAGAAGGTGGAAAGATGGAAAGACTCTGGGTGCTGGGTGACACCTGTGAGCTGCTGAATCAGTCAGCCCTGGCACTAGAATTGCCTTATGGCTTACAATCTGTGTTACTTGCAGGCAAATGTATGCTAACATATTATTATATATTCTGGAAATTTCTTACAAAATGTTTTTTTTTATACCATAATTTATTATTAAAAAACCAGTTCATTCATCAAACCAACCAGATGATATAGAGACAGAGAGAGAGAGCAAGCAGGGGAGAGGGGCAGCAGGAGAGAGAGAATCTTAAGCAGGTTCCATGCCCAGCACAGAGCCCAACACGGGACTTGATCCATAAACTATGAGATCATGACCTGAGCCAAAATCAGGAGTTGGACG
The DNA here is from genome assembly GCF_046562875.1 of Panthera onca. Taxonomy (NCBI): domain Eukaryota; kingdom Metazoa; phylum Chordata; class Mammalia; order Carnivora; family Felidae; genus Panthera; species Panthera onca. Next base: position 55,581,513 of record NC_138341.1, read on the forward strand.
CTTAACCCACAGAGCCACCCAGGCACTCCTAGATTGTTTTTATTCCAAGTAACAGACCCTTTGAGAAGCAAATGAAGACTACCAACGAATTCAATTTTGTAGGAGATTTAGGGAATAAATAACTCTCAGTTCTTAGATGAAAAATTTGAAAATTTTAATCTTATAGACAGAACTTTCTCTGCATGACCTACAAGTACACTTTTGGTCACCATCCTGATACCAAGTCCAACATAATAAAATGTAAAATTTTGAAGTGCAGCATGGTGCAGTGCTCCATTTATCACATTGTGATTGGACTACCATATTTGGTTGTAATTCAGTGGAACTGCAACCAGAAGCTTAAATAATTGAACTATAATAGAATAGAATGAGTAAAATCAGAGTAAACTGCATGTATAAAGGTAAGTTTCATGAAACTGTTTCAGTAGCGGATTTGTGTATTGGGTTATATCATAGAATGTATTTGTCACTGTGTTTTGGTCATTGGTATGGCAGAAAAACGTATGCTCTGTAGCAAGACAGATTTGGCTTCAAATGTCTAACTTAACTGGCTTCTTATCTGGAAAAAAGCATGGAACCGTGCCTACAGCATAGTAAGCACTCACAAAGCAGTGACCCTTCTTTCCTGCCTCTTTCCACAGGCTCCCTCCTCCCCTTTGCCATGTGGACTTGAACTTATGAAACCATAGAGTAAAGCAGCACTGGCATTAGCAAACAAGGTCTTTTCCAACAAACAGATGCAACCGTTTTATGTGTTATATATTTATCCAAGCTTGAAACACCAGGAGCGCATTGAGTGGCGGGAGTCCTAAAGCAAGGGATATCAATTATATTTAAACTACGACAAATTGAATCTCCTGAGTTCACAGCTAAGAAATCATTCTGGCCTAGTCTTAAAATAACAGATATTTGGTTAAAACTATTGATTGTTTTCAGTTTGGGTTACCTCAGCAGAATGACACACTATCCATTAAAAATGGTGGTGTGACAGGGTGCTTGCGTGGCTCAGTCGGTTAAGCGGTCGACTTCGGCTCAGGTCATGATCTCGCGGTTCGTGGGTTCGAGCCCCGAGTCGGGCTCTGTGCTGACAGCTCGGAACCTGGATCCTGCTTCGGATTCTGTGTGTGTCTCTCTCTCTGTTTCTCCCCCACTCACATTCTGTCTCTCTCTCTCTAAAAAATAAATAAAAATTAAAAAATTAAAAAAAAAATGGTGGTGTCAGGACAGTGGGCTACTCTGGCATGCTGAGCATCTGAGCTGACTGACTGGTGCTCAGATGTCACCAGACCAGGTGTGCCAAGGCCACAGGCCCCTGTCAGAGGTGAAGGAGGGGGAATAAGAAGATAAATGCATTATCTCACGATAACCATCGCTGTTCCACAGAACCCACATTACCACAGGAACAGATCCTTTATGTTTTTTTTTTTCTTCTTCCTCCAAGTCCCATGTTTTTATTTGGTATTATTCACCTTAACTCCTTATTTACTGTGTGGAATGTTCCTGTGAATCTCAGGGAGAAGAAAAAAGAAACATACTTGGTTTTGCTGACAGAATTGTACCAAAAAAAATAGACTGATTCTCCTCTTGCCCTCCCTCCTGGTTTCCTTCCTTTCTCTTCCTCTTCCTCCCTCTCCTCTTTCCTTTTCTTCTTCTTTAATACAACATCTATCTTTGTGCCTGAACTTTGTGAAACTGCTGAGTTAGTCAAGGCAGTAAATCAAACCGGTCCCTTTTACCTCTAGAATATACGAAAGCATCCTTCTGCCATTGAGCTGGCACCCATGGTGGGATCAAGTGCTACTGTTAACAGGAAGGCAGGAAAGTACATTATCACTTCAGGGCTGTCATTACCAGAGGGTTTCACTGTGAACTATGGCATTCAGAGAGAGAAAGCAGGCAAGAGAGAAAAGGAGAGGCTGGATGAGCAGAGAGGGAGGGAAATAAAAAAGCAAGATTTCGTCTGTTTATGAGGCTGACCGGAATGGCGGTGATATTGATAGTAGAAGAATTCAACTCGAATGCAAAATGTGATCCTACTTTCGTTTAAAAGGTGATTATGATAGCCACCTTCCTCTTTAATCCCATAGGTACACATATGGAAAAACACAGGCTCAGCCACACCCATGGCTTCTGCTGATCAGTTCATGTGCATCTTAAATCTGTCAAGACAAGATCTTCTCTTTACTTATAAACCTCAACATATATATTTTTAGTACCAGAGAAATCCCAAAGAGATCAGCTCATTTTATTTTTTTTTCTTGCTGCTTGTAGAAGAAACACATTTTAAGATTTTTTTCCTGTGTTATAAATTTTAAAATTTAAAGAAATCACTTATCTAATGTCTCAAATTATAACAATAAAATGGCTAAAGGTATGAGAGTGCTTTAGATTTTTTAACTTCGTTCATAATACAGTTGCCAAGTGCTGTCTCTAAGTAATGTTATCACCATCTTATAACAGGGGGATTTTGCTGAAGGCAAAGGAGAAAAGTTCAGAATCTGGGGTTTTGCTTCCTTCATTCCTTTATACCCAGGTTGCTTAGCACAGACACTGAGCTCTTACCGGAGAGCAATTATAATCATTTTTGTCTGTTTCTTCGAAGTCTGTTTTCTGTCTGGTTTCTGTTGTGCAACATATTGGATAAGCAGATCCTTAATGAGTTCAAAGTCGGCTAGTTAGTTCCTGGATGTGTAGCAGGCCCTTTTAATCTGGTTATATGTAGCAGGTTACTCATTTTTCCTATATCTACCCTCCACCCTGCCTGTACTAAGGTTTCTAATTTTATTGCAGAACTATTCACCTTTAGCAACAGAGAAATCATCATCATCGTTATTTTTTTTTTAGAACAATAGTGGTAAGCAAAGTGTTGTAGAAAAAGCAAACAGTATGGAATAGCTATTATTATAGGGAAGAGCTACTATTCCCTGCAGGACCATCTGTTTTCCCAACAAAAAAATACAGTGCTTCTCTGAGTTATTTTTTAAAGGGCTTAAGCAGTCATTCAGATAATCAGACTTCATTGCTATGAAATTTCATCAAAGTGTACTCAATCCTTGAACTCATATCTGGGTCCATTTTGCCAATCAGATAAAACTTCCAAGGCTTTTTCCTAGAGGCATGAGGGTTAACTTGATCTTATTGCGTTGCAAAAGATTTTGTGCTACAAACCATTTTTCATAAAAGCTATTTGTTGTGTTAGGAGAACTCCAGACAGGCTCCTTATTAGAATAGATTTGGGAAGGTGGGATGGCGTGCCCTGCTTTTTCACTTTGATGAAATGAAAATTCTTAGAAATTCTGTCAAGTTAACAGCAGAAGAAATGAAGAGGCAAAAATGATACGGGGGAAATTAGCATCTTAGTAAGTAAAAATGTTATTTCTCATGAACAGACCAACAATCATTAAAAAAAAAAAAAAAATGAAAAAACAGTCCTAAGGAGATCCCTGATGTGGAAGCACTGAATTCATTTGTCTTAAGATTGTCACTTGCTTCTGTTCTTTTCTTTCTTTTTTTCTTTTTTTTTTTTTTTTGGATATAGAGGTTGGAACCAAGCGACTCCTTTCTTTTTTCCTTTGTAGAGGTCAGCCACCCAACGCATGCCCACTCACATCCACACCAGCACAAACAGCCTTTGCATCAAAAAAGCACTAGGTGGTGCCCATTTTCTTTGCCGGTGAAAGTGCTGGATTTCCCCAAGGGAGTCACTCCAGAGAAGTTCATCAGCCCCCAGCCCCATAGAGTGCAGTCCTCTCCTTTGACAGATGACCAGAAGCATGGTGTCCCATTCAGTCATTTCCCTAAAGTATCCTGGGGCTTGCCAGTTTTAGGACAGAGTTTTGGTTTGGGAAGTCAGTGGTTTTAAATGTGAAGGTAGGGGTGGAGGGTTGGTGGAGGCAAAAAGCTTTGAATATTCCCTTTGAAAATAAAGGATAAGAGGAATAAAGGCTGCAACCCTGCCATCTGTGTCTCTAAAAAGTCATGGCATAATATCTTTGCCAAGGCTTTCCTCCTGCCAGATCATCTAGACAATGCAGTGCTGGTTTAATTTTTCCCATTTTTACCCATAATCAAGCTATAAAAATAATAAAAGAAAATAAAGGTTAATCTTAAATTTCAATTTGCCTCCTCATGAAAATAATTCTTTGTCAAATGAAGTATGGTTAAACTGAAGATTTTGCATGCCTCTGTTCACCCCCATACCTGCTGTTTGAAGAGGTGGCTTTAGATCACTGGGTTTATTCCGTAAAAAAAAAAAAAAAAATCTTATTAGGCACGCTTAACAGATTGTTGCTTTGTGAGCAAGGAGAGCAAATAACTGGCTAAGAAGATGTTTTCTTCAGGACAATTTTATCCAGGCGATATGCCCATCAGATTTGTTTTCGAATTTAGGAGCATTTAGAAGGTTCTTGTTCTTGTAAAGATCTGGTATCCGGTATCAGCAGCTGGGCGTGATCATACTATTGCCACAAAATGAAAAGAAGAAGAATATATTGACTTTTTTTTTTTTTTAGTTGAAATGGGCAAAATGATTGTCAGTCTGTGACCTATTCTCTCAAATTTGGCTGAATAGTGTTAATTTGTGAAAGTATATTTATTATGTTCTGAAGAGGGCAAGAAAATAGTGTTTTGAATGTTAAAAAGGAGGTTCTTGTAGTAAAACCTGAATCCTGCTTCCTAGTTGGTGAACCATACTCCAAAATACAAGGAAAATAAAGGTTGTTAGTAGTTTTAAAAAGTCGAACTAAGAAAAAAGCCTTATTATGAAACTACAAGAATTATTTCTGTGCTCTAGCTGCCCTGTCATATGTCATGACATGTGGCAGGTTGACTGCTCATTAATTCTATTTATATCAGTATGATAATCCACCCCACTGAGTACACATGTGTTAAAATATTCATAAATTATGTTTATTGCGAACAAATATACATTAAATGCCAAAAGAAGACCATTATTTAAAGACAAAACTAGTCAACAATCAAATAAGCATAGCCTTTTTACTGTCAGTCCACTACATTATGTTTTATCAAATTCACATTAATTGCTTCTCCTTCCAGTGCCTCATAGGGAATGTTTATCTTTTGTATTTAAACTGTGCAGAAGACGTAGATGTCATTGAAAGGAATAAACTTGGGAAACAAAAGATGTCACATTACCTGACCAATAATGATATCAACTGGAACAAGCCATCTAAAGAGGAATGCACTTCTGGCCTCCAAAATTATTTTTAAAAATATGTCATTTGAACCCTAATACAGACTTGAACTGAACTTGAACTGAAATTGTAGACCAAATTAAATAAATCAGATAATTTTTTGATAAAAGGTTGCAAATAACAGTTTTGGGTTTATACATATTTTGGAAACAAATACACAAGGGATGGTTAATAAAATCTAGTACATTGAGAATGGAAACCAATAATTAAAATGTACTGCAGCACACTGTGTTTTAGAACTTATTACTTCCAAATGAAACAATCTTGAACTACTCTATTTTGAGTGATTTCAGGAAGTTGAAAAAGTTGAAGTGATTATTCTTTTTACAAGCTGCCTGTGCCGTTACAGACCACAGTTGAAAAGTTTGAATTTCTTGTCAAAATCGAAAGTAGTTTTAGTTAAAATATATTGCCTAACTTACCCAATTCATCATATTCTGAATTAATGCCATGAAAACATCTAGGATTATTAATTATTAGGACCACACTTCAGGTATAACTAAAATAATGGCCATTTGAAAAAGTTAACTGTGTTCTGGTCTAATAATCTATTTGCAATACTCCTTAGGAAACTTGTAAATTTTCAAAACTTTAACTATACTTAAAGGGACACTTTTATTTCTAGAGAGAAATAGTAAATGGTGAGGAAAATAAAGTAGGAAATTCTGATTTTGTTTCATTGTTATCGTATCCTTCTTTTACACAGCAGGGAAGGACACAACATGGACTTGAAATGCTTTTTGACTGTTGCCAATACTTTGCTACAAAAAGGAAGCCATCATCCTTGGATTGTGTGTTAACTTCAGGTAAGATTTTAACTTCTTTTTTTAGATTTCAGCTTTATAGAAGCACAATTAACAAATTTAATTGTAAGATACTTAAAGTGTACATCATGATGATTTGATATACATATGCATTGTGAAAGGATTTCCCCCATCTAGTTAATTAACACATCTGTCACTTGACTTATTCATTCATTCTTCCACACACTTATTTGTGAGAACTTTTAAGTTCTATTTCCTTAGCAAAAATCAATTATACAATACAATGTCCTCAACTATAGTAACCACGTTTTACACTAGATTCTCAGACCTTATTCATCTTATAGCTGAAAGTTTGTACCTTTTTACCAACCTCTCCCTATTTTTGCCTTCCCCCAGCCTGTGGCAAACACTTTTTCATTCTGTTTCTATAAGTTTAAATTTCTTTTTTTGTTTGTTTGTTTTTATATTCCACAGAGAGGAAAGATTTTCTATGTAGTGATACCTCACAGAATGCTTTGTTGTCCACTTGCCCTTGGAAGAAAAATTTCTTTACTTAAACATTGTTTAAAGAAATTTGTGGGTAGGGAATCTACCTATATAGATAGATGAGGAAACTATCATAAGGAAATCATTCAAAATATTAAAAAAGAGCTGTATGTATAAAATTGTCTTTCTAATGTTATTTATAATAAATATCAGAAGGTGTTTTAGTATCTAACAATGGAAGCATGTTTAGAAAAATAATAACATTAATTTGGTGAAATATTATGTACTCAATAAAAATTATGGACAGCTAACTGTAGGGCAAATGTGAAATAAAATATTAAGTGAAATTCAGGATACAAGATTAAGGTATAAAATGATTATAATAATATCAAGGCATGCAAATAATGAATCAGTAAAAGAGTTTGGACAAACATGTGAATCGTCATGTTAAGGAGAGAGACTGATTTTTTGGCTTCTTTTCAAACTTTTATTATGCTGTCTTACTAAAATCATTCAAAATGCATTTAAAATTTCAAAGAAATTATTTGGAGGAAATCAGCAGTTAATTTACATTTTTTCTTTAGATGTCATAAATAATCACCACAGATTTTTGAAGAGAAATATTAGACAACTTCCACTTCCAAAAATGCTAACTTTGAAACTGGTATCTCAGTATGTGGTTTTTAGCAGTCAAACCTAATTTGCTTTTTACTGAGTCACACGGTGCACATATATTTTATTGGATAAGAATTCCCTTTTTTATTTTATTTTTTTATTTCGCTGCTTATTGTATTCAGCTCCAAAGCACAGCATTTTCATCTATCAGTTCTGAAAAACACCGGGTAGCCATTTCAGAAAAAAATAAGTAAGTAAAACAAAACAAAAAAACAAATCGAAACATCACAAAACCCTCTGTATGAAGCTCTCTGCAAAGTTTGGGATGCACTTTCATGTGAATCTTGGCCTCTGTACAGCACGGCTGCACAATAATTTTCATCTGAGATTTGAACATATTGGAAGAACTATAGCCTTCCTTTCTTTTATCCTGTCATTTCCCCCCCTGGAAGTGACGGGCATATGGCAGGCACCCTCCCTGGATTCTCAAACAACAGGAGGGACCTGATTTCAATTCCTACATCCTGTCATCAGTGACTCTCGGGATATTTTGTTCTTGCAAGGCTAAAGATGTGATTCGAATTTGCCATACGGACAGAGCTTAATGCGATGCCATTTTTACCACTAGAGCCCTCAATCAGTTAATTAAACATGATATAAATCACCGCATGTATTTGTAAAGTAAGATTAATATGGCAAAGTCAAAGTAAATGAGGAATCCTCCCCATCCTAGGAGTGTGAATCACAGATAGGAAGATTACACTTTTGGAAACTCAATACTTTTGAGCAGGCTTTGTTGGTTTAATCCCTTCGACTGCTTTGTGCAACATGAAACCTGGAGCTGTCATCTTTAGCCAAAATTTCAGCCATAACTTCCTCAGCTTTCACCCCATTATTGAAATCTGCATTCACAATACTTAACAAAGATCAAACCTTTCAGCGGACCACAGGGCAGTCTCTTACCACCTGGGACACCAGAAACATGTTTAATAAATATTTCATTTTGTTTTAACATGAAGACTTCCCTAGTTTCCCATTTTTTTCTTTCCTGGGGAGCTGAGGGCTACCCCCAAGCTGCACATTCCATCACTGTGGTCAGTTAGGTTTATAGCCTTAATAAAAGGATTTTCCCCTTTCACGTGCTAGGGAGCCTTGTTAAACCAGAGCAATTACAGAAACACAAGATAGGTGCTCTGCAAAGATCAAAGCTCACCTAAAGACAGCTCTGTAGGAATTTGGAGCTTTCTTTGAAAAGCACTCAGTTTACAAAGTATAGACGTATTAAACCCCAGGAATTTAAAAAAAAAAAGCCTAGTTTCAAATAATGTTAAAAGTCTGACAGTAGTTAATATGGGACCTCCTTCAGCCACTCTGTGTATTATTCCTAATATCTATTCACAGCATATCTATAATAGCTCCAAAGGAACCATTATGTTCAGAAGACATAGGCATATGATGGATCCTTAATACCAAATACATTACCTACTCAGTAGGTACATTTTAACCTCAATATCCTAGCTCAGGGGGAAGGGTGAGAAAATGGTCTGTAAATTTCTTTAGGAGGAATAAAAATGCAGTGTGCCTGGGCCTTATGCTTTGTGGCTCACTCAGTGGGATCACTAGAGGCTCTCCCAGGTGACAGTAGCACCTGCCTTTGGGGCCACGACACAACTCACACAACTGCTGTGGGGTGTTGATGCACCCAGTCTTAGGCAGTATGTTTTCCTCTACCTCTCTAGATTGTTGTCCTTCTTCCTTAAAACACACACACACACACACACGCATGCACACGCACATCGTGCTTGAAGGTTCCATTTCAGAATAACATTGATAAACCCTGAGTAGTTTAAACTGAGGCATGTGGCTGTGGGAGCTTTCAGGTGACAAAGGGTGGCGGTTTGAGGATTCCTTTCTTCATTTGGCTACCTGCAAGCCAAATGATTTCTTTTGTGTGCAGTATCTAAATATTACAGAGCAGTATAAATGGCCTCAACCTGGGATTTTGAATTCCATGCTTCAATTTAGGAAAATAAGTTATTTAAGTGGCAGCTATTGCCAGGAACATTTTGGTATCAATTTAGTGAACACCATTTGGGGGTTTTGGTGCCCAATAGCCTTAGCTTTGAAAAATGCAGAGATCTGTGCAAAGCCTTCATTTTACATCAGCATATCCATTTTAAAGAAAACATTTTTTAAATGTTTATTTATTTCTGGGGCACCCGGGTGGCTCAGTCGGTTGAGCGTCCGACTTCGTTCGGCTTGGGTCATGATCTCACAGTCTGTGGGTTCGAGCCCCGCATCGGGCTCTGTGCTCAGCTCGGTGCTGGCAGCTTAGGGCCTGGAACCTGCTTTGGATTCTGTGTGTGTCTCTCTCTGAACCCCCCCCCCCCCCAATTGCATTCTGTCTCTCTTCTCTCTCAAAAATAAATTTTAAAAAATTAATGTTTATTTATTTTTGAGAGAGGGAGAGAGAGAGGGAAAGAGAGAGAGAGAGGGAGAGAACGCAAGCAGGGGAAGGGCAGAGATAGAGAGGGAGACAGAAAATCCCAAGCAAGCTCCACGCTGTCAGTGCAGAGCCTGAAGTGGGGCTTGAACCCACGAACTGTGAGATCATGACCTGAAAATCAAGAGTCCAATGCCTAACCACCCAGGTGCCCCAAGAAAACGTTTTTGTTTTTTTTTTGTTTTTTGTTTTTAAATTTATTTTTGGGACAGAGAGAGACAGAGCATGAACGGGGGAGGGGCAGAGAGAGAGGGAGACACAGAATCGGAAACAGGCTCCAGGCTCCGAGCCATCAGCCCAGAGCCTGACGCGGGGCTCGAACTCACGGACCGCGAGATCGTGACCTGGCTGAAGTCGGACACTTAACCGACTGCGCCACCCAGGCGCCCCGAAAACGTTTTAATAATGATAAAAATAGGAGCTGGTATTTATTGACTGCTTGTACATGCCAAGCTCTATGCTAAGTAGGTTACATGGAATATCTTATGTAATATTTACAATAATCCTGTGAGGTAGGTTCTATTACTATATTTATTTTATAGACGAGGAGACTGTGGCACAGAAGGGTTGAGTAATTTGCCAAAGATCACACAGTTGGTAAGAGTGGGGTTGTGATCTAATATAGGCTACACCTATCTGGAAGCCAAGCTTTTACAACCTATGACTATCTGATTTGAAGTTTATTTTGGGCTCTGAACTGAAGTCTGTATTTTATAGTTTCTTTTTATTTAGTAGTAGCTTTAGGAATTGAAATTAAAGTTAACAGCACTGGGTTTTTTGTTTTTTGTTTTTTGTTTCCCAGAGATTAACTTTCTTGCTTTTAATTTTGGTGTTAAACAGTAATGAAACTTTAAGTTTTGTGTTTCTCATAATTTATTTTGGGAAATGTCATTCACCAAAAATAAACAGAGTTTCATGATAGGAAACAACATTTTTTTTCTTTTGCCTTGGAATCACCATTTCATAATTCACCTAAGAAAATATAATTATTGAAAATAAAAATATTCAATTATCTTGTTTGTACTTTCCTTTAAGTAAAGCCTTTTCTTTGACTAGCTCAAGATTCTGATATTTTATCTAATTGTGAAGAGGCTTATTCCAGATTTGGAAGTAGTGTGTCTAGTGTTAGTCAGATAGGGCTGAATTTAGAATCTTAGATTCACCAATATTTGGGTCTGTAATCTTGGGTACCTGGGTAAATTCTCTTAGGGTCAGCAGATTATCACTGGTAAATGAGAAAAATAAGGCCAGTCATACACTGTTATTATGAGGACCATGAAAATGAAATAACATATCTATAAAACACCTAGCAGAAGTCTGACCTATGTTGGTTCAAGAAATATTACTTTCCTCTCTCCCCTTGATTGTATTTATAACATATCTTGTTGAAAAGCTTCCCCCTTCTCCCTTAGATAGGCTTTGGAAGTCCTGCTTTCACCGTCTGGCACTTTATGGGAAAAGAATTCTGAGGCCTGATCAAGCTTGAGTGTTTGTATCATCAGGGAGCCCTTTTACCATTCCTGCCAGGCCTGAAACTGAATACAGGGGAACGTACTGTTCTTGTCAGGGCTTTGCTTGATTGTTGAATATCAAAGGGATCCTTGAAATAGGAGGAAAAGGCATAATTTTAGTTTTTAGATTATGAACATTGTAGATTTTAAGAATTTTCTAACTATCTTTTATGGATTGTCAGATCTCATTTAAACAAATATCTCAACACACTGCTCAGCAACAACATATGTCATCTTGCCCTTTAAGACCTTGTCACCCACTGCTCCAAAACAGGACACTTCCTCCTAAGGCTATAGAGACCTGGCCTGCATGTTCGAATAGCCTCCAGTTTCTTGCTGGTATGTAATAAATATTAATAATTATTCAATCAATCAATCTGTCACGTTTCATAAGCACTAGATTTCTTTCACGGTGTAAAAACACAGTTGACATTTTATCGAAATTCAAGAATTTTTGAAGGAGTCATTTTTATCTTTGATCTTAGTATATGTCTATAGAAACATACATGCATACCAGTATCCTCTTAAGAGGGATTGTTAATGTCAAAAATGTTTATTTTGCCTCTTGACATCTCTCTGGTCTTTGCTTTCTTCACTTTCCATAATCTTTCTTTGTCTGTATGTGATATTCTCATTGTCTGTAGAAGCATTCAACATGCAGCATGACTATATGATCAAGCCTATTTAAAAATATCATTTTAGGGGCTCCTGGGTGGCTCAGTCAGTTAAGCATCCGACTTTGGCTCAGGTCATGATCTCACAGCTCTGAGTTCGAGCCCTGCGTTGGGTTGTATGCTGTCAGCTCAGAGCCTGGAGCCTACTTCAGATTCAGTGTCTCCCTCTTTAGAGGCCCCTGGGTGGTTCAGTCAGTTAAGCATCTGACTTCAGCTTAGGTCATGTTTGTGAATTTAAGTCCTGCATCAGGCTCTGCATTGACAGTGTGGAGCCTGCCTGGAATTCTCTCTCTCCCCCTCTCTCTACCCCTCCCCTACTTGTTCTCTCTTTCTTTCTCGAAATAAATAAATAAACTTAAAAAAATAAAAAATAATATCATTTTAGTGAACTATGAAAAGTTGGCTGTTACTGGATAATGCATTAAGATAATTCTGCTATTGTTTCCTACTCAAAGTTTCACTCACTCTACTAGAATATGCAAACATAGAAACGCTTGGTATCTAGTCAGAACATTTCCTTTTCCTTCTGGGGTTGCCTGATTTAGCAAATAAAAATATATGATGCTCAGTCAAATTAGGGTTTCAGATAAACCATGAATAATTTTTAGGGTAAGTATGTCTCATGCAATATTTGGGGTATACTTATACTAAAATATTATTCATGGTTTATCAAAATCCAGCCTACTCGGGCTTCCTGTATCTTACCTGGCAGCTCTATTTCTTCTACCATTATAGTGTGTAAAAATAATAAACTAACAAAATAACATACTATTTGGTGATGGTAGAAGGGGTCTCTGCCTTTGTATAAACACTGGGAAGACTCTGAACCAAAGGTTGAGGACTAAGTCAAAAGAGATGGTTTGGTATTCTGGAAGGGCTAACAATATCAAACAGCTATCAAGCCACAGTTTGTAACTCACCTTTCTGATTTGCTTTAGTCATTTTTCTTAAAGGCAAAAATGAAAATGACTTAATCAGAAATAGCGCAGAAAAGCAGATTGCCTCTGGATATATTATTTACTCATTATTCATTTTTTTCATTCACTCGACAAATATTTATGGAAGGCCTACTATGTGTCAGGAACTAACAATATTTGTATATTTCTGTTATACGTTTATTCTGGTTCAAGGGTTTTGTGTGAACCAGATTTTAATGGTGGTAATTTTGAATAGTAATGGCTGTACATGCCTAAGTCACGCTTCTTGCTGTCTAATCAAACATCAGTGATAGACATCAAGAGTACTCTTGGTAATTAATGATATATATTTTATTGGAAGTCTTTTGGTTTTGCCTTTAAAAAATAGTTGTGTACTTAGAAGATTATGTTAGAAGAATTCTTATTCTTAGAAGAATATAAGTACCTATATTTTATATCTATAGCTACATCTTTGACAAGAACCTATTTCCCCATAGCACTAAGTTACATTATAATTCATTCCATATTTTTAGAAACCAGGTCAAAATATTGTTCAAGCACATTGCTTCATCTGTCAGACATGAAAATGACTTCTATCAATTGTCCTTCTTAATTTTTAAGTCATTTTTACTCATTTTGAGGTTATGGGGAATCTCACGTGTGTTTGATTGGATTCAGTCAAATAGGCTGTGCAGCTTTTACTATGCCTTGTAATTTTTTTCATTACAATAAAAAGCCTTTTAAATCACTGCTACTTAGACTTATATTGAAAATACTTGTGATACTTTTATATACAGTGAGTTTAATGCCAGGATGTGAAAGCAAATTGATTGTAGGCAATTCTGTGCTTGAGCACCCCAGAGTAAAAAGAATTACACTAGTAACTCTGGGGACCTCCTGCTCTCAGAATGGCTGTCTGTGCACTCAGACATCCACTAGCAGGTGAAAAAAAGAAGGGATTGCTTAATTCTGATCTGAAATTGTATAAACACATTTTAATTCAGAGAAATAATTTTTGAAGGGGAAAAAGGCACCTCAAGAGACACTTATGTTTAATGTTTTTAATTTAGTAAAATGAGCTGCAAGGAAAGTATGTCATCTTTGCAATAAGCATTTGAACATCTTCTAACAGTGACTTAAATGCAGACAACTTGCCATCTGGAGGGTGCGTGGGGTGTGGAGAGGCTTGGCTGGATCAGCTATAAAACCCTCATGGACTTTTTACCTCTGACACCCTGGTCAGAGTGAGAAGTACTTGGGGCTTTTAACCGAGTCTCTAATGACACGCACCTCAATCAGCTTGAGGAACAGCTGACGTGTCTTAGGATGAACTCAGAGCGCCGTGAAAGCATTAGAGAGAATGAATTAATATTTTGGGAAGGAGTCCTTGGTTGAAATTGTGATCCCTGACCACTCACTCAGTCCTGATTCTTTTTTCCTGGATCTTCAAGGTGAAAATGTGCAGGAAACCAAAGAGTTCTTGGGTTTTCAATGAAAGCAAAACCCAGATGTGTTAGGTTTGATTTTAGGAGACAGACTAGCTGCGTCTACTTGTTCACTTCCCTTCCCAAGCTTAGCTGGGGCAGATACTGAGGAAGGGGATGAAGGCAGGAAATAAAGAGATAGAATGTGTCTGTTGACATCAGCCATTAATACTTGGAAGGGCCAAGGGGGAAATTTTGTACAGATTTAGTGGGCCTGGAGACAATCTGGTTCTAAATGAAGTCAGGCCTCTCATATGCAAGCACATTTCTATCAAGGTTATGGCGTTGAACAACTTCTAGAGAGAACCTCACAACAGTGACTACCACTACTCACTGGGACCAAGGCCTCTTATCACCAGTTCCCTTAAGAGAGAGCCTCATCCAAGACCTTATCTCCGGGTTCTCATACTAGCTTGAGCACAGCTCCACCAACATATGTCATTCGCATTGGGTTATAATGACCGAGTTCTGTTAGAGAGGTAGTACTTACACAAGGGTATAAGAGTGCAGGCTCTAGAACCCACTGCCTACCTTCCAAACCTAGCTCTGTCATTGACTACCTTTGCAATTTTAAGCAAATTATATAACCTTTCTGTGACTTGGCTTCATCTGTAGGATAGGAAGGATTGAGTCTATACCTATAAATTCCTTGGTTATTACCATCATTTACATCTTTTCTAGCAGGCTGTGAGGCTTGCATGCTGAGGCTGTGTGTTATTTTTGCAGTTATATGTTCTTAGAAAATAAAAGTGTATAAATGTGCATAGGAAATGAGAGCATTTTTCACATGTGTTTGTCAGAATGATTGCCCCTGACCAACAAAGGCACAAGATCATTTAATAAAATCCTTGAGCTAAAGCATCATGTGTAAATGTTCAAACGTTGAGTTCATAGGGATCTTCTGGTCCAATGTTCTCCTTTTACAGATAACTGCAGCCCAGAAAAGGGGTCCTGTAGCAGGCATTGGCAGCACCAGGATTAACTTCTGTGGTTCGTATCATCAAGTGTGTGCCCATTCCATGGCACAATGCTTTTAGTCTTTGTTACAAAACATATTCAATCCAGTCATTATGAGATGGCCGTTCTATTTTGCACCTGAAAAATATCCCCTCTGATAAGTTTCCTGAACCACTCTCCAGATTATCCATCTGTGTATTCTAAAATTATCTGTCAAAATGGTGAGGCTCAATGCCAACACCGAGTCCCCTCCAAAAGATAATGCACTGGTTAGTTACACCACTGGTTAGTTACAACAGGCTTTTGGCAAAGCCAAAATCTTCTTTCTAAAAGAAGATTGTCAAAATGTTTCACTCATGGGCTAAACCTCACATTTTTATCACCTAGCATTCATAACATCAATTCTCACCTTCCAGCTGTCAGGGATGGTCACTTTGCCTCAAAAACACCTTGTGAATTCCTATCACTATAGCTTTGTTCATGTTGTATCTTTCACCTGGAATGGCCTTTCCATTACAACCCATCTTACAAGGTCCTGCTCAGTTTTATCTCTCCTATGGAGCCTTTATTACATAGCCCAGCTTACGACTAGTTACCCGAAGCAGGTAAGGGTTAATGCCACATTCTGTTTTTATAAACTGGAGCCAGTAAATATCTATGATATCTCACTGTCCTCTTATGAATATTGCTCAATTTAGACCTCTGCTCTTCTAGGCCAGAAGCTGTGTATTCTTCTACATGCAGTCTGGCCATCTGAACTATGGACGGATGCAACTTCTTGTTGTCTGGTCTTCCTGAGAATGCATTATATAGATTACAGTTCATTTAGAATGCAGCTGCCGGGGTCGTGACTCACACAGAGATTAATCATTACGCCTGGGTTAGCTTCATTACTTTGACTACCCATTACATCTTGCCAAGATTATAAAATGTTGCTTTTAACTTACAAGGCCTACACTAGCATTCACTTACCTCCAAGACACGCATTTATGCTGGGGTTTTTTTTTTTTTTTTGGTATTATTAGGTCACTGGAAATTGCTAACATTTCCCATAAGCTTTGATTTCAAAAATTACGTCCTGCCGAAGCTTTCTGACATCAGGTTGAGTAACATGTCTAAAAAAGAAAGTATATCATGTGTTATATTATAAATATTATAATATTTTACAAGGTATAAAGGACTGGCATGAAAATTTTAATAAAATCACCAAGGTTTTCTTTGATTTCCTTTTAAAATAATGTCATCTGTAAAAAGATTTAAAAATTGTCCTGCAATTACCGTTGCTAATGAAAATACTGTCACACTGGTGTGAGCCATCTGTATTTTCTATGGCACTATTCCCTTCTCTTCATCATGTGATTCAGCTCAACCCTGAAAAAAATAAAAGGATTCTAAAGAGAAATACTGCTACTGCTCCCAGGACACAGTGAGTGTAAGTGGAAAAATCAAGGAAGAAGATATTTACTAACAAAAATTGCTGCATAAATTCAAGTGACAGAAATGAAGAACCACAAATAGAGATGGACCCAATTTTCTAATTTTTTTTTTTTAACGTTTTTATTTTTATTTTTGAGACAGAGAGAGACACAGCATGAACGGGGGAGGGGCCGAGAGAGAGGGAGACACAGAATCGGAAGCAGGCTCCAGGCTCTGAGCCGTCAGCCCAGAGCCCGACGCGGGGCTCGAACTCGCGGACCGCGAGATCGTGACCTGAGCTGAAGTCGGACGCTTAACCGACTGAGCCACCCAGGCGCCCTGGACCCAATTTTCTAAAATCTGTATCCATGTGAGGTCTTCCCAGAAGCAAAAAGCAAAAAAAAAAAAAAAAAAAAAAGGTTAATGCGATAAAATACTTGAAGGAAAATTGCAAAAGTATGCCTGGAATCCTTATTCAGTTGTATCCTTGACAATTATATTTTAAGGAAGTTAAAATTAAATCTTAAAGTACATGTGAAATATATGTGGAACTGAAGGGGAAATGGAAAATAGAAGATATTGAGAATAGGTTATATTTAAGAGCAAAAGTTGTATATTACAGTTTTCAATCCTTGTATGAAAATTTGAATGTCTTTTTTTTCTTAGTGGGAACTTAAACTGTCTGTCATTCTTGATGCAGGTAATAGGGATGAACTTGTTCCTGATCAATCTCAAAAATTTGATGAGGTCTTCATAAAACATGACTGGCAAGTAAATTTAGAATTGCTGGTAATAGCATATATATAAAAAGGATTTATTGTATGCCAGGTTCTTTTTTAAGCATTTTATATATAGTAACTTATTTAATCCTTACCATACCTCTGTGAGGCTGGTATTATTATTATCTTCCTTTTACAGATGAAGAATCTGAGGCTCAGAGAGGTCAAGAAACTTGGCCACTTAGATAGTTAGTATGCATTGACACCAGAATTCAAACCCAGATGATCTGGCTCCTGAATTCATGTTTATAACCACTACGATTTACTACTTCTTGGAGTCATTGTAGGGGGGCACCCTTCAAACTATCCAAGACTTGTATTATAGAAATAGCAATTTGAAGGCAAGGAGAACCAGAGACAATGGATTTGATGACTTATTGATTAGGATCCAGGGTTCAAATTTATTCTATGGAGAAACAAGGTCTATCTCGTAGTCTACAATGAATTTATGATAGTAGGTGCATGCCAGGTGACTTAATTTGATGAAGAATGGAGGGCTTTCAGAGCAAGGAGCCAGGTACATCATTTAGAAGATATTCTGAAAATATTTCTGCAGTGTCTTCCATATATCCCTCACTTCTGGATCTAAACATTTGTGTAAAGGAATAGAATAATTATTTAAACTAGAACATGGGAAAAAATCAGCATTTGTTTAGGTGGATAAAGTTAGTCTTGACTAAACTAGAAGAATTTGTAATAGGCCAGCCACAAAAAAAGAAGCAGAGACATAGAAAGAAAAAAGCATGCAGATTCTCATCCCAGGTTTGGAATTAATGTGTCCCATGGGTTCAATAATATTAGAGTTTTTTCATAGTTTCTTGAGAACATAAAGAACTGTATGTACCAGTGCCTTAAAGTCTGTGGAAGAATCATTCAGAACGTGTAATTGTTATTAGGAAAGCTAGTATATTTATCTAGTAGTGTGAGGTGTTCTCCTGGTGTTGTTCTATTTTGTACTCTTGGATTTTGATTTCCTTTGACTAAAGACATTTCCTTTTTATTTTTTCATCAGGCCTTGAAGAGAGCTTTCACTCAGGAGAACTTCAGTATGTGTTGACATACTAAATGTGAAAACTGGGGTTTGGTCTAGTTTACCAAACATGCATAGGGTGCTTACTGCACAACAGGAGCTATGCTAGGTGCAAGGACATGGAATGATGTAGATGGGGGCCCTGCCCTTGAGGGCCTTAGTCTTGTTGAGTTCCCTATAAAGCATTTATTTGTCAGGTCATTGGTTTAGGTCCTGCCAGTCATCCCATAGATTTCCTCTCCAGTGTCATATTCTCAGTTTGTGTGTCTCCCCCTTAGCCACTAAATCCTGTGAACTGGTGAAATCTTATCTGCCATCCATCGTTTGGGGACATGGAAAGTGCCATTTTGAAAAATAAAATTTACACACAAAAAACAGCCTTTTAAAAAACACAAAATAATAAAACATCATAACATCTTAGAATAACTTTTGATATCAGTTTATAAAAGTTGATACTAAAAATGAATTCTTGCTTTGATCTTTCTTCTAAAGAAGGGAATGACCTTAGTAAAGCATGTCATTTGTATTGTTCTGCCAAGTGGAAAGCAGATTGGAGAGCTCTCATTTTTACTTTTTTTTTCCTGGTTTGTATCCCAAATGGAAGACTTTTGGTATAATAAGCAACTTAAGCATTTTTATTTTCGGTTGTATACTATAACATTCCTATTCTGTTTCTAAAAAAAAATTACTTGAAATTTTACTTGAACATATTTTCCATGACAGGGTTTATAATTCTACTCATATTACTCTATAGGGGGAAATAATACATTGATAGCACCGTTATATAAAATTCCTAATACAAGTGAGTAAATGTGCTGGGCCAAGGTTCTTCATGGTTTAACCCAGAGGTTGACAAAGTACAGCCCCAGAGCAAAATCTGGCCTGTCATATGTTTCTGTAAATAGTTTTTTGGACCATTGCTACAGACATTCAATTACATATTGTCTATGTCTACTTGACATATTAAAGTACAGCTACAATGACAGAGTTGAGTAGATACAAAAGAGATCATATAGTCCACAAAGGCTAAAATATTTGCTACCTGACCCTTTATAGAAAAAATTCTGCCAATCCCTGCTCTAAACTATTCTCCAAATGTACATAATAAACATATTTGGGGGGGGGGAGGATGAAAGGGAAGCAACTTTAAAATTATATTTAGCAGTCTTTCCACCTATTTTTGAATAAAATGCATAACAAAATAAAAGTTAAGACTTAAAAAAAAAAAGCTGATTTACTGATCAGTGATCCAGACATTAGAATCCTATTCAGATTTATGCAATACACACAAGTTGAACTATTTTAATTTGGAAGTTATAGGCAAAGATACAGAACTAGAGAGATGGCTAGACAAGGTGAAGAGACAAGTAATTTTAAATAGAAGAAGAGTAAGCAGAGACATGGAAATAGGGAAGCATATGAAGTTCAGGGTATAGAATGCCATATTTTAGAAGCTGTTAGTTTTGGTGGAATGTATTTATTCTGAGTTAAAAAAATTAGTGTAAGAACTAATGATTGCACAATGGGTTGAGAAGGAATAGAAGATACAGTTCTTGCCGTGGAAAAGCTTACACTTGAATTGTAGATTCAAAAGTAAAGTCCATGATAATTTTTTAAAAATAAATACAAGACTTGTGTATTGGAAACTATAAGACATTGCTGAAAGAAATTAAAAGGGCCTAAATAAATGTGAATACATCAATGTGCATGGATTATATGACTTAATAAGATGACAATAATCCTCAAATTGGACTACAGATTCAATCCCTATCAAAATCCCAGTTGGCAGTTTTGAAGAAACTGATGTACTGATCCTAAAATTCATATGAAAACATAAAAGATCCAGAATAGCCAAAAATTTGTTGTAAAACTTATACTCACAGTTTACAACTAAATAGCCAAAGATGTAATTAAAAGAGCCAAAGTTAGAGTACTAATATTCACAATTTAAAAACTTACCACAAAGCTTACAATAATCAAGACTATGTAATATTAAGAATAAACAAATAGATCAGTAGAACAGAATTGAGAGACCAGAAATAAACATTTATGGTCAGTTGATTTTCTACAGGGATGACAAGACGGGGGAAAATAGTTGTTTCAGCAAATGGTATTAGGACAACTGGATCAGCGTGCAAAAGAATGAAGTTAGACCCCAACCTCACACCATATATAAAAATCAGTTGAAAATAAATCAAGGCCCTAAATTTAACAACGGAAACTATAAAATTCTTAGAAAAATACAGGTATAAATGTTTGTAACCCTGGATTAGGCCACTGTTTCTTAGTTAAAATACCAAAAGCACAAGCAACCTAAGAAAAATAGATACATGGCACTTCACCAAACTAAAAACTTTTCAAGAGATGCTATCAAGAAAGTGAAAAACACCACACCAGAATGGGAGAAAATATTTGTAAAACGTACATCTGATAAGGGTTTCTTATACAGAATACATAAGAACTCTTATAGCTGAGCAATAAGAAGAAAGATAACCCAATTTAAAAATGGGCAAAGTACTAAATAGACATTTCTCCAAAGATGTTATGCTAATGCTTAAATAAGTGTATCAAAAGATACTGAACACGATTAGTCATTAGGGAAATGAAAATCAAAAGCATGATGAAATACTACTTCATACCCACCAGGATAGCTATAAGCAGAAAGATAAATATTAACATATGTTGACAAGTATGTAGAGAAGTTGGAATCTTCATGCATTGCTAGTGGGAATGTAAAATCATGCAGCCTCTTTGGAAGACAGCTTGGTAGTTCCTTAGAAGGTAACTGTGTTTAAGCTACCATATAATCCTCAACTCCACTCCTATGTATATGCCAAAAAGAATTAAAACATATGTCCATGCAATACCTTCTTTGTGAATGTTGATCCCATTATTCCTAATATTCAAAAAATGGGAACAACCCAAATGTCCATCAACTGATGAATGGTTAAACAAAATGTGGTATTTCTATACAGTGGAATATTATTGAGCCATAAAAGGGAATGAAGTACATTTATGCTATAACATGGATGAACCTTGAAAACATGCTAAGTAAAAGAAGCCAGACACAAAAGGTGACGTATGATTCTGTTCATATTAATTTCCCTAGTAGGCAAATCCTTACAGGCAGAAAGTAGATTGATGGTCTACAGGGGTTGGGAGGAGGGAAGATTAAGGAGTGATTGCTTATAAGTATAGAGATTCTTTTTGGAATGAAAAAAATGTCCTGGAATTAGAGAGTGATGATGGTTGTACAACTTTTGTGATATATAGTAAAAACCAGTGAATTGTGTGGTTTGTGAGTTAAATCTCAAAAAAAGCAAAACAAGAAAATGAAAGCCTATGAAGTGATTAATAGGGTGAGGATGGGTCTATGGAAAAAGGGAGTTTTGAGAAGAGAAAGCTCCTATGTCCTAAAGGCACTAAAAAGGTGAAAGGTAAGAGAGCCTTTTCTGCAGCAGGTTGCATGTTGGGAAAAATGGAAAATCAGTTTGGAAACAGAGTTGTAGTTAGGTTACTTGGGAGCCTTAAGAATCAATCAGAAAAATGTTATAAAGGGTTGCACATGGAGAAATAGGGAATCATTGTAGGTCAAGAAGTTGAAAGTAGAAGAAAGAGAAGAGGGGTGCCTGGGTGGCTCAGTCGGTTAAGAGTCTGACTTCATCTCAGGTCATGATCTCGCGGTCCGTGACTTTGAGCCCTGTGTTGGGCTCTGTGCTGACAGCTCAGAGCCTGGAGTCTGCTTCAGATTCTGTGTCTCCCCCTCTCTCTGCTCCTTCCCCGCTTGCACTCTGCCTCTCTGTCTCTCAAAAATAAATAAAACACTAAAAAAAAAGAGAGAGAGAGAGAGAACCTACAAAATGTCAGAGATGAAAATAGTAGAATTAAAATGCAAAAGCAAAAAAACCTCTTTAAATAGAACAAGGCCAATTTAGGTAAGTTAAATATATTCTACAATTATGTGTGTGTGTGTGTGTGTGTGTGTGTGTGTGTGTGTGTGTGTGTGCGTATCTTGTGGTATATGTGATCCCATATAATAATATAGTGCACTAAATTCAGGCATGCATTGGTAATTAGCTCTTTTGTTTGAATTAGAAACATAAATTGTGTTCTTCCTATCCAAGAGATATTCAAAAAAAATTTTATTTAATTACAGATGTTGAAGCTCACTGCAAAAAGACATTAAAAAAACCCTTCGGTTTATTGATTTTATCACATTTAATGTTTGCTGTGACAATCTGGTATATCTTTATAATGAATAAAATGACTCTTATTAATATGCCACACCATGCTTCAACTACATTACCCATTGAATATTACAAAAGGGAGATTTTATCTTGTTTATTAGCTGCCCTCTTGAGAGTCATCACAAACTTACTGGAGGTGTAGGTAAGCCTGCTGATTGAAAGTTGTGATAGGGCAAAGTGCTTCCAAATCCGTCCCAATTTTATGGGGTGACTAAAACCTATGGGCAAAACCAGACTTGTAACCTTGAATCTGTGACCAAGAATGCAGGACCTAATCCTCTAGTGTTTTTGACCTGAATGAAGTAGGCAAAATCTTGGGTTTGAGTTCAGTGCCATTGGTCTATAGTTATTAGTGATCTTTCTCATCTTGGGGAACCTGTATAGTTCAGTGATCTTTTTTTTTAAGTTTTATTTATTTACTTTGAGAGAGAGAGAGAGAGAGCACACGATCAGGGGAGGGCCAGAGAGGGAGAGAGAGAATCTCAAGGAGGCTCTGCACTGTCAGCGTGGAGCCTGATGTGGGGCTCGATCCCATGAACTTTGAGATCATGACCTGAGCTGAAATCAAGAGCCGGATGCTTAGTCAACTGAGCCACCCAGGCGCCCCTAGTTGAATGATTTTTAATGGCCATCAATAATCAAACTCAACAGAGTGTGTAGACCTGTCCACAGAGAGGGTGTGTTTGTCAGCACTGAGGTATCCTGTAAGTCACTTGGACACTGGTTTCATTAGTTGGCATGAGTAAAGTATGAATAAAAGGGTGTGGATATCATCATTCACCTTTTTATGTATTTAGTTGCCAATTTTTTGGCATATTTAATTTATTTTTAAATTATTTTATTTTTTTCTTTCCCATTTTTTTATATGAAATTTATTGTCAAATTGGCTTCCATACAACACCCAGTGCTCATCCCAACAGGTGCCCTCCTCAATGCCCATAATTTAGACTTTGAGGAAGAAATGATAACGTGTTTGCAGTTAGGTCTAGGTTTCTCAGAGTGATTCATTGTAGAGTGGAATTGCCATGCTTTTAAGTAAGTTGTGGCATATAAAATTCCTAGAAACTTTCTACCCATTGTTTGTTCAGTGGAAGAACACTTACTAAACTTGTGTCATATTTGGGGCATGTTGTAAAAGGCACAGTCGTCCCAGCACTTTGGGAAAAAAACGCATTAGAAATGCAAGAAGAATTTTGTAAGTCATGAAATGACCAGACTGAAGACATAATTGGTGTTGGTGGTGGGAGTTCGTATTTTCTTCTGCATTTTTAACTTTTTCAGTACTTTAAAATTTTCTGCAATGAGTTCTTATTACTTTGATATTCAGAACAACAGCAGGAATAGCAAAGCATTAAAAAGGTCTGTCCCTGAGAGTGGAGATAATAGAGTAAGGCCTTTGTGGAAGCTTGAAGGACGATTGCAGGCAAAAGAATTTTATATCTGACAGGAGGAATGAAGAAAGACTATATGGGAAGAAATCTGGGGGTGATCCTCATGACAAGTAAACACTGGTTGCCAGCCTCTGGCCCTCCTGTTGCCTGACATATCCTCTGGTTGTCTGAAGTCAACCTTTTTCCTGCTAGTTGATGCCAGAAACTTCTATGCCTACCCTCAAACCTTCAAATCTTTTTCTTGTGTCCAATGAATAAATTTTTAATCTCTTTAATCTTCCATAGAAGACTTCTGGTTATCTGCCTCTGGTTGTACCGCCCAATTTTACTGTTCATTAGATGTCTTGATTAACCTTCCTGCCACACAGGCCTACTCTGCATTCTCTGATGAACTTTTATCATCTCCTTTTCCTGCTTTAGTTTTGGAACTTTGTTTCTCACCTTCTGACTAAAACTCTTACACATAGTTCAAATCTTGGTTCAATAGTTCAATTCACAGTGCTTCCACACAGGGATTCAGTGTATTATCTTTTACTATTTAGGGACAACAGCACAGGTGTTTGACTTGAAATATCACTTAACATTTGAGTTACTGTCCCTCTCTCTCTCTCTCCTCTCACCACCCCGTACGTACGTACGTATGTACACACACACACACACACACACACACACACACACACACGTGTTGTCTCTTCCATCAGATTTCAAATTTCTTGAGGGTGAGAGCCATATATCTATTTTCCCCCAATAGTAATAATGTTAAAATGGCACTTTGTATATAATTAGTACTCAGTAACAGTAACTACAAATACTTATGTACCAGGTGCTGCCCTAAGTACTTTATGTATTTAATTTATTTATTCCTCACAATATTCCTACAAGGTAGGAACTACTATTATCCCTTTTTGGCAGACAAGAAAAAAAACGAAGACAACAGATTAGCAATGATTTGCACTAATATAGCAGCCACTAGCCATATGTGTTGATTTTAATTTGAATTAAATAAAAGATTAAAAGTTTTATTCCTCAATAATAGTCACATTTAGAGTGACCAATAGTTTCATATGTCTGGGGATGAATGTATTGGACAGCACAGATTATAGACCATTGCAATCACTGCAGTAAGTTTTATTGGCCAGTAGTGGTCTATATGGTTAAATGACTTCCCCAAGGTCACAAAGCTAGTTAGTGTCAGAATCAGAAATTTGAACCCAGTCAGCCTGATTCCATGTTAACTTGCTGCAAAGAATCAACATGAGCAGGGGTGCGTGAACAAACACACACATACACACACAGATACAAACACATTCACTGAAGGCTGAAGAACGAAACCACTTGAATAAAATGAACATGAAAGCAGATTTTTCACTGTCAGATGGAAGTGCAGTAAAGAGACAACTGTTTTACCCAGTCTCATGCCATCTACTTGAGGCAGAAAAAGAAGATCTAAAGAAAGGTTCTCAGAGAGGTACCCATAGATACCCAGCTCTGGATGCAGTGTTCACTCATCACACCCACAAGTGCATAACTTTTGATTTATCCAGAATAGAGGTTCTTCATCCTGGGTTGAACTTAGAGTATGAAACATCCACTGAAATATCAAAGTTCAGTATATTTGTGTCTATGCACTCTCTTCTTTGGAACAAATCCATAACTTTTATCAGATTCTCAAAGGGACGTGTGACTCCAAAAAATTTAAGAACCATTGATCTAGAATAATAAATTAATTATGCCATTAGTCTGGAATTTGAACTTGATTATTTTAAAACTTGAGTTATTAAAAAATTCTCACTCATTTTTGATGGTTATGTAAATTGGTACCAACTTTCCAGAGACCACTATGACAGAATCTCTCCAAATTTAAGAAAATGTTCTTTGAATCAGCAATTTCCCTTATGAGTGTCTGTCCTGTAGAGATATTTGAGCATGTATGTACACAATAATATATGTAGAATAGTATACTGTAGCCTTGTTTATAAAAGTAAAAAACAGGAAGTAACCTGAGTGTTCATGAACAGAATGATTAATGAAATAAGGTAAGAAATAACAATATTTGGAAAACTATGCAGCAGTTGAAAGGGATAAGACAGATTTATTGTATTACATATAAAGGTCTTTAAACATACTGTTGAATTAAAGGAAAATTGAAAACTGAATGGTTTTAAAAAGCTTAAAGGTTATGTATACTTGTAAATGTGTAGAAACAAGCTTGGAATACCAGTCTAAATACTTAACATCAGAGATAGGGGTGATCATGGGAGCTGGGAGACAGGGGATGAGAAGGAACTTTCACTGTTTATTCACTTCTATTCTGGTTATATTTGTATAACCAAAATGCATTTATTTACTACTTTCATAGTTTAAAAAAAGCAAACAATGCAAACAAAATTTGTATTGGGCTATAATACAGCTCTTTAATTTACCAGGAAAATTGATCTTTCTTTTCTGCAACCCATATTTTCCATACTTCTTGTAATAAATAAGAGTCATATACAATTTTTAGGTCAAATAACTAAGTGTATGCAGCCCACCAAAGTTATTTTCATAAAGTAGTGCTTTGACCAGGATGCATCTTTAGATGATTACCTGTAGATCTTCAGTCTCCAATATGGTATATAAATATCCCCAGTGGTAATGATGATGATGATGATGATGGCAATAATGATAGTCATGATGATCTAACAGTGACCAAACTGTATTTCAGATACTGGTCTAGATGCTTTATGGGTAGTAACTCATGTAATTGTCATAACCACCCTATGAAGTGGACACTACTCTTATTGTCATGTTATAAATGAGGAAACTGGAGTACAGAGAGCTTAAGTAATCTGCCAAGCTCATATGACTCTGAGAGGCAGAACTGGGATGCATAATGGGCTGTCTTTCCAAGGTCTACATGTCTCACCATGATGCTCTTCAGGCACAAACCCAGTTTTCCAGCCTCATTTTTCACTCCCCCTCCAATCTTTCTACCTCCCCCACACACTGTGACTCAGTCCTTGTACTCCAGCATTTTCCAATATCCTGTGTGTTTCTGAGGGACATGGGCTTTTATGTAATCCTGGGAAACACAGCTTGCAGATGCCTGGAACACAGGAGACCTGTAGCTTGTTCTTTGACCACATCATTTCCTCTAATTTCCACATGCTTTCAAGGCTCGGATCAAACACTGTTTCTTCCACGAAGTTTTTCTTGCTTTCTCAGCCTGAATTCCTTCCTCCTGCTCTGTTCCCAAAGCCCCTCTTTGTCACTTCTCTTATACCATACACAGCACATTTGGTCTTTTATAAGCCTTGTTGCTCTTTGTGTTCCCCCTACCCCCGCCGTTGACTTGACGGTTTCTGGAGGCAAGGGTCAGCTCTGGTTCATCTTCTACAGTGTACTGCCTTAGTACCAACTTTCTCAATTTATTTGAATTGGTGGAATTGTTAAGAAGGATGCTTAATATTTGGATCATTAGAGCCAATTAACTTAGACACTTTCTGAGCAGAGTTTTATGTCTGTACATAAGAACTTAGAGTTCCATTTTAGCAAACGAATGTGTTTAAAAATTATCAGAACTGTTTCATGTGTAACATGTTTAAATAATAATAATAAATAATAATGCTAATAATATTGGTAGTAATAGATAAAATTTATTTAACACTTAAAATGTGCCAGTACTTTAACTGTTTCACTTGACATTTGAACAAATATTTGAGGTTGGCACTATTAAATCTTTTTTCTTAATGGAAAAGCTCAGGCTTGCATAGGTTAAAATATGTTGCATGGGCTCAAAGAGGTAGTCAGAGTCTGAGTCAGGATGTGAAGTCTGATTGGTCTGATTCTAGAGCCAAAATTGATCTTTCTTTTTCCTAATGCTGACTTCCAGTAGTGTGCATTGAAGCATCAGGGTGCAGCATTGTGTAGTGGGATCAGCGCAGGCTGGGGCTCAGGTAACAAGTCTAACAGTCCTGGTTCTTCAATTAATTACATAAACTTTGGATTGTCCATCAACATCTTTAGGTCTCATTTTCCCAAAGTGCTGAGGTGGGTTTGGGTAGTGGATCAATAAATATCTCAGGTCCCCACCAATTCTAGTCTCTGATTCTCAGAAGGAGCCAAAGCCTCTTTGACGTTTACCAAGTGTTACATATGGCACGTGTCAACAGCTGTGAAAATTTTATTTAATCCACTGTGTTTATTTTCTTCAACATAAAGGTGAAATATTTTTACATTTTCCCAATGCATTTCTCAGTAATAACATAGCCAGTAAAAATATTTTTGTTCGTGTAGAGCAGTGCTGTTATATCTTAGCCAAGGAAAAAGCACACTATTATAAACTGGTGGAGAAAAAAAGCCTCATTTGTTATCAAGAAGGAGCAGAAATATAGCAATTATTATACTGCCCATTCCCTAATTTGACTTAAATTAGTGACTTTAAGTTATCAGAGGTTATGAAATATACCGTATGTGCACATAGGAGACAAAAATATTGCTTGCTAGTACCTACGTTTATGACATTAATCTATCTCTCAATGATCTAATATAAAATAAACCATTTGAAAGCAATTTCGTTGAAATACTTTCAGAAATGTTGAAATGAAAATATTAATCTTTTGGAAGTGTCATGCTGGATGTGTTTTTTTTTTTTTTTTTTTTTTTTTTTTTTTTTTAAATCCCAGGAAGATGGGTTAGGGAGTGCTGAGAATAAAGAAACAGTCAAGAAGATGCAAAACCAAGAGGTAAAGATGTCAGCCCATAACCAAGAGTGCTATTTCCTTTTTGCCTTCCTCCTTTCCTCCCTCCCTCTCTCTTTTTGTCTTTCTGCTTCCTTTCTCTCTTCCTTCCATCTACAGATATTTCGGCAAACCTATGCTAAATAAAATACTATGCCAGACACAGGCATACAGATGTGAAACAAAGCAAGGCCTTATCCCTTGGAGCCTAGAGACTGTCCATAGAGGTGGGTTCGTTTCTTTAGAGGGTAATAGAGTGAAGGGTCCATACTTCGTCTACTCATGGATACTCACGTTAGCCTGGTGCCTATTCAACAGGTCCTTTTAAATTTGTTTTTCTCTGCCTGTTGAGCAGTGACACTCCTTCACGTTAGCATACTTTCTTACTCTTACTCAGTGTACTTTCTCCTTAACCACACGTAAATAAATAATAGGAAAGCTAATTTAGTCTTTTAAGAACACTGAAAAATGTTCAGTGTATGTGATTAAAGTCATTCCAGAAAAATGTAATTGGGGCTGGGAGTGAATGCGTTTTTCTACCTCTGATGCACAGGTGTATTTTATACCTATCTATATAGTTTCTTTGCAATAGGAAGAGAGGACAATTGTACCTCAATTATGATGAAAACTCTTCAATAACTTGTTACTCCACCTAAAATAA
The DNA here is from genome assembly GCF_046562875.1 of Panthera onca. Taxonomy (NCBI): domain Eukaryota; kingdom Metazoa; phylum Chordata; class Mammalia; order Carnivora; family Felidae; genus Panthera; species Panthera onca. The sequence continues at coordinate 55,610,879 of NC_138341.1, forward strand.
AATCCAGTCTGCTGTCTGAGGTCCAGGATGATCTAGCCGTTTCTGCTTCTGCTTCATCTTGTCTCCTTTCTGTACCTTCATTATGCCATAGTCTTTTCCAATGTCATCATCCCAAACTGCAGTGTTGATTTCATTTTTTGCCATCATATTACAGTTCCTATCTGGTTTGTATTTGCTTACTTGTTTATTATTTGTTTCCTCTGTAAGATGCAAGCTCCGTGAGGGACTCTGTCTCTCTTGTTTGCTATTATGGCCAAAGGGCCTAGCATAGATGTCTGGTACATATTGGCTCAATAAATGAATGAATGAATAAATGAATGGGAATACTCATTTGAAACTTAGACAAAAACACAATGGTCAGTATTCTACAAGATGGAATAAGTTGTTAAGGGTATGAATTGGAAGTGACACAGCTTGGGTTCCAATCCCAGTTTTATCATTTACAAACTATGTGACCTTGGGGGAAATCACTTCCCCTATCTGTGCCTCAGTTTCTAGAGAATGAAGATAATAATGGTATCTACCTCAAAGTTTGTTGTGATTATTAAAGTAACACCTTTAAAGTACTTGGACCAGTAAATGCTAAAGAATGGTCAGGAGGTTTCGTATTCAAGAATTTCAGAAATGCTTATCAACCACTGTTTGAATGCCAATGAAGGTTTGGAGGTAGAGGGTCCAGTGGCTCTTTGCTTAGTCCGGGGTGTGAACCTGAGAGCTGGCAGTCCTTGCCAGAGCTGGGAGGACCATAGAAGTCCCTCCCATATGGCTGGTCTGGGACATCCCGAATGTACATGGCCCTGTCTGGCTTTATGGATAGAAACAATTGAAGGCTATCCACACATAGGTGCAGTGTGGATCTGGCTATCAGTGACAGTATTTCACTAACAGTTCAGAGGGAAGTAGTGGCGAGATAACTCAGCTAATGCCTGCCCCCAGCTGCCAGCTTCCAGAGCGTCAGGGGTCTGCCAGGCAGAAATGACAAGACATTGACAGTTTTTAGACTCTACACTGCAATTTGATTCATAATCAAGGTTTGTAACAGGCTCAAAGTGATTCATCAGTTCATTTTTGCAGATAAACGAGCAGTCCCTTGTTTCCTTGGAAACTTGGACCTGAGCATATGTAGCTCAGAATGTGCACCCTCATGTTTTCAATTGAGCAGATACAGGGTGAGTTTCTCCCAAGAGATTCAATATGTTGCCTTAAACAGAAGAAGCTAGAATAGGAGAGCATTGCCATATTAAAATTGGATGCTACAGACATGGCTAGATCTCTCAAAACACAGTAATGCTGAATAAAAGAGACAGACACTCTTAATCTGGCCCTCACTGGTTTAGCAATTTGCATAATTTATTTTTCTGAATTGAAAAGGTGTATGTACTTCTTGAAATATTCCTCTGTATACATTTAGAATGTCTGATGTTTACACTGCTTACTCTTTGGGGATCTTCATGAGCTAAAATCAAGCTCTAAACCCCTATTTCTGCATAGTGGCATATAGGGAACTAGATAGATAAATTCTTGTTCTGGAATATTTATGACAAACATGAGGCGATGTTAGCTTTTTAAAATGAAGTCTTTTTTTTTTTTTTTTTAACGTTTTTTATTTATTTTGGGACAGAGAGAGACAGAGCATGAACGGGGGAGGGGCAGAGAGAGAGGGAGACACAGAATCGGAAACAGGCTCCAGGCTCCGAGCCATCAGCCCAGAGCCTGACGCGGGGCTCGAACTCACAGACCGCGAGATCGTGAGATCGTGACCTGGCTGAAGTCGGTCGCTTAACCGACTGCGCCACCCAGGCGCCCCAAAATGAAGTCTTAAATATAGGATTATTTTTAGTTCCCAAGATGCCCCCAGTGCTTCCCCCAGCTTAGAGTTCTCTGAAACTTGCATGTTTTCCCGTAGCATGTTTAAAATGCCTGCTACTTTCTACTAGTAATAAAAGCTTCTTTTGTGTTAGGCAACATGCTTCTGTATACCATCTTTCAAATTCTCTTGTTTTTTCATTTAGCAAATGAGGAGATTGATGTTCAGAAAAACATCATTTTTAAGTGGTGAGGCCAGAAGTTGAGCACAGGTGTATCTGAGTCCCAAACCTGTGCCTGTTACTCAGAACCTACTTTATCTACTCTGATAAGGCAGAGTGGAAGGATGGGGTGTTCTGTTTAATTAGCATTCTGGTTAATAAAAAGTCACAGATCTATCATTTATAATTTACTAGCAGCTACAATATTAGAATAGGGCAAGTGAGTGGCAGGAAGATAGTAACTCAATGTGAGCTGAAAAACACTTAGCATGAGTAAGAGTCAGAGGTGCTACAAAATAGTATGGGTATCATGTGAAGTTGTATTCCCCCTCTCACTGGGTCTGTAATTAGAGACTAAAATACCACATGGAAGGCATGTAGTAGAAGAGGTTTCTGCTCTTTTGTGAAAGATGATGTTGGAGTTGCTTAACGGTTATAAGACTATGAATCTAGATAACAGAGACCACAGTGGGTGAGATTTAATCTTTGCTGATTCAGAAGGTACTTCAAGGCTTTTCAGTACTTCAAGGACATCACTATGACCATCAATTATGAGTCCTGAAATGTGAGGAAATATTGGATTTCTGGCTAAAAGAAGGCCAGGTAAGACAAACTTTTTTTTTTTTTTTTTTTTTTGATTCTTTTAAACTATTGCCAGAAACCAAAGTTACTCCTAGATCTGGAGTCTGCAAACTTTTTCTTTAAAGGTCCAGTTAGTAAATATTTAAGCTTTGTGTACCATATGGTCTCTGTCATAGCACTTGACTCTGCCATTATAGGATGAAAATGACTATAGACAATATGTAAATGAATGAGCATGGCTAAGAATGTTTTTATTTATAAAACTATTTGGTGATGTAGATTTACAAATTTCCAATCCCTGCTCTAGATTAAACATCCTAAAATTGTCATACATATTTCCTTTTCTAGTGGTTATACAAAAAGTCAAACCTAAAAACCTAATCACAGTGGTTTAAGATCATCCAAGAGGCTTTTTCTCTTCATGTATATCAGACATAATGCATCAAAGATCATACCGTGTCAATTGATTTCCTTGAAAAAGAGAACCAATAGAAGAGGTGTATTTGGAAGCGACTTCCAACATTTAAAAAACTACTTGGAAAAAAGAGATCTCAGAATAGCATCTGGGAAATTAACTAGGACCATCAATTGTGCTGAAATAATCACCAAGGATTTAGTTGACACATAGCCAATGTTCAATATGATGACTGTGGCCAAGAAGTATTTGTGAAAGTAACTACAAATGAATTTAGAGGAAATTGTAATTTTCCCCTTTAGTTATTTAAGTGATAGGAAACCCATCAAAATGATGACAAATGTTACAAGCTGACTTTGCTCCATGGAAATGATGTTCAAATAATACAGTGCCTGAGCACCTCTGCCTAATTACCTAGGCACTATAGTGACAGATGGTTTAGAAATATTGAGGTAGCTATTGATAAAGCACGTGGAAAATGTGAATATTCTTCAAATTTCTGACAGCAGAGATGGACACGGAACTCCTGGTTTAAATGGAGAGATCATGGCTTCTTTCCTGGATTTAGCTCATTTCAGGTCCATTGAGCATGCGTTAGAATCAGTCGTGGTTTTTCAATGGGACATCATTTTTACCCCTGATTTAGAATACAGTAAACCACTCTTTTTTTTTCTTTTTAAAGAAAGAAAGCTTGCCATTGACTTACGATTTAAAAATATCTAGCATATGAAGAAGGCATGCTCACAACATTCAAAGCAACTTTACACAGAGGAAATTCTGGGGTAGGGGTATCTCTGGAGCTGTTACTTATGAAAGTCTGGATTAGCCATGTGACCTCTCAGCCTCATTTTCTTCAAGTTTAAGATGAGGTCAACAATATGTAGCTCAATGTCCATTGTGGGGATTAAGTGATATAACATTTGGGGAAACATTCTGTTCTACAAAATAGATAAAACTATGGCTATGATTAATGTTACCAAATGACTTAAAAAATGGCTACACTAAGAATATTTAGGCAAAACAAAAATTAATTCAATGAAAATTAATTAATTCACTTAATTCTCTTCTTTCCTAAAAAAAAAATCTGCTTTGGGTAAAAATAATTAATGGAGTATCCAGGTGTCAGGATAGTCACAGTTTTCATATTAATAAGGATCACACTACATGGAATTTTTCTGACTGTGGCTCCATTTAGAAATCTTAGAAATTGGTGATTCCTTTCTTGACTGAGTGCATGGGGACTTTCCTTTTGGCATCCTGTCCAGAGGGATTTATTGGCTTAATCTTTGACTATCCATTTCTGTGGCCACATTGAAAAATGTTTACTTCCAACTAGTTAAATTCATGATTCTGCTTGTGTAAAATTCCTTGTGTCTGTTTCCTAATGAGAAAAAAGCCAAGTCGATAGACCTGGGTTGGTGAGGCCCTGAATAATCTATTTTTTTCTATTAGTATTTCAAGTAAGGCAAATCTAGAGTTATTCAAGTCATAATGTTTTACATGAAAGCTTGCTATTTAGTTGGCTAAATATTTAGTTTTAGTTGATAAAATAGTAAATATATATATGTATATAATTACATATAAGAATCATACAGGATAATATATACATACTATATAGGAATCAGGTGGCTTATCTTAACCTGAAAGAAAAACTGCAATAAATTATTACTTAAATGTGAATTCTTCCACAAACTTTCTTCCCTTTACAGTCTGTCTCTGAACTACCCACAGATCTTGGAATAATTTTCCTGCTTAGGTTCAACTCTTCAATAACTAAAAATCCATAGATCCTGCAGTTTATTCTGTAACAAATTTCGATTCCTCCAGTTGTTATTTTTACATTAGAAACAGAGTTAATGCTTAATGGGGACTTGGTCTGTGTGAGATGGTGTGTTAAGTATCTTTTTTTTTTTTTAATGTTTATTTATTTTTGAGAGAGAGAGAGAGAGAGAGAGAGAGAGCGAGCTTGAGCGGGGGAGGGTCAGAGAGAGAGAGGGAGACACAGAATCTGAAGCAGGCTCCAGGCTCTGAGCTGTCAGTACAGAGCCTGATGGGGGCTTGAACTCACAGACTGTGAGATCATGACCTGAGTTGAAGTTGGACACTTAGCCGACTGAGCTACCCAGGTGCCCTAGTGTGTTAAGTATCTTACTTGAAAATTTTTTCACCTTTATAACAACAATATCTACCCTGGGGAGTAGATATTATTACTATTATTTTAAAGGTGAGGAAACTAGGGGCACCTGGGTGGCTCAGTCGGTTAAGCATCCGACTTCGGTTCAGGTCGTGATCTCACAGCTCATGAATTCGAGCCCCCCATCGGGCTCTGTGCTGACAGCTTAGAGCCTGGAGCCTGCTTAGGATTCTGTCTCCCTCTCTCTCTGTCCTTCCCCTGCTTGCACTCTGTCTCTCTCTCAAAAATAAATAAACATTAAATTTTTTTTTTTAATTTAAAGATGAGAGAACTAAATATTAAGGAATAAAATTGTTTAAGGACATACATTTAATGGGTGGTATAGCCAGTATTCAAACCTAAGGCAGTTTGACATGAATGTATGTATGTATCATATAATATATATTGCATATGTTCTATGTATTATATGTTGTATATGTGTGCCATATTGTATGTATGTATAGATGTATTTGTAATATATGCCTAAATATGTACAATATGCATACACACATACATATATATTTCATGAACACATAAATAAAATACCCCAGCTCATTGCAACTGCAGCATACAATTTACATGGTCACTTACATGTTTTTTGCATTTCTACAAAGGAATTTGCAATGAAAGCCATTAAATAGGATGCAATTTGTAAGCCTTTCATTAAATAATGATTCTCAGCTGGATTTCTGAGAAGGGAATACTAATGCAACCATATGTAACTAGCATTGCAAGAAATTAGCGTTGCTGATTTAGTCTTGAATCAATCATTTTAAGCTATGCATTAGATTCTTTGCTGATATGTTTCTGTCTCAGACAACTTAGCACAAATTGTGTGCTGAATACAGTCATGTTCAGAGTATAATTTTTGTGAAATACCACTAACATTTCAAGTTTCTTGGATTTGGTAGGTAATGATCAAATCCATATGCAGAAAGTAAAAATGCTGCCACTCAGGGTCCAGTGGCTAATTACTAATCTCTAACATGTATTTCTCGGGCATGAGGTTAGGCGGTAAGTCAAGTTTCCAATGCCAACCAAAGTTAGATTTCTGAACATGGGAGCTGGAATGAGTTAGGGTGTGGGTGTGGCTGCTGTGTATTAAAGTCTCTAAAGCCCTAATCTGGTTGCCAAGATTTGAAAATGTTTTGAGACATTTTGAGGTTTTCCTGGAAACTGTGTTATTGGGCCAGTTCTACCGCATTTTCTCCAAGTTTGAAGCAATGAAGTATGCTATTGTCCATGCTTATTTTATTAGTCACAAGAAGCTGTTTTAATAACAATGATGATCAGAGTTTTAGCTAAGAGAGATCATGAGAGAAGAAGCAGAAGAATTCTAAAGAACTAGATAAGTTAGGTCTTCTGGGGGAGAAAATGTGCTAAGAAGCCTTAGTTGGTAAGGCATGCCAATTTGTTGCCCCTCCAGGGTCTGAACTGCTCCCTTTAGACAGAACTCTATGGAACCTACAACCATAATTGTATTTGATTGTTATTTATCTTAACTTTATTTTATTCTATAATAGCTCCCTTCCCCTACTTATACTTTGACTAATTGGTTATTTTTATTCTGAGGAATGACATTGGTGTATTGCTTTCTCATGGTGTCATTTAACTGGTTTTTCTTTTTCCTGCCTACTAGTGATTGATTAGATTATGGTTCAGAGTTTTGACCAAGAATTCATAGGTAATGCTGTGTCTTTCCTATTGCATCATCTCCATAAACACATAACATCTGTTTAATCAATCAGTGAGTGGCTTCCTAGGTGGCGTCCCTCTGCTCCATCCATTATAAAATTTCCTGTAAGTCTTTCACCTAATGATTTTGGCAGCTATAGATGAAGGCTACCTTGATCCATTATTTCATTAGGTAGTACTAAAATGTTTTAGAATAAAGTCTATTCCAGCTAAAAGGAGAATGTGAGGTTGGTGACACCTCCTGAGAAAAAGCCAAGGACACTATACAGGGACAGCACAACAGTACAGAACAACTAAACAATATGATTCAATTGGACAAGCTTATAAGATATAGTCAACATTCTCAAGTATATGTGATAAATATATTTGCCAGTGGCAGCAATAAGAAAACCTCCAGGCTGGTGGAGAAGCCAAAGCCCCAACACAAAATTGCTCACAGTAAAGGCTCAAGAACAGAATGGTCTTAATCTTTATGCTCCTTGATGTGTCTTCTAGTGGAGTCCAGGTGGTTTCAGTTTCATCCAAGCCTCAAATTCCAAGGAAGATAACAAGGTGACTGTCATATCTCATTTTATGAATGTTGTACATCTAATTCTTCCAAGGTAAATATTTCGTTAAAACCAAATTGTAGAGGCCAAATTGCCTTGCTGTTTCTTAGTATATTTATCCCATAATAACAGCCATCAATATCGGTGGTTTGAATGTCTTCAAAAATAAACAACTACTAACAAAAATAAAACAAAGCAAAACAGGTTTAGGATCTGTTTTTTTAATTATTGTTATTATTCATGCCTTTCTGCCTTTCCCAACTGATATTCCTCATCTCTACCAGAGACAACAGAAAATTATTTGAGTGACTATTTTCTCAGTTATCCCAAGGATGGTTCATAACCAGCAGCACTCTGGATTCATAGGAGAGAGGGGAATTCATTACTTAAAGTAAAAGTCTAAAGGCATTAGGCCTTAATTCTCTTGTGGGACCCCAATGGAGAAAGGCTGCTAAACTGTAAATACTTAAGCATCTTGGTTAGCCTGAAAGATCCTTGAAAACATTTCTTGTTCATCTTTGTCTTCACCATGTTGCCTAGCTCAGCACCTCGTCCATAGCAAGTAATCAAATAACATTTGACATTCATTGAGTAAGTGTTTGATTAAGCCTAGATACATGGCCTTGGTTGTCATAGTCCACAGAACTTGCTCTTTTGCAAGAAACATAAAAATAGTGCCAACATTTCTTATTGCTCTCCTTTCCAAACATTTCTGTCCCTTTCTTCTTTTATTTTCTTTATAGAACTTATTGTCCAACAGAACCTATATTTTTACTAATTTTTATATTTCCCTCCAGTAGAATAAATATTTTTTTGTTTTGTTCACTGCTTTTCTCCCACAGTGTCTAGGTTAGTACCTGGCACAAATGTATAATGATAAATATAAGAATAATAATATTATAAAAATATAATAATATATTATATGAAATATTATAATATGAAATAATATTGAATAATTTCAATTCAATATTCAATTATTGAATAATTCAATAATATTCAATTTTCATATTGAAATAATATGAAATATATATGAAATAATAAGTATATAAAATATATTTAAAATAATAAAATAAAATAAAAAATAATAACATTTAACAACATAATAAAAATAAATATGTAAGGAACAAATGAATGTTCTGAGTATTCCTTCTTATATGAAATGTATGAATGGCATGCTTTCTGTCCATTTCTTTAACTCCATATATGTGTATATTGCCCAAATATTCCCAAATTCTTTTGTCTTTATTTTCAATGTCTAAATAAAACAACTCAAACCTATTTCCCGTGTAACTATAGGAAACCCTATCCCTGAATTATTTTGCTGATTACTGGTAGGTGCCTAGACGTCCCATTCATTGTCTATCACTTCTCTTCCTGGGCCTATCCCAAAACTGCTCTATTATTGCCATTCGCTCCCCAGGTAGTGCTTGGGGAGGCTATGGCTTTTTCTTCCCCTGACTTCTCCCCGAATACAAATACAACTTCTACCTCTATTTCCCCAGTTTCCGTAAAAGTCGCATTAGATTGCCATGATTAACCACCTTTACTGAGGATTTGGGGAAATCATAAGAGCCACTCAACATAGACAACTCTGGAACAAACAGTGCAGGTCATGAGGTTTGTTGGTCACAATCTGTCATGAGAATCACCTGCTGGCCATTTCTTTCCTGGGACCTAGGTTGTCTGTTATGTTTGTGGGGCCCATGCCCTCTATGTCAGTCTCCTTCCCCCTTTTCTCTTTTCTGGTCTATACACGTAGTCCTTCTCAAAGGCCTGAACTATTTTTTTTTTCTCCTCAAATTGCTGGTTACTTTCCATTGCTAATGGCTTTCCTTCTAGACCTGGCTTTAAGACTTGCCTTTGAAAACTAAAAGAGCCCATTTCATTTCTCCAATGAAAACAAATCATTCCCCCATTTGATACATTCTCCTGCCACTTTCAGAGTGTGACATAATGTCCTTGTTTTACCCTGGGTTCCCTCTGGAGAGCAGAGTTCCCTCTTTTTTGGAAGTGATCCTAGGGAACAAGAAATGGGATTTGAAGAGTAAAACAGTTCAAGGGTGCAATACTGAGCAGGCCACCAATGTAGTTAACACACTCAATCCTTCTGGCACTTTCTGAGGAACTGTGCAGACATGTTTCAGAATCCTCTCAAAGAACAGAAGGGGAAAGCCTTTAGCCGCTCTTGACACTTCTGGGCACATAATGGATATCTGCATGTGTGACTGTCAGCTGGGTATCACAGAATCAGAGGATCTCCAGGGCATATGCCATATGATTGAGAGAGGCACTGCAGGGTATCCCTGTGTAAGACTGGCTGCCAGAGCTGTGGCTGGGATAAAAGGCAGGCTGAAAGCATAGAAGGTGGTGCCCCCACATTGTTAAATACAAAATTTAACACTGGGCAGGAACTCAGAATTTCTACGCCGTTACTGACTGCATGAACTGGGACAGATCCCTTTACTTCTCTGAGCTTACATTTCTTCAAAATAAATAATGCCTTATTTCAGAGGATTATTGAAGTTCAGAGATAATTTAACTAAAACATAAAACTGTGAAGTCAAGCAGGTAATATGTATCCCAAATAGATTTATTATAATATATACACTTAATGTTAAAATCTTACATGACTACCCAAATCAAAGTCAAGGAATAATAAATCATTTCTGTAGTAGTAGGCAATCAGATTTCCTTGAAGGGGATGCTGATCCTTACTGTGGCGGGGGCGGGGAGGGGGGTAGGTTCCCACATTTGCATTCTTTTCATCCAGAGAATATATGTGGAGTGTAGATGCCCAATTACCTGAAGAGGGCCTTGAACCCATGGGAGCAGATGTATGGCAAACGCGAGGGCATATTTGAGCCTCCTTGATGTGCAGAAACTTCATGCAGTGTTGGTGCCTTAACAACAGACACACTTAGGGCTGTAAATGAAGGAAGGTTGAGTAGCAATGTGGGAATGATCCTTCCTAAAGGCGAAAATCTATCCTGTCAAGCCAACCACCACTCAAGGCTGTGGGCTCTTGCACTTCAGAGCAACATAGTTGTCACACTCTCCCATGGGTACTTGTGGAAAGGTTAGCAATTGAGGGAAGGGATCTGACTGAAGCTTCAAGCTGAATATTGGAAAAGTAATTTATTATTCTTTCCAGGAAGTAACACATGTAACAAAACCATCACTGAAGTTTGCCTAGACAGGTGTAGAAACAAAGAAAAAAAAAAAAGTTAGAGAGGGAGGAAGCCAAACCATAAGAGACTCTAAAAAACAGAATAAACTGAGGGTTGATGGAGGATGGGAGGGAGGGGAGGGTGGGTGATGGGTATTGAGGAGGGCACCTTTTGGGATGAGCACTGGGTGTTGCTTGGAAACCAATTTGACAATAAATTTCATATTAAAAAAAAAAAAAAGAAACAAAGTCCATCAAGATATACCCAGGCAAATCTGGATTTGTTTCTCAAAATACTATCATGAGGCATAAACTGAGCTGCCAGGCCAAGGTGAGGCCCATCCATTAAATGCTGCTAAAAGTTTTCTCTTGTTAGAAGTTCCAGGGAAGGAGCAAAATGATAAAAAGTGCCACATATTCTTTAATTGTTGTGTATTTAAAATACTAGAAGTTTTTGTTGCAGTTACTAAAAACATTAAAAGAGTAGTTCAGACTCCCACAGTCTATAATTAAAAAAAAATCAGCTTTTGTAAACATAGTTAGGTTTGCCTGAAATCAAATCCTTTACAAAACAAGACAGTTGGCATTGTTGTCAATTACTGGTCACAGCAAGATACCTGTGACCGTTTCTGTCAATAAGTAAAAACACTGTGCTAAAAGTCAGTTCTTTGGGTAATTCTGGAAGCAAATGAGTTATTTGGGCTTTGGCTTGGTTAGTTTATGTCATTTCTCTAATTCTTTTACTGTGATTCTTTATTATTTATTTAAGGAAGTCTGTATCAAATGTGTTGACACAATTAACACTATATACTTATAAAATATTTATTAGTTTTAAAAGTTCTTTAATATTTGTTAATCTCATTTTTATATGTCTTGATATTTCAGTTTGAAGTGTCTTTGTGTGTATATGTGCATGCACATGTGTCCATGTGTGTGCATTCGTGGTTGAACATATAAATAGAAAAACCTCATGAGATCATCTCATCTACAAGGTATTATTTCAGCAGAACTGAAAAACTTTTCTTCCATCAATGCGCTTCTTAAATCACTAATTCTCAGAATTCCAGTTTTAGTGGTTCATTGCTTGGGCTCAAGTGTTAGTCCTTCGTAATTCCTCTAAGCAAGGTGATACCTAAAGTCATATCATACATTGGATGTCTATGAGCTAGTTTGTCAGAAACGTTTAGTTTGAAGGAGGTGAATAGCTTGTAAGGGCATTGGGAACCCAGAGGGCTGAAGTGGAGTTACCACTGAAGAATGGAGTATGGTAAAAGACACAGAGAGGATGGACTAGAAGAATCTATGACCTGTAGTTCTCACCGCCCTCTACATAACTCCAAGGGGATGCAAATTAGAAACTATCAAACTGACAAAACTTACACTTTTTTCCTCACACAAATGACGTCCTATCCTCAACAACTACTCTGTTGTCATAGCCATCAAAAAATGGGGAAGGCAGGGCACCTGGGGGGCTCAGTTGGTTGAGCGTCCAACTTCGGCTTAGGTCATAATCTCACAGTTTGTATGTTGCAGCCCCGCGTCAGGCTTGCTGCTGTCATTGCAGAGCCTGCTTTGGATCCTCTGTCCCCCTCTCTCTGCCCCTTCCCCACTTGCTCTCTCTCAAAAATAAATTAAAACAAACAAACAAACAAATGAAAAACCAAAAAAGAAATGGGGAGGGAAAATATCACTCTTGGAAGGGTGACAAGATAGAGCAGGAAAGAATCCCCATGGCCTGACCCAAAGGGGAGAGGAATGGAAGCCCTTCTGGTTCTCACGGACTGTGAAGAGAAAGTCAGAGATGGGTTGGGGCTCATCTTCTGAGTTTTCTAAAGAAGGCTGAGGCAGAGTGCCAGGCAAGGCATGATCTGACCTATTAGTATGGGAGGCCGAGTGTCCTTAGAACACTGAGTATGAAACATGTGAGAATGAGCCAACATTCACCAAGTACCAAATGAGACCCTGCAGCAGACAACAGCCCAAGAATCATGTGGAGATCCACCATACCAATTGAGAAAAAAAAAAGGTGTGGGGGAAGAAACAGCTCTCACCAGAGGTTGAACTGTTAAAATTAGAAGAAAGGGGGTGGGGCACTGGAGGAATTTTATGATAACTGAAGAAAATAAATATGCTACAGTTTTCTAGCACACCTGTGTCATGTGGATAATTTTATGGCAACAGCAACAGTTTTCAAGGAAAATATGTACCTTTGTAGATCTTGTCCATGTCATTCTAGGTGTTCTAATGGGAAGAATTCTAACATATCTTTATTCCAGGAGCAAATTATAATGCTTTCCTCACTTTCTTAAAGGAAAGAAATAATAAATCAACCTTATGTGATCTGTCTCTGTCCTTAACACAACTTACAATTTTGTGAGATTTGATGAGAGGCAATAGTCATTCATGATGACTGTTATGTTCTCTCAAGAACATAATGCCAGAAACTTGGAAAACTTACGGTTTTTTGGAAATCCTAATTCTGATGACTAAGCTAGTCTTATGTGTTGGGGCCACTGCATAGCTTCTAAGTGAAAGCAAGATGGTGGCAATTTTCTGAATAGGCCCATTGATGGAGGACTCAGGCTCCCTATCTTTAATGGCTGTGACTTGGGTGTCTGGTAGTGGGTGGCAATAAAAGTTATTTGAGATGTCACATTATACAAAATAATAATGACTTTTAAAAAAGGTGTGAATTGAAATGAAAAGACTGCACCTCTGAAGTTTCAAGACAAGCTATGCAATATAAATAATCAACATATCATTTGGCTTCAGTTTGAGTCCTAATTCTAAACAGCTTACACATTTTCAAGTCAGAGTTACAGGAAAAACATTGATAGCTAAATAAACAGAGTGAGTGCATGATTAATGTTTAAAATAGTAAACACTTCACATTTGTAGCATTCCTTCAACAGATTGGTCCGGGAGACCTTGTTTTCATTCCTGCTCTGCAATCTGCGTTTTATTTATTTATTCTCTTTATGTTGAATTCCTCTCTTTTAATTTACCTTTCATCTTAATTTACTCTAGGGGGCAAAGTGAAAATGTCTAAAATAAGTGAAAAATCTAAAACAATTAGAAAATTTAAGACTGAGCTATAATCAACTCTAAGAACATTACTGCCTTTTCCAGCAGGATGAATTGTAGGCAATAAAAAGATACCATTAGTAGCTATTTTCTTTAGACTTTTAAAGACTCATAAAGCTTCATCTTATATTTCTAACAAAGAAATAAAATCATTCAGGAAAATGTTGAGGGTAAGAAGAGGTGAGGTCTTTTTGCTTATTTGTACTTACTTTGTTAGGAGTTACGTAAAAATATAAGAAGAGTGAGGAGTTCTAAGGGGGGATTTCCCCTCACAGATCCCAGCAGCCCTAGCCAAGATGTGTTCACATTGTGTGATACTGAGTATCAACTAAAATTCAGCCATTGACCTATTAGGAAAAAAAAATTAAGAAAGACATGTGATTTCTGTGTTTTTTAAAGATCAAAAAAAGAGCTGGCCTAGAAATTATTCAGAGATAATGCTTGAATCATATTGGATTTCAGATGTGCTCTACCGATCTACTTTTTGAATGGAGAGAGCAAAAGGTCCTGTGCAGAAATCCTTAGTGTCCATGATTGGGTTGATAAATGCTGAGCATGTGGGTACATTTTACAAAATGTTAGCCACTGCCTCCCAATGGGAGAAGGATAGGGATATGTGATCCTGACAGTTGTTGGTCATATGTCCTATGTCCTGGTTACTCAAAATAATTTCCATGAGTAGAAGTTTTGATCCCTTCCAGAGTCAAGATAGGCCCAGAACACAAATGCAGAGAACTCTTATTCATGGGAGAATTAACCAATGTAAGGATGGTCTAGGTGTGCACATTCTGTGCATCTCTCTGGTTCTTCCTTTGTTCAGTGATATGCCTTCTTGGGATACTACCGATGTACTGTTGTGTTGCCCAACATCCTCCTTGGTCAAAGGTTTACCTTTGGGAGATAGTTTTGAAAATATCTGTTCATGATCCATTTGTCATTTTCCTATGTGATGTCTTTATGTCTGTAAAAGTAAAATCAAGTGTAATTCTTAGAAATCAACAGCCCATAAAAGAAACAAGTACACTTGATCACAGACAGAACTCTCCTGAGTCTGCCACTTTCCAGCAAGTGGAGTACCCACAAAGGAACATTTGGGTTCCAGGCTATTATGCTTGGTGGGAAGTCCTTGTGACGCAGCCAGAGGGTGCAGAAACCTAGATATTTGCAGACCATTAAGCAGACCATGTAATGGAGATTAACAGATATTTTCCCTCATCATCTGAAGGATATTATGCTTGATACTGTGTTTAGACAACTTGAAAAGCCACTTATGTGCAGATTGTAAAACAGCACTCAGACAAAATAGGTGTTTATAGAATTGGTCTGAAAGGCCAAGGCATGCCATACCCTCCCTCCTTCTCACCCTCTTCTGAGAATTTGCTGAGCACCTATTTTAGCCATGTATTCTGGGGACCAAAAGCATGAATCATTCCTTGAGGAATTTACAATCTAGGGTGAGTACAGACCTGTCAAGACCAAGCTATGAAGAACAAGGCAAACTAGAATGAAACAAAGCTTATAATCCTGAGGTGAACCATAGGTTATCGACATGCTGAAGTAAGACTAATCTTCTAGGAAAAAATTCTTCTAGAAGGTGTGTTTTGAAAGGTGTGTATGTAGGATTTCAATAGATATGAAAAGGAAAAGGTTTTAAGTCAAGCTGAGGGAATAATGCACAGTTGAAATGTAGAGAGGGAACTAGGCAATAGCAGAAGACCAACTTGAAATGTGATTGGAGATCAGTGTGTTGAGGAATGGAAATATTTCTTTAACAAACACTTTTCTAGCACTGGTGATGTGTCAGGAATTCATAGCAACTTACTGATGTCTGTGCTATTACTATCCTCATTTTACAGATGAGAAACCTGAGGCTCAGAGAGGTTAACTGGTGATGCACCACAGCCAGCAAGCCTCAAACCTGGATTCATGCCCAGGCTCTCTGGCTCCAGTGTCTGTGCTCTTCTTGGTAAGATATGAGTCTCAGGACTTTGTACCATGTTCTTTATTCAATGAAGAGTCTTTGGCTGCTTTTTAAGGGGTTAATGATCTAATATAGGTGCTGGGAAATCATTCCAGTAATGGAATGATAGTTATATTAGAAATCACCAACACCGGCGCAGAGATCTTAAGCAGAAGAGAGTTTATATTTGTTGAAGCTTATTACATTAAAGGCAGTGTGCTAGCCATATCTTGTGCATGCGCTGAATTTCCCGGTTTTCACCTTGGGTGGAAAGAAGTCATGTTAAAGGGAATAACTTCTACTTCACCAGCTCTTACCCCTAACTGCTGTTTTGGGACCTCATTTCCTCCCCCTCTCCCCCTGCCTCAGTCTTCAGGCATTTGGGAAGCTTCTAAGGGGTCTTTCACATGTGCTTTGGAACGAAGCAGTCATCTACTAGTCCAGTGTTGTCCAATAGAACTGTCTACGATGATGGGTCTGTTACTGAGACTGAGAAACCGAATTTTTAATTTTAATTCATTTTTTAAAAGCAACATATGTGGCTAGTGGTACCATGTTGGACAGAACAACGCAGATTGGTATTTCCTGGGCACTTCTGCTGGTTACCACACTTCTCCCACTGAGTGTTTTTGGGTGAAGGCTCTCTCTCTAAACATGGCAGCTACCTCTGTTGGGAATATCCCTTTCTCCTGTACCACTGCTTCTGATTGGGACTACTGCCAACTCTCAACAGAATCCACTGCTTCTACCAGGCATGGCCACTGCTGCTGACTTCTCCCCACAGTGCTGCCCTAGGGAGAAAGGCAAATCCCCAAAGAGTATATATTGTGCCCCCGTATATTGTAGAAATTTTAGAAAAACAGCTCTTTCAATTTTTACTTTAAGTTATTGACAAGTGTATAGAATGACAAATACCAATATGTTAGGATTAGTCCTCTCAATCAACTTTGAGGTTTGTTTTCAAAGTTTGTCTTCTTGCCAGACCCCCTCCTCTCTGGGATGAATTTTCTTTCAAAGAGCTCTACAGTATGTAAGACATCTAAATTTGAGCAAGTTCAAATCTTGGGCAAATTAAAATGCTAGTTTAGGTGCAGATGAAGTGCTGTGATAAACACAAGTTACCTCATTTAACGCTTACAGCAAAAATACCTCCCCCAATAGACGAAAAAATGAAACCCTGAGAGTTTAAATAATTTGCCAGAAGTCACCCAGCTTTATATATGGTTGAACCAGGATTCAAATCTAGGTCTCAGGTCTTGATTCAAATCAAGTCCAGCCTCTTTTTCCTTTATAACAAACTGCCCCTCTGTTAAGAGCCCATTGCAAAAAGAAGAGAATTTATAATTATGTAAGAGGTTTATGTGTATGTTATACTGATTTGAAATTTAAGTACATTGAAACGTTTTAAAAAAGAAGGCATGTTTAAGAATAATTAGCTGAGGGTTGATGGGGGGTGGGAGGGAGGGGAGGGTGGGTGATGGGCATTGAGGAGGGCACCTGTTGGGATGAGCACTGGGTGTTGTATGGAAACCAATTTGACAATAAATTTCATATTAAAAAAATAGTAAAATAAAAATTTTTGAGGAGCCTTAAAAAAAAATAGTTAGCGAATCTCAAACAGTAGGTTAGTGTATAGTTGCAAATTGTTGTTTTCAAAGTAGCTGCTGTTTTGAGCAGCTTTGGGATTTCATGTTTCAAACCCGTTTGGTGTGCACATGGTAAATCAGATATCAGAAATTAATACTAGGTCAGGTGCCTGGGTGGCTCAGTCAGTTAAGTGCCTAACTTTTGATTTTGGCTCAGGTCGTGATCTCATGGTTCGTGGGATGGAGCCCCACGTTGGGGTCTGTGCTGACAGAGTGGAGCCTGCTTGGGATTCTCTCTCTCCCTCTCTCTCTCTCTCTGCCCCTTCCCAGCGCTCTCTCCCAAAATAATAAATAAATAAACATTAAAAAAAAAAGAAAGAAATTTAGACTAGGTGATATTTGGAATGGCCACAACCAAGTCACTCCTTAGAACTAACTAGGAGTTACCAAGGAATCATTCATAGTGCCTGCACTGAACACATTGCTTTTCCATTGTTTGAAAACTTAAGATGTTAAACCCTTTGGGACTGCCACGCTGTTATTGCAGAGATTTGTGGAGGGTCAGCATTGTGGCTACAACTAAATCAGTATACAATTGTTTTGTAAAACAATGACTAAGACTAGAAGACACTGGGCAGTCAGCAAAATCAAAATGCCACTCTCCTTCCCCCCCCCCCACCTGTGTTTTGAATATTTTGAAAACAACAGCACCCCATACTTTGCAGATTTTGCTTTAAGTAGGCTTTCTCCTGGAGTTAAGATCAGGGGAAATCCCACAGGATCTTATAACTAGTATTTTTTTTAAAAAATAATGGACACAGGGTTAAAATTCCTTTGCTAGAAACAAAAGAAAACCTCCCCCCCCCCACCTCTCGCTTGCTCTCAAGAATCCATTCTTTACCTTTTATTTTCTAATTAAGCAAACTTTAGTTATTTCACATAATAATGATCTTGCAAAGTTTGAAATTCAGCTGGGAAGATCTAGTTCATAGAGGGCAGATAATTTGTTGTATCCCTTCCACCAGGATATGTTAAGACTGATCATATCATCCATTATCTTGTTCTCTTTGCTTTCGTCATATATTACATAGAGTTATCTGGGCAACAAATATATTTTCCAGTATTTTTTGGTAAGCGACAACTTTCAGATGCTTTGAAAAACAATGCAATATCCTCACACACGATTTATCACCATGCCATTTGTACTTTTGGTATACACATTTTTAATTATAAGTCATGTAGCATTGCACCATTACCTATGCTGGGTATTACAGAGCTAAGTGGTACAAGTAAAATATTTCTGCTTAATCAAATCTTTTTTTTTTTAATTTTTTAAATGTTTTTATTTATTTTTGACACAGAGAGAGAGAGACAGAGCATGAGTGGGGGAGGGGCAGAGAGAGAGGGAGACACAGAATTTGAAGTGGGCTCCAGGCTCCTAGCTGTCAGCACGGAGCCTGATGCGGGGCTCGAACTCACGGATCACGAGATCATGACCTGAGCGGAAGTCGGATGCTCAACCGACTGAGCCACCCAGGCGCCCCTTCAAATCTTATTTAATAAATGATATTACCTTAGGCCACCCGTTTGGTTTCACACCAAATAAAAGCCTTTTTATTTGACGTGAAGACAAAAGAACTTCCTAGTGTCACCTCTGGCATATCTATTTCTCCCTTGCAAGCCTAGCAGTGCTGGGTTTTCTGCCCTGGCAAACAAGGTCTAAAACTGAATATCCAGAAATCAAACTGTAGTTCCACCATTCCTGATGTCCTCCCAGGTGAGCTCCTGGGCTTCATGCTCATACTTCTAAAGCAAGCAAACTTTAAGCTAATTACGTGCTAGTGTATTCTCCCTTGCTGAATTTTGGCAGGTTGCTTCTGTAAATTATGAAAAATAAATGTGAAATATGCAGATGCCTTTTGTTTGAAGCAGATGTTTGGTCCATCTTGCCAGAATCCAATCAGCTGTTCCCCTGGGGGCCTTCTCTCCACAACATTATCCCACAGCAGCTTAGAAACATGAAGGGGTGATCAGAATAGCACTTCACAGGCCTTAGAGGAAGCTTCTGGACTTAAGAGGTCTTTGTTAAGGAGAATTAAAAATAGAAGTATCCCAACCCACAGGATTGAAACAATCAGATTGTCGCTGGTAAAAGATACTGGATACAGAACACTTTTCTCTGGTGATGTTTGATAGAATTGAGAAAAGGGAGGTTTCATTGTTGCCCTGATAGTCTCTGGGGCCTGCCTTTCATTCCATCTTGATGATTCATGGCAATACTTTGGACTGTTACAGTCACAAAATTGCTGCCAATGTTGTTCATACCATGGTTCAGTGTCTCCTCACACAGAAATCTCCCTTTAGACAATAGATTCTTTGATATTTGACCATTATGTGGCTAATTGATTAAGTTTAGGCAACAATACAGAGTAAGTCAATTCAGAATAATTCATCGATGAAGCAAACTAACTGCCATGCCATCAAAGACTGGCCATTCAGCTGAAGACCTCTGATTCACGGACAACCGACTAATGTAGTGAAGCTTTTGACCAGCCCTAACAATACAGAATAATCCAATACACCCTTTACTGATGTACATCTAGATGACAGAAAAATAAAAACGTTTAGGGTCACATATTCGATTTTGAAGGCGAAATCTGTTTATTCACTGATTCAGTGATTCTGTTTTACTGGGCTCTAATTTTATTGTGAAGTCTGGGTAAAATATATATTCAAATATTTTACTGTTACTAAATCTGCTGACCACTGTCATGTGACTTTGGGCAAGTTACTTAACCTCTCCTAGCCTCAGTTTCCTCATCTATGATAACATCTACCACAGAGAACTTGTTTAAATGAGACAGTGTAAGTCAAGTTCTTAAACACACAGCGTCTGGGCCTGGCACATAACAAAAGCTCAATAGTGGAGAACTAATGCTGTAATTTTCCTATTCACTTTCTACCACTTCTCAATGAGGGTTTATTTTATGTATGTACACATGTATGTATTTATGTATTTATTTACTTTTACGAATGCACATCTTTTGTACCACAGTTAAATACACTTCCCCTGCTTCTATTCACAGCAGAAGCAAGGATCCCCTTGCCAACATGTTCTGCTCTACCGTAGATATTTTGTATGAAGCTATATGATGCTTGCAATCTCCTCTTACTTTTATTATTTGGGCGAATAACTTCTTTAACTTTATGAGTCCCATTTCCCACACTTTCTCTCTTCTGAATCCACTTCAGAATTCCAAGCTCTTGTTTAATGCAAAGTTCCGTAGTCTTCTAAAGGTCTGATTTATGAGTATAATGAAAGACTTTATACTTAGCTAATATTAACTGAGCCCCAACTATGAGTCAGGCAGCCAAAGTATTGAGTGTGATTAAGACAGACAAGGTTCCCTCATGGATGGATTGGAGTAAGTAACTAGGAAATACCTCACAGCCTCTGTACCTGAGCCACAATTCATGATTTCCAGAATCATGTACTGTGGCTAGTGTTAGCTAGAGCATTATAGAGTAGATGTACATTTTATTTCTGTATTTCTGGAATTTTTGTGCACTCCAAGAACATTTCACCATGTGTTTTGGAACAGTACAACTGATTAAAAAGTAAACGTTTTGATCAAATGGTAGATTATTAGTTTCTTTCTGACATCAAGTAAAATTAATGTCACTCTGGCAACGTATAGATACATCCTTACTGTGCTTTTATTTTGCAAAGCACTTTGTTATCTGTACTAGAAAAATCTATGTTCTCAATATGTTTATCAAGTCATCTAAAAGAAAGGGATATGAGGAAAGAATAAAATAAAAAAGAGATAAAAGATAGATATGGCCTGTATCTTAGGGCTATTAATATTAAATTGATGATATAAAATCTACAGACTGAAAATAATAATTTATGGTGTTAAAAATAGTATTTTCACACAATTCACATAAAAATGGGTGAATAATAACACTCATCTTATTCTGTCGTTTGGGGATTAAATGAGGTAAATATGCAAGAATTTTATAAACTCAGAGAAGTCTGCAATTATTAGGTAACATGTCCAACTCTACAAAGCACACAGGCAGTTTTTCCTATTCCCCTTTAACATTAAAGAAACTGAGTCTCAGACAAACTGAACAACTTTCTAAGCCCATAGAGGTAACAAAACTTGGGGCTTAAATGTTGAGTCTAGGTCTTTTGATTCTAAACTGAACCTTTTCTCACTCTATTTCTCTAACTCTCAAATGATTTATGAATAATTAAAAGGCTACATAACAGTAAGACCATATTAATGTAATATAGACTTGATACATTAGTATTTGAGAAATATAAAGAAAACAAGCATAATCAGGAAGGCTTCCTGAGAGAGGTGATAGGTTTTGAAGGAGACGGAGCTGGATTGATCTATATATTATATATACTGTATGTATTATAGCCTTCCAATACTCTCTTTGCTTCTGGCTTCCTATCTAATTTAGGTTTATAATTCGAAATGATTTTTCCAACTTTGGAAGTATTTGACCTATCTTCTAGCATTTATTGTTCCACAAAGACCAGTTTTCATGTCCTGAGGAGGTGTGCCCCTGGCCAAGGGGCAGTCTCGTGTGAAACAGAGGCAGAGGGCACACCAGAGAGCAGATGCCACAGTTTTCCTCATCCACCATATAGGGGGGCATTCCAGATAGTGACCCAGGGCTAAGAGATACTATGAACCATGACCAACCTCTTGAGAAAGTCAAAGCTCAATTTCTCAGCCATTTTTTTAATTGGAATTTTCTTAGAAAAGTAGAAAGTTCTAAAAAAGACTGATAATGTCAACAACAATAATAATATAATAATTCTTTATAGATCTACATCCAGAGTTAAAGAGAATATATTTTAAAGACATCGCTAAAGCATTTATCTAGCTTTAACTGCCTCATCAAAGAATATTATTTTTTAAAAAGAAGCCTCATAAAGATGTATGAATATATAGACCTGTGATTATTCAAAAAAAATTGTACAAATCAAAATAAATTTGCTGGAGCAATTTAAAATAATTAACCTTTGACAAACCTCCCTCTCTGGTAATGGAATAGTAACTATATGAATAAAAGATAAGTCGTGACATTCAATGAATTACAATATTCATCCCATAAATTACTTGATATAATAGCTCTATAGTCTACGTTTTTATAACACTAAAATGTCCTAAACACTAAAGAACCCATTCATTTCCAGTGTACGGTTTGCAGATGGGTTGGGTAATTTCTTTTGCCTTCTTTGGATATCCTTTAATTAAGTCTTTTACTATTATTTTTTCCTCCCAGATACACCTTGTTTCAGCCTGTCAACCACTTCTGCAGTACAGACACCTGGAAAACTTGAGGCTTGTGCTCACCGCCCAAGTAGCTCTGAAAATGAGTGAGTGTGAACCTGATTTGCATGTTGGGTGGGATGGTTAAGGGGCTGGCATTGCTATATGGCTGATTGCCACATTTACGGATTTGGTGGTCCAGTCCATGGACCCTTTGGGTAAGGTGCTGCTCCTCTTTATGCTTCTGTCTCCACTTTCTGGGGATAAAAGGGTGGCGGTGATCTGCCCTGCTAGGTAAACTGAAGCCATCTTTGACCATATAAATATGATTAGAGACCACAGCATGAAATATCGGTGCTTACTAATGATAACTAGGAGGTGTTTGTTGGCATACACAAGCCTCAGGATGGCAGAATGGCTGCAAAATGCCCAACATTTTTGGTTCAAAATGTGTTGCTATTTTAAACAAAGAGTAGAAACCTATGGTGATAGGATATC
This sequence comes from Panthera onca, assembly GCF_046562875.1. Lineage (NCBI taxonomy): Eukaryota > Metazoa > Chordata > Mammalia > Carnivora > Felidae > Panthera > Panthera onca. The sequence goes on from NC_138341.1 coordinate 55,633,907, forward strand.
TCCTGAGAAATGGATGCTTCTCTGGCTACCCATTTTACCTATTAAGTACAAGATTTGCTGGTCATCTAGGGGTAGCCGGTTGGTTTTCTTTAACACTTCTAAGTCATTTGCTAGAGTAAATTGAAAAAAATGAACCAATGAAGGCAGCACTGGTTTCCAATTCAATGTGAATACCTCCCCGGGGTCTTTCTAATGCATTTTATATCACAGTAGAATGTGTCTACACTAACACATTGTTTAACATTTCTGTATCCTTGATCTCTTAATCATGGTCTGGATTCAGTTGTGCCATAATAAAAATAGACACCATTTATTGAACACTTATTCTGCCTCAGATATTGGGCCAAATCCTACAAATATATTTTCTTATTCAGTTCTTTCCACAACTCATAAGGTAGGTTCTAGTTTTACTCCCATTTTGCTTGAGAAAATTAAAGCTTAAACTTCTCAGTGATTTGCCTAATTTAACATTACACATTTAACTGTTACGCCGTGCTTCTCCAGACAAACCATGCTGTCTGGCTACCCAAACTCAAAACCCCTTCACAGAGAGGATTATCCTTGTTTCTTGACACTAACATCAGCAGGCCAGAGTTGCAGCTGTAGGTGATGGCAGGTACAACTCCAGAACTAGAGTTCACTTGGCTCCCTTTTTATCCCAAAGTCACAGAAGCAGGTGGGTGGGTCTTGCGTTAATTCCAGGCCCTTAAGTAGATGCTGATGCTGCAGAAACAGTCCTGAACAAATGGTGCAGAGTGCCCATTGCTGTAGCATTTTTGGGCAAGATATTGTTTGAGCCAAAAATACCTTCTGTTCCTCTGTCCTTTTTGTGAAAGCTCAGATGTATGAAAATAAAGGATGTATGGAAAATAACAGAGGTCACCAATTCACAGCCAAAATATTGTTCCTCAGTTTGGCGGGCTTAATAGAATTATGTCTAGGTAGTTGGACATATTTATTTTTTTCTATTAAAAAAAATCCAGGGTGATTTTTTTTCCTGGTCTTCTTTGAATTTTTTTTCCCCCCTTCTTCAGAGGCCACTATATCTGAGCCACGAAGTTAGGGCTCATTGAATGGTCAGGAAGAAGGATATAGAAATCTGGTGAAGGGACCACCTATCAATCTATCAGCTATAAATGATTTTGATGGGCCATCTATTAACATTCCACGGAATGAGTTCTTCAGATACCCCTGAAGGAAACACTGCTCTTGCCCCATCATTTCTTTTTACCACTGAAAAAATTGGAGCTCAGAGAAGTTAAGGATTTTGCCTAGCTTTGCACAGCAAGTTGATTCTTCTGTCTCTTAGTTCAGCATCCATTCACCACATATTATGAGACATTTACTATGTGCCAGGAACTGAATAAAGCAAATTGGCTGTGTACCTCAAACTTAGATTTTAGGAAAGAAAAAAATGTATCTTAAAACCACAAAGGAATGTTCCGTTTCCTTTTTCATCTGTTATACATTTGTCCTTTTCCCTAGTTTCTTATGTTTAATGTCTTTTTATTCATAATCTGCAGAACGTTGTCCTAGGTCTAGGGTAGAAAGAACATTTTGGGCGGCAGTGATTAAAAAAAAATGACTGTTTAGCACAAAGATCCCCCAATTTTTTTCAAAAAGGTGCTATTTTACATTTCCTAGTGTTTGGTTTTTTGAAGAAAGCCAAGTGGGGCCAAAAGCAAAATTTCTACTGAACTGAATTTCCTTCTTTTTAGTAGGATACAAAGTAAGAAATACATTGTAATCCAACATATGTGTGTGCCTGGGTATGCATATAAATATACAGTTGACACTTGAACGACGTACGTTTGAATTGCGCAGGTGCACTTAGAAGTGGACTTTTTACAGTATAGCACTATACATGCAATTTCTTTTCGTCATGATTTTCTTAACATTTTCTTTTCTCTAGCCGTATATATACGTAGTATAGTAGTATATACTCTACATACATATATGTACGTATACATACATACAAATATATGTATGTATAGTATATATTACATACATATATGTACATATATATACATAGACATAACATACAAAATACGTGTCACCAGTGGGCTATTAGTAGTTAAGTTTTGGGAGATTTTCAACTGCGTGCAGGGTCGGCACCCCTAAGCCCTGCGTTGTTCAAGGGTCAGTTGTAATTGAAACATGAAAAGTTTCATGAAATGATACTCTCGTATGATATAATAAAAACAACATATTTTACATCAAATATGACCCTACTATTATTTCAACACTACAAGATGTGTCACACTGCCTATTCAACTTCATTTTTTTTCTTTTTAAGGTAAGCAAAGTTCAATAAATTAACCAAAGCAATTTGGGCAAATGTTTCAATTCTCTATTTAAGTTTTCTTGTAAAAATACCAAAAGGTCAGGTGTCCAGTGCATTTTGTCTGGGTTAGCCCTTGATCATAGATGGAGTCATTTGCCATTCAACTGCTAAGGGTACAATGGGAAGTCTGCCCCCAATTTCTCTTTAGCCTTTAGATTTCCTGGAGTCTAATCATGTGAGTTACCTAGAGCCATGTTTCAACCTCTCTGAACTTTCATCACACATGTTAAATGAGGAAGGGTAAGTCTGCATGACTTTCATGATCTTTTCCAGCTTCAAAGGCCTGTGATTGCATGGTGTATTTTTTTGAAGCCTGGGTACCTGTGAAAATAAAGTCACCTCAAATGTATTCTGTGCATAAACTAAGAATTTCTAGAGCCACAAATGTAGTCCATTTGAAGTTTCTCTAAAATGTTGACAGATGTGAAAGGGAACATTATCAAATGCTTAGTTTTTACCTTTGCGTTCAGATCTGTTGTTTCATTGGGGGCATTTTTATAAAGTAAAAATGTACTACTGCTGTTCTTGGAATTCTCCTGGTTCTGCAACAAATTTAATGAGCTAAAGCGCTGTCTACTTATGTGCACTTTTGTTTTTAAGAGATTTAGCCATTGTTGGGTTTAGGGTATCCCGGGGAGAGAGAGGTTCAGTTTTTCCTTGTCATGCTGTTACGACTGTAGTGCCTGTAGCGCGTGAGGGAATCCCAGCGGCAGCAACGCCAGCACCCGTGCACGTTATGCACAGTCCTCAGGGGCACAGGGATGGCATTTCAGCTGAGTTTGGTAAAAGTAATCTGGGTAACAGCCTGAATGCCACCTTTACTGGTAACGTAGCTCACCTGAAAAAAAGGTGAGTTGTTTTATACTTTCTCCACGCACAGCTGTGTGAACATTTGAATCCTCAGATTAATAAAACAAGAAAATCAACTGAGAGATAGCGTTTAGGGACATGGGGCTCGAGTGGGTCTGGGTGGAGAGAGTTTGGCAATCACTGAAGGCTTAGGAAATCTTTGTCCTTTCAGTCCTAAAGCAACTGAACTGAAGTTTTGGTCGAATTGATTTTATGTAGAACAAAGCCAACATATTCATTTACAGTGAGAAATATGACTGCCACGTGGCCTGGAATATTTACTTGAGCATGACCTGTGTGTAGTCACACTGTTGACTACCTGCACCAGAGGCCAAATAATAACCAGCAGGTTGTGGGGTGATCCTGTAATTCCAACAAGGCGCATCAGTTACATAAGTGGAATATTTAATGCCGTATGGCCAAAACATTCCATGTGTCTGCCTTAAAAAAGAAAACAACAACAACAACAACAACAAAAAGGAATTGGAATGCTCATAGCCTGTTGGCTAAGCCTCCTTTTCCTCTAGACAGCAATTAGATGCTGGGAAGAATATCATCTACCCTTCAATGCTGCTGTGAAGGATAGAGATAACACACATCTAGCACAGTGTCTGCTGCATTATAAAAATGCTGATAAAATGATGATTATTTTAACCTTGTGACAGGGCTTTTGTGTCCAACCAAGTACTCTTCTTCACTTCTGAATGATATTTTCTTTCTTTCTTCTATTGCACAAGTATTAATGGTAATTGTAGATATTTACAAAATTCAGAAATGCATCAAAAAAATAAAATAATAAGTATAATCTACACAGAAAAAAACTCTTATTAATATTTTGGTATTTAATTTCCCCTTAAATGTGGCTCCATTTGAAATGCCATTCTCTAAGATGGAAGGACAGAACTTATTTGATGCCAATAAAAGTGACTCTATATTCACCCCTTGTATGGGATCTGACCTAGTTCATCTGATCCACATAAGAGTTTTTTGAAATTCAATTCTACCTGCTCTGCCTCTGGCCAAGAAAAATAAAAATGAGAAATAAAATTTCTGGATTGAGTCTTTAAATCACACTGAGCCAAGTTAGGTAAGGAGCAGACCAGAAGTAACTTGTAGGAAAAAAATTACTGGTGTTGTTATTTGCAGTATAATTCCTGGTAGCCTGAATTTCAGATCCGTAGACCCAGAGTAAAGGTAGGGAAGGAGTTGGGGGAGGGTAAAAGGAGGTGGGGAATGGAAAAGAGGACAGGGGAGGTGTTTAGCTTTCATTTGCAAGCGTGATACCCGCTGCTTTGTTTATGGATTTGATGCTATTCATACAGTCTTTGCAATATTAATTTTTAATTTATGATGCTCATTAGGAGACACTTAAAACAGAACAATTATCATTTATCTTGATATATTATTTACTAGGACTGACTGTCATGGTTAGGGGCCCATGATTAGTGAGAGGGGGATCGAGAAGAGCTTCTAAAAGTGCTGGGGTAAAAGAATAGGAGCTTAGGAAGCAGTTGTCAAAACCCAAGGCCCAAAGTTCTGATGTCAAAGTGAAAGCCACACAATCCCTAATCAAGACTCAGGAGGCCCCCTCCAAGACAAGCCTGGAACAGTACTTAATGAAACTGCAGGATTATATTAATGAGACTCTCTGTTAGGCCACCAGCTCATCAATTATTCATCCAGCTGCATTCCTGATACTTTGCTGTCTTCCTCCTCTTTTTGCGTTGGTGTGATTACTTTTTTTAACCCTCAATTTCCTTACCTGGAGTGTAAACAGAGACTTCTGTTCTGTAGTTTCCTTTGCTTCTGCTCAAACAGCATCTCTTTTCAATACTCATCTGGGATATCACACACGATAATGGAGGCCTACTAGAGGGAAGTCTAACTTCTGAGTCTCAGGGAACTAGGGCACCCCTGACTTTGTGCTTCCCTAATACTCTGGGCTTATTTTTGACAGTGTGCTCATCCCACTGTGTTCTGATCATCTATTTGTGTGAGACTCTTCCCCACAAATCTGTGAATTCCTAGAGAACGGAGCCTAAGTTGTATTTGTCTTTGTATTTTCAATTCCCAACATGATGCTTAACAGATGACATTGAATGAGTGAGTGAATGCATGCATGAATGAATGAGTTGTGGGTGCTTGGTTACGCCTCATATTCAGCCTGTCTCTTTATAATCAAGCAGACTGTGAGGTGGAGGCCTGAGTACTACCTGCATGTTTCACAGGAAAATAAACGAAAGCAAACCTTGCATTTACAATCTGGGTCATGTAGATGAAGATGTGTCTATGGGCTTGAGGCAAAGCACCCAAGTCTGTGTGGTACTCAGTTCTACATAAGCTTATTAATTTCTTTTAGAAATTACTTATTAAAATTGGATATAATTTTAGGAACAAATTGTGTTTTACTAGGACTGACTGTCATGGTCTGGATGGCCATGTGATTGTGAGGAGGATTTCAATGAGCTTTCACAATAAACACCCAAGAGGCTGGAGTGGGCTTTGAAGCAGGACAGAGGCCAAGGGCTAGAACTTATTCCCAGAGTCTGTTATTTGTTTCACTCACTCAAGGTCAACAGGAAAACCAAGGAAGCCAGTTTCTACTCCTCAGGAGGTAGAATGCTGGAGGCTGTGATGCTGAGCAAAGTCATTCCCTCATGCAGTAAGGACTAGAAGTACTTCCCTTTTGTCCTGGACAGGTAGGGTGAGGGACAAGTGGTCCAGCTAGAAGTGGTACTATCTGGAAGGCAGGTTGACAAAACAAGGGAAAGGCAGAGGTGGGTGTGAGGAAATGCTTTGATATTCTGCCCCCACCAGTTGTAATACTCAAATACCCAGGTCAGCTGGCAGATAGGATCATGCCTCACTGCCTCAGCCACACTGTCTGCAACATGTCTGTACTTTGCCACCAAATAACCTCTCCAAATGCCATTTTCATCATGTCACATCAAGAATCTGCAATGGCCTTCTTATAAAAAAAATAAAATAAATTTAAAAAAACCCAGAAAAACAAATGCTAGAAAAAAGAGCAAGGTTCCAAATTCTCTGAAAGAATAAAAAGAAATGAGAAGACATGGATATAAATCTTCAGCTTGTCAAGGTAAATAGATCGCAAATCTGAAGGCAAGTAGTGACTTTGGCCAAATGGATTCTAATTTGTTACATCTCAACTAGTCACTATTCTGTAGAGTCATATTTAGAGAAATATTGTCTGGAAGTTCTCTCCATGGATTTCTAAATTGGGTCTTCTTATCAGTGTGCCAGGCTGAGAATGGGTTATGGGTGTGCTTCGGCTATTGTTTTTCCTCCTCCTTGAGGCATCTGGTGGGGTCCTCAGATGGGTGGCCCTGGACTAAGAGAAACCTTACACATTTTTCCTTAGTTCATGGATTTGAAGATGTACATCTTTTTCCTCATTTAACATTTCTGAAATTCAAGTGTTTTTCCTTATCAATATATTGCAATCGCTTTTGGCCAGGTGGCAGTGATGAGGTAGTTGTGATAATCTGCACATAAACTTAATGAGGTAGTTTTCATAGTCTGCATATAGCTTGACTAAACTCGGTTGCAGCTGTTTACATTGTCCTAACTTTAACTGAACGACGTCCATCGTTGTACTGCTTACGTTGGGTCGAGTTTCCCTCAAAGTGTCTTCAAAAACATACATTATGTTTCGACATCGAAACAAAAAAGTTATTGTGTGAACAGAAAGGCATGGAAACAGAGACGTGGATGTAAATGTGATATTGTTGGAGGAAAATACGTCATAGGAAGGATGAATAATCCAGTGCTTTATGAGTTTGAGGAAAGGAAGATTCCCATCAAAGATGAAGCTAGTCAGAATCCAAGCTCTGCTATTAAAGGTGGGAGAAATTATTTTTTTCTTTCTTAGTGGTACATAAGGTAGTGGTATCTCTTTTGATGGCTAGATTTTTAGCTTCTAACCATTTCTCTGTGTGCCATGATATGAACCACATCGGGAAAAATGGCTTTAAGCTCTTGCCTGGATCTTTGGTTTTCCTGCAGTCAAACTTTCTGGTAAAGATATAATTTCAATTCAACTTAACAACTTTAAAATTATTAGACTGGAAGTATTGATTGTATTCAGAAAGAGCAAACTTGGAATTAATTTACCCTTTGTTGTATGTTAACTTACATCTAATTTCAGTTTAGCTTTACATGATAAAGATGGAATCAGACTGTGGGCCCTTAGAGCAGACTAAGCTCAGGGAATTTACACAAGCAGTGGGCACTGGGTCCAGCATTGTCATTCCCATTGGGGACAGTGGGAAGCACTCAGAGAGTTAGAGGCAATAGGTTCTTTCTGTAGATCTGTGATATCTGTGTGACACAGCCCACACTGACTGCCTGTAATTAAACAGAATACAACCTTCCTTATTTTTGAAGGTATAATTAGAGGCTGGTCTCCAGCTATCATTGGCCTCTTCATCAAAACAAAGTGGATCGTTCTGAAAAGAAAACTCCAGGATATGATTTACAAAATAAAATCACTTTGCATAGAAATTGTTTGAGATAATTTAGTTCTGGTCTTTTATTTTTACAAATGAGTAATCTAGAGCTCAGAGTAAGTGGCCACCTGGAATCTCACAGTTTGCTCAGGGTAGTAATGGGCCTTCTGCCCCTGATGGGTGTCCTGCTAACATCACACATATGGGTCTCGCAAGGCAAAATTTCATATACACAAAATGTGGACCTATTTGTGTCTTTGCTTATGCATAAAACTTTATTACATCTAATTCTTCTACTAAATCTCTGTCCTGTTAGAATTGATGAACATTTATTGAGGTTTTTCACTGGTTAGGGACCTAATCCTGTGTTTAACTGAAGACTCTGTTCCAGAAGACTTTCCTCCTAAGTAATCGTAACCTTGGTGTTTTTCACCCTCTAATCTCTATTCTTATATCTATCTTCCCAACAAAAATACAGAAACCTGGAAAGATGGAAACCTGGAAAAATGTTACAGTCTCTCTTGGCTTTAAAAATGCATCAACATGACTCCAACCAAGATGGTAGAGACGGGGAGAGAAAGTAGCAAAAGTCATTACCTCTGCTTCCTACTCCCCTTCCTCCAGTGGAATTGCCAACATTGTTTACAGAGGGCTATTAACCTAATAAATACATTCTGGATGGAATGACCCACCTTTCTGGCTTTAGGATATGCCTTTTAAGGTTTATGAAAAAGAATTGAGAGGGCTTGTCAATATAACCTTAGTATCCAACAAAACGAGATCTACCCTGCCTTTTTTTTTTTTTAATGTTTTACTGCAGATGGGTCTTCAAAACCAAAACTGAAAGGAAGTTACTCATTGTGTGTATTTGTACATTTATGAGTGCATATGACATAACATGTGTGTGTACACACATTACACACCTCTGCATTTAATATAACATAGATTTTTATTCCCTCACAAGGCATCTTGAAGTCTAAAGATAAGACCATTATCTGGTATTTCCACAAAAGTCTGAATTAAGTATACCGTTTCTCTATATAGAACCTTACATTTCCTTAGATAGTTGTTCTAAGAAGTAACTTCATCTTGGTTGTGCGGTTTATCTTGAGCAAGTGTCAAGTATTCTTTTCAAATTAAAAGAACAAAAGTAACAAGGAATTTTACAATAAGCAAAGAAGATAAGAGGGAAAAAGGAAAAAGAAGAACTCTTTCCCAGAATCAAATAAATGGGATATGATATAATAATCTAAGGGCCTTTGAAAATCGCATCTGAAAGCCTGGTACCTGGACAGGTGACACATGATGAATATTGCACTGAAACCTACAGCCTGAGTCACCATAAAAAGAAACAGTGTATATATTATAAATCTATCTCTTGACAACTATAGACAGAGGTTATTAGAGTGAATAATCAATTCCATAAAGAAATGATTATATGTAAACTTCAATTCAAAATAGAAATTCTTTTACTTGACCTTACATGTTACTATTTTACAACATGAGGAGCTTTGCTAATTTTTTTTCCTCTAAAGTGTCTCTTTGTTGTTTTAAAAGATCTTTGGGAAAATAATTCAAAGAATATGGGAAGCAGTGTTGAGCCATGGAATGTGTATGGGAGTAGAGGTGAGGTGTGATAGTCAGTCCCTATCAGGGACTTAAACGGTAGTCCCTGTGGTATAGAGCACCACGGCCCATGGTGGGTGCTCCTGGGTCTGTGTGTCCCAAACTGAGGGGGCTGGCTAAATTCATTGCTGTCTTTACTTTCAGCTTGAACATTCTGTGCTTCATTTGCTCATCTTGCATTGTAAAACCTATCTGGAAGCTTTAACATGAATGAGGTAGGAAACAGCTGTTGGATCGTAAGAACAAATTTTAGTTAAAAAATGTGAATTTTTTCCCTTTGGAAAATCCCTTTCTAGTCTCAATTACCAGCACATACACTTGCTGAGAAACCAAATTTGTCAATCCTTATTTCCAATTGCTAGCAGGGCATCATATTTTCAGAACGCCGTTTGTGATCATTCCCCCTCAATACGGTGAAACATCAGACTTGGATGTCAGCCTAGGCTTTCTTCTCTTAGCCCTCATGTCTTAGTCATTTAAAGAACAATGCTTTTGAGTAACAGAGTTACTTGGTCCTCCTGATTTCTTTTTCTTACAAAATTCAGTTTCCTGGGCGGCTTCTAGGGGGAAAATTCAATCATGAGATGTACTGTAGAAGAGGGCACCATGCTACTTTTAATATTAGCCCCTTTTAATCTGGGTAAGGTCATCGAACTTTTCTGATTTTTGCCTAGGGAGAACTTTCCCCTTATTTTGTAATTGACTTTGTCCCCTTTTTCATTTATTTCCCTGTCTCCTGGTTGTAGCATCTTCTCCCCGGAGTCTCAGGTTAGAAGTTTTCCCTTTTGTGAAACCATGACAGGTGCCTAATTGAATGATGAATGTCCCTTTATTACTCTGTAATTGAACTGCCAGCTTTTTGATTGGTTTGTAGAGATGCTCCCCCCCCCAGTCAGGCACTGCAGGGGGCTTGGTAGTTGGCAGTCTGGTCCTACACTCCATCTGTCTAATCCCATCTAGCCCCCACTTGCTTTTTGGGGGGTGGTAATAGAGGTAGGGAGTGAGGGGGAGGGGAGTCATAATAAATTATGCTAATTTGATGTGGCTCTGACAATGAGAAGATCGTATTGTTCCATGCATCTTGGGGGTAAATGCTTCAAGACATTTTGTCGTCATGGGTGCCTAGCCTGACAGGACCACGATGAAGATTAATGGGCCTCACCTGAGTGACAGAACAGGGGATTGTGGGGAAGAGAGGGTCATTCATCATACTCTGACAGGTGTCATTCAATCCGACAGCAGCTCCACCGTCACCCGGCTAGCAGTTCCATTTTTCTGCCAGTTAAGCAAGGAGTTTAATAACATCCCCAGAATTAAAACTCATTCTTTGTAGCAGGTCTGACAGCTGAAAATAAGAAAATCAATTCTTCACATGTTATAGCACAGTTAACTGACTGGGGCTTTGACTCTAATTTAGTCTTTGGGCTGCATTTCAAGCAAAGAGCTTTTTGTAAGACATCATCTATTAAAATTTATCCACAGCGCTAACTTTGGTGGTGTTGTTATTGTGGGCACATTAAAGATTCAGGCTTTCAAAGCCAGTGTCCTTTACTCACTGCGTGCTGAAATGTATCCCTGCAGTAGCCGGGTCTCTTCTGCTTCATCCTCATTAGCAATGTTTACTGCTTCTCTCTTCATTAATATTGATCCCCTCCCCAATTACCGGCAACAACAAGACAGACACTAATTTGAAACATTTGGTATCATTAAACTGTTTGGATTTCAGGTTTCAGGGATCTTGGAAGGCAGAGAAGGTGGTTCAAAGATAAGAAAGGGAGTTACACTTTGGGGCTGTAGGGTTACCTGATGAATGATGACACTCTAGGTTGGTGAGTGTGGCAGACTGCAAAACATGGCTCTGGGTTCCTTTGGTCCCTCTTCTCATCGGGAGGAGGGGTGTATTTGTCCACCTCCATGGATCTGGGCTGTTCCAGACTGTCACTGGTTTTGACCAATGGAGTATAGTGATGCTGTAGAACTTCGGAGAGTGGGGCTCAAAAGATCTACGTCTTCTTTCACTAGTTGTGAAAGCTAGCCACCACATAAGATGTCAGTTCACCATGCTGTGAGGAAGCCCAAACTAGCTACATGGAGAAAGGGAGACTACAAGGAAATCCACTGAGGCACCAGACATGTGCATGAAGAATTTTTGGAACTTGCAGTCTTTTCTCAGCAGCCAGCTGGATGCAGCCACCTAGAAGCCATCTTGGACATTCTGGCCCCAGCTGATGCCACCTGTATGGAACAGAAGAACTGCTCTACTGAGCACCGTCCAAATTTCCAGCCCACAGAATTGTGACCAAATAAAATGGTTGTAGTTAAAAGCCATTAAGTTTTGGGATAGTTTGTTAGATAGTAATGGAGAGCTGAAATAGAGAAGGTGAAATATTGGGGCACGGTGCAAGGGACTTGGGTACACAGCTGTTTTCTATAACACAGATGTAGAATTGTTATGGCTTTGGGGGCAACATTTTTCCCCTCAAAGCCTCCTTGGTTTGAGTAGCTTTGCCTTCTTATACTGTGCACTCCCTCTACAGCCCTCTTCTCTGTCCTAGGACAGGACAGTTTGTTTTAGTGCATTTTCCTGAGTTGAGAGAAGTTGTGTAATTGGCTGAAGAGGACTTGTCACATATATTTCTATGCTTCTTAGTTCCATCATTTTCATTTTATACATCTAGGATGAAAGAAGGTATCTTTGAACAATAAATTATGAAATTGAGTACTTAATCCGTGGCATAGTACTAAGCATGATTAAAGGGTTGTGAATTATATACAGTGATTAAGTTAACCAGATTATTGATCAACTTCGAGGGGTGCCATATACACAAAGTACATATAGATAAGATAATTATTTTCTTGCGAATCATCTAATTTGGTTCTCAACAGTAATCAGATTAGCTGAAGACATTGGTCAAATAATCTGTTGGGGAACCAAAACAGAAAAATAATCATATTTTTATTGCTTTCAAAGAGCCAGACACCATAACAGCAACTTTTTTGGATTTCTGAGTTGTAAAGAACTGGGACAAAAATGTGATGTGGGGGATAGCTGTCTGTTTAAAGAGAAATCCTGTAGAGACACATGCTAAAAGAACACAGAGAGGGCTTGCAATCGCTGTTTTGGATTTTCCAAATTCACATACCATGTCTATTTATTATAGCAGAAGAACATCTGAAGCTTGGGAAGAAGAGTTGAATTTAGGGAGCAGTAGCATCTCGAGAAAGGTCTTAAGCCCATGGTTAATTCCAGGGAAAGAAATAAAACTGAGTATCACCATGGCAATTTTTATTATAATACTTTGCACAGTAGAACTTTTCCTTTTCTTAATACCATCCTTCAAAACAAATATCTGAAAGTCAGAATTGGGCTCATGATACAATGTCTTTGAAACCAGTAAAGATTACTTGGCTGAGGAGTCTTAAAATGAGGCCACTATGGCTGAATAATGTTGTTATGACCTTGAGTGGACCGTCTGCATTGGCATTGGCTTCTTAAGAATGCTTGCTGTCCTTAATTTCAAACTGCTCCCAAAACTCACATGCGTGTTCAGAGTTAGTATCTCTCAATGATCATACACTTACAGTCTAACCAGGTGATTTCAAGGCATCTCCTCAAGCATCTGCCATGGGTGTTTTGTTTTGTTGTTTTGTTGTTGTTGATTGTTTTTCCTGTTTCAGGTTTTGCTTCTCCATTTCAACACTGATATGATAAAGAGGCCCCAGCCTAATACCCGACCCTTAGTATTAAATAGTGGATCCCCTAGCGTTCATTATGTCCTTCTACTGGGCCTGAAAAACAAGTATTGACTACAAAAACAAACTTTTGGTGCCTAGAATGTTAAGTTCTTTTTAGAGCATCTGGGATGATGATTGAATACAAAGTATACGATATTAATAGCTCATAAGCTAGCAGATCCTGACACATACCAAGTGCTCAAGAAATGATTGTAAATAAATATGAACAAGCCAATTCATGATTATCAGCTGCTTGCTGCCTGTTGAAGGTAGGAATTTATATAATATGCAAGAGGCACATTTGCTAACCTCTAAAGATGCAGTTGAGACTGGCAAGGCAGTTTTGCATATGGACCAGCCATATCTGAGAGATAGAAAGATTAGTTTATTAAAATCCACTACCCTGAATCTATGAATGTTTTCAATCACAACAAAGTAGCAGACCTGACCATCCAGATGATATGTTGGAGGTAGAATTTTGGATTAAGAATCTGAAAACTTGGATTCTAGTCATGTAGGCTCTGCCACTTAGGAGGTAACTTTGGACAAGTCACCTCACATGTCTAAACACCATTTTTTTGTACGTATAAAACTGAATCAATGTCTAGTCCTCCTGCCTAGCATTGGTTTTATGAAGATCATCTTATGTGATGTATATTACAACAGTCAACCCTGTGCCCACTACCCTCACCATCTTGCTGTCCCCAAATCAGTAAGTTGAAACCTATTTAAATATTTTTATATTGTGACTCTAACTCCAAACATTATATGTTTAAAAACCTTTAAGATGGTCATCCAAGAGCTTCTGAATTATACAAGTAGTTATATCAAAACTTGTTTTTGTTTTTTTTTTTTGCTAGCCCAGACAAACTTTCTGTGAGAACACCTATTCAGGGGTATCTTTACATCTGGTACAGGTGCTTCTCAACAATAGAACACAAAATATACTCTTGGGTTTTGTAAATGATATAACACAATGTTTATGGAAGCAGCAGCTGTGCCAAGGAAGTCATCATTTCTTGGGAACAGAAGATGAAGAAGAAGGAAATTGAAGAAGAATGAAAAAAAGGAGGAAGAAAAGAGAGACAGGCACCTCATCATCAAGGGCGAAGATGGCATGAAATCCGACAGTTTTGAGCAAAACTCAAAACCTGGGCATGACACACGTGCATGCGAAAACCGCAAGAGCTCTGATGGCCTTCTTTTTGCTGGGTTGAGGAGGGAAAAGAAAACAAAACTACCCCACCGTAAAGATCCAAACAGGCCAGCAGTACTGGCATGACAGTTCCTACAGCGTGACATGCCGTTTCCACTCAGGGAAGCTCCAGCCAGGGAGCAGCATTCCAGTGGGTGGGTCTGATGTCAGGGAGGTGGATTCCATCCGACTTACAGCTGCACCAAAGGCTGACTTTGGCAGCAATTCCTGGGCTGTAATTTTATAAACAGTCTTTTCTTTCCAAACTTCCAATGTGAATTTAGACCTCAGCACAGATTCCGCCTCACATCTTTATTTTGTGTCATCACATTCTAATCCGATGACAAACAGTTGGTCTGAGATTTCAGTATATTACTATATTAGTGCAATTTATGTCCTGTGTGGAAGTTGATGATGTGTCAAGGCTATATTGTGGACTCGCCTGGATTCTAATCCAGTACCTAAAAGGATAGCATTGCTGTGGTGGATCACAGTGGCACTTTGTCATGAAACCAATGGTTAGCGTGTGGTGCTGGTGCCAGGAGTCCTTGGCAGCAATGTTAATTACATTTTCCCCAAAGTGGGCCAAAGATCTGCAATTTACCTTTGAACAATCGTTATTATAATTTAGCGTGTCATTATACCATTTCTGCTTGACATTATTTACAGAAATATTGTTTTAAAATTTACACTCTACCTTAAATAAGTGAGATCTATAGAATGGAGTGGATCCAGCTGAGGAAGGGAGAGGGTGACTACCTAGGTTAGGGGGCCAGGGCTGCCACTGCCTAGCCAGGTTGACAGTGGCTTGATTCTCCCTGCTTAGCAAGAGATGTGGTGCGGGATGGGAAACCAGTTAGCCAAGTGTGTTCTCATTCCAGGTCTGCGTCAGTTGTTTCATTAAAAGAAATTTCCACAACTTGAAAGCAGTCTTGTAGCACATCCCAGAAGAAGTAGACCTGAAATAGATGAGCTCACGAAGAATAGAAAGTAAATCAATTTCCATTTTCACAAGCCCGAGTCTGCTCATTTTCAGAGGGGACAAATCATGCAGAAAATAGTGCCAAATTACTCATGGTTTAATGACAATTTCACAGAAAAGACAACTGATCTCCCATGTTGTTATGCTCAGGACTATGTCCGGATAGAGGTGCTTTAGACCTGGATTGGGCCATCAGAGCAAGGACGAAATGCCTCAGTGACCAAAGTCTCACTCCTTTCTTCGTGGCTTGGTGTGTGGATGTAAACAAGATGCTCTTCCCTAGGCAGCTGCGGAGTTCCTCTGCAGCGCTGCATGGGTTTGTCGTGTCTCCTTTTGGCTGGCCTTTTATCCTTGCTGAGATAAAAGAGATCAAACATTGTCATGTGATATTAACATAAAGTAACTTCTTGGCAAATTATTCACATGGTAGCCTCTGGTTTACAAGTTTCCTTTGCTAGATCAACAGTTACTTTTTTGAGGTGTGATTATATGGGGCCAGGGAGGGACTATTTACTAATTTTGTTGCACTATTTTAAGACTTTTAAAAGGAACAAGAGAAGATGATTAAACCTTTAATCATGAGGCTTGACCTTGGTTTTCTCATAACGTTTAATAGGCAGATGTTGACTTATCGGGCTATTTATTTCTTTGTTATTTAGGATATGAAGTCAGTGGAATGTCATCAGAAGAAGTATGGAATAATAGTACATTTTCTACAAGTATATATCAATTTTATATCTGATTGGTCTTGCCATTATAAAGATTTTCTGTTTTGTCCACCAGAAGAAAGTTGGCTTATAAAGCTCTAAACAGCAGTGTCCAAGAGAAATGTATCACGAGACATACAGATATTAGCCACATTTAAAAAAAAGTAAGAAGGGAGTGAAAATAATTCCAATAATACATTTTCTTTAACCCAGTATATCTAAGATATTATTTTAATGTATACAAAATCATACAAAACATCGCTGATATATTGCACATTCATTTTTTTTTCATACTATGTCTTGGAAATCCAGTATGTGAAAAACATCTCAATTTAGACTAGGTAAATTTCAAGTGTTCAATAGCCAGATGTGACTAGTGGCTACCATATTAGATAGCATAGACCTAGACCCAGTATGATTACCTCAATAGTTTTTAAAGTGTCTTTGTAATACTAATGTGCACCTCTAAGATTTTGGAGTATTCAGAAACAGTCTAGCCTATAGATGCTGTTGATTTTATCTGAACAATTTCAGTTTCTCAAGGCAAAGAATAAGTGCATATGAAGTGTTTATCAGCAAGATTTCTTCTTAGCCACCTTTTTTTTCAACAACAAAGATGCTAGTAGCCCGTAGTGAAACATAAATATTACACCATTATTCCTCCTTTCAATGATGTGACAGAAACGTGTACCAAACAAGGGAAAAAAATGTTTACCAAGCAAGGAAAAACCAAGTAGTTACAGAACATACTTTTTAACACTTCAGTCAAAATCATACTATTTTCTTAACTAGGCATAGTCACATGATAAGTAAACTTGAGATCAAATTTCAGGATGTTAGAGACCCCTTGGCTTAGGAAAAATTCTAGAAGCAGAAAGGTAAGGAGGTGCTGATGTGGACTTGAGGTAGAACACTTCCATGGAAGTAAATGCTCATTAGGGCTGCAGCTGAAATATGAGTTGAGCCTACCCCACTCAGGGACAGTGATGCCCACATTAAGTCCACTTTGTCCTTGACTCTTCAGAAAGGCTGAGACAGATACCTCCTACAGCTGGTCTTAGGCTCATGAATTATATTCATTATCTCCCTGCTCATTCTAGAGTTTCTGTATTCTCAGCCAAGTAATGAGCTGGCTTGTTGGAGGCCCCCTATCTTCCTTTCTGAGGGGTCTAGCCCTTGGTTGCCTTACCTTTGTCAGGTTGTAATTGCTACAGTTGTCCTTTTACACTGTTCTTCCAGTCATGACAGTACAAAGAGGTGCCCTGTGAGTCTCCCAAACTCCATATACACTTCTCACTGCCCGTATTATGAAGCAGCGACACTAGCTCCTCATGGCAAATCCAGTCAATTACTCTTGTCATTCTGGTAAACCCTTTCATTGCCAGCTGGTTCACCAGTATGAGGAGCCCAACATGATTAAGCAGTGATCATAGCTTTATGTTTAGAGAACTCCTTACTATGTCCTTACGTGAAAGCATTCCTCACACTCCCACCCCACCCCCTACTGGGACCTCAAACCTCTAATTCAACAAAATCTCAAATTCCATAGGTGGGTCACTGGGAGACTGTGCATCTCTGTATTCTAGCTACTGGGGTACAGCACCATGTGTCAGATGTAGGGTTTTTACATTCACTACATCCTGGAGCATAGCAACCCTATCGGTTGGGAAGCCTGAGCTGGCGCCCTAGTGGAAATCTTAATGGGATGTTCCAATGTTCTATCAAGCCAACTGCTTTCAGCTGATACCATGTATGGCAGCTCCAATGGATCCTATGCTCCCATGTTCATGTGCTCATTGTTACATCTTCTTTATTGAATAATGACCAGCATTGATCAAATAGTCACCCAATAAATGCAAATTCATTATTTTGGTTAGTGAATGAAGTTATATGTTACTTTGAGAGGTTATAATATGAGACTGTGACCTTGTCAGGGTGATCAAAATGGCTTCCCTGAGGAGTATACCATTTGAAAGGTGTTTATAAGTTAACTAGGTGAAGAGAAGTAGGAGCAGTGGTCCAGGAAGAGGGAAAAGTATGTATAAGCATTGCATGCCCAAGAAAATGAAAGAAGGTCTCCTGATTTTGGGTTGTATTTGAGGGTGGATGGTGTGAGAAAAGGATGGAGAGATAGGGAAAACCATGAAAGGGCCTTATAGGTCACATGAAAGAGTTTTTATTTTATCTTAAGTGGAGTGGAAAGCCATTGAAGCACAGTGTGTATGAGGGCTTGCATGTATGAAGTAGGAGGTGGAGATAGAGCATCAATTTTGCAAATTGTCTTTACAAAGCCCACCCTGGCTGTGTACGGAGAAGGCATCAGAAAGGGCCAGAGAGAGAATACAAGTAGATCCACTAGTAGGCCCCTGAGTGTCCAGAGGGGAGCTGATGGTAGCTTGGCTGATAGAAAGCTTTCAATAAATTATTGTTGCTAGAGTTGTTGTTGTCGTCCCATAAAGTAGAGAACAGGCTTGTGTTGGTAGGGAAGCGTAAACTTCTTTGGGATTTATGCGGCTTCTTTGCTTTTTCAGGAGTGAACACATCCCATGAAGGCATAGATGGGAGAGAGGCAGAGGCATGGCACACACATATCAGTGCTGCTCAGCTGGCACCTCTGCTGATTTTTAAAGTCTGTGACTTGGGCTCAAAGCACTGCTTTATTAATGTGGTGCTGCCCACAGCTGAGTTGCCTTATCCACAGTAGAGAACTGGATGAAGATGGGGTGACTTGGGTAAACACAGGAGTGGAAAGGGGAGAGTCAGCCTGAAGGTTCTCCCCTTTAATTTCTGATCTTTTACCTTTCCATGGGTCTCAGGATTTAAAATAGCTGCCTTGTTTTAGATCTGTTACTAAAACTACAGATGGTGAATCACTAGCCACACCAGGCTAGTCTGGGTCATGAAGTCCACTCTTCCCAAATACAGTCCTCCACTTACCTCCTTTCTGCAGCAATATACTCACTTCTTAGAATCCAAATCAGCTCATGAGTCACTTCTCCAGAAAGTCTTATCTTCCCTGCTCACCCCATCCAGACTGGTTTGCTGCTTCTCCCGTTTGTTCCCAGAGTCCTTTCTGCTTACCTCCTTCACTGCCTCTCTGCACTAGATGCTCTGATCATATCTCACTCTCTCAAGTCTGGCTCTGGTGACAGGCATGCCATTCATTTTTGTATCCTTGGCATGGTGCCAGAAATTTAAGTATAGCCATGAATGAATGGTTGAACAAGGAGTGGATAAAGGTAAATATCATCTGCATTTAGGTAAAACGCAGATGGATAGGATTTAATCATAGTCAGATGAGAGGAGAAGGCTCGTTTGGGGAAGGGCAGCAAGGTTGGTCTGGTGTGCGGGTGATGGGATAGTTACGTAGATGTTTCATATCTTTCCTGCCCCTTCACAGAATCATCCTCTCTTTCTGCTGGGTCCACTCCATCTCATCTTCTAACACCTCAGGCTGTGTTCATGATATTCCTCAGTCTGGGTCTGGGGTGGGGTAAGTAGGCTTAGAGTTGAGAGACAAGGGCTAGTGGGACGGTAGAGAGGTGAGGTCCTGTCCCTCCATGATGGGGTCAGCCTTGCTGATCGCAGGTAAGAATCATACCAATGGATATCAAAATTGAAATTAGTTAAACAATTAATTGTTAGCCAGTTGCTTTAAGAATAACTTTTAAAAACTCAAGTTCTTTTCCTCCTCAAATTGGTGTCTCTGTATACAGTACTAGGACAAAATGTAAAGAAGAAAGAGCAACTGAGGTGATAACACATGGGCCTTTCAATTCTGAGCTCTGCTCCTTCCTACCTCAGGAGTCTTGAACAAGCGCCTAGACATCAGGGAACCTCAGTTTCTTTGTCTGTGATTGGAGATAATGCTCATTCTTTCTAATAGAGTTGATGTGAAGATGAAATGAAATAATTACTGTTTAGCACAAAGTCTAGCACATGGTACACATGGGAGAATGTTAGCCAGAGCTATTATAATGGATTAACTTGCACTACACACAACTTTATGTTTTAAATAGTTCCATTTGCCCAGTAGTTTTATCCATGAATCTTTCCAGTACAAGGATCATTTTCATGCATAGATTTTGCAAGTTATCCTGAATACTTATTATCAAAATTCATCAGATAAATATAAAACTGAGTATATCTTAGACTAGGATCTTCATTTTGCTCCAATTTATTTTATCTTTTTAATTCAGGGAAAATATACTACACTTCTTTATCCTTTGGGATTAATCAAAACTGCACTTGTCCAATTTATTCAACTCTGAGTCGTTCTCAGTAGCACTATCTCAACTGGGAGATGTGCAATTAGTATAACTTTACCTCTTTTCACTTTATCCAATATGCCTAAACTTAACAACTCAGGGGAGCCATGTTCCTGTCAGGTGGGTAGGACAACCACTGTTTTAGCTCTTGGCAAATACGGACATCTTTTTCAGGAAGAATGGAAATTGGGTAAAATAAATCACATACCTGTAATGACATTTACAGATATTATTAGCTTTTCTGAATGTGGTCCATTTAGGGTCCAGACTAAAGGCAACTTACTGTGCTAGAGGGAGCATAAGATCAGGGATCTGGATTACCCGTTAAATCCTTTCTAGCTGTGTGACCTTGCACAAGTCACCTAATCTTCTCACATTTTATTCTATTAAATGAGGCTAAAATAAACCCTCATCTGCTGTGAATATTGATAGACATTTTATTATTGTTGTTAGGATATGATGTGTTCTTTCCCCAAGGGATAGGTGTTCTAAGGTTTTCTAAGATTCAAATACATGTATATATCAGAGAGCACAGAACTGGTGATGTCAGCAACGATGAGATCTATTTATCTCATACCTGCTGTAAAATCAACTGCAGTATATCTACAGTTCCATAATCTAATCAAGAATATGTGTGAGAGAAAACAATGTAAACAGTTTATCAAAAGACAAATATCTATCCAGTATACCAGATTCTTTAACACTAAACATTTATTGAAATGGAGCAGACTTTTCTTTCAATGCAGACTATACATAATTCCCCTTTGGGATAAGTTTGCTGAGCATTAGGAATCCCACTACTTGGTTTGGGGGAAAAAAAATCATTGCATAATACAATCTGATTTTCACCTTTTCTGGTTCTTCCAGAATAGTTCATATTTTAATTTCACTTTGTGGTTCTGAGAAGCAATTATCATTTAATTCAGGGAGCTGCTCTTCAGCAGCTTATCTCAGAGTCTCCCTCTTTCCTGGGAGACCTGCCTCTACTATTCTCAGAAGCTCCATCTCTGAGCTTTCGTCTCTTGGCCAAGGGTATAAATCAAGAAGCCAGTTCGATTTGGAATTTAGGCCTTAGTCTTAGTTGCTGTAAGAAACGGACTGGGTTATTTATAACCACGGGTGTTCAGGTTTTCATCACCACAGACGGTTGGGTGTTTGAGAGCATTCACCTTTAAGATATCCAGAATACAAGCTGTTGATCCTCTGTGGATTGTAAATTTCTAGAGTTGGGCTTCTTGGTTCTTGTCGGCGAGGCAAGTTTTATGATCGCCATTACATTAGCTCTTCTGAAATGTTGGGAAGCTGGGAGCCTCCTTCCTATTAGGAAGCCTTGTCTTGACTTTCATACCAATAAAGTTGTTCTTAGACTAGAGTTCATCCTAATAAGCATCTTGAGAATTGCACCTGAGCTAAGAAATATTTCCCCCTCTGTCTGCCCTAAGCCTCAGAATCTCAAGCAGCCTACATGCTTTGAATCTAAGACAAGGCTTACAGCCTAACAGCTTTTTTATCACCTTCCATCAAGCAGAAAAGCCTCCAGGTGGATTAGACTGAGTGTGTAAGAAGCTTACAAGGTAGCAGATGTCAAGCCTCAGTAAAGGTCATTCTATTAGGGCTATTCTCTTTCAGGGCACAGATTTCCTCCTGGACTAGTGTAGACCTGGGAAGGAGAACTTGGTATTCTGCCACAGACCTTTGGAATGCTTAAGGGGAAGGGTTATGTGTGACAGATGTGCACACGGTTTAAGAATCTAAGCTTCAAAGGGGCAGCATGTAAAAGGACAATGGAATACAAATGGGAAAATGTTACTTGAGAAATCTTCCCAAGTAAGAGACACCAATGATTACTGGAATGTGATGGTGTTGTGGTTTCTGGATAAAGAATCTTTTGCTTATGCAGAAATAATACATTTCTTTATCAGAAAAAGTAAGTGAGAAGTCTACATATGGTTCCATCTGAGGAAGAAAGATGGAGGGAAGTTCTCCACTATCTAACCAGGATTAAAGCCTAAAGCTCTTACCTAACTGAATGTGGCACAATGGGTTGCTGAAAGGGTACAAAGCAAATGTGCTAGAGTAGAGGAAAAAAAATGGCTTTAATAAACTCTTCCTAGGAGCCAAGCTCCACATTATGGTGGCAAGCTGCACAATAGCAGAATTGTCTTCAGGATATAAAAACTTCATACAGAATGTTGGCTTGATGCTCTGGTTCAGTTGAGTTGAGTGACTTTGGCCAAGTTATGGCCATTGATGCGTCACTCACTGGTGGGCTATTGGAGTAATGTGATTAATCCTGCCATTTATCAGTCAAAATGACTCTCTGTCACCAGTACAAGTGCCAGGATCACACCGATGGATGGAGGTGAAGCAGGGTACATTTCTCAAGTTGCTTTAGTCGGTCAGTATCCAGTTGCATAGCACTGTGTTCTCGTGGTCCCGACTTTTCCAAGAAGTTTGGCCTTCCCGCAGACAACCCAAATTAATGTCAAGTCCAAATGGGTTCTCCGTAAAAACATTTGACTAACTCATTGCCTGGATCTTAACATTTGCGGCCAAATTTCCAGTCTTCCTGCTGAATAATTTCTTGTTGGAAAATGTCAAAAAAGGGGAGACATCAGAGGCTTCTGAGTCAAACCGTTTCCTCCCACACACCTGAGTCACGGGTCAAGGGTTTTACCAATTTCCTTTCGAAGACTTTTCCTAGGCTCCCGTCTAAAAAGAGTGTAGTGCCAGATAGATGGGAAGTAGGGATGTGATTAGGAAATCACTTGTATTTTTTAAATGTTGGATATGATCTTCTTGCCAGGGCTTTCCATTCACTGTCTTTGAATAGAAATCTGGTATTTCTGAGGAAGTGGTGGTGGTAGGAGGATGTCTTTACATGGCAATACAAAACCTGTCGCAATCTGGTGAGCCCTTGGAGTGGCGTGCTTAAAAGGGTTCTTGTCACTGGGAGTACTCACTGGAGCCATGCCAGTTCCCTGGGGAAGGCTGGTGTCTGCTACTTGCAGAGCTGGCTGTCAGGTTGGTCTTGTGTGTTTGTAATTAACTACGATGTCTGGATGTTGATAGAGTAAGTCTGGCCAATGGTTCCCCTCCAAAGAGGGGTTTCCTGGCTAGCTCTCCTGTGTCAGAAATGCCAAGTTGGGAGTTGCCTGGAGACTCCAGAGATGCAGATTTGTTTGGCTGAGCTCCGGTTGTGAAGCCAAGTGCCGAGAAAGCAGATCAGAGACCTAACCTGAATTATAATCAGTGGGCTTCTCCAACCATTTGGCTCCTCTGCTTTCCAATGTTATGTTTAATGTTTTAAAGCATATTTAGTAAACATGTCACTAGCAATTGCCAGTCCTTAGGCTCTCCCCACTCTTTCCTTAATGATTTTTCCTTTTATTTTGGGTTAGTTTGGGAAGCTGGTTTTGCAATGTGTGTGTGCGTGCGTGAGCATGCATGTGTGTTGTTGCAGGCTAGATAGATTGGCTAGCCAGATTATTTATTTTTAGTATCTCATTAGCTTGTTTGTAGCATCCACTTCTTATGCACCAGGTAAATAAACTTAATTCCCCGCTTTTCTTTTCTTTTCCTATTTTTAAAATGTTTTTGTTTATTTATTTTGAGAGAGAGAGAGTGAGGAGAGGAGGGGCAGAGAGAGAGGGAGAGAGAATCCCAAGCAGGCTCCACACTGTCAGCGCAAAGCCCGATGCAGGGCGCAAACTTGAGAACCGTGAGCTCATGACCTGAGCTGAAACCAAGAGTTGGACGTTTAACTGACTGAGCCACCCAGGCGCCCCTTAATTCCCCACTTTTCTTATCAAATTTGGCTAGTTCTCCTCTCTTGAGATAACTGAGTTTAGGGTACACATCAGTTACCACAACAAATTTTTAATTTTTAGGCTCATGCAAGGTGTACTTTCTTTTCCTGATTGAGCTTGAGGAACAATATTTCTGTGTTTTACCTATGTAGACTATAGCCACACTTTACCAATTGGTGAATGGCTTGCTTATTAATTCTCAAATGTCAGTATGGGATGAAGTTGGAACCTTTGGTCTTTCTAGTTTCTGCCTCCCTCTTCTTCCTTATCTCTACTCCTCCTCCCTACAGTATCTTTTTACCCTGGTCATTTTCTAGTTTTGTGTGGATGCCCGAATGTATCATGTTGCTTCATTGGCTCTTGTCTCCACACATTGTATTAATTTCCTACGGATGCTGTAACAGACTGCCACAAACATGGTGGCTTAAGCAGCAGAAATCTATTTTTTCACAGTTTTGGGGGCTGGAAACCCCAAAATCAAGGGTCAGCAGGTGCATGTTCTCTTTGTAGGCCCCAGGGAAGAATCTGTTCCATGCCTTCTCCAAGTTTTGGTGGCTGCCAGCAATCCTTGGCTTGTGCTCACAGTCTGTGTCTCTGTGGTCACATTGCCTTATCCTCTTCCATACAAATCTCCCTCTTCCTCCCTCTAATAAGGATGCATGTGATTGCATTTAGCACACACTCAGATAATCCAGGAATAATCTCCCCATCCCAAAACCCTTAACTGAATCACATCAGCAAGAATTCCTTTTCCATTAAGGTAACATTTACAGGTTCTGGGGATTAGAACCTGGATCTCCTTTGGGAAGTCACACACATGCCTGTGATTCTCTTCCACCCTTTGTCACCAAGTCAGTGCTACTCAGACTATCTCTGATAAAAGGTCATTAAAAAAATTTTAAATGCACTTCGTTGCAGACTTCTTTGTTTAAAAAATCACATGCTTGGACTTTGCAGCAATACCAGATTTCTATAAAGGTTTCAACTCTTACTCTTGTCTCAAACCAGACCAGTAACACTGCTACCAGTCCAGACCATACTTTGAGTAGCACTTATCTAAAAGACTGTTCATTCAAGCACTGCCTTTACCAGGAATCTTTTCTGGCTCACCATTTTGACTCTGCCCTATGTTTCCATGGTTCCTAGAATACTTTATTCTGCTCCTTATCACCTTTTTCTTCAATATTTGCCTTCTCCTCTAGCCTTAAGCTCCTTAAAAGTAAGAACCATGCTTTGTTGGGCTTTAAGCCTAGCATAGATCTTGATACATACTAGATGCTCAGTAAATATTTGTGGAATGAATATATGAGATACACATGAAATCTGGAGGTTGTATCCAAGATAAACAGAAAGAAGACTTATTTGGGGAAAATTTGAGGAAAGGATGAAGCTAATGAAACTTAAAGGAGCCTAGGATGGTGTGGTAGATTGCAAAAATGGTCTTCCTCTCAAGATGGAAATCTGTTTCCTTATCCTTTAAATATGGACTGACCTAGTGACTTGCCTTAACCAATAGAATGCGGCAGAAATTATATATGGAGTCTGAACTAGCACTGAGAAACATCATAGCTTCTGTTACCCTTTGCCACCATATGAACAAGGCTGGCTTGGGCTGCTCTACCTTGTATATAGAGGTATCATTCATCCATCTGAGCCTTCCAGATATGTGGGTAAGCTCAGTCAAGCACAGGTGAGACCAGATTAGTACAGAATAGACACCTTGCTGAGCCCAGCCCAAGGTGATAATACACAGAATCATGTACTAAATAAAATGGTCATTATTTTAAGCCACTGAGGATGGCACTTTGTTATACAGCAAAAGCTACTTGATCCACATAAGAAATCAAAAAATGGGGCATGAAGGTTAGTGAACAATTGTCCTCCGACTGTGCCTGGGCAGAATAGACATGGGTTCACCTTGTGAGGGGAAGGATTAGGGTTAAAGGTCAGAAAGCACTTTTTTCTTTGCAGACTGTCCAACATTAGAACACTAACATAGCCAGTAAGAGGGTTTAACACAGAAGTAATTTGAGTCTCTGGTTATGGATCAGATGGGTGCTAACAGATCCTCATAGAGCTTAAAACCAAGACCTGTCTTTAGAAACAGAGTCAATAAATAGGCAGAAGTTGATGATTGCTCAATTCATCCTAATTATATAAAAAATGACAATGAGTTTAACAGAAGTCTACAAAAAATACAAAGGAGAGAAGAAAGCAGTTGGGGAATACAGCTTTTGAGTCTGATAGTTACAGTTGAACTTGTGCTTCTTCCTCCTCATGACTCATTTGGTCATCCTCTTTATCATCCCCTCCACAAATATGTGCCAAGCACCTCCCAGGTGTTGGGCATAGGACTATATACCAGATATTCAATGGTGAGTGGAGCAGACACAGACCTCACAGATCTGATAGTTTGTCAGGAAAGACAACCCAACAGGCAACCATTAAGCTTTGAAGATTAGGCTTTTTTGCTTTTTTTCAGACACATCTGGCCATGCCTTTCTACCTCTGTGATGCCTGCCATCGTGTATAGCCAAGCCTTTAGCATCTGTACCTTTAGCATGATGCTTAGATTATTTCATGATTAGTCTAAAATCAGCCATTTGAAATCATGCATTGCTAAGTTTTTGACATGGATCATGACTGAATCAAGGAGAGTAAAGTTAGAAGGTGTGAGAAAAGAAGTAATAACGGAGCAAATGCAGGCCTTTATGGGTTTACAGGTGAGCCTATTTGTACCAGTCTATGGTGAACATTTTAAACTTCTGCTATAAAACATCTGGGGCCTGAGATAACAAATCAGATATATTGCACCCAACGTTAAAAACATCTCATAATTTACCACAATAAATCAATCAGTGTTTTCCAAGAAATACTGGAACTGAAACAAGAGTTTAGTAAAAACAGAAAAATCTCTAGAAGTTTAGTTGATTTAAAGGCATTTCTTGAAATATTGAATCCCAAGGGCCAGAGCACACTGTATTAGAGAGATCCTTGAGAGATGTTTTTACAAGTTAGGGAAAAATGGCTTCCAGAAAGTTGTTAATTATTTGGTAAAAGGAACACAATTGCTAGATCACTGAAACAGTCAGTTCTCAACTACCTGAGGGCCAATTGTTCCAAATCTGTGCTTTTTTGATCCTGTGTCCATTTCACTGCACAGTACCACTACCATCCAAAGGGTTGGCTGAAGAAGGCAGAGGCCATGTAAGTCAAATCAGCTGCAAATTAACAGCACGTTAGCTATGCTCGTTCTATGAATAGCTTCAGTCTCTGAGAGACTGACTTCATCTTTCCAACATGGTGGTCTTGTATTTATTTTTTGTGGATTTTTTTTATTTCACTGTCCTTGTCCGTAATGACAGTGGTAGATAGCCAAGAGTAGGTGACAAGAATACAGTTTTCTATTTCTTCCATTAATTTTGCTTATATCTTTTAATTTTTAGTATACTATACCTCACCCAAAGTTTTCCTTCTGAAAATGTTCTCAGAAAGGTAAAATAGAAAGACTATGGGACTGGGTACCAAGAAACAGACTTCTACTCATGGCTCAGAGATCATCTAACTTCTCAATATTCAGTTTGTGTATCTAAAACACAAACAAAATAGTGGATTCTAGTCCTTGTTATGGGCAGGAGGGTGTTCTACAAGGAGAGGGAGGCGCTATACAGAGGTTAAAAGCACCGTGTAAATGTAATATAACATTTTAAATTCAAACGCTTGATATTATGCTCTTTGGAAACTACTCCTGACGTGACTCTCAGTTCTAATCCAGTGGCGAAGTGAGGTTGTAGATGGCTGACTGTGGAAACTTCCCTTCCGTGTTTGAAGTTGGTTCCTCCTCACCACCAAGGTCTTTCTTCTTGTTTTGGTGTCAGAGCTCAGCAGCTCATTTTTCGTGGGTTGGCAGTTGTCCATTGACTCTCTCCTGAAAAACTGTAATTGACCTAACTTTTTAATTCACAGGTATGACATTAAACTTGGGAATTATAAGATTATTTCTTCCAAGTCACAATATGCAGTGTGCACACAGAACATTTTAGGGTTTGAAATTTAAAGAACGTTTCATTAAATGTCTCTGCTGTATCAATTCCAAAACCTTAGAGGAATTTTTTTTTAATAAGAGGATACTGTTGAGAATTTGAGTCATTGAATTCCTTTAAATCATTCTCCTTTGATGAGGAAAGCCCTATAAACATCTTATCTTGCTCTGTTTAAACTGCAAGGGAAAACACACATAACACCTATACAGACTTATGCATACATACTCCAGAAATAGGAAATACTCCATGATGAAAACCTAATGATTATATCTACCTATTACATTAAATAAATAAATAAATAAATAAACAAATATATATATATATATATATATATTTTTTTTTTTTTTTTTTTTTTTACATTTATTTTTGAGAGAGAGCACAAGCTGAGAAGGGGCAGGGGCAGAGTGAGATGGGGATCTGAGGCGGGCTCTATGCTGAAAGCAGAGAACCTGAAGCGGGACTCAAACTCATGGACTGTGAGATCATGACCTGAGCTAAAGTTGGATGCTTAACCGACTGAGCCACCCAGGTGCCCCACCATATATTTTTTAATGGCTCTAAGTAAAGTATATTTTACTTTTTAAAAACATGGAAAGCATTGACAAAGAGGCCAAAAACATTCATTATAGAGGCCACATGGTATAAGGGAATGGCTCTTGGACCAAGGACCAAGACACCTCTGCTATGAAGTTGTGACCATGGTAAACAACTTAAGTCCCTGAACCTCAGTATATAAGGAGCTGAGCTCAGTAGCATTTATGAGATTCCTTCCAACTTTAAAATTGTATTTTAATACCAGTATCAATTCCAGTGTAGTATATTTTTTGCTTTCTCAGTGGTTAGGGTGTAGGATAACTTCTTTTCTTCTCCCTCCATTCTTCCTTTCCTTTCTTGTATAAGAATAATTTCCATGCATGTCTGTGATGTTCCTAGCACAATGCTACAAGTGATAAGATAGCAGCGATAAAGACAGACAAGGTACTTGCCCTCATGCAACTTGTGTCAGTGAACCCAGAGAATAAATAATAAGTCTGGTAAAGTCTATGAAAGATGGCTCCTGTTGTCTAGGATAGCCGAGGTGATAGACTATCTTAGGAAAAGCCAAGGTAGATCCCTGTCTGGTCATTTAGGCAGAATTTTACTAGTTTGTACTGTCTAACAGAAGAAAGTTTGCATTTAGAAGCTAGAGCCTGGAAGGCAAAGGGTAGAGCATGCATTAATGAGTACCCATCTTCCAATTGTTTGGTCCCACAGTCTCTTTTCTAATCTCTATTAGAAAAGCAGATTGAGAGATCAGGTGTCCTGACCTGGTCACTGAGCAATAGGAGCCAATTTTCTGTTTGTTAGAGGAGAGCACTGACCACCCCCACCCCCTCCCTTGCAACCCACAGGGCCCTACATGGTTATAGATGATGAACCAGAGACGACTTGTATTTTAAACAGCTGAAGAGTATGAAAAATTCTTCATAAAAAGAGCTTTTGTCTCCTTTGTTGATATTCAAAAGAGGGTGAAGATAAGGTGATTCTAGACATGGTTTGGAGAAATTTCCTGAAAAATTGATCCGAAACTTGTGATAATCTTTTGCCAAATGAAACGGGCCCAGATTCTTCAATTCAGATGCCATGCAGCACCTCCAGGAATCATTACAACTCTTATCTCCCGGAAGAGGAGTTGGCATTCTACAGAGTCTTTTGTCACAGAAAAGAAGGGATCATCATAAATTTCAAGCGGAGGTTCATGTCCCTCATTTCATAATCCAGCCAGCCATGCTAGTGAAGCAAGGTCTTCTGTGAGGGTTAAATGAGTTAGTGGGTGTAAACAGATTAGCCCAGTACTCGGCACGTAATGAGAGTGCCAAGTAGGAATTGTAGGATACTTAGGTGACAGGCACATACCTGTACTATCCGATACCACAAAAAACGCTTAAGTGATTTAATACACTAGAAATAAACATAGGCTTTATTTTATTTTCTTTGATATTTTTAGTAGAAGCTACATATTTATTTCATTTTATAATACTAGTCAGGTACTCACACTGCAAATACCATTGCTTCCTCTACTTGTTATGGGGCCAGAAATTCATCACCGGAGTTTCAGTTGTAGAGAATGAGAATTTTTCTGTTTTCAAAAGTCTTTGGGGGGAGTCTTTGGGAGAGGGAAAACTTCAGCTTCTTTAGGCCAGCATCTAATGAGACAGTTGGGAAGAACAAAATAAACCAAATAATTCTTGAAAACTGCCTTCGAATACAATTGTGATCCAAGAGGGAAAATGGAAAGTGTTAACTATTGAGAGACTGCTATGTATTAGAGCAATATTAGGCATTCTTATCTGATTTTTCATTTAAATCGTTTAAGTGGTTATGTCCATTTTAATAAGCGAGGATATTTAGTGCCTCTATGGTTAGGTGCTAGAATTTAGAATCAGGTTTGCCTAATTTCAAAGTCAAATTCATTTCTCATACTGTCAAAGGTAGGAGAAAGTAGAGAATAAGAAAAGGGGTTAGGTTGGAGTGGGAAGGCATTTGCTTGGAACAAGCCTTGGGATAAAAACAGGTAAATAGGAGAATTTGCTTATCTTAGTCTGCTGGGGCTGCCATACAGAATACAGTAGACTGAGTGGCTTAAATAACAGATATTTATTTTCTCACAGTTCTGGAGCCTTGAAGTCTGAAATCAGGGGGCCAGAATGGTTCGTTTCTTGTGAGCTTTCTCTTCCTGGCTTGTAGGTGGGCTCCATCAATGTGTGTGCTCATATGACCTGAACACAAGGGGAAGGGAGGAGAGAGAGAGAGAGAGAGAGACAGAGAGAGAGAGAGAAAGAGAGAGAGAGAGAGAGAGAGAACGAGAGCAAGAGCCAGAGCAAGTGAGCATGAGAGCATGAACACAAATTCTCTGGTGCCTCTTCTTATAAGAAAACTAATCCTATCAGATTAAGGCCCCATTCTTATGACCTCGTTTAACCTTTATTACCTCCTTATAGACCTGATCTCTGAATACAGTCACACTGCGGTTTAGGGTTTCAACATATAAATTTGGGGAGCAGGGGACACAATTCAGTCCATAGCAATACTTTCTCTGAGTTAATGCTTGTCTATGTCTACTTTATTTTTGTATTCCCAATGCTTAATATGGTTCCCATAATAAAATGCAATAACTTATTTTGCATGAAATAATAAATGAATGCATGAATAAAAGCAGTTGGAGGTTCT
Source organism: Panthera onca (assembly GCF_046562875.1). Classification (NCBI taxonomy): domain Eukaryota; kingdom Metazoa; phylum Chordata; class Mammalia; order Carnivora; family Felidae; genus Panthera; species Panthera onca. The sequence goes on from NC_138341.1 coordinate 55,665,144, forward strand.
TGCTTTCTGAAAGGCTATAAAAATTGATGCTAAGGTATAATAGGATAGTAAAAAGACCTTTCAGCAGTTTAATTTTCTTTTTTTGTCTTCTTTTATTTTTTTAAAGTAATCTCTGTACCCAGTGTGGGGCTTGAACTCACGACCCAGAGGTCAAGAATCTCATGCTCTGCTGACTGAGCCAGCCAGGTGCCCTGCAGTTTAATTTTCTTTAAAAATTTCCCAAGAGTTTCCATTAAATATCTTACTAGATATTTAGTTTTAATCTAGAGCAGGGCTTCTCAACAAGGACACTATAGACATTAGGGATCAGATAATTCTTTATTGTGGGAGCTGCATAGTGCACTGTAGGATGTTTGGGAGTATCCCTGGCCTCTACCCACTAGGTTCCAGTAGTGCCCTCCACCCCAGTCATGGCAATATAAATTGTGTCCAGACATTACCAAATACATGGAGAGGCAGGGGTGGAGCGTGTGTGGCAAATTCATTTGAGAACTACCAATCTAGGGTCAAGACGCTAGACTGTATAGTATTATGGGTCTTAAAAAGGCTTCCCAATTTCAAAGCAGAGAATCTGTTTCAATTTCATTAGGAGGCATGATCCCTTGAGCCTTCCCTCGTTTCTCAAACTTTGGCACCTTTCTTGACTTCACTTACCTCATAGTTTTAACCTCATAGAGCCCACACAGAATTCCGGCCTCACCCCCACTTTTCTCGACCACTTGTCCTGCTGCCGTTCTTCTGCTGACAGTTCCTAGTCCTAGGAAGTGTCCATTCTTTGATCCTGCTTCTAGTAACGGTCAATTGAATAAGCAACAAATATGGCATCTTCAATACACTTCTTCCTGGTTCTGCTGCAAAGATATGTTCTCTAATCTCAGGTAAGCAGTGACCTGCAGCTTACCTCTCAACTTTCTAGTGAATTCCCCCCTCTCAGATTCTGTCAACAGATGAAGCTCATCTACAGCATTCCATTTATGTGGAACCTCCCATTATATTCTCCCATTATTTTATTGGCTCATTTTATAGCAAAACAAAAGGGATTGTCCAAACAAAATGTTTAGAACAAGAAGAAATTTCAATGAAATACTTGATTCTATTAAAAATGCAGAGGTGCTATAACATTCAAAGTGTCAGATTCCCCTTAGGAATGTGGAAAACCTAATTAATGGTGCTTCTCCCTTGGAAATGCCATAGGAAGCCCACAGCTACTAATACTCAACAATTTTGGTGCAAAAGCAAACAGTTCCAGCAAGCTCTGATTTGGCTGCTCAGATGTCTCCACTTTAGGGACCATCTCTTTATTTGCTCTGAAGGAAAGTCCATTCTCCTATCCAAGCATTCTTGGTCTTCTTCCTTGTCACCTTCTTCATATTATGTCCCCCTCTGCCAAATTTCCTTGTTGTCACTTGCATCTTCAATTTCTCCCGTTCTAGTTGTCTTTTCTTCTGTTCCTGAGCACTTGCTTCGTGGTCTCCACCCTAAATTAAAAAAACAGAAATCTCTCTTCCTAATCCAGTCATTCTCAATCAGAGGAGATTTAACCCCTAGTGAATATTTCACAATATCCAGAGACGTTTTTGTTTGTCACAAACAAGAGGAAGGGTGTTTACTGGTATCTAGTGGGTAGAAACTAAGGGTGCTGCAAAATACCCTAAAAAAAGATCATAGGACATTCTCCTCCCCAACCCCCAACAAAGACTTACCTGGCTCCAGATGTCTTCCTTTCCTGAGGTTGAGAGTGTTCAACCCTATAATTACTTGGAGATACTGCACCACTTCTGCTCTTTCTTTTACTTTTTAACTTAGAAAATTCACGCACATCTGCTGTCATGCTTACCGATCAGTCACACTCATTTATTCCTTAATCTACTGCAATCTAACTTCCTTCCATTGGTCACCAAATCACTCAAATCAAGTGACCCCAGTCCAGCCCTTAGTTTCCCAAGCTTCTCTGAAGTAAGTGATGCCACCTTCCCAGCCTGTAGCTTGGGAAACGAGGAAAGGGTCAAGAGATCCTGGATCCCAGTGAGGTTAAAGCAAAGTCTCTGGAGTGGGGAAGTCTAAGATTCACTGTATTCTGTGATCTAAAAACTAGACTTTAGATGAGTGCATCTGAAGTGAATTTGCTACCCTTTCCCAAAACATTCTCCCCACCTAGAAACAATTTAAAAAAATTTTAATGTTTATTTATATTTGAGAGACAGAAAGAGAGAGAGCGTGAGTGGGCAAGAGGCAGAAAGAAAAGGAGACACAGAATAAGCAAGCTCCAGGCTCTGAGCTACCAGCACAGAGCCTGATACAGAGCTCGAAGTCGTGAACTGTGAGATCATGACCTGAGCTGAAGTCAGATGCTTTACCAACTAAGCCACCCAAGCACCCCTAGAAACAGTTTTTATTGCCAGGATTGGGGCAAGAGGCACTGCTGGAATTCAGTGGGTAGAGGCCAGGCAGGCTGCTAAACCTTCTATAGCCTCTTCCTTCTCCCTCAGCCTTAGGCCTCCTTCCTTGACTCTGCTCTGTTTATCTCCTCTAACCAGACAAATCTGTTTCCATTAAATCTACAGTCTCCTCTTCCTCCTTTTCTTTGTGTTATCTAGTCTACTGGTGTGTAAGCTCACCAAGAGCATTTTAATCATCCTGGACATCTGTAATGCCTTACAGGGTGGCTTGCTTTGGAGGATGGCCCAATAAATATGTTTGCTTGAATTGGTGTTAAACTACATAGATGTCTATGTTTAAACATCTCACGAAACAGCACCCACACCTCACGAAAAATGCTTGAGCAAAACTTGGAGCTTTTGTATATCATGTTACATCTTCCCTAAATTACTCTGTGATAGTAAAACAGGCCTGTGGAGAGCCACAAGGAAAGGGTGACAGAACTTGAATTTTGTCGCTGACACTACTGCTAAGGAGCTGTGTGACCTTATGAAACCTGGTATTGCTCTTGGGTATATTTTCTCATCTATAAAACAAAGGACCCTCGAGCAGATAAGCATCAAGATGCTTTCCAACTCCGAATTTCTATGATCCTAAATAGAAAACGTGAAATTTGATTGCTAACAAAACAGTTTTATTCACCAGGTTTTTAAGTAAAAGGACGTTCTGAAGTTGACCTAATCAATTAATATGCATCTACGTTTTTATGAATCAAATACAGTGTTTAGATATATATGTGCATGAGTATTTTTAACTTTCCATCAGGTAAAGCTTGTTAAGACCAGGCTTTATTCCTAGATCAAATGTTCCAGAGGGGTTCTAAGTGAGTAAAACAAGTTAACCATAAAAACACAGATCAGCCTTAACAATTTTGTCAGAGATAATGACAGTGTAGTAGAGGGAATTTGAGAAACAATTAGAAATTGTGTGGGGTTCCTCCCCCCCCCCCCACAAAGCACATGTTAAATTAACCAGTAATCTTTGAAACTGTACATACCTGATGATTATTTTATGATATCTTGTATTTAAAAAAAAAAAAATAGGTCCCCAAACGCTAGATTTACAGCACTGCAGAATCCCACACTGTTGCAATGCTGTCTTCAATTCAGCCACTTCATATTGAAATTTCACACACAATAATTGGCTGACCTTCACAGCTATGGCAGAAACTAATTAAAGCTGTAAGGCTGTGCTAGCAATGCTTTTGTGCGAAACGTGAAGTTTGGTGATAATGAAATATGGGGTGCAGATGTTATTGTCTTAGATAGACTGTGCCCTTGGTTCACACTAATGAAGAACAGCAATTATTAAACAAAAAGTATTTTTTACCCATTAATTATTTTGTGTTGTGATAGTAGAAATAAAAACACTGTGGCATCTCTCCTACCGGCTTCTCCCCGAAGTGATTTTATGGAACTTTTCCAGCTGACTTCTGTTTCATTAGACATCCAGTTTCTGCTTTCTTCTCCTCCTGATCTTAGACCTTTGGGAGCCTCAAGCAAGGACCCGGTTAGGTTCAGAACGCAAAGGGTAAAGGGCAAGCTAAAAATGGTCACCCATAAAGATTTTCAGACAGCTGGAAGATTAAATAAATGAAGCTTTTTGGAAATAACTTCACACAACAAACAGAGATGTCAGTAGAAATATGATGCCCTCCACACTGTTGGGGTATGATAGACAAAGGTCACTGCTGCTATTGAGGTGCAAGTGGAGAAATAAAGCAGGCCCGAGCTCTGTTTCTTGGTTGTTAGGAGGCTGAGTTTCTGTTAATAGGTCAGTGTGGCTTGCAAGACTTCCACTGGGTCAAATATAACAAATCACAGGTTTTCAACAATTGAAGAAAAACACTAGAATAAATAAAAGGCACATTGTATAGTTAAGTCTTAACTTTTCGTGGGCTAATAATGGAGTCTGCTTCTCTTTATCCGTCTCCTCACTGGCTTTAGGCCACTCAGTTCTCAGTAACAGGGTGGAGATGGGAGGGACATGAGTTAAAGTCAGACTGGCCAGTTTCCCTATTTGGGGGAGGAGTTTGAAATTAGATGCCAAAAATAACATTTAACAATTACTTGTGTAATTTTATCTGTTATGCATGCCCCATATTATCTGTGCTCTCCTACATTGGCATCTTAAGGCATTATCTATCAGGTGCCAGCTACTAAAACACAGCAATGATGAAGGGTAGGAAGTAGCAGAAGAAGCAGGAGGGGAAGTAGGCACCAGTGGTTTATGTCACCTTAGATTAGGCAAGGAAACAAAGGTTAGTGCTTGGGAGGGAAAGGACCAACGACCATGAAAATACCATGTAGGGGAAGATGTGCCGTAGAACATATTTTGTCTTTCAGTAACAGAATATTCAGTGGGACTATGAATTCGAGGAGTAATTAATAAAGGTAGTAATGGGTAACATGACTGTTGAGACAATGCGTCTCTTCATTTTAGGGAAATGGTAAGAACTTCCTTTATAAAGGATAGCTATATATATATTGTCAGATGAAAACATAAACTTGTTTTATGGTTATAAAGAAGTTCAACTGTGTAGAGAATGGTACATATGGTAGCTGAATAGCCAAAGGAATAGACCATACCATTCATTAGACTATCGCTGCTCAGCTCCAACTCCACCCTTCGGTATGCTGCTTTTGATAATAGAATATTTCTTCCTTGCCATCATGCACAGTGTTAAACTGTTTCATAGAGAGGGTACTGCAAGGACAGTGGAGAAGGAAAGGCCATTCTTCCTGGATTCCTGTATTCTCTGTTTGCTCCTGCAGCATATGGTGGCCAGAAGTTCATGGGGTACCAGTGGTGCTCAGCACCAGCAAGTTTCATCAGAATTACCCATTTAGGTGGGTTCTCCCACACCCCAGAGGGTGGCTTTGCAGAGTTCCACTGGTGCAGCAAGCTTCTCTGCCACGCGGTGGGCCATGATCACATGCTCTCCAAGGGCATCTGGATCTCAGTCCTTGAAGGAAGGAGGGCTTCCTGGGGTCCTTCGCCTCACTTCTAGAGGTAGTGGCTGCTTTCTACATCCATTTCTGTAATCGGTTACCTACTCCTGGCAGATGATCCCCTCTTGTAGTCAATAATCTTTTTCATTCCACTTTCCTTGTTCAAATTACTGTGTCTTTTCTGTCTCCTGATTGGAATCTGATTCAATGATCCTCCCATCTTTAGTTCAACAACTTCTAAAAAAGAAAGAAACGAAGCCTTTTATTATCATGACTTATTGAGTTAAATATGAAAAATGTGCTGGAAAAGGAGGTATTGGTAATAGTAGGAATAGTAGAATATAGAATGCAATTGAAGCAATTGTCAGCTTTCAGAAGAAATAGCCGTGAATTACGAAAGGTTACAATACCATGCAATTTTCAATACGAAGAACAAAGCAAGAATATACCAAAAATTTTAACTTTACCATATGCCAAATAAAATAGTGAGAGACTGAAATACAGAAAATGGCAAAAAGTGATGACACAGGCACATTGCCCCATGTCAAAATTGCAGCGTGTCCACTTAGGGATTACAAAAGGCCTCTAATATTAAATTCTTTGGGCCAAAATGTAAAGCAACTACATTGGAGTAGCCCTGACTTCCAGTGCAGAAGGAAACTTAGATTGTCTCAACTTCAGGAACTGGTTTTGCTTCTGTCACTGTTCATCTGGAATACATCTCCAATTCATTTATTTGAGGCAGACTCCTTAGCATCACTAAATTGTATAGACACAAGATCCCATACACAGCCCTCTCTTTACAGCATAATCATCATTTTCCTCAGCAAATGTACCATTACACACAATATGATCAATAATGGAGTGGATGCAGTTAAATAGAGCAGTAAAGAGACCTAGCTGGGCACATTAATGAGAGGCAGAGCAGAGCAATGGAAGTCCGCCCTTCCCCAAGGAGAGAAATTGCCCCTAGGATGTCAAACCATGTTTCTCCTCAGGCTGCTTGGCACGTGGACCTATCGATACCAGGAGTGGAGCTTTGTGATGGTAGAGCCTGCCCATGGGAATGGCATCTGGGGAAAGCAATTCAGGCAAAAAAGAGAGGGTCTTAACTTGCTCAGTGGGAAATAAGTGAATTGCAGTGCTCCTGACCAGGTGTCTTGTCTGACACTTCTATGCTAGGAGTGCCCCTTTGGCTTAGAAAAAATAATGTCAAACTTTGTTTCAAGCCAGAGCCCTGGGGACAGCTAAAACTGGGTTGCTGCAAAGAACTACTTTTTTAACCAGAGGCTGAGCAAAGTGCTGCTAATAAAACATCAGATGTCCTTCTGGCGGTTTCTTTCGGACTAGGCTGACTTTTGAATGATGGGTCTTTGGCATCTGCCTGTTTTTAGCAAAGTTTTAACTGTGAGGTCCTGTTTGTGTTGGAACCTTATTTGCCCCCATGAGGGTAATACTGCTTTAAGTCGGAAATAGAGAATGACAGTGACTGTGAAGTCAGTTCTTGTGAGTGTGTCTAAGTTACCAGGGAGGGCAGTTTGCTCTCCTTCTACCAACTACTGTTAGGAGCATGAGGAAATTGCTGCCCTACTCTACTAGTATTATAAAGTGTATTGCTGGTTGTCCCCCTAAATCAGTGGTTCCTAAACCAGGCGTGCTTTGGGGATGGGCCCTGCCTCTGGATATTCAGATTGAGTAGGTCCTGGGCGGGGGACGAGCATCTATATTTTGAACCAGTATCCCCGTTGGTTTCCACACAACTGTTCTGGGGACTATGGTTTAGTAATCACTACACCTAATGATACAGATTCTTCAAAGGCCAGGAGGGCCTAATGTGATAAAAAGTTGAAAGTGGAAAAATTGGTGCTCTTTGGGACTCATTGCAAATTAGAAGGAGACCTGGCAATTTGGAGAGGTGGGTATTAAACTAGCACAACTAAAGATGGAAGAGTTTAAATGGATGTGGTACGGGCAGCACTATTGGTATAAGATCTGGCTCAGTCTGAATCCAGTATTCCCAGCACCATAATATACATCTTCAGGGGATACATTCTCGGTGTGTCTTCTGTCAGTGACACTCCTTGGAGCACAGTTGGAAACTGTGTTCAATAATCAACACATAAGAAGCACACTCATTATGGTTCAGTTCACGTATTTCATCATTGTGGCCTCCAAATTAGGAAAGGTGACTACTGTTGACCAAAGGGGATCTAGGACTGAAGGGTTAGGTGGCAGAGATTCCAAGGCTGAGGAGGAATGGGGAGAACATTTGGTCTACGTCACTTTGTAGTTTGGAGCATAAGAGGCAATTTGTTTTTCTTTGTTCCAAATCAAGAAGAACTTGCTTTTGGAATGCTGTTGAAGAATATCTTTTATTTTTCCATGGTGGGGATTCATTTATGCTAATTTATTCACACTTTTTTACAAGGAGCTCATTAAAAAGAGTAGTGCAAAGTTGAGAGACACATGTGATTGATATCAGGGCACAGCCCATAGTCAGGTAACAGGACAAAGATTACTGGTTCCATGGAGAGATCACACACATAATTGCCCTGTCAACAACCAGCATATGTTAAAGTCAGGTTCATGCATGCAAAATGTTTGTTGGCTCATTCTAAAGATAATGTATGTTCCATGTAGATTCACATGAAAATCACATACCCAAAATATACATCAAAATTCTGAATAATTATTTTGTAGTTACACATTACACACCTCCTGCCAGGTAATCTTTCCCACTTGAAATATCTTATACCAAGTTGACTGGGTTGCCTCAGTCATGTTCATTGAAACCTGGGTTAAAGGTCACCTTCTTAATCATTCATTGGATCACAGTATATTATTATTTGTTACAGCATGTATGTTTGGATACATCTCAGGCCAAATATAGTTTCCCAGTGAAAATAATAAAAAATAGTCAAAACCTGATACAGTGTATTTCCTTGATTCAGAGCAATCATTTGTAAGATTCATCCTCAAATGTTTTGAAAGGAAAAAAAAGATAAAACCCCAAACATTAAATGCACACACTGTTCATAAGTAATGTCTTGATTTCAGAAATGCTAGAATATGAAAAAGGAAAAGAAAGGAAAAACAAAACCAAAAAGCATATATCTTTTTTTAATTTTTTAAATTAAATATAATTTATTGTCAAATTGGTTTTCATACAACACCCCCGGTGCTCACCCCAACAGGTGCCCTCCTCAATGCCCATCACCCACCTTCCCCTCTTTCCCACCCCCCATCAGCCCTCAGTTTGTTCTCAGTATTTGGTTTGCCTCCCTTCCTCTCTGTAACTTTTTTTCCCCCTTCCCCTCCCCCATGGTCTTCTGTTAAATTTCTCAGGATCCACATATGAGTGAAACATATGGTATCTGTCTTTCTCTGCCTACCTTATTTCACTTAGCATAATACTCTCCAGTTCTATCCATGTTGCTGCAAATGGCCAGATTTAATTCTTTCTCATTTCCAAGTAGTATTCCATTGTATATATAAACCACATCTTCTTTATCCATTCATCAGTTGATGGACATTTAGGCTCTTTCCATGTATCTTTAAACATGTATCTTTAAACTGAAGAAAATGAAAGCTATTGTATCACAAAAGATACAAAGTATTTTGTTTAATAGCATAAGAGACTGTTAAAAACTGAGAACAAACTGAGGGTTGATGGGGGGTGGGAGGGAGGGGAGGGTGGGTGATGGGTATTGAGGAGGGCACCTTTTGGGATGAGCACTGGGTGTTGTATGGAAACCAATTTGACAGTAAATTTCATATATTAAAAAAAATAAAATAAATAAAAATAAAAAAAAACAAAACAAAAAACCAAAGTATTTTGTTTAACATAATACTCTGTATCTCCATCCATGTCACTGCAAATGATAAGATTTCATTCTTTTTTATGTAATATATATGTAAAATATGTAATGTTTTATGTAATGGTAAGTAATATTCCATTATGTGTTTATGTGTGTGTGTGTGTGTGTGTGTGTGTGTGTGTGCGCGCGCGTGCACGCGCACGAATGTGTGTCTTTATCCATTCATCTATTGATGGACATTTAGGCTGCTTCCGTACTTTGGCTGGCTATTATAAATAATGCTACTTATAAACATAGAGGTGCATATATCCTTTTGAATTAATGTTTTTGTATTTTGAGTAGTGCAATTACCAGATCATAGAGTAGTTCTATTTTTAACTTAAAATTTTTTTTAAGTCTTTAAAAATATTTTTTTTAAATGTTTATTTATTTTTGAGAGAGAGAGAGAGAGAGAGACAGAGAGACAGAGATAGAGCGTGAACAGGGGAGGGGCAGAGAGAGAGGGAGACACAGAATCCGAAGCAGGCTCCAGGCTCTGAGCTGTCAGCACAGAGCCCAACGTGGGGCTTGAACCCACGAACTGTGAGATCATGACCTGAGCTGAAGCTGGACCCTTAACCGACTGAGCCACTCAGATGCCCCTAAATTTTTTTAATGTTTATTTATTTTTGAAAGAGAGAGAGACACAGAGTGTGATTGGGGGAAGGGCAGAGAGATAGGGAGACAGAATCTGAAGTGGGCTCCAGGCTCTGAATCGTCAGCACAGAGCCTGACACAGGGCTCAAACTCACATGAGATGGTGACCTGAGCTGAAGTTGGATGCTTAACCCACTGAGCCACCCAGGTGCCCCTCTATTTTTAACTTTTTGAAGAACCTTCATGTTGTTTTCCACAGCGGGGGCAACAGTTTGCATTCTCACCAACAGTGCACGAGGTTTTCTTTTTTTTCACATCCTCACCAATACTTGTTGTTTCCCTGTGTTTTTTAATTTAGCCATTCTGACAGGTATGAGGTGATATCTCACCGTATTAAAAAGTTTTTTTTCTTAATGTTTATTTATTTATTTTTGAGTGAGAGAGACTGAGCATGAGCAGGGGACGGGCTGAGAGAGAGGGAGACATAGAATCCAAAACAGGCTCCAGGCTCCAAGCTGTCAGCAGAGCCCAATGTGGGGCTTGAACCCAGGAACCATGAGATAATGACCTGAGCTGAAGTCCACTGCTTAACCTACTGAGACACTCAGGCGCCCCTCATGGTATTTTTGATTTTCATTTCTTTGATGATAAGTGATCTTGAGCATCTTTTCAAGTGTCTGTTGGCCATCTGGATGCCTTCTTTAAGGAGGTTTTATCTTGACTTCATACATCTTCATTAGAGATTGAAACTTTTCTGGGCAAATTTGCAGAATGTGTAGATGTGCTTAGCAGGGTCTGTGTATAAGGGATAGAAGCATCTCTTAAGAAAAAGTAAATGGTAAGAAGAGACATCCCCAAGGCATAGAAACTTTATCTAATGGCAACAAAAGATAACTTTCAGGTCAGCCCACATGAATTTGCACTTGAGTTCTAGGGATTGCAAGCCAATAAAAGCAAAACAAAAATAACAGGAGGATCTATTTGCTTTTGTTTGTTTGTGTTTTCTGTTTGTTTTGGTTTTCTTTTTCTTTTTCTTTTTTTGGGGCATAAATCTTTGGAGACACAGTTTATGTAAGACAGTGTAACACAAGAGGGTTAGAAGTTCTGACAAGGTTAAAGCAGATTCAAATGCAAAATCCAGGGCTCAAGCCACAGTAGACTAACCTGCAGCTCAGATATAGAAACACTGAATAGGCCTTCATGCATCCTTGGTATCACAGACAGCCACAAAGACAGGGACACACTGGAGGGCATTAGTGACATTATAGTGGCATCACTGAAGCCTTGGATGATCACTAATGGTGGAGACTGCATACCACTTGAAGGCAGCTGAAGACCTCTCCAGAGAAAGCCAAAACAGCGGAGGAGAAAATTATTAGATGCCAGATTATCCAGGAGCTCAGGAGAGGCACACTTAGAAAGAAGCTTTCCCAAAGTTGTGTACGTAGCAGAGGGAGGTGGATAAGGAATGTGACCTTCTTTCATTTCTGGGTGAGGATGGGGCCCCCCAAAAAATTTTGCTATGGTTTTTAACTTTATTTTATTTTATTGTTTATTTGGTTTTGAGAGAAAGAGAGAGCACGTGCAAGTCGGGTAGGGGCAGAGAGAGAAGGAGACAGAGACTCTGAAGCAGGCTCCAGTGCAGAGCCCCATGTGGGGCTTAAACTCATGAACCATGAGATTATGACCTGAGCCAAAGTCAGACACTTAACCAACTGAGCCACCTGGGCACCCCTTTTAACTTAATTTTCACAGGCTGATCTAGTAAGGTAAACCCAGTTTATATCTGTAAAAGTATGGGAAAGATATTTTGTGTGTTTTAAATGAACTTCCATTTTAATAGCTTACATTAAATAATTCCATACAGTCTGCTCTGTATTTTAAAGAAATCATACAAAATATAATAGATTGCTATTAAATATAGGTAACTTAATCCTGAATATTTTAGAAATATATTATTTTCCTATTGTCTGTTCCTATTATTGATCAAGCAAATTAGCTGAGTCAAGTGGTTCTGAATGGAATGTGGACATTTATTACACATAGCAGTGTTAAAAATTATAGAATTAAACTCTCTGTGGTAACTGCATTCCAAAATTTAAACATATAGATGTTTATAAGTCTTGAAGACGAAATATCTAAATAAAGAGTTCACTGATTGGTAGGATTTTTAAATAGCGATTTTTGTTATGATTCAAAATATATTGCAACAAAATGATTAAACAATTTCAAAAATTATGTACATGCCTACATGAGTTCATACACTGTGTGTGTGTGTGTGTGTGTGTGTGTGTGTGTGTGTGTGTGTTTTCTTTAAATGAGGTTCAACATTAACAATTTACATCTTGGTAGATTATAAAATACACTGTGTTTCAGTCTGGGTTCCCTTCTCCCTTACTTTTTGTCATTTATGGTCATTTTAAAAACAATTCGCCATAAAAATGAAAGGATATAAAGAAGTAAATGTGTTTATTGAACAGATGCATCTTTTTATTTAGAATCTTAAATGACATTTAAAAAAGAAACATGCTAAAATTTCAACAGGGACAGCTCATAATTTTACAGTATGTTTCTGAGATCTGGGTGGATCTCACTTTGCCTTTCTATTCTCAAAACCTCTGACACCTGCTTGTTACACGGAGCACAAGGCAATGCATGTTGCCATGATACATAAGAAAAAGAAAAAAAAAAAGTCATGTTTACTCCATGAAAGTTTTAGCTTTTTTAGGACTAATGTGTATTAGGCCATACATTCCCATGTGATGTTCTCAGGCTCACAAATGCATCAGTAAAGATGGGAATGGTTGTATATTGATGGGACTCTGGAAACAAAGTTCTCGTGTTCCCCACTGGCTAAGGCAGACACACAAAAAGTGTTTTCTTTTATGTGTGTTTACAGATAAATAAATGCATTGAGACAAAAACTAATTTGTATCAGCCCAAAAGGTGTAAGAAGTTATATTCGTTTAATCTACAGGGAGGTAACAAGGTAACATAACATTGCTATTCAAAGACTAGAACGCTTTTATGATGGAAGGAGGTACGTGGGGAGTTATTTTTATGAAAATTATTTGGAAGGATTTTTCTTCCTTATCCTTGGATTGTAGTAACATAGGACTCAAAAAGGCTGTTTTAATTAGAACTCTCAAATTCTATCATTTTTCTTCCTTTCTTCTTCTTTTTCTTAAAACTGGGATGCCAATCCTTTGACCTTGAACTTCCATTGACTATAATCTATAATATTTTGGTCTTGCCTAGGAGGCATCTGAAGCAAAGCTTGAGGATTTAAGAAGTGAAGCTTGACAAAGTTTCTTCTCTCCTATAAATTAGAAAATAGAAGTTATGTCTTTCAAAGCATTACAGTTTATTAAATAACTGAATACACACTTTGTTTCTACCCAGTGTCCCTCCTCTGACCAGGGACACTTTGTCTGCAAGGGATGTTTTAACTCTGAGGTCAGTAGGGATTTTCATTGGGTTGACTGCATTGAATCCAAAGGTCTGATTAAATTGAGTAAGTCCACTGAGAAATAGGCATAGTGCAATCCATGCTTAGAAATGTTCTCATTAAACAGAACTTCAGAAGCTTGCAAATGTTGCCAAATTTAATTTAATTTTGAATATTTTAGGAATGTTGCCAAAGTTGCAACTAAAAACCCCCGGGGAGGGGGGGGGGCGTTGTGGGGGGAGGAAGATGTCAAGGCTGTTGGTTTGTGGAAGTATTTTTCAAAACATTACAGTCAATCTTTCTGTGAGTTTTGTGTGTCTCACTAAACAAACAGGAATGTTAGTAGCTGTGAATTAACTCATGAGGAGAAGGCTTTTTAGTGATGTGACCATGTTCATATAGGGAGCAGCTTGTAACCTTGCACGGGCCCTGCTTTCAGGGTTCCAGGCTTGCCGATTACCTCCATTTAGCTTAACTAGTTCAAATACTTAATAACTGAAATTCACAGACTCTTTTTCTTCAAGCACATTGACAGTCTAAAAGTTAGCTAACAGTATCTTCAGAAAGCTCTATTGTGAAGCTGAATTTTGGTAACTGACACCAATAACATAACAGCATTAAATCATCGATATTTTTATAGTGGATAAGCTAGTCTGCTTGTAAATATGTTCAAGGATAACATGGAGGTGGCAGAGAATTATGCTACTACTTTAACAGCTAATAAATCTTTATTTAAGCAGGGGACCTCTAAACTTTAATTAGGCATATGAAAGCAGAGATCATTCTGAGGGTAAAAATATGCCAGTTCTCACAAGAAAAGACATCTGCTTTGTGGAAAAACTTCAAGTTAAAATTTACTCTTCTGTTACTTTGTCAATAGAAAGGCTTTCTGGTAGAAGAGCAAATATCTAACTTAAAAAAAAAATGTCAGAAGCAGACAGGAGGCATTCCTGGCACACCCTAGAGGGGGGAAAGAAAAGCTCATTTGTGAACTTTGTGTGCATCATCTGGCTAATTCACATAGACACCTCTCCCCTTTTCTCCTTTCCCCCTTCCTGGGTCATGTAGGGCTAGTCCAGGAACTATGGCGCATTTAGTAGTCCCCAAGATACAGAATTGGCGGTCACCTTGTAATTCGAGATTTTCAATGGAGTGCTTGCTCCCTCACGTCTCCCAACCTAGAAATGTCTCTTCCGCTCACATCACAAAGTATGGCTACACTAAGGTAATACCCCTCCTCCCCAAATATATAACTTATATATCTAAATCACTACTGGGCCTTGAAGTCTTTGCAGATTCCAAGTGCCTCAGTACCTAACACTGCTCCTCATAAACATGCAGAGACCACTGGGGCTGGTTGCATTCTGATTCCAGATTCTTTATCTTGAGTTTGTGTCTTCTCTTGATTTCCTTCTCGAGAGGGTTTCAGTCAGTATGGCATAAGACGATGACCTTGGGAAAGAGAGTAACACGTTAACCATCATCCTTGTTATGCTTTTAGCAAATGTTCTCCTTCTCTAGTGTAGAATTTGGTAGGCATTGTGGAGGAAGGGATGTAAGTCACAGCCTCTACTCGCATTGAATTCGATCTAGTTCGGGAGATGAGACACACATAGTTGAAGCATGCGGTAGCATCTCAGTTGTCAAAAGTACAGCCCAAGGCAATGTGCACATATGCGCACAGGACAGGGATAAATAACGTCGGGTTTCTCTGTGGGCCAAATCCAGTCATGGGGCCAACAAAGCTGTTTTTGTTGCTGTTTGTTTGCTTCTCATTTCTCAGGAGTCCTTCATCTAAGACCAGGATAATATATTTTAACAAAATTAGCTTCAGGAACGCAACCTTTGCTTGTAACTTGTGCTGCTTAGAGATGCGCAAATGAAGCCAAATAAACATCATGAAAACAGAACTAGCTTATTCTAGGATGTTTTAATTTTTTCTGCTACCATTTGATACACCTCGTAGATGTTCTTCTGCTTGCATGGTATTTCCTCCAAGACACTTATTTTATGCTAAGAAGGTAACACTGGTGACTCACTTCAAATGTCAACAAGCATCATAAATAATGAATTCAGAATCAGGCTCATATTGCCCAATTAAACAGTTCTTTCATCTGATCAAATGCCATCCAGGCCTTTTTGTGCACTTTCCTTTATGCTACTTTAAAAGTCATCCTGGTATTGTTGTTCAAAAATAAGTAGAGTAGATACTCTCTTTTGAGAAAGACTTTAGATCTAGTCTTAAATGGCAACAGAATGCAATTTAATGCAAATAGAAGAAGTGATGATGTAAGGAGAAATGCATTTAAGTATCCTTTCCAAGATTCTGGAAGTAGGTAATCCTACACTAGGTGCCCATGGTGAGAGCTTAGAGATCTTGGGACTGCGTCTGAAAGGCAGTGTTCAGTGGACTAGTAATCAGGTACCTGGCTTGGCCCTGAGGTTAGGGGCTGACTGGGGGTGGGGGGTTGGGGGGTAGGGACTTAAGCAAGGTTCTCAACTCTCAAACTATGATATTTGAGATTTGGACCAGATGACCTCTGAACTTCCTCTCAGTTCTAAAATTCTATGAACTAGCCCAACTTCATCAAAAGGCTACTGTATAATTCTTAATACAAACTTGAGTCTTGTTTCTATTAACGTGAGAAACTGAAAATCTTGCTAGAATACAAATGGTTTTGATATTCCCAGAACTTTCAATTGGCTGGAGTCTGCAGTAGGCTTTTAGCCTATTGGGAAATGACAGAGACTTATTGGGAACATTTGGGGGTTTCTGAATCATTGCATGAAGCAAAAAAAAAAAAAACAAAAAAAAACACTTTACAGAAAGTACAGAAAGTTTCTCTGCAGTGGACTCCTTGATGAAGAGGGAGACTTTGTGGTTTTGCTGCCAGTGACAATTGCCTTGTCAGTTCAGGAGTTTGTGGGGTAGTCTTTACATTCAACATGTGTCTGTTTCGATCCAGTTTCCTCAAATGTGAAATGGGTACAATGCCTACTTCAGAGGGTTGTTCTGAAGACTGACAGTATAAAGTCATCTTGTATATCAGTTATATACTGAAAGGTAACCAACCATGCCACGCCATAGTGACTTGACACAACCACCATGTTATTCATGATTATGTGGGTTGGAAATTGGGCAGGGCTCAGAGGAGTCTGCTCATTTCTGCTCTATGTAGTGCTGGCCAGACCTAGAGTGGCTCAGTGCTTATCCATGTGGCCTCTCCCTCCATGTGGCTTTTATCCTCTAGGGTCTTTCTCTCCCCATTGTGACCTGTCTGTCCAGTTGGATAGGCTACAAATTTTAGTGTGGCAGGGGTATTCCAAGTGTGAAATCAGTTCTGGATATGGAAGTCCCAGAAAGCCATTTCTGCTGTATTGTATTTGTCAAAGCAAGTCACAAGTCCAACCTAGATTCAAGGGGTGGACTTGAATGATGGGAGGAATAGTGAAGTCTCTTTGCAATTAGCATGGACCCAGAGAGCCTTGATTTATTAGGGGCCATTTTAAACTATCAACCACATCACAGATAAAGTATGGCACATGAGAGGCACTTGATGAATGGATAACATCTTCCATGTTGCAACTTTTATCAGCATTTAACCTTATTAGGTAGGCAGCACATATTAAAAAAAATTTTTTAATGTTTATTTATTTTTGAGAGAGCGACAGAGGGTGAGCAGGGGAGGGGGAGGGGCAGAGAGAGAGGGAGACACAGAACTCAAAGCCGGCTCCAGCCTCCACGCTGTCAGCACAGAGCCTGATGTGGGGCTTGAACTCATGAACTGTGAGATCATGACCTGAGCCAAAGTTGGACACTTAACCCGCTGAGCCACCCAAGCACCCCAGGTAGGCAGCACATATTAACTCTCTGAGTTGAGGAAACTAAGAAGAAATGTTGTGTTAGTTGCCCAAATTTATAGTCAATAAGTGGCAATATTGGGACTTAAACAGAGTTTTCCTGCCTCCAAGTTCTCTGGTCTTCCTGTGAATTACTGCTGATAAATTGGAAAGAAAATGAAATGTGGAGAATGATCAGTGAAAATGCCATGGCTGGGAAGCCTTACAGGGCTTTGCTATTTTAGAAAGCTGCATTTACTGTTTATGAGCCAAATGTTGGTTGAAAACAATGAAAGAAGAATATTTTCTTGACTACATTTCTTAGATATCTTTCTCTAAAATTTAATCACATCTGGGGCAACTTTGCTACTGAGCTCCAGACTCATATTTATTAGCAAATGATTTCTTGGAGATATGTCCAAAATTTCACATAGTTTCAGCTTCGGCTAAGAAGTCTACAGAGAAAACAATAAAGATACTGGAGTTGAGTCAGGCATGATCTGACAAGTATGCCTATCATGATCTTCTGAATTCAATCCTTTAAATTTGTTATGAAGACTATGACTACTTTCAGCAAATATGCAGAATAAAGAAAAGGAAAAAATATTGATGGTTTTAAAATTACAGAATACTCATTATAGTGCAAGTCATTATATCATGTTTATATAATATTTAACATCGGTATATGAAATTCTTTATATAAAAATGTCAAACAAAGATTTTTATTCTTTGCATTATAATTGTTATTATTGTCATTATTTTGATGGAGTCCCCTGTTGAACTCTGAATTCTATTTGAACCTGAAACGGTAATCAAAATGTGGGCTATTTGATAATCCCCATGAATATGACTGAAAAGTTTTCATGAAAGCCCCGTAGACTGAACCCATTGAATTTAGAATAGTTCTCATTCTGGTAGAAAGAAGCAGATGTCCCAAACCAAACACACTTGGTTTAATATACTTTTACATTGGCTTTAATGGACAGATGTTTTGACTATGACATGGCAAGACAAGGATTTGAAATGGTGGATTGGAAAGATTTTGTTCATAAAAGTAATTGCTCTTACATTACAAAGTGCAGGATTTACATGTGGAAAATGTCAGCCTGTTGCAGCATCTCATGATGGATCGTGTTACCACAAGCCATGGAATTCACTAGAAATAACCAACTTACTTCTGAGGGGCCCTTTTAATAGGCATCACATACAGAATGGCAGGAAGGGGGAGCCTCACATCTAGAGTCATTCTAGTTATGTAGTTGATCCTTGGTTATACACTTGCAGGATTATCTATGACTTTTTTTTCCCCCAACAGAATGTGGCTTCTGTCTATATTATTTTACAAGCTAAAAGCAATTTTTACATGCCCAGCAGTATTTAAAGAGCTTTACAAGTATAAAGAACCTATTTTATCCTCATAAGAACTCCTAAGAATAGGTGAGAAAATAATGTAGAGAGAAGCTATATGACTCACTCAAGGTCATACTGCTAGTAAGTGACAGAAACAATATCTTAGTAGTTTCAGAGTCCAAGGCTCTTAACTCAGAGTCTGCTCTCTCTCTCTCTCTCACTCTCTCTCTCTCTTTTTTAATTCTTCATCAAGTGGATGGTAGAAGCTGTACCTAATTATTTGTGTGGTTTAGGAAATTTTTAGGTAAGAATGTTTTAGAGAAGTGAAATTATTGCCCCAGAACTTATCCCGAAGTTAGTTCACAAGTAATTTTATTTCTGAATTTGGAAGTCAAAGGGTCCTCCATCCCATTAAATAGTCACAAAGACCTAACACTGATTCCATGCACTTTATGCCTTGGGCTCTGCTTCCTAAATGCTTATTTTGACATATGAGATGAGAGATAAAGGGACAGAAAATTTAGAAAATATAAACCTATTTGTCCTAGTACAGAACCCAAGAAAAAATTTCATGATAATGGCTCTGCATTATTAGCAAAAGATTAACTAATGTTCACTACCCTTTATTTAGATGGCAGGGAAATAGACAATATATGTTAAAAAGTCTGTCCTCAAAAATGCTCAAAAGTTTTAGACTTTGGTTGCTCTGCAGGCTAAGCTTGTATAATGAGAGATCATATTTGTGGAAACCCTGTTCCCAGCAGTGCCACATAACTAAGTAAAAGACGCATCGTTGTGGAAAGAACACTGGGTGAGTTGGAGACACTCTCCCACTAGCTTGCTGATAAATGATCTGGGCAGGTCATTTATCCTCTCTGTGCCTCAGACTGCTTATATGCCTCCCTCAAAGAGTTATTGTAAGGATGAAATGAAATAATGTATGTGAAAGTGCCTAGTATGTAGTGTGTTCTCAATAAATATTTGTTAAAGAAAAAAGTAACATTGCATTCCAACGTCAAAGATGAATTATTTTTGAATTATGCCTTGGATATTGTTTGTGCAATAATATACATGTGGAAATATGGATAAAGGAACAGAAGTGATTGTCTTGGGATTCTTCAATAATTACACTACCTTCCTTTTGATTTATCCAACTTTTTTTTCTTTTTTTGTCTTTTACCTACTTTGAAGAATATGACTATTCAAAGACAGAATCCTTCTCTTTGATAAAACCCAGATGCATAGGGCAAAATGTATTTCCCACAGAAATTCATTTAGGGACCATAGGGTCCAGGAACTCTTCTCTTGGAATTCTGCCACCCATCCATTGTGTTCTCACTTGGCAAGAGGGGATGGAGAGTGGATTGTGACTCAGAAAATGACTAAGAAAGAGTCGAGCAGGTCATCAGCCTCTTCCAAACACAACTCCAGGCCCCCAGCATGACAATCAATGTAAAAACCTAACTGTATTTGTTGCGTAAAACAATTAACATGATAGGGGGGTGGAGACAAAGGGTAGAGAGGATTCAGGTTATCAAATGACCTGGAATTTTTAAAAAATATTTATTTACTTTTTAGAGAGAGAGAGAGAGAATGAGCAAGGAAGGGGCAGAGAGAGAAGGAGAGAGAGACAGAATCCCAACCAGGCTCCACTCTCAGCAGGGAGCCCGATGGGGGGTTCGATTTCAGATCTCACGACCCACCATGAAATCATGACCTGAGCGGAAATGGAGTCAGACGCTTAACTGCCTTAGCCACCGGGGCACCCCAAGGTGATCTGGAATTTGTTTTTCATGTAAAAATGTGTATGTCTCCCCTCCTCAACCAAAATTTTAGATACTTCTCTAAAGTAGGAGGTGGGGGTATGAATATTTTCTCATACCTTTCCAGGAGATTCTGATACCCACCCCCAGTCCCCCAACTGTGAGAGCTACTAGTCTAGTATATTAATTACATCTGTCTGCAGTTTGACTCACCCCATGGATAATATCCTCAGGACCATAATGACCTAAAGCTGATTACCAACCGCCTCCTTTAGGCGGAGCTGACACCCTCAACATTCCCCTCATGAAATGGCATGTATCTTTTACACTAGGCCTACTTAGTCATTTTTGTAATCTGCTTGGCCTTTATTGACCTTCAGACATGTGCAAGAAGGGACCCTGTCCTAGTGCTATTCTTTAGTGAGCTCCATCTAAGCTCTCTTTCAGCCATGCCTCTCCCCATTGGATGAGGAGTCCTGGGGACAAATGGGCTTATCTTGTCAGACACCCACTCTTCCTTTTTGTTTGTGTTTTTCTAACTTAAATATGCTTAGGAAAAACCTGGGCATCTTGCTAACATACAGATTCTAATTCAGTAGTCCCAGAGTGGGTCTGAGATGCTGCATCCCTAATTATCTCGTGTTGCTGTGAGTAGCAAGGGTCTGCCCCACATACCCAGGCTCCTGGTATTCCTTGAGCAAATGATGTCAAGCCTGTATGGCCTCTTTCCTGGGTCTTGAAGACAGGTTCTGTGGCCAGTGTGGTATCCAAGGCCTGAGAGGTGGTCAAGGGTGTGCTTAGGGTAGGGGTCTGTGAACACAGTTTAGAAGGGTGAGGACCTTGAAGTGCAGAAAAGAGCCAGAGGTCAGAAAAGAAAAGGGCAATCACAGACTTTATGCTGAGATTGGGATTATAGACCATGAGCCAACTCTCCCCATATTACCATATTCTAACACAGAATTCCAAGCAGTCCAAGAATTCTGAATTCAATGTTAGCTTCCGAGGTTGTTAATTAATGTAGGAAAAGAGAACACATTTTACTTTAACCGTGTGTTACCTTGACTGTATATACTTTTCAGCATAAAAACGTGCAGCATGAGGACCTCCATTTGTATTCCTGCTGCAGGCCCCCAAATTGTTAGAAGTGAGCCAGTCAGTAGGCAGCCATATTTGTAACCACCTTTTTCCCCTCACCTAGATCATTCTGAGCATAAACATTAAATGACAAAAGGATCAATGGAAATTATTACTTTTGACTTGGACATTTCTTTGGCAGCTGCATGCATTTCTTTCCAATGTCACTTGAATCTCTTTCACTGGCTACACATGTCTCTTTCATAAGCAACTTTAATATGTATATTGGACTATGCAGTACTGAACTCTCTGGGGTGTGAAGGAGTCACAGTTTCTTTTGGTTAGCAGTGTTTGCAAATGTGACTCCAGTTTTAGGACAATGAAACCCACCCAGTTCAAAAAGGCTGGCTTGTAATACTCTTTATTTTTTTTCTTTTCTTTTCTTTTCTTTTCTTTTCTTTTCTTTTCTTTTCTTTTCTTTTCTTTCAAACCCATTCTTGCATCCTATTACAGTAGCATAGTTTTACAAATTCTGGCTTAGGGTCAAGTCTTAGCCCCACCATTTATAAGCTCTGCGATTCTAACTTTTCTAGGCCTCAATTTCCTTCACCCCTAAAATGGAGACAATAATGTTTACCTCTTAGGGTTATTTAGAGGATCTAAGGAGATAACACATATGAAAGTATTTAGAATTGTATTTGTGGGGCACCAGGGTGGTTCAGTTGGTTGAGCATCTAAGTCTTGATTTGGGCTCAGGTCATGATCCCAGTGTCATGGGGTTAAGCCCTGCTTTGGGCTCTGCACTGAGCTTGGAGCCTGCTTAAGATCATCTCGCTCCCTTTCTCTCTGCTCCTCCCCTACTTGTGCAGTGCGCGCTCTCTCTCTCTCTCTCTCTCTCTCTCTCACTGTCTCTCAAAATAAACAAATAAATAAGTGAATAAACTTTATAGAATTGTGTTTGTGTCAGCCTGATAATATTTGCTATTACTTAATTTATTCCATTTTTTTACGGTTTTATTGAGATATAATTGATACACAAAAAATCACACATATTTGACATACACATTTTGATGAGTTTGGACATACGCATTTACCCGTGATACCACAGCCACAATCAAAGTTTGTTCATGTTTTACCTCCTTATTGAAGCTGTATAAATGCTTTCTTTTCCCATTGGTTTTTCGCTTATTTGAAGTCCTTTATCTTTGATAATCATTATTTTACTATTTAACTTTTACTTACATTCTACTGTGTGTTATGGGTCAACATGGTTTTTCTGATTATATCATAATACGCTTTAGGTCAAGGAAAATACCTTTATTTTCTATCCTCCACAGCACAGTGTATAATACTGAACACAAGAGAGACCCTCAAATCTCTATTAATTGTGAAAGGGTGTTTAAAAACAGCTAGGGCTGATCTGGTTTGAATGTTTAAGAACAATAGAAAGAGGAAATGGCTCAAACAGGGAAGGGGTTGTAATCACGAAAAAGCAGGGATTGGAGAAGGGGAATCACTCAATTGGCTGAGCAAGAACAGAGATTAAACAACTGAACGTCATCTGGCAGAACTTGTGGAAAGGCTGACATGCTTCTCCAACTGGGTGAAGGGGGCAGGGTTGCTTGAATTCATGTTGAGTAAGAGCCTCTTACCTCAGAGATAGGCTTATCTCTTTGCTTGGCCTCAGTAAACCCTCTGAACATAACTATTATAAGACTGCACCGTGAGAGCGGTAATTGACACAGGGGTCATCAAGAAAAAAATAGGATTAGAATAAAGGATTTTGCAAAGGCGGTGATGTGTACTCTTGTATACTGCTTTCTCACTCTGGCCGGCTCTGCTGACTCACAGGAAAGCCAGTCCCCTCCTTCACAGTCGACCTTATCTCCCTCTCATTTGCCTAAGGCATCATGCGAGCTGACTGCAGCTGGATATAGGGTCGAAATAGGGTCTGGCTGGTTGTAGGCCACAACATGGGAGCAAAACAACCGAAAGATTTAGCAAAACCCTAATTTGTTTACTCCCTTCTGACAGAAGAATGTTGATGTTTATTTCTGAGGCTGTGGTAGGACGCTTAGTTCAAGAGTTCTGACACATTAACGCACCACACAAGGTTAGTAGCCCACTTGTCCTTTATTAATTTGTTGGTGAATATATTTGTGTTTTCACATCACACCAAAAAATGCAGGAAGGGATGCAGTTTTGACATTGTTTCTTTACCCTTGCACTCCATGTAAACAGAAGTTGTCTATCTGGCAGTCTAGAGCTGTATGTAAAGCCCCTGTTTACTTAATCTGAACGTCCGTTTCTTTTTTGCTTGGTCTGCAAAATAAATGAAACGAAAGAGTGTGCCGGAATCAGAATTGTGTGAGTCTGAAAAAGACATTTGGGTCACTGAGTAACTAAAAGCACCCTGTGTTTACATGTTTCTGCAGTTTCTGTCATTGCAGCTGCATTACCGCTTATAACAACTAATCTCTTTTTATTTGTATTTTACTTTATTTTATTTTGTGTTAAAGGCACTTTTAAGCCATGTCTTCCAAATGTGTTCAAGGTTTCATAACTGTCTTAATAATGTATACACATTATAGTGACGGCAGTGAATTTCCTCCAGTCTGGATTTTGTTAAGAGTGACTTTAAGAATGGTTTGTAGGACAATTAAAATGTGTTAATCTGTATTTGAAAACTTGATCCAGTTAAAAATCAGTTTTCCATCCACTTAGATTTTGCCAAAGTTTCCTATGTCACATAGCTGGGTTTTCCTGAGAGGCAGAAAAGGGAACTGAGGGAAAGGGAGTGCTTGGGAAAGCTTGGTAGTTATGCTAGATTTTAGGCCTCTGGGCTGATGTCCTCTTAACCTAACCCATGTTCTGCTTCAGGAGAAAATGATGCACTGAAGGGTTGGAAATGGGGCTTGAGCAAGCACACTTTTCATGCTCAACAAAGCCTAACGTCATTTCACTATACAATTTGAGTTATGTGTGTGCTTTTAATAAACCAATCCTCACAAAAAATAAATAGATTTGTTCTGCTTAAACTGGCATACAAAGAGCTTGGGGGAAAAAATCTTTAACACCTCTGGGGGATTGGAAGGTAACTTCACACTCCAGCTTCATGTCGGGAACGTGTGATAACAATTTGACAGGAAATAAGTGGATCCTGTCTCAGGCCTTGGGAGGAGACTAGACCCTGGAGCATAATGGTGTGAGTCTGGAGGCCAGGGAGCTTCCCGCCCAGCAGGGGGTAGCCAAGTGCCAGTAAATGGGAAGGAATTCAACTTCCTAGGATCCAATCAGCGCCAGCAACACAGCTCTCTGATTCTAGATGCGGTGTTCTTCTCCAGTGCTTAGATTCTGTGTACTCCAAAAGGAGCCACTTACCTGAGTGCTTGAGCCTATGTAACATTTTTTTTTTTTTGAAAGGGATCCCAATAAAGGGGTTGAAAGAGTGCATTTATCTGCCCAAGGCTTAGATGGAAAGCTGGTGGGTTGAGGCAAGTTTTACTTTTCCTTCTGATTCGATTTCCTTCTCTCCCAGTTGGCAGAAGCCCAGAATCCCCCGGGAAAGATGGAGAGAGACCAAGAAGTCAGGCCAGCCACCCTGGCTTGGCATAAACATGACAGTGTGTGTGTGTGTCTGTGTGTGTGTGTGTGTGTGTGTGTGGTGTAGTTTCAGGGAAGCCAGAGGACAGAATCCCCATAACCTTCCCTGAGAAAGCCTGGGATCCAGCATCCAGCAGGTGAGCCCCTAGGATGTCCAGTAAAAGCCTGAGTGAAAGAGAACCTGACGAACTGCTGGGCTGCTGGGGAGAAAAAAATGCCAAGCTAAGCTCCTGGTAGGGAGAAGGGGGGAAGGTGACAAGGTCATTGAAGAAAAAATAGTTTTCAGGAAACCTGTGTTCCTTATTATCTGCTGTAGAAGGAGCTTGAGGCTGCACCACTGCCTGTGCCAAGTGAGAACATTCCAGCCCCAGGGTTTCCCTAGCCCGCTTCACCTTGTTGCTTCCCACTCAGGCCATTTTCAGTTGATGCTGCTTTTCTTTGTTCTGTTTTCTCCCAGTGCAATGAACCCTTACATTATGGGTTTCTGTTGTAGTTTTAACCTCTAATACACAACCGTTACATCTTATCTCGTCTTCTAAATTACTCTAAAATCCAATTACAAACCCCCCTCTCCTTTAAGAGCACACAACTTGCCACATTACTGAAATGCTGGGCTGCTCTTTTGTTTTTCTAAATTAATAATAACTACCATTTTCCGTCTGCTCTTTGCATGGGAGTCTTTTATATCACCACACAGCTTTCCAAAATGCATATTATGATTCTTTGCTACATCTTTGCTGGGCTGCAAAAGAGCTAAGGATGATTTTCCAAATATTCATAAAGGATCTGTCAGTTTTTAATATCAAAACATTTGAAACTCTACAGTCCTTAAAAGAGAATGCATTTTAAAATTTACCAGTTAAAATTTCACTACTGCTTTGCTTTGTTATGGTGAAATAGAAGTCCATCACTTTTAGGTTTTCAAAGGTTAGAATGGATTTTGTTTATTAAAATTTTTATGGGTTGAAAACTCTTAGTTCTACTAAGGTTTCAAAAGCACAAGTGAATTTTTAAATCTCACACCCATTGTGAGTTTCTTGAATCTACAGGAGGGAGGGCATTACCTTAAAGACAGATTCAACATCTATAAATTATAGAAATGTCTAAGTGAACACGCCGAGAACATTTTAGGTAAAACTTTAACCCTACCAAGAATATCCTCAAATACTTTTTCTGACAAAGAGGTGATTGTGATTTGTAATAGAAAATTGCTTTTAGGAAAAAGTGTTAAATTCAAATATGATATTAGAAAAAAATCTGACTTGTTTAGTGTTTTATAATCACAGGTATGTAATTGAACCGCAATTGCTATTCTTATTTGCAAATTCATTTAGTCTTAGAGAGAGGATATGTGACATACTTAAGGCATCTGATTATGTAGCAACAAAGTATGCTTGGTATGTAATTATTAAAAATGTGTATATGGCCAATCAGCCACTCCGCTTTTAACTTCACAAGCGTAGGCAGCATTCAGTGGAGCTCTTCAGTGTAAAGTTTATATGTGTGAGTCCTTTCTCATGCTCAGGCTTTAGCTGCTCAGGATAAATATATCATAGCATGTTGGGAAAATTGGAAAAGTCCTAAAGAACATGTTAAATTTCATTTGAATCTTTAAATACAACATCTCTAGTTATATTTTTGTTTATTTATTGTACCCTATGGTTAAATCTTTATCCCCTTAAATATTAAATACATGAAAGTCCAGTTATTTTGCTTTAATAATTTCAGCATTTTCCTGGGGCGTCTGGGTGGCTCAGTCAGTTGATTAGGCGTCCGACTTTGGCGCAGGTCATGATCTTGGGGTCGCGAGTTCGAGCCCCGCGTCAGGCTCTGTGCTGACCGTGCAGAGCCTGGAGCCTGTTTCAGATTCTGTGTCTCCCTCTCTCTGACCCTCCCCTTTCATGCTCTGTTTCTCTCTGTCTGAAAAATAAATAAACATTAAAAAAAAACTTAAAAAAAATAATAATTTCAGCATTTTCCGAGGCCAAAGTGAAGTCCAAGCAAAAAGATAGAGTGTAACTCAAGTGGCAACACTTGAAACTTACAGGCCAGGAAGGACATGGTAATCACTACATAACATAATCAAATTCAAAATATAGGAACATGATTGCTACCATTACTAAAACTCAAGGAAAATGGAGATCAGGAAAAAAAATCATAAACTATATAAAAATTTATAGTTTTTCATTCTTACAGTAATTATATACCACATGTACAATAGTTATACATATGCTAATATATACTATATATTGTATGTTCTTTTTAGTTGTCTTGAACAAATAGACTCTATAATCTTATTTTAATCATGATGAAAGCATTGTACCATCATTTAATATTTCAGTAGCACTAATGAAGCTTCTTTCCTCCCTCCTTCCCTTCTCTTCCTTCCTTCCTTCTTTTTTCTCTTTCTTGCATTTTAGAATTTTCAGTGAAAATAAAACCTAGCTAGAATTATTTTTCCCTTGCACCTCTAAATTCTGAATATTATCTTGTAGTTTCAGTGCATCCTAAACACCATCTATTAGTTTTGTTGGGCAGAGTATAGCACAACTCATACATTTCTTTAAGGTTTAAATGTTTTAAGAATTGACATTATCTACTTTGCTTAGAAATATATATACTTAAGCATTCTACTAATGTGTTCTTAAAGACCCTCTGATTTTTTTCTTAGCTTTTAATAAGTTTTTAACCATGTGGATATAGCAGACTCAATTCACACAATCCAAATTTATAGGTAGCCTTTGTAGAATTTATTATTTTTTTTACATAAAAGTACATTTCTCAACGAGTCCGTACTGTTGCATAGCAAATTTTAAAAGAAACATTTAAATTAAAAATTGTATTATTTTGCATACTTTATGGGTCTGCATTTTTTTTACATTTTAAATTAAGATTTTTGGGGCTTGTTGGCAGGTTGAAACACGGGCTATTTGGACTCTAAGCTCTTTAAAAAAAATCTATTACTTATATCTGCTAAACAAATCAAAAGCGACTATGTCATACATGGCATTTAAAAAATAGTATCTAGAAGATAAAACATATTCTCCTAATTTATAAGCCACCCCTAGCAAGACTTTGAGGTTTTGTGTCGATTTGGAGATAGACCAGGCCTTGGGCCGCAGGAGCACCATTGGGGGTGACGTAGCAGTAAATTACTCTGTAGGGCCCTAGAGGCCCAGCAGAGTTAATGCAGCTTCCAGGAAAACGGAACACCTGGCTAGTAACTCAGGCAGGAGGACGGCCTGATTGAATGTGTCACAAGCATGTCTCAATCGTGATTTTTAAAGAGCAAGATGTGACACTGCAGCAGGTGATTTTTAAAGAGCAAGATGTGACACTGCAGCAGGCTTTCCTCCCTCTTCTTTCCCACCCTCCGTTTCTGGGGGACTGAGCACCCGGGCACCCTCCCTGCAGCACTGGGAGATTATTATGGTCTTAAAAGTGAAAGCCTATAATTTAAAGTCATAATTCCACCTTTAAAATGGAGATTGAAATACAGTAATATAAAATACATAAGGCATCAAGATGTAGCCAATGTCTCCTCCCATTAGATTTCTCTATTTACAAGGGGGACAGTAATAACAAGTGTATTTTCCATATGATTGTACAGCTTCTCCATTTAAAACGGGGGCAAGAGCTCTACTAGACCCAAATTTCTTTTAATGCCTACTAAATGAAATTACCTGGGCCTAAAATAAGATAAAATGAAATAAGAATTTAAAGCCTAGAAAAGGCGGCACCAACTTTTTAAGATATCAGATATTTCTTAGAAAACAATATCTTGGTCAGATAGATGTAAATGAACATACAGATTGTTTCCCTTAATATACCAAGAGCCTACCAAAAATTAAAAAAAAAAAATGCTAAGCGTAGAAAGGATTGCCATTGCCAACTCCTTGACTTTAGAAACAAAAGAGCTCAACACATTTGGCAAACTCAAAACATCCCCTCCCCTACGTTTAAAAGTCATGTTTATGTATTTATTTTTTACAGCACTTCAAAGCTTTTTCATGATGCTGTGTACTGATTTCAAAATGCCAGTTTTAAATACTAAATAATGGAGAGATAAAGTTTTCTGTGAATCAACTTTTCAGCCACGTGAGGAGAAAAACTATATGGAAAATGATTCTACTTTCACAAGGAAGGAAATGTCATGGGCCTCTGAAGTGGGGACTAAAAGAAAAAAATTCTTGCACTGGTGCCTACTGGAAATTACTCAGAATAAGTATCTTTTTTTTCCCTTGAAATAAAGTTCAAGGTAACATTTAAATGAATAATTATTTACCATTTTGTTAAATGTTGGCGTGTATGGCAGGAATCATCTATTAGTACAAATGCTTTTTCTGCTTAGAATGGCTCATTAGTTTCTTTGTAGGCTGCACTGGTTTTAAGATTCAAATTCAAAATCTCCTCTGATTTTGCTGTTCCATTTCTGGCAGCTGGCCAGCAGCAGATATGCATAATATTTCACTGTTAGACCTTGCAAACATTATATCCTGCTGTGCTAAAGAAAACATTGTGTTTCTTACCACATGAAAATAATCCATCACTTTTCAATCAGCACACAAAAAAAGCTCTACCTGTTTTTTCCATCAGACTCAAGAAAAATTAATGGCCCCAATGTGAAAGGTGGACCCTCCATGCATGATCCATTAAAGTACAAACTAATCAAAATATATCTAGCATCTGATTTGCTAAGCAAGATGGAACAAAAGAGGTGTGATGAAAAAAATAGATCCTTCAAGACCCATACAACCTTGTTCTATCAGTATTAACCTTATTTATTTTAAATGTGGGAGGACATAAATAAAAGATCATGAAGTGGATCCGTGGAATTCAATCACTTCAAATAGACACTCTGTATTTATCTGGAAGAGATGGCTGAAGGCACCTACTTGTGGACTGGAGGAAAATGTTACAAAATGAAAAAAAAAATGTTTTGAAAAAGTAAAGAAAGACAGTTAAAAGTCCCCTACTTCCCCCCAGTTGGTCACTAGACAACATACTATATTAAAGTAAAATTTTTCTTTGGGAGCAAAAGTATAGTATTTTGTCAACTTGTTCATGCCTTTAAAAATAATTTCATGTCTTCAGCAATGCTGATGTTATAGCTAATTTTAAGCGAGGCATGAAGATTTTTCTCTCCAGGGCCATATGACTTTTGCTACAATATTCTAATCAGAAAGATAGCCATATCAAAAGAGTGCCAGTTAAAAAACAATCTATTTTACAACTGTTTAATGTTCCCATTGGACTTGCTTGGATTTCTTTGCTACCACTGGGTTTTGGAAGATTTCTCTCTCTCTCTCACTCTCTTTTGGTATGATGTGTGTCTTGCAGCTTACTGCATTAATAAAAGTGTATTAAGAAAAATGCAGACAGGGGAATATAATGCTAATACTAAGAAGGTATCTATGCTTATAGTTGTACACATAAAATATGTTTTTTTTTGGTTTTTATTTTTGTCTTCTTATGACTTTGAAATACCATGCTATGCTTTTAACTGGTATTCTAGTTTCTTTTTCTTTCTTTCTTCCTTCCTTCCTTCCTTCCTTCCTTCCTTCCTTCCTTCCTTCCTTCATCATCAGTTGAGGTTGAAATGGTCCTTATCTGAATATCTCACTTCCCACATCTTAATTTCCATTTCATTGATCCCCATTGAATGAGAGAATAGAGTTCCAGAGTTGAAAGGCTCAAAACCCATCATTTTGTATTTAAGAAAAGTGAAGGTCACAGATTTTAAGTGATTTATCCAAGGACACTCAGTATGGGTATGATAATGCTGGGATCCTCAGGAACCCCATATTAGTGCTTTCTTCACTACACAGGTGGTTCTCCTCTCCCAGAGGAGTGCTTGTCAAAGTTTAACGTGTATGCACATGATCTTGGAATCTTGCTAAAATGTGGAATTTGATTTATGAGGTCTGGGGTCGGGAGAAAATCTGCATTTCTAACAAGATTCCAGAGCATCCTGATGCTGATTTGAAGAACACACTCAAAGTAGGAAGGATCAGAGAACTCTGTCATATTCTTAGACTGGCTTTCAAGGTCCTTTGAAGTCTAGTCCTGTCTTCTACTGGTCTGTATGAATGTTCCAATGTAGTTGTATAGAGTACTTGCTCACTTATTGAATACCCTTTGAGGGTTTTGACTCCAATTTCCTTATTCATTCCTCTGCCTCTCTTTGCTTCATTGCAATTAAATGTCTGCTTCTTTTTCAAGAATAAACACAAATGTCAACTTTTCCATGAAAATTTTCTTGCAATCAAATATAAAATGATCTTTTCCTTCTCTGATCATGTCTAGCACTCCTTCCATCCTTCCTTCCTCACTGAGGTAATTTTAAACTATTGTTCTGATAGCTTTATTATGTAAGCACTCAATACAAGTGTTGAGTTCCTAACAAAGAGAGGAATACCATTAAACTAATCAGTACAGACTGATGCATCTAAATTATTATCATCTACTTTGTTCTTGATTATTAAAGAGTATTTATGGAAAATATAAATTTAGTAGTAATATATTATAAATATATGTGCATCTGATTTCATAGTTATATGAATATATATCAGTCTACATTATATTTCAGTGGACTTCTTTTCCAAAGTTAGTAAATTTCTCACAAACCATCTTTTTTCAAAAACTGTTTCATTATGGACCAAGTTTTTAGGAGTTGGGGTATTTTGAAAGAAAATAGAACATTAAAAAATGTAAGCATGTCTTAAGTGAATATTCTTGAACTGCTCTCTAGTATCTCAGCATTTTAAAGGCTACAGAAAAATTGGAAGAAAGGTCAAATGAGGCTGAGGAGGCCAAAGGTAAACTATATGAAGAAAGGACACATTGGTAATAAAGGATTCATTAATGGATTGACTTACTGAAATAAGCCTAGGATTGACCAACTCAACTATGCTAAGGCATTGTGCTGGGGATCAAAGGTAGAGTCTTAACATTACATTGTCCAGAAAAATCTCTCCTTATAGTCTCCTCTGAAATTGGAGAGAAAATTAGAAATATAATCTAAGTCCTTAATTTTGCATGATATTACCGGCTGGTTAATTGAAAGACTCTAAACAGTGGAGAATTTACCACAAGTATATTTTACTCAGCTATATTCATATTACTATGGTTGTTTATTAGAGACCAATGTTCTCAATATATTTAATTGTGTCTACATGTATATAAGAGAATTGTTTTCTTGAGGCCATATCTTTACATAAGAATAGAAAGCCTTTAATAGAAAAGCACACACATACAATACTTGCCAGAGATTAATACACTATGTTGTGACTATTTCAGAGTAAAACACATCCCAACCAGTAGTCCCATCAGCATAAATACTATACTAAAAAAGTTCAGCTAAGTGATTTCATTTATTTATTTAATTTATTTCTTTATTACACCTTCACTGAAGTATAGTTGACATTCCATAAACTATATATATTTAGTCTGCAATTTGATAACTTTCGCGTAAGTATCCCCTCTGAAACCATCATCACTATAAGATAATGAGCATATACATCACCCCAAAAGTTTCCTTATGCCTTCCTCTGTCTTTCCCTCTGACTTTACAGCAACCACTGCTCTGTTTTCTGTCACTGTAGATTATGGTTTTGTCTGGCTTGTTGCGCTGAACATAATTGTTTTGAGACCCATCTTTGTTACTGCATGCATCCTTCTCTCTTGCTGAGTAGTACTCCATTGTACAACGGATGCACAATAATCTGTTGATCTATT
Organism: Panthera onca; assembly: GCF_046562875.1. Lineage (NCBI taxonomy): Eukaryota > Metazoa > Chordata > Mammalia > Carnivora > Felidae > Panthera > Panthera onca. The sequence continues at coordinate 55,697,803 of NC_138341.1, forward strand.
TCTCTGTTAAGGGACATTTTGGTGTCCAAATTTTGGCTATTATGAATAAACTTGTCCCTATATGGACATATACTTTCATTTCTCAGCTTAATGCTTCCGAACAGAATGCTTGATGTGTGGTAGCAGCATATTTCACTTTTCAAGAAGGTATGGAAATGTTTTCCAAAAAGTACATTTTACCTGGGTAAAATGTAACATAACACCAGCAGTGTATGCGAGTTTCAGTTCATTCACATCTTCAGTAACACTTCATATGGTCAGTATTTTTAATGTTAACCATTCTAATTAGTGTGTAGTTACATTTCAGTGGAACTTTAAGTAGTTTTAAAGACTTCCTTGCTAGGGAAATGGGAAGATAAGAACGTATGTTTAGTCTTCCTTTTCTTTGTGTCCTGTCCTAGATATTTCAGGTTGAGCATCTATTCTAAAATCTTTCTCTTTGCTCTGCCATGGTCAAAGATGTTCATTCGCCTTTCCCTTTTGACTCTTGCAGACAATTGCATGTCCTTAAAGGAACTACAACAAGAATTAGGAGTTCCCTGAAGCAGGGTAAAATGTGGCCCATGTGATCAATCATAGCTGCTTCACTGAACTATAACGACCCTGTGTACAGGAGAACATCTTCAGTGGGGCAGACTTATTTCCATGAAGTCCTACATTTCTAAATGTAGAAAGTTATTTCCACATTTAGCTTCTACCATGTTCAGTCGTATCTACTTTTCTTGGGCATGTAGTGAACTGTATTGGTGTGCAGTTACATGGCTTTTCAAAATAGAAGGACAAGTAGACTAATAGATAACTAGCCTGCTTTTTTTTTTTTAATACTGTTGATAATTCAAGCTAAGGAACAGGGTCAGTTACATAATATCCAACATCACAATAGCCATTTGTGAATAGTGAATAGCAGCAGCTTCCCTGGGTTTCATCAAGAATTACTACCCCCAAATCAAGTAAAGTAAAATACTTGGATATATATGACTTAGAGAAATAATTTCCAAGAGACAGAAAGAAAAACCATTTACCAGCATTATCAGCATTGGAGAAAGTAGCTATATGTTGTATGAACACATCAAGTTATGATAGTGGCCAGTAAAACTATTACAAATCCCAACCATGTGCAACTATTATAGAGAAAGTCACTTGATAATTCAGTTTTCTGGTTTCTGTTTTCATTGAAGTTCAGGTACACACTTAGTGCTACTAAGTACTCGGCTACTTAGAGCAGAGATTAAGTCTTTAAGATACATGACTTTCTTTGTGCATGTATCTCATAAGTCATTCCAAACTACTCTCATACGATATAAAGGAGAAATTGGGAAAAATATCTAGTTGACCTCCACCTTTTGGAAAATTATTCCTAAATTAGATGTGATATAGTGGACATTGTGACCGCTAAGAGTCTAATCTACATCTAATCTAAGTGTCTAATCTTGACCAAGATCATGGTCTTGACGATAGTGATGATGAAGTTGATGATGAAGATGAAGAAGTTAATGATGATGATGATAAGAATAATACTCCTAATGATAATGGCAGCTAACATTTTCAGAGTGCTTACTCTGGGCCAGCACTCAGCTAAATGCTTTGCATGAATTGTCTCATTTAATCTTTGCAAAGCCCTGTCAGGTTGGTCCTGTTATTATCTCCCCTTTGCAAGGAGAGTCAGTGAAATAAATTACATAAACCATATGCCACTTTGTAAGCTCTCTCCATTCTAGTCCTGTCTCTGTTGCTACAAAAAAAAATGGGACTTAACTCTAATAATTACTGTTATCAAAGAAATTGGAGGACGGACAACGTACAATTTGGTTGGAGGAAGAGCTCGATAGCTCTCAGCCTGGATAACAATCAGTTAATGGAGGTAGATATCAGGAATAGGGAGAAAGCTCTTCACGCAGGAGATCATTATGCAGCAGCTCAGCATGTTTATTAATCATTGTGCACAATTAAAATGCCATTTCATCCCTCTAATTAAAACAAGTAGTTCCCTGAGGCTAGCACCTGAACTAATGAAGCCTGGTTGCCTAAGGATCTTATTCAGGAAAGGGAATTAACCAGTGGAGGAAGCAGTATGTTTACCAAGTTGCCCAGACAACGTCAAGCTATATATGACATCATGAGGGAGTGGACCAGTTGAGACCACGATTTTAAAGAGCCAGGGATGCTTCTGTTTCTGAGCAAAGGCTGGGTTTAAGCATTGAAAGTATTCTAGTTTTTTAATTGATCAGGTCTTATCTCTCATCACCCTATATACTTAAGAAATGATTCTGAATTATTTTCCTTCTTGGTATGTGGAATGGGAGTCTCGATGTTCAAAGGAGGGGTTCCAGGGATTTTATGTTGACATCTAGGTGTTTGGGGGCATGCAGAGATTTCTGAAATAGGTTGATTATATAAATGAAAGGGGATATTGACAGGTTGTGAAGCACAATTTAAAACAGAAAGATGAATGGGTTAGATGAAGGAAAACCCAAGATTCAGTCCCAGCATTGCCATCTTAACTGAACGACCCTGAATAAGGCTCTTACTTTCTTTATTGTAAGATAAGAGAATTGGACTAGGTAATCATCAAGTTTTCTGTTAGCTCTAAAATTCTGTGGCTTTGGAAGAACTTGTAATGAACAAAGCAGCTCAAGGAGTTTTCACAGTATCCTAATGCCTTAAGATTTGGCTGAATCAAGTCTTGCTTATTCTTCCCCTCTAATTCTTGCTTAGTGCACCATGATATCTGTAGTGTCTAGCATCACACCTTCCATAATGTAGCTGTTCAACTAGATATTTATGGAAAACATGAATCGGGTTAAATACTCAGAATTCAGTTAACTCAGTGGTTCTAGTGCTCTGTTCCTAAATATGTAGTACTCCAAAGAAAAGAACCATCCTACATAGAGTTCTGCATTACTCATCTGGGGAACGGCAAACCTGAGGATTTTGGAGTTGCTTTCATTTTGACCAGTGTGTCAACTCAGTTTCCTACGATTCTATGCTTGAAAGGTATGGTCCCACGTTGCCTCCACTTGCACTTGGCAAAAAGCCACAGTTAATTTTTCCTCTGTTTTACCTGTTACTCTTTTGGTTCTCAGGATTTCTTGATGTCCTAGAAAAATATCTGTGCCTAGAAGTTTGGTGAACTTAGGAGGATTCATTTTTTTTAATGTTTATTTATTTTTGAGAGAGAGAGAGGGAGGGAGGAGAGACAGAAGGATGGGCAGAGAGAGAGGGAGACACAGAATCTGAAGCAGGCTCCAGGCTCTGAGCTGGCGGCACAGACCCCACCGTGGGGCTCAAACTCACAAACTGTGAGATCATGACCTGAGCCAAAGTCAAGCGCTTAACTGACTGAGCCACCCAGGCACCCCAGGAGTAGTCATTCTTGATCTAATTTTTATAGGTCACAGATTTCTTTGAGAATCTAGATTTTGTGAAAGTTTCACCCCAAAAATTAATAGTACAAATTTTCAAATAGCTGTGGATGAGAGGTTCTCAGACTTCCTGTGGAGCTCACAATAAGTTAAGAATCCTTATTTTAAAGAATCATGGAAGAAGTTCCAATAGTCCTTTAGGACACCTCTGTCTAGCTTTCCTCCAGCAACTGAAGAAAAATGTCCATCTAACATATGAGTAGGTATTTCTTTTGGTGGAGACAGGACCAGTAACACGTGCAGGATGATGATGAGTTGTTTTTTACAGTATGGCCAGCAGGCTCCGAACGAGATACCACAATTTCAGGTATTAAATCTTCTACCTTCTTTATATATAACCAGCCAGCTGGCTTCAGTGTCTGTTTTAAACAAAGTGAACAAACAACAATGAGATGGTTGTAGCCCTACTAGTAGAAGAGAGGTCAATTATAGAAAAATATAAAGGCCTTAATTTTTTCACGCTATCTACCTTATTTTTAGGGCCAGGAGGAAATTGGTAACCAAAACTATAAGCTTAGGTTTTAGGATATAATAATCTAAGAATTTAATCTTTCTGATTTGGTGCAATTATTAATATGTTGAATTATTTTATGTTGAAACCTATTTGGTTTTCTTTTCAAACCAAAGCTCATTTTCTATTGTATATCACAGTAGGAAATATAACTTGGTCAATAAGACATCCAGAAACTAGCAGAAATCAGCCAATAACTCAGATTAAGTGGCATGATAATTGGGTTTCCTAAGCATTTTTTGGTATTAAAACAAGTTAATCAACCATAAAACACAAACTCATCAGAATCTAAGGTCTTATTCAATTAACTTCTGGCCTCAAACACTTAAGTTTTTTTTTATTTCTTTCAAATTATTATGTCATATTTTGCCAAGAAAGAAAGGATTTCTAGGGTGGGAAATTCCAGAGATGGAATAAGAGCCAGTTCTTTTAAACTGTATCATTTTATCCATAATTATTATTTTTAGTAAAAAATGAAAACAAAAGTTTTCTTTTTTGCCTAGAAGGGAGATAAAATCTTGAACTTGAAAGTTCAAGCAGAGAGACTGAAGTTGTATAGCTTTTTGTTTGAAATGACCCTTATATTCTTATATTTACTCTAAAACATTGGATAAACTAGAAACTTGGGAGCCAAAATAACTATTAATATAATACCACCAACACATGATTTTATCCCTAGATGCCTTATTTTAAATTGATTTATAACTTCTTAATATTTTTTCTTGGTATTAAGGTCATAGATTTATAGTCAAATTAGACAAGTGTAAACTTTTACTAGTCCCCCAAATCTTAGCTATAGCATGAGCCTGTATGTTGCCAAACTACTGTGGTAGAATTAAAAGATCAGAAGAGTTGTTTTGTTTTGTTTTTGGTTGGACAAAATTGGGTTAAGATTCCTAGTTGCATATTTAGCTATGTGACTCTGAGTAAGTTATTTAATCTATGTGAGTCACAGTTTTCAGCTCTATTTGAGAGAAAAGGATTCCATAAAATTCATGGTAGGCATACTCACAAAAAACCAGTTCCCCTCCTATTCCCTGGATCATCAACTACATTGGATAGCTTCACTATAACTTTAAGAGTATTTGAAAAGATACAATTAACTCTCTTAAGTAGAAAGTAAGAAGAGATCAGGAAAGATAGTCGGTCAAAATTTGGTAAGTAACCTGAGGTGAAGACATAAGTAATTGGTTTTCAGATGTAAGGATGGACACTAGTCAAGAACATAGATATTTCAGTCTATAGTCAGGGTTGAAAAAGGAAATCCAGGGGGTTGAGCAGATTAGTTAAGTGTCAAAGCATAATCTGGCCAACCAGAGAAGGGATAAAGGAGTGAAATATTTATTCATTTATTTGCTCAAAACCATGTACTGAGAATCTGCTCCAGTTCTGGTACTAGAGAAGCTTACAGTCTAGTTGGGGAGATAGACAATATACGCACATAAATTTTAATATGCTATTGTAAATGCTTGTGATTTTAACAAAGTCCTGTGGGAATAAAAAAAGAAGAACAATTAGCATAGGAGGAAACAAGAAATATTCTTGGCCCACTAAACGTTTATAGAATGAAAAGGGAACATTTGATTTGGGTGCTAAAGTATAGAAGTTTGCCGAAGTGAAGATTCAGGATGAGAACGTTCTAGTTTGAGGGAAATAGAATGGATATAGCTTGAAATAATAAAGATCTGATGTGTAAAGAAAATGACGTAAAATTTAATGGAGTCAAGAACTTTGGGTAGGCAGGGAAATGGGCCCAGTTTGTCTTCATATGCTGATTCTGCTTATATTGTGTAGGCAGGCAATGGAAAGCTATCAGAGATTTACTAAAGTGTTGGATTGCATGACAATCTTGTTTCTTAAGGAAAATTACTCTGATAGCAGATTGAGGAAGGACTAGACTTACAGCAGTCCAGTCACAGAAATATCAGGAAGCTCACTGATTTAACAAATACTTTAATAATTTGTTGAAGGGTGGGGATAGTCATTTAAGCTTGTGCATCTACAAATACCTTGACTTTTGGAGCACTTATAGTTTACAAAGCATTCTTGTGTCATTAATTCTCTAAAGAACTCTGTGAAGTAGATGTTATTATCTCTAAAGAGCTCTGTAAAGTAGATATTAGTGGTAGTAGTATTCACATTTTATAGATGAAGAAAGTGAAACTGAGAAGTTAAAAGACATACCCATCTTGCAGTTATTAAGTGGAATGCTGGGTTAAGTCAGGTCTTTGATTTGGAAGATAAATTTTGTCTCTGCCATACAGACACTCAGAAGTCAATTGCGTTTTCAGCTGAGCATGGAGATTATATTGTTGCAAAAATAGCTGCAGTACTTCGCCTTTCTGAATCAACACTCCAGTAATTCCTTCCCACCCTTACTCTGGACTTAACCACGTGCTTTCCTTTGTCCATTGAGACAATAGCAAACATTACTGAATTGGAGACTTGACAAGTATTTGTATAATGGGCTTTCCCACTCTTACTATTCTTTGGAACCCTAAATCTGCCATGTGAAGAAGCCTTGGCTTGCCTTCTGTATAATAACAGACATGTACCTAAATCATCCCTGTTGTCCCAGTTGACTTTAAGACAACCACAGGGCATGTGGAGATGGCCATCCTAAGGTCATCTTCCCCAGCTGAGCCAGCCCAGATCAGAATTACCCAGGTGACTCACAGACTTTGCTTATTGTTTTAAGTCATTATGTTTTGGAGCTATGATGCAGCAAATGAGAACCAATAGTCCAGTACAGGGTATTTCTGCAAATACTTTCTGTATGTATTTTGGCAAAACAATAAAACAACATATTTATTTCTACCAATTAGAGCAATGATGTTCAAACTTTATCATCTAAGAGTTACTTGGCAACTTATTAAAAAACAACTCAAACTTGGGGTCACCCCAGATCTACTAAATTAATATTTCTGCAGCAAAAGCCTAGAAGGTTGCATTTTTAACAAGCTACACCATAATTCTTAGATTCGCTAAAATTTAAACTAAACTAGCATATTATTCTCCTTATATTCTCAGATATTCTCACATGAATGTCTTTTGTTAGTTTGATATGTTACTGGAAATTACCTTTAAACTGCTTTAGAAGAACAGGAGTCACTGAAAGTTTAACATAGCAGGGCACCTGGGTGGCTCAGTCAGTTAAGCATCTGACTTCGGCTCAGGTCATGATCTCATGGTTTGTGGATTCAAGCTCTGTGCTGACAGCTCAGAGCCTGGAGCCTGCTTCAGATTCTGTGTACCCCTTTCTCTCTGCCCTTCCCCTGCTCATACTCTGTCTCTGTCTCTGTCTCTCTTTCTCTATCTCATAAATAAATAAATATTAACATAGTATCATTCTCTGTAGTCTCTATGGATTTATAGCATAAGAAGAAATAAAACACTTAAAAGTATAGGCAGTGACTGAGCGTGAGATGTTACCAAATTGGCAATAAGTGTATAATTTAAATATTTATTTTCTTACTGAGATTAAGTTACTAGAGGAAAAGAGAAATGAAATGGGGAAGATATGAAAGGGAAAATGGCAGATATGAATGCTCTATCAGGGAGGAAGGGGAGACTTCATCACTGGTGAGTGTGTAGAACCACAAAGTAAAGTGCAGACAGAGAGAAATAGAGAGGAGAGGGGTCAACAAGAAAAATAGGGTAGACTTGCTAAAATATTACCCCAACATGGTTTAAGATTAGTCATCTCAAGTTTCTTCTGTGAATTTATACAGTAACATAAAGACAGTAAGATTTATGAAGCATAGAAGAACACTACAATAGCTGCTAAAGTACTGGTGTCTCCTAACCAAAGGGAAGGGGAGCTGAGAGCCAATCCCCAGTGAATGAGGGGGTCCAGTTACACTACCAGCTCAATTAAGAGAAAATCAACTGGCTCATTATTATACACAAGGACGTTCATTCTTCTGAGCAAGGAGAATGATTACAACTTGAATAGGAAAGCCACAAACCACTAATCAGGGTATCTCAGGTTTGACCTATTCAAGTATATTCCAAATTACCCAATTAGCTGGATTGCCAATAAATTCCTTGTAGCAGTTATATTGGCACTGATGATGCCATAATCAGTTGTCTTAATCAAGCTTTTGAAAACAAAAATGATGGGCTGAATATACTCATAACAAGGACTGGAAAATTAGAGCCACCAGGTCACTGCTTTTGGGTCACTCAACATTCTGTTCTGGTTACTGCTCTCAGAGGACCATGTGAGTTTTATTGTGTGTGGCTTTGTATTGCCACCTACCTACTCACCCATCCTCAGCCTTTGTTCCTATTTCCTAATGTTCCAGCTTCTCTTGAGGTAACACCATTACTACGTGGGTAACCTCTATAGCCCTGTAGCCCTTTTCCTGGCCATGAATCCACTGGCCTTATTTAGCCATATCTTGGCAGGCTGGATTCTTAGCCCTATTGTTTGCTACCCACTACCTTGGGCGGGGGCTATAATTCCTAAACTGCAGATGATGGAAAATGAAGGACCTTCTGCATCCCAGACTTTTCTGATGATGACAGAGTATTTTATATTTGTTGGGCAGCAGTAGTTAGTTGAGGGCAGGGACTATTCATCCCTAACACTTCTGAAAACATGCCTGGTGCATAGTACATATTTACAAATGCTCAATAAATGAATTAGTAAATGGGAAAAGCGATATTTTAGATCAGTCATAACCATGCTCCAATGGAGATAAGACATAGTATTTATAATAAGTCTACCAGAACAAACAGAGACCTATATCAGTCCTTATTCATTTTCCCCAGGGCCTAGAATGATATCTTGTGCAGTACTTACACTTAAGATACATCGTTTCGAATAAATGAATGACTACCCATGGTATTTTTTTCATTTCTAGTGGAAATCATGAAAAAAGGGGTAAGTTATACATGTGAGTTAAGGCTAGGGTGGAGATAAAGGAACAGTCACAAATTGCAAGGCAGGGGACAAGAGTTCAGCATTCACTGGAACCTGGAGTTAGAGACGAGAAAATTCTAACCCCACAAAGTCAAAGTACTCTTGAGGAGGTCATTGGCTTTCCTACTGCATAAGGAATGAGGGTTTGAATTAGTCCTATGAAGAGAATTAGGCACAAGACGCTAAAACTGGGCCACTGGGTTACCCAATTAGTTTAAATAACAATTAATAATTGCCATAACAAAGTGCAATACTGTTGGAACAAAATGGCTGAAGGATTGTTTAACTGTGGTTAGGTTGAGGAAAAATCTAAAGAGGTTATATTTAGGCTGGTCTTTTAAAACATTATTTGCAAATATAGATGCAAAAGTTCAAGACATGGTCTCTGTGTTGGTTTTTGGTTCCCCAAGGCAAGTATGAGTGGTTTCTTTGGGAGATGGTCTCTGGTAGGAAACCTGGTAGGGAAGTGAGGAACTGAGTCAGAAAAAAGGAAGGGAGCCAGTGAAGGTTTGGTGTCCAGTCCATTACCTGATAGCAACTGAAAGTCAGGCTCTCTTGAAAACTGGTAGGACCATGTTAGAGTTATTCCAACTGAAGAGTCAAGAAGTGGGGGCATTCTTCCACCCGAAATCTGCCATTGGTTGAAGAACTGCTCCTAGAGACATTAACTCTTTCATGCTGCGTCCTGCAGGTAGGTCAAACGTGACTCCTGGGCAGACCATCATACAATTCACTATAGTTCCTGACTACAGTGCAATAAAACTAAAATAAATGCATCATCGGCATAACTTGATTCTGCTTTTGCAACTGCTTCCCTTTTCCCCTCCTCTAACTAGAGCTCTGTAATAACAAAAGATAAAGAAAGCATTGTCCCTTTTGTTCTTGCCCAACTAAGACCTGAAGCAAAATTGGATTTCTTCCACAGAGCAGAGTGATTGGATTTCCTACACCAGGCCAGCAGGCAAAGTTTCTATAAGGCAATACCCTCCTTGATGCCCCTGGCCCCTTTTTGCCTTCCAATCATCTATACAGAAGAATAAACAGAGGGCTCAGTTCTCTGGTCCCCTAGGTAATTTTTTGGTTCTCTTGGGAGTCTTCTGACATTTCTGAAACTGCTTCCATATTCTGGATTCTAATCTCTACTCAATTTTCTAGAAGCAATGCCATTGTATTGTGAACTACTTAAGGGCAAAGTCTGATTACTTTGTATCAACTTTGTAGTCTTTCCTGCCTCTAGAATTGCACCTGGAACCTAAAAGATGCTTAAAATACTGTTGGATAGATGGATTGATAAATGAGGAATGAGTGAAGAAGTAAGTGAATGATTGATCCTTGTCCCGTATAATATTCTGTTGACTGGCACTAAGGATCCGTTTGCTTCACCATCCTGATCTTAGGTCAATTTTTTCAAGTTACTCACCTTTCCAAAATGAGATACCTTGTCTTCCCAAAGTTTGGAGTTATTGCTCAGGACACTGGATCTTGCAGAATTGTGCCTAGAATGCCAACTTCAACACTTTTCCTTACCATATCTCACTCTCTCATATCTTCAATTATTTATTTGCTTTCTCTGCCCCTTTGGTATATGGGTTCTTTCAGGGAGGTAGGGTACTAATTTATACGCTCTAGTCAACAATTAGTATGCTCTTCCTCAGGAATATTTTTTATTTTAAAATAAAGTGCCCAGATTTACCTAAAAGATGCTATTGCCAAGTTCTCAAAATAACTAATCTATCTATTTTAGAACTGGAACACTGACTATGCCCTAATTTTGCCATACTGTCACCTCTCTCCCTCTCCCGCAGGCTGAGATTAGGCACAGAGATGTGGTTTTCCTGACCTGTCAGCTGAGAGTAAATTACATTTCTCCATAACTGTTTATCTATCTTATTCCCTCATTTCCTAACAAGAAGACAGGACCTAATTTGGGGGTTTTAACTCTCAAGTTAAGTAGTAAAGCTTATGGACTGTGTCTTAGATTATTATTGACATCAGATATCTCTACCTATGTGGCAATTCTTGCCACAGAACACTGTACTATCAAGAAAGCCCCACAGTCCGTGGAATATATCTGGAAGGGATTGTGGATAGGGTACTGAGGAAGCACAATTCTAACCATGGATACCGTATGGGTACCATAGATTAGTTTCAAAATGAGTAAAAATGGCCCCAGAGTTCTGGATACATATATGAAGAGAAAATGAGTAAAGGAAATAAGCCCTGGTCTCTAGCAGGAAAATTCAGTGTTTTGGGGGGTCAGAAAGGTTAGGTTTGCAAGCTTTAAGTTCCTTTTAAAAGTTCTTTTAAAAAGGAGCCCACATCCAAATAACTTGATGGTGACACATAACTTATGGCTAATAAGTGGACTACACAGATCATTCTCATCAAAGGGGAGATCTTGGGTTGTGGCAGAGGGCTTAGGGTTCTAGGTAGAAGAATTGAAAGTTAGCAAAGAAACCGTTTCCTAGAAAGATGCGGGCGATCCAACTTGACTTTAGTGAATCATTTTTATGCAGGGCTTAACAAAATCCTACTTGCAAAATTAATTCAAATTGTTTGGATACAAACACTGTTGCATGTATTGAAATGTAATGATAAATGAGACAGGTCAACAGTACTTAACAACACGTCATGGGGAAGGGAGATTTTTAGTGCAGAGCTTGAAAGCCTGGTTTTTGTCTGGCCTTATTTAACGTTTTCATCGATGCTCTGCAGAAGGGCGTAAACAATAATGTATTAATGAAATCTGCACATTTAAACTGAAAAAGCAGACTCCAGTGGAAGCTGACAAATGATGAAAAGGAATATTAAGAAATTAGAAATTGGATCAGAAAATAAAAGTTGGATGGAAAACATCTATCTATCTATCTATCTATAGATAGATAGATCTTCTGAAAATCACTGTAAACCAAGAATTCTTCTAGAAGAAAATCCAGAAGGCAACATATGTAGCAATATTGGAAAAGATTTTACAAGAGCATGGAGCAGGAAGTGCCCTTAAGAGGTGCATGGCCTGGTATGGACACATACAGCAATAAAATATCCATTTGGTAGAAAACCTCAGAATTCTATTTTTTTTTGTTCCAGTCCTTTCAGACTCACATCTCTCTGTCCTGCAGGGGAGACACACACACATGCAGGAGCACATGTACTGGCGCACAGACACACACACACACACACACACACACACACACACACACACACTCGTGCATTTCCTGCAAGGAAAGAACAGTGTTTTTAAGGGTTCGGCATTTTTTTTTAATCAACTTATATTTTTACCAGTTACTGCTACTGTTGGAAAACAATGTTTTTGTTTTTACACTAGATTTAGTATTTAGAAGTGAAGACTAGGGAATTTGATTCAAGAGAGAACAAATCAAAGCTAAATTTCGCAAATGAACTGAATGCTACCAAATATACCACATTTTATATAGACCAGTATTTTTCACACTTTTTGATCACAAGACCCTTTGCACTCTTAAAATTAGTGAGGACCCCAAAGAGCTTACAGTTATCAATATTTCCAACATTAGACATTAAAACTGAGAAAATTTAAAAATATATATTATTTTATTTAAAATGACAAACAGTATATAATCATGTATTTTATGAAAAATAATTATGACAAAATAATGCAAAATGGAAATAATGGAAAATGGCATTGATTTTTGCAAATCCTGTTAATATTTTATTTGGATTAATAGATAACAGCTGAATTCTCATATTGGTTTCTGTCGCAATCTGCTGGATATGTTGAATTGTTGAAATATAGGGAGAAAATTCAGCCTAGGAGAGAAGCTGGAAGAAGTTGGAAGAAAAAGGATAATTCAGACCATGTGATAGAGTCTTGGACTCCAGGGCTGAGGTCCTCACTCCAAGCTGAGAATCCTACTATAATTCAAAATAAGTTATATAATTTAGGGTCTGTATATGCTGAGATGAATCCTCTTAGTTTGTAAATAAGTCATATTTCTATGCATTGAATGAACATTTGATAGCATAGGAAGATTTGAGTGTTTGGGATATATAGTGAGGTACTAACATCGATAGTTTTGTAAAGTGACAACTTTCATGAGATCAGATCAGATAGTATTTTTAAAAATCAGATATAACTAGAAAAAGGTCTTGGGCTCCAGTTTATAGTTTGTATGAAATTGAATGTATTTTACAATTTCATTTGCATCATTACCAGTAGAAGCTCAAATCTTTTCCAATGCTGAATGTTTGATTTTGATTAACACAAATATGAAGGCTACAAAACTTGAAGGTCACCCAAGGATAATTTCTGGAGTATAAACCACCAAAATTTAAAGACTGAGTTGTGTTACTGAAGGAAGTACAACAACAAACAATAACATTATTCTGTAGAATGATAAGCTTAGAGGAATACTTTTAAACCATTAGACTTTTAGACCATTGGGTCACCTTTCAGACTGAATTGGCCAGTGAGTTTGGCAAATATTTATACTGTGCTGATCAGTAGTTTGAATGACTTGACCAAATAGTTATTTTGGCATTCTCTACAATATTACCAAAGTATTTGACATGCCTTTCTGATTATGTAACTACCTTTCTTGCTCAGGTTTCTTCAAAGACTTCTTTTTGTGGTGTGGTCCAAAAATCACATAGGGGGATTTTTTTAAGAATGTAGAATCCCAGTGCCCATCTTAGGCTACTAAGCTAGAATTTTGGAGGAAATAGGTTCTAATATATATATATATATATATATATATATGTGTGTGTGTGTGTGTGTGTGTGTGTAAATATATATATATATACATATATATATATGTATATATATATATATATATATGTATGTGTATTTAACTTTCTCCCCAAGTGAGTCTTTTGTTATTCAACTTATTGATAAAAAATCTAATCTTTGTAGGATTAAATACAAGATTCTTCATGATCAGTCCCTAGACACCCCAACTTAATTTGAAATAACTCATACGACCCACAGCAACTACTTACAATTCCCAAAATGTGCACCATTTTCTTATTTCTCTCTGCCTTTGATTCTGTACTTCTTCAGCGTTGCTTTCACCCTCATTCTTGGGTGCATTTGGTCAATTCACATTCTTTCAATAGTCAGATCAATATCACCTTTTCTGTGAAGCCTTCCCTGACTTCCTCAAGGAGTGTGGCTTCTTTTTATGCATTGCACCTCCACTATGGCATTACAGACTTTATCCCGTTGTAGAATAAGTGTCCATTTTCTTGACCACATCTCTGCTGAACTGTTAGCTTCTCAGTGGCATAAGCTATATATTTTTTTCCACCTACATATTTCAAACACTTAGCCTAGGGGCTTGAAATACTATACATCCTAATTAAAATATTATGAAAATGAACATGGTAGTTCATAAAAAATAAGGGGAGAATTCTGAGAGCATACTTTCAAATATAATTTTTTTTCTTTACTTGTGAAGGCAGAAAGTTAAAAACAAAAGGAAAGAGAGAAGGGGGAGAGAGAGGTCATTGTATAAAAAATCGGCTAATGTAAATCAGCTTTGTACAAATAACATATGAAGTTGGAAAAAAGGGGGGGCACTGCCACACACCTTTGAGGCAGAAAGTCTCATTAGTATGCAGCAGAATATACAATGGATTCCAAATTCAAACTCAAAACAGTAATAAATCAAAGCAATAAGGTGAAAAATGATGGGATCAGCAACAGTGGTGGCTATTAGCATGTGCACCTGCTGTGAGACAAAGCAACCCAGGGAGATGCTTGGGAGAAAATTCCAATGCTGAGACCAAGAGCAAAGATGTAATTTTGAAACGAGTGAGACCTGAAGCAGAGGTTCAGGATGCTTTGAACATTTTTTGCAAAAGGTCAGAATGGAAAATGGGGCTGCCCCAGAACCCCTGTTTAATGACAAATGAGCTCCAGACAGTATTTTTAAGGGAAAGTTGGTCAGTATCTTCTGAATAGTTCTTTTTTTTGTTTCTTTTTTTAATTTTTAAGCTTTATTTATTGAGAGAGAGAGAGAGAGAGAGAGAGATAGAAAGGGAGAGAGAGAGAGAGAGGGAATGAGTAGGGGAGGGTCAGAGAGAAGGAGAAAGAGAATCCCAAGCAGGCTGCGCACTGCCAGCATGGAGCCCAACGCGGGGCTCAAACTCACAAACTGAGATCATGACCTGAGCCGAAATCAAGAGGCAGACACTTAACTGACTGAGCCACCCAGGTGCCCCTCTTCTGGAGATTTCTAATGGAATGGACTCGCTACTTCTCTTGGTTTTATTGATGACTGGCAATCCTGAATGGTTAAGATAATCGAATTATCCTGGAGAAGTAAAACACCGTTAGCTTATCAAAAAACTTCTAGATTTTTGGTCAAACAGGTCTGGTTTATTCATACCTGATTGCCATAACAGTATCAATGGATGGCCTGCTAACCATGTGAGGACCTAAAACTATCATATTTTCCCATGCTAGTGCTACCTGCAGATGTTGGCTTGACTTTTCAGAGGGATTTGCCAAGTTTTAATTTTTTTATTTTTTACTTTTTCAAGGTAAAGCAACCAACAGCCATAGAAAAATCACTTCTGGTTGCTTCTAATGAGGAAGTTAAAAACAGTGTACATGATCCTGGTATATTAAGTTTTTATAAGTCAGTCAGGCTCACTGTAGTTTTTTAAATAGATAATTCGACAATTAATCTTATGTTAAAAGAATCCGTCTTGAATAAAATGTAGATTGTCGTTCTAATAAATATTGTGACATTATTTGAAGCCAAGCCTTATTGCTAACCAATAAGCTGACTTTGAACATGGCAAAAATATTTCTGAAATATTCTATTTTCTAATACCTCCACGCCAAAATAAAGTCAAATTCATAATCCAGCAAAAACGAAACAAAAGAAGTAGGCTATCTAATAATGGGAGCAGCTTCCTAAATAACACAAGTAAACATTTTTGCAGTTGGTGCAAGCTTTCTCTGCATTCTGGCAGTAAAATGTTTAGCATATACTCAGAAATAGCCATAGCTCATGTTTATTAAGAAATGCCTGTGTCTTAAGCACTGTGGTTTTCCCGCCATTCCCAGGCGTGTGAGAGGGTGAGGGTGAAGGCATTGCAAAGGCAGTAGCATATCCCAACTTTGAGAGTTATGAGAAAATAAAGCACATTCATTTGAGAAATGAATCTGATTTACTTTCAAATAACTTGGAAACATGATTTCCTCATAAAAGCCTTTTCTTTGGCTGCTACTTCCATCTCATACTTTTCTACAGACTAGGGCCTCTGTCTAATTTCTGTAGCATCCATTCTTGTCACCAGCTGTTTACTAGTCACTATCCATGCCTTTGTCCTAAGCAGAGAGTTTCAAAGTCTACCAAGCCCGATTAATTTCTTTCAACTCTTACTTTTCCTGTCTGGCTGCTGTGAAAGGCAATTCTAATCTGATCTCAGCCTCACCTCCTTGCCCCTTGCTGCCACTGCTTTGATCCTGAAGCTCTTTCACACTGCCCTCTGCAACCACCACCACCACCACGATAGCACAACAAATCGGCTCAGAATGCATTATCCAGTTCCAGGCAATTTTCAATAACAAAACATAAACACATATGCAGTGAACTGAGTCTCGTCTTTGTGGTGATTAAACTTGGCTGTCAGGGATTTCCTACATGTTAACCACAGTGCTAGAAAATAAAGTACAGGAGTAGAACATAAATATCAAAAAATTACTTAATGAATCCTCTGAAGAAGCTGAGGCATCAGCTGAATCAGGAGAAAGCATTGTGGATTGCAAATCATTAGACTGCTACTCAGCTGAGCAAATTATTATATAACCCATAACTCACAACAGGGAGTACCTGCAGTGCCCAACTCTTGCATTTATACTCCAAAAGTGCTGAAGTTTCAGAGGTGATGTATTACCTGGTGAATGTCTACCTATAGTTAAGCCAGTGCACACATATACACGCGTGTGTGCATCTATATGTATATCTGTCTGAATACTTATGAATATTATACATGTCTGTTTATTAAAAGAACCATTACATAGCTCATTTAGAGAAAAATTGAATGTTGTTATTTGATGTTTTAAATTGCTAACTGAAGATTTTGTTTTTCATAGTTGATGTTTAATTTTAGAAGTAAGACCTCAAAGCCTTAGGTATACACTTAAGAAATTCAGCACTCACTCAGTAAGAAAATTGCTGACCTAAATAAATCAACGTGCGAGGAGGAAAGTCTCCCTTTTAAGTATGAAAATTCTGATTCTATTTGAGGTTCATCCCATGTTATGATATCTCTCTTAGGGATTCAACTCTTTGCAGGGAAAGGGTGTGTTCTCTGTTACAACCAAGTAGTGAGTAGAAGGGAAAAGAACCCCAGGAAGTCAGGGACAGGCATCTTGTCTAGATCTGTAGCTCTCAAGTAAGTACAATGTGATGTATAGAGCCCATGTTGTCTCTGGACTTCAGCTGAACCAGATGATCCCTAATTTTAGGACTATTACTCTCTAGGCATATATGATGGTAATGTTAGTACTAAAGGGAGATGTATATAATGCTAGAGAAGAGTTGTCAGTGGACCAAATACATCAAAGCACACACATTGGTATTTAATTAAAATAAAAAAAAATCCTACATTCTTCTTTGGAAGGAGAATTCCACAAAAGCAACCACCATATTGGATCCTACCAGGGAAATGGGAGACATATGCTACCTAGAACTTTTGGAATTGGACATGTCTGGTGAGGTTTAGATGGGGCCTTGGAAAAGACTGAATAGGAACATTTGGACATGTCAAATGGAGTCCCTCTCTTTGCACCTTTTTTTTTCTTTGCCAGAGAAAGGAAATTGAGCAGCTGCTTCCGATGCTTCAATTTCAGTCACATACAGGACATGTGCTTGGGAGAAAATCATGCCTGGCAGATGCTGACTGGATTTATTTGTTCACAACAGCCTATATTTATTGAGTTCTAACTATATGCCAGGCACTGTGGTTGATACTTTACAAGGAACATCTCATTTGATCTATAACAGCACTGTAAAGTATGTACTATTATTATTTCTACTTCTTAAGGTTGGAAACTAATCTAGCAAATTGGTAGAGCTGGGGTTCTCACATAAGCAGTTTGATAATACAGCCTACTCACATAAGCAATAAACTATACCACCTCCTGGATTAATGAGTGGCTGTGATCTTTTGGGAGGCAGAGTGATTTTATCCCTTTGTTGTAGAAAGCATGACCTTTCAGGCTTCTCCTACTTTCCACTTTATGCCTGTAGTCATAGCATTATTATTTCCTGTATATGCCATATTCCCCCACACCATTTAGTTAATTATATTATTGTTTGTCATGATTTCACAGGACTGGCTACCCAAGTAGGGAATATGTGTGCACTCAGTTGTCACTGGCCAGGGGACTTAGCAGATGGAGGTAAGATGACAGAGTGCTCTGGAAAGATCATTCAGAAGAAAAGAAACTTGTGGAATAATGTAAACAGGAAGATTTGCTTCCTTGAAACAGGAGACAAGAGGATGGACCAAGAACCAGAGATATGTTCTTAAAATAAGCAGAGCAGATAAGCAGCCTCTTAAAAGGAAGGAAGTAGTATGTTCCCATTATAATTTCTAAGAGTATAGGTCTGTCCGACAATCCACATGGCACATAGTACTGATTATGATGATGATGATGATGATGATGATGATGATGATGATAATTTATTATTGAAGTCCAATGTGTATTAGTCTCTCCTCTTCCCTGGAGATAGGGTAATACACTCTTTTAAAGCAATTTGAATCAATTACATATATATTACATCTCTATAGCAGGAGAGATAGTAACACAGCTTATTCAGAGTTACTGCATCTATCATTGCAACTCAAAAAAAAAAAAAAGACTTGTTAAAGTAACATTCTTTAAAGAGTGTCTGGGGATGTTATAGTGCTGGATCTGCTTCTTCCAGACTTCCCCAGGTGGGATCTGGGATCTAGCTCGCTGTGGTAACTGGCTGATAACACACCCGCCACTGGATTGCTTCCCTTTTCTCACCGCCTCCCGCCTCCTCTACTGGTGTTGCCTGTGATCATTTTCAATATAAACTACTCACATTCAAATTTGCATCCTGGGATATGCTTCTGGGGATAGATACCAGTTCATACTAATATCAGAAATTTGTACTTGAAATATGTCAGTTTATCAATGGGTAAAGAAGCCATGGATGTGAAGGTCACTTATGGAAATAATATGAAATAATAAGAGAAGAAAGTAAAGAACCTTCCCTGAGGAACACCCAACACTTAAGGGTCAGGAAGACTGTGCATCAGCAGGAGTGTCAGAGAGTTGCAGAGAGAAGATGGAAAAATCAAGGGAGTGTTTTCAAGGGAAGACTTTCCTTTTTTTTTTTAAGATTGAAAGGAACTTTTGAACTTGCTTAAAAAGTTGTTGGAGATAATGCAATAGAAAAGAAGAGCTTGAAAATGCAGGTAAATTAAAGGATGAATAGTCAATGTTGTAAGATTTCCAAGAGAGTAAGATGAACTTGGATTCAGATCCTAAGCAATGGGATAAACTGCGCAAGGGATTTGGTGGGTTTGATTGTGGAAAATAGAGGAAGTTCCTATCTGACATTTTGATAATTGGGTATTGGGAACAATAATAATAAACTGACTTTCCCTCCTAGTTTTATCTAAACTAAAGAGCATTGGTTTGACTGAAACTCAGAACAAAATGAATTCCATTTTTTTATTACTAAACTGTTACTTTAAAAAACCAATTGGTAGTGTCTGGGTGGCCCAGTTGGTTAAGCATCTGACTTCAGCTCAGGTCATAATCTTGTAGTTCATGAGTTGGAGTCCCATGTTGGTCTCTGTGTTGACAACTCGGAGCCTGGAGCCCACTTCGGATTCTGTGTCCCCCTCTCTCTCTGCTCCTACCGTGCTCACACTCTTGGTAGAGCTGGGGTTCTCACAATAAATAAACAAACAAACATTAAAAATTTATTTAAAAAATTGGATGGACATGGAATTTAAGGGGGTTTATTTTATTTAATATTAAGTTAAACTCTCTTCCTCTATTCATCAAATTGAATTGGGATAGGGGTTCCTAATCAAGGCCTCCAAATGAGGAAACACTCTAGTGATTCTCATTGGTTTCATATTCTATGTGAGCATAGATAATTTTCACATGAATCTTATTGAAAATCACATTAATTTTAAAAATTCACTAGAAGCCTACAATATTTTGATTGAGACTCTCATCTAGCTAAAAATAACATCTGGTCTACATGAGTATGGTGGATGGTCTAGCAACCATAATAGAATTCCAAATCTCAGGTCAATATTGGAAGTAAAATTACAGTGAATATACAATGATTATTCATCTCTTAGTTCCAAACTTTTCTTAAATATCCAAATCTTTCTATTAGTCTCATATTCCTTTCTGTTACAGAGACTCTAATGTTGAGCAAAATAATTGTAGGGCTACTTAAACTCTGGTCTATTAGCCATGGTCCATTAGCATCCACATCATGGTGCTAGAGGTTAATATGGTTAATATGATCCTGGCTGAGGGATTAGATTAAAAATTAAATTTTTAATGCAATGTAAAACACCAAAAATTGTTGGAAGCAATAAAAATAAAAGTTCCCATATATAGGTTAGGAAAATCTGACCTTTACTTTGATCCTAGGGCTTAGTAGGCTGTAGCAAAATGTACACAAGAAGAAAAAAATGTGATCCTAGTCTCTATCTCTAACTATAAGACACTTGAGATTAAGCCCAAATATTCCCTCTGTGATAAAAGGATAGGCTTCAGTTATTCTAGTACAACCACTGTGATATTTAGTAAAGATTGAAGACCTATAATCAAATATATAGAAAGAAACTTTGAAATGGTTTGAAATCCCACATAGAAATCTATTTATTATTTTATAAACAGAGTTTAGTAAAATCAAATAACAGAACATTGTAATAGTTGAATTATAAAAGCATTTGTATTTTGGAAAGGTTTTTTTTTTTTTTTTTTCTCTCATGTGGGATGTGTGTGTGTGTGTGTGTGTCTATATTTAGCATGGTGTTGTTCTACCAAATGGGATTGGATATTTTCTTTGCTCCTGCTAACTATCCTCTTCTCCTACTTCTCCACTCTGGAAGATTAGGGAGGCAAAAAGGAAGGGTTTGGTGAGGAAATATGAATTATTTAAACTATATAAAAATGCTGGAATAAAATGAACATTCAAAACTCCTATGGTTGAATTTAATCTTTTGTTCAACTCATTCACCGAGAAAATCTGTCTTCAAATGGTTCATATTGCAGAACATGATGACTCCAGTCACCTATCCTAGACTCTACATTTGCTATAAAGACTATTGTGGCATGATGATAGATGAGGAAATTTACTCCTACAGTCTGCAGGGGAGTTGAGTGCCAATAATTTAAGACTTTGGATGATACAGTACTAACTTTATATTCTAAGCAATCACAACCTATATTTATCCACCTGCTGTTTTTATGACTTAGAAATCACACTATTTGTTTGTGATGGTAATTTATTATATTATAGAAGAAGATTTTCAAATTACAGACTTTCATTGAGTTAGGGGAAGGAATTAAAATACTTTGCCCTACTCCTTTTCAGAAATAAAAATAGTTTATTCAATAGGTTGGGTGTTCTCAAGGAAATGAGACTCTTGGTCATTTTTAGAGTTTTCATTTACAAACAAAATATGTAGGAACATGTTCAAATTTTAGATGAGAGAAGCCTAGAAATCAATTTGTAATAAGTAGAGAAGGGTGATACCTACAGTCCTTTGAAGGACTTTATCGTGTGTAATATCTTCTCATTGGTTGTATACTAACAACCATTAAAATGATATTTCTCTTTAGGCATTTGACAACTACCCCTATAATTTTGGCCATTATCTGTGTTACATTTGTATAATTACTTGCCTAATTTTTCTTCATATAAACTCACGTTTTAATTATGTAGTGTAGAAGCCAATACCACTAGTGCTATACCTCCCACACTTTGGAAAACACTGCATTAAAACAGCAATTTTCAGCTACATTCATTGGCAATGTTTTACCCACATTTAACCACAATTTGATGAGATCTAAAAATGTTTCCTTTTCTTAGTATCTCAGTGATGGTTGGTTTCTACTGAATACTATTTTAAATTGTATTTGAATCATTCTACCATAATATGGATTCATTCATAATTAAGCTATATGTTGCTAATAAATTGCTCTTCATCTTCTCTTAATTTAAATAGTCTTTTATCATTTTCCTCAACTCTATGCCCAGTTGCCAGACATAATTAAATGTCTATGAACATGCATTTTTTTTCTCTTTCAATGATATTACTTCATAAAAAGAATAGATGGCCCATTTCACAGCTTTTAAAAATACCCCTGTGTGGATGTTGAAAATTTAATAATAAAACATTGGGGAAAAATTCCAACTTATACTTCATGACAACCAAAATCATGCATCTTTGAATTTGTTCCCAAATTAGTGGTTGAAAGCAAGTGAAATATGCTGTAGTTAAATGAGAATATTACTAAAGTTTCTTTACATCAGTTGTGAGCTCTTTGAGTATTGGTCTAAGGAAGGTCACAAATTCCTTGAGGTATTGCTTGGTATTGATAAGTGAACATATTTGGTTTTTTTCCTCTACCAATAGTCAAGAGTAAGTAACTTCAGATAGTAAGTTATCTTTTAAAAAATTTTATGATTTTTGTTATAACAAAGTTTTCCTGAATTTTGGTGCTGGAAAGGTATAAAAGGTAATATTCAGATTAAAAAAAATTATTTAAATTCTAGTTAGTTAACATACAGTGCAAAATTGGTTTCAGGAATAGAATTCAATGAATCATCACTTGCATACAATACCCAGTGTTCCTCACAAGTGCCTTCCTTAATACCCATCACCCATCTAGCCCATCGCCCACGCACATCCCTCCATCTACTCTTAGTTTGTTCTCTATCCTTAAGAGTCTCTTATGGTTTGTTTCCCTCTCTCTGAATATTCAGACTTAAAGAGGATACTGACTTGAGCTGTTGTATAAGCACCTGCAGTTCATCCTTGTTTGTTCTATATCAATTTACTTGACATATCTTCTCAAGGAAATATATTAATATGTTTATTACTTGCTGAATTTTTACCTTAATTTCCAGTAGTGAAGTTCCAACTGTGTATATACAATTGTGTATACAGGGGACATTAAAAAAATCTTTGTAGTAATTTTTGGGACATGCAGTGTGGTATGGCATATTATAATATATAGCGAGCAGTTTCCTGAATACAGAATAATACATATGACAGTTCTGTAGTGTGAATAGTCCTCATTATCTTTCAACAAATAATAGTGACTCATCAAATAAAAGTTAATGATTTTAATGAAGAATCATTGGAACCTGCTGTTATTAAAGAAAGACAGATGCATTGATTGATGCACATAGTAACATGCCCTGAAATATGACTACATTAGGTCTTTACTCTTCTCGATTGATATGCAAGCTATAATAAAGCTTTTACTGTTATTCAATATCAGCAATGGCATCAGCAATATAATTTGAGCTGCTTGGTAGAGAAGAAGCCAAAACAAAGATCACTGAATATTGTTGTTTGATTTCAAGTTTTAAGATCTTAACTTCATTAAACTTGCTTGCATCCAGATTCCTAGGGCAAGAAAAGGAATTAAACAATGGGGAAAAAAACCAGAATATGTGAAATATACCCACATGTATTTTTATTCTTACAGCAGCTTCTCAGAAAGTGAAATCTCCACTAATTATCTGTGATAGGACAAGCACAAAACAGTCTATGATAAATATTTTAAGTCTGGTGCTAAAATACCCTGTTTAGATAGGCAGGCCATGCAGCATCTTATAAAATTCATTTCATATTTACTTCGTTGCAATGATTGATTAAAACTGTATGGTTGTTTGTTTTTTTTAAATCATGGTGCCTATTTTTTTCTAATGCCCAATAGCTTAAATCAGTGTTGCATAGTTTATGTAAGTAAAGATTGCAGATATTTTCTAGGATAACACATCCTTCCTCAGCCCTGAAATTTCTGATCATTGACCTCTGGTGTAAAATGATCCATTGTCCACCTGCCACATGGATTGTACCATATCTTAAGCTTTAAAGTTTTATGGAATTAGCTTAATCCATAGGGTACTGGCATATTTGAACTTCAGCTGACATCCTTGAGGATGAATGATCTCAAAAAAGAATGGTCATGGTCAGTCCAGAGCACATTGAATTTGTCTGTACCTAGGCCATTTGCCTCCAGAATTTTTTTTTCCTTTTAATTGAAGAAGTCCAGACCACATAAACTATAGTTCACCTACAAAAACGTTTATTCTTTACCACAGTTATTTTTACTCCCTGTATAGTTTGGCATGCACAGATAACTTGGTACTCATTAAGTCAAAGGGGTTTTCAGGCAAATAAAGAGCAATATGGCTTCCAATTTGCATTGATAAATGGTGTTACAACATTTAAAACTCTCAGGTCTGTTTGAGGACAATATTGTAGTGTATTTCACAATTGTTTACAGCTTTTCAGAATGACTAGGGAAGTTGGTTGTTTATCAAATAATGTTATCATATTGTAGAAGGAAAATAGGAAGTTTGGAAAATTGAGAATAGTCATAGAATTCTAGAGTGATAGAACTGAAAGGAATATAATAGAAATAATTATAATGCCTGGCACTTCATCTCTTTGTCCAATCAACAAACATTTATTAAACTTCTACTGTGTGCTGGGTTTTGATGATAAACAAGATAGAGAAGACTCATTGTATGCTTGAAGGAGTGCAGGACTGAGAGGGAGAGATACATACAAAAGGACACAATTAAATAGAGACATTGACAGGAACTTTGGGAGAACAGAGGAGAGTGCAAATCTGTTTGAGGGCAAGAAGACACTCCGTGCTCTGAGATCTATTTATTTCCTTCTCTTGATTTCCTCTGAATGGCACTTGTGTTCTATTTAATCCTTATATGACTGTAAGTGGTTGATGATGGCAATGGATGGGAGTTTGCTATTCATAATAAAGGAAGACAAAAATGTCTTATCATGAGAGAATACACATTAAACTATATGTATTCAACAATTCTGATTAGAAAATTCTTGACCAAGAATGTGTCAAGGATAAAAGTATTTGTGGTCTAATTAACTACATCATGTTTAGAGTTAGATTAGTTGTCCTCAATCTTGGTTTCATATTAGATTCACCTGCAGAACTTTTAAAAAGTACACTGGTTCCTATCCCAGTGAATCTGATTTCATTGATTTGGGGTAGACGGAGGGAATCTGTATTTTTATGCAGTTCTCCAGTTGATTTTGTCCTGTCAAGAGTTGACAGGGGCGCCTGGGTGGCTCAGTCGGTTAAGCATCCGACTTCAACTCAGGTCACGATCTCGCGGTCTGTGAGTTTGAGCCCCGCGTTGCGCTCTGGGCTGATGGCTCAGAGCCTTGAGTCTGCTTCAGATTCTGTGCCTCCCTCTCTCTCTGACCCTCCCCCGTTCATGCTCTGTCTCTCTCTGTCTCAAAAATAAATAAACGTTAAAAAAATTTTTTTAAAGAGTTGAGAGTCTTTGGTGTAGATTAGTGGCCCTTTACAACACATTCTCACCTTGATTTGAGTAAATCCTTATACTTTCAAGTACATTAGCAGGACTCACACTTTGTTTATTAAGATAGAAAAAATATACAACAGCTTGAATTAACCATGTGTGCTTTTGAAGCATCAGAAGATTTGGCATTCTCCCGGTTTCATTCCTTTTTGCTTGAAGAGCCTGCCATAATTCTAGTATCGTTGAGTACTTCTCTTGTTCTCAGCAAGTTGCATCATCTAGTTTTTAAGATGCCTTTTTGTTGTAAGTTCCTTTCAATAATGTTATTTTTATTATTTTTTTAATGTTTTTAACATGTTTTTGTGTTTTTAAACATATTTTTATTATGTTTTTGTAGAAAAAATTCTAAGACATAAAGCATAAAATTAGTAAAGATTACTCCTAATACTACACGAACAAGGAGCACTACTCTGTGGCACATATTTTCAGCCTTTTTTCCCCCTGTGTTAATAGATATATTAAATATATTTTGTAATCAATGTTTCACCTGAAAAATGTTATCTTGAAGAATTTCAATACTTATAACTAATCTGTAGATCATAATTTTTAATGGTTGCTTGGCATTTCATTGAATATATAACTGATATTTTTAACTAGTCTCCTATTTGGAACATTTAGGTTGGTGCCTTTTTGTTTGTTTCTTGCTTCAAAGAGTGTACAACTAGATTATGTTTCTTCATGCCAGGCTAGAACCTTTGGGGACTTTAAATCATTCATGATAATTGTAGTATTTTACAAGTTTGATCTTCCATGTCACTTCGTGCTTTCTCCCTCTTGTCAAAAGGCTGCCTTCCCTGCTTTCCTCTTATTTTCTTGCTCATCATTTGGCCATCGGTGATAAGAGTGAGTTGGGCTGAGGGTAAACCCCATGGCAAGGTCCTCCCTCACACACTGCTGAACCGGTCCTTTGCCCTTGGCAATCCTATTCAAGGAAATACTGGGAATATTCTGCCCAAATCTCTTCCTCCCTTCTCCTAAGCCATATGCTCTCCCATATATGGATCAGAACTGGATTTACTTCAGTGTAGTCTAAATCTTACAGAAGTTCTTAACAAGTTTCTTGTATTTGTATATCACTATCCCTAGTTCTGACTGCTAGTCACATCACATTTCCTTTATATCACATTTCCTTTATATCACATCCATCACGAGAAGTAGTTCTGCATAGAGATTCGAGACTCAGACACCAAGGGCCATTAATCAGGCTTCCAGCATTTACTCATTTTATGTATTCATATGATAATTTAACTCTCTAAATCTCAGTTTTCTCACCCACAATAGGGAATAGTAATTGTACTTAATTCATAAGATTTTTATAGGGATTAAATGAAATAGTACTTGTAATGTGTATTAGCACAAAGTATGCCATGAGGAAGTACCTAATAAATGTTAGCTTGGGGAGGAGGAGGAAGATGAGGAGGAGCAGGATTTCATTGGAGATCTTAGGTTGCCATTGTGCCCAGAACCATTTGGTGAGGAATGAGTAAAAAGAAACCTGATTCTTTTCTTAGAAGTGCCTTGTTTTAAACCAAAATAAACATAGGTTATGTTATACAATTGTGTAATAAGTTATTAAAAGCAGGTTTTAAAATTCTTTTAAAGTTGACTCACCCTGTATCTACAAAGTTTTTCTTATTTCTTATATGTAGGTGTGTTTCTAACATTTATAATATCCAAATTTATGCTACAGCTTAAACCACCTATGAGCTGAATTGTGTCCCCTGTCCAAATTCACAGGTTGAAGTCCTAACTTCTCATTCACAGATGGTGATTATATTTGGAGATAGAGGCTTTAAAGGTTAAAGTAATTAGGGTAATTAAGGTTAAATGAGGTCCTTAGGGTGGGCCTAATTCAGTATGACTGGTGGCCTTATAAAAAGAGAAGATTAGGACACAGATAC
This sequence comes from Panthera onca, assembly GCF_046562875.1. NCBI lineage: Eukaryota > Metazoa > Chordata > Mammalia > Carnivora > Felidae > Panthera > Panthera onca. The sequence goes on from NC_138341.1 coordinate 55,725,171, forward strand.
ATACAGATCATGTGATGACACCAGAAGATAGCCATTTACAATGGAAGCAAAGAGGTCTTAGGAGAAACCATCTGTACCAACACCTTGATCTTGGACTTCCAGCCTCCAGAACTATGAAAAAAATAAAGATCTGTTGTTTAAGCCACCCAGACTGTGGTACTGGTTATGGCAGCCCCAGCTAACTTAGTACAGAACACATTTAATTTTTGCCTTTGGTAGAGTTAAAAATGTGTTGGTTAGCCTTTATAAAACGTAGCATCATCAGCATCGTCATTATCGTCATGCTGCTTTCAGCAAAATAGCCTTAGTTCTTATAAATGCTTCTCATTAATTCTGTTTTTCAAGTATTTTGGCAAAAGCTACAAAACTGAAACAATTTTTAAAGAGGATTTCTGTATTCTGGGTATTTGCTTCCTTAAAAGAAAAGATTACTTTTTTTGGTTAAGTCTTTACTTTTCACCCTAGTCTTACTGTACTATTTCTGAAGCAGTCGTATGCTAAAAAGTTGACTCCGACGTTTTCATTGTTGGTTTACCTTTTCTTGTTAGACAACAGATGCTCTCCTAAAGTGCCTAAAATGTTTATATGAATGTAAAATGTACCCTTTTTGGTATAGTCTTTCCTAAGAACTCATTTTCTTTCTCAAATCTATAGAGATAGTGTATCTGAGTACTCAATAAAAATTACCTGTTTGAGTGAATATTCAAGAGATAATCCGCGAACAGGTTGAAGTTGCAGTTGTGTGAGACCAGCAGAGCCAAACAAAAATTACAGGTGATTGTTCAGAGTTCTGTAATCCACAAAGTTGAAGTTTTGTATCTTGCTTGCATTTAACACAATTAGCAGTCTATGAAAGATGTGCTAGCTTTACTTATTTACCCACATTTTTACCTAACAATGAAAAGGAGTAAAGAAAACACTCTCTTTTCTATCAAAGAGAGCTCTTTGTGATTAAAAAGTGTATATTTATATGCACAGCAGCTGTGCAGAATTCAGAACATGGCGGTGTCCATTAGTGGTCTTTGCTGGTTGAGAGATTTGCCACATATGAAAAGCTAGTGTCATGAACGGAAACAGTGTGGTCATTGTAAGATAATGTCTCTCTTCATCTGAGTAATTATTGACGGAGACTCTGAAAATGGGGAGGAGAGTATTTTTGGGACATTCATACTTAGGAGTTTTCTCCTTAGAATCAGTATATAGTTGTAAACTTCAAGTTAAATTAATATTTTATACTTTAAAATATCTTCCAAGAAAAGCATTTTAGAAGAATAGCATGATTAGATAACTAGATGCCATCCCAAGAACGAACTTTGTTCACTTTCCAAGGTTTTAGGGAATATAACCAGGCTACTCTGGATGAATTATTATCTATAAGGTTTTTTTTTAATTTTTTTTAATGTTTATTTATTTTTGAGACAGAGAGAGACAGAGCATGAACAGGGGAGGGGCAGAGAGAGAGGGAGACACAGAATCGGAAGCAGGCTCCAGGCTCTGAGCCATCAGCCCAGAGCCTGACGCGGGGCTCGAACTCACGAACCGTGAGATCGTGACCTGAGCTGAAGTCGGACGCTCAACCGACTGAGCCACCCAGACGCCCCATTATCTGTAAGTTTTTAAGGAACTTTATAGACAGTGATTCTACAGTCATACACAAATAAATTTTCATTTCATGTCTGTACTTGAAGTATGGGAGGAATTAGGACACGCTACATTGCTAGAGTCTTAAACATATTACAAAAAAATACATTTAGAAACTGTTGGTTCTGTTTAGGAGATCTTGTTCCCTAAGTGTGGTATATGGTATTTTGTTTTCTTCCAAGATAATTAATTTGTTTTATGGCATAACGACAGTTCTGAGTAAAAGTTAGTGTCCCAATTTTAACTACAGCTTCTTATCAATAGCATACATCCTTCCCCATCAATTTTATTCTTACTGCCGTAAGCTCTGCAATTGGTATGTACTTTTGCGTTATCAAAATCTAACATACTGGTCAACTTTTTAATCATATTTGAAGCTTACTGGGTTCAGGGGTGCTATCATTGCCGTGTTCACTAGATGCCTTTCCTATAGTGTAAATTAAGTCACAGAATTCAGTTACAGTCATTTCCTGCCAGAGAGAGGCAATTAAACTGTGTGGGTCTAAAGCTGGTAATGACTTCACAGTTATAGAGCAACCACAGACTATGATGTTCCATATAAATGATCACAGCAGACCAATGTGGCCTTTTATCTGAGAGCCTATACTTAAAAGATGTATGGCAAAACTTTGTAGCTAACTATATCATTTTAGTTTATGTCTCTTGACATTGGGAGTCTCATTGTTACAAGCAAGGCTGCTCTTCAATGGAGCATTATGGAATATTTTTATTCTAACCACATATTGATTCATCTACTTTCATACTTGAGTAGTCATAATTTATGAAATTTATAGAGTTCTAGATGTTTGCTTTATATGGTCTCCTTCTTTCATAGTTGGATTCTTCTCATTTTTCTGAATGGGATATCCCACTAAAATCTCTGACACTGCCATAGGACACTGTGAGCAGTAGTTTAGGATGGTTTCGATTTAATCTAGAGGAAGATGAGAGTGGGTATCCATTCCTTTCAACTCCTCAGCTCTTTTGCCAACAATCTTAGTCCACGTGTGGTTACTCAGGACACAGCGTTAATAGTAACTATCAAAATAATAGTCTGTGGGTTAAAGGTCAAGAAAAAATGTGTAAAAGACTAAAGGGTGAACTGATGGCAAAGTAACTCATTTAGTCATTTAAAGGCTAGATTAGCATGGCCTTGGTGGGATCAGGGGTTAGAGGGAGCAAAAAGAATAAATGGGGACATCTCCAAGTAGTTTACTCTTTTTTTTTTAATGTTTATTTTTGACAGAGAGACAGAGCATGAGCGGAGGAGGGGCAGAGAGAGGGAGACACAGAATCTGAAGCAGGCTCCAGGCTCCAAGCTGTGAGCTGTCAGCACAGAGCCCGACGTGGGCCTCGAACTCACAGACCGCGAGATCATGACCTTAGCCGAAGTTGGACGCCTAACCGACTGAGCCACCCAGGCGCCCCTAAGTAGTTTACTCTTGATAAAAGAAAAAAGAAAAGATTATAATAGCATTATTAAACAAACACACTAGAGGCAGTTTTCTTAATTACAGTGCTGACCCAGCAGTGTACAGAGTGGTCTTACTATTGGCATGAAAGCTTTTACTTTCCAATAATATTAACCCTTCTTGGTACTGTATTTTTTAATTAAGGTAGCTCCTGGAAGTGCTGCCAACATCTACAGTTTTATGTTCCTGTTCGTGTTTTTAGAAGTCATTTGTGAAAGATGTGAGCTTAGGGTCCTGGCACAGAATCTAGTTCCTCTATCCAAGCAACTTTTTCAGTAAATCTAGAGGAAAATCTCACAACATCATGTTTTATTAAGTTAGCTGGTTAATATCACACTACACAAATTCTTGAGAGAGAGAGAGAGAGAGAGAGAAAATAGATAATTTTGGTCCCATAAAATATTCAGGGGCAGCAAAAACCATGTGACATGATCCATACAAAAAATACATTATTTGATTTTAAATATGAAATCAGAAATAGCCTTGCAGCTCAATTGTTGGGTATAATTAATTATAACACATTCTTACTTGTGGTATATAAAAGCACAAGAGCAATTGTTTGTAGTAATTAAACAATGAAAGAATCATTGAAATTTCACTTTAATATCTGAAAAACACTGGGTTGATGTAAATTTTAAACAGATTTCTTACATTACTTTGCTACTGTATGGATCCAGGAAGGAACCTTTGAATTCTTCAGAGAATCACCATAGTTAATTTATGGCTTCTTAAAGAATTGTTTTTGGGGCACTGGGGTGGCTCAGTCCTTTAATCCTCCAACTCTTGATTTCAGCTCCAGCCATGATCTCCTGATTTGTGAGATTGAGCATGGAGCCTGCTTGGGATTCTCTCTCTCCCTCTCTCTCTTTGCCCCTCCCCAACTCATCATCTCCTCTCTCTCTCTCTCTCTCTCTCTCTCTCTGTGTCTCTTTCTCTCTCCCTCTGTCTCTAGAAATAAATAAACATAAAAAAAATAATTGCTTTTGAAAGGAGACCTGAGATGTATAATGTCACTCCAAAGTTTATTTTCTTAATTTCTCTAGATGGAAATGTGAAATGTAGCCTCCCTGAAAGAATTCATGGTTCACTTAAATAGTAGGTACATCAAGAATCAAGTGCAAGAGAAATGTGAATCTTATTCAATAAATTAGAGTTCCTGAGCATTCTAGATTGGATATCTATGCGTCAACAACTCTATGGACAATGGCCAAGTCCTTATGTTACTTGACTCCGGTTAGAATGTTGGAGGGATAAAATTTTCCCATGGGCTGATTTAGAGCAACTAGACATATTCTGTTTCATAAATTTTTACTATAGTTTCTTTAGATCTCTATTCTTTTATATGAATTACTACTTATAGTATTTTTAGTGCAAACATATTTTCAAATATTTGTTTAGTTTATGGGTTATTTTCAAACTTCATACACCAAATATATTAACAAACCTTTCGTTTTTTATCAGAGAATATTTTATTTTATTAAAAAAATTTTTTTAATATAATTTATTATCAAGTTAGCAAACATACAGCATGTACAGTGTGCTCTTGGTTTCAGGGGTAGATTCCCATGATTCATTGCTTACATACAACACTCAGTGCTCATCCCAACAAGTGCCCTCCTCTATGTCCATCACTGATTTTCCCCTCTCCCCTGCCCCCACCCATCAACCCTCAGTTTGTTCTCTGTATTTAAGAATCTCTTATGGTTTGCCTCCCTCCCTCTCTGTTTGAAACTATTTTTTCCCCTTCCCTTCCCCCATGGTCTTCTGTTAAGTTTCTCAAATTCAAACCTTTCTTTCTAGACTACGTTATAAGATTTTGAGATAATGCAAACACGTATCATTTATTCTGTTGGAAAAAAAATTCTGGGTTTTAACTGGAGCCACTTCTGCCCAGGGTGCCATGTTATGTTGATGAACCAACATTTTGTTAATGTTTGTGTCTTTGCAAAGCTCCACTTGATCAGAAATGCAGTGTTCCAGTCAGCCAATCCCAAATGCCACACCAACTCTGGGCTCTGTAATACTTCCTTGTTCCTTCTCACTCCAGACAAGGTTGACTATGTAGCCCCAGCCAATCAGACATTTTCTGTTTCTCTTCTGTATTCTTTATTCTTTATCTTATAAAATCTTCCTGCCTTCTGTCTTATTTTGCAGTTTTCTGAAAACAGTGCTTCATGAAGTATCAAATAAAATTTGTATCATCTCAATTGTCTTCTTTAATCATTTTAAATAATTCTTTTAGTTATTTTATGCACTCAAAATGTCAACTGTAAAACAATCTATTTTTTCAATTTCATAAAAAATGTTTTTCCTTTGGTATTTGTTTCTAAGGGGTGAGTAGGCTCTATAATTGTCTTATGAGTCTTCCTTTAAGAGTTATTTTTTTTTCAAGAGTTTATTTGCTGCCTCTGACTCTCTAGAAACTTTTACAAATGGCATTAGAACCTTTGGAGAACTGCATTGGCACTTAATTGTATAATGTGCCTAGAAGCCAGCAATGGCTATAGATTTTGGTAACCAAAAGATAGTGATGAAAACCTTTCCTTTAGTATAAATATTCTCACTTAAGAAAAAAACCCAAATAAATAAATCATAGCTAATAAAATATAGTTTCTTTATTGTTTTTAAGACCATGATATTTTTCTATATTCTAGAAAAATCTTAATAGTGTAGACAGTTTATATTACATAGGTGAGAAAAAAATCGATAGCAGATTTATTTCTTGAAATCCAAATAAAATGAAAATTATAGTTGTTAACCATACTCAGCCATGACATTTGAAGATCAATCAGTGTTAACGTTACTTCTACCTAATTTTTTTTCATTCCTTATTGAAGTGAGGAGTATTTTACAGCATCTAACCAGCATCAGAATTCCAAATGGAAGAAAAAAATGCACATTTCTCGTAGTAGAGGTGGGAAGGAAGAACTCAAGCAGAAGTGATTTATCATTGCCATTTTTAAAATGAATGCTGTAATAATGTATTAAGTACAGAAACAATGCCAGATATCTCCCAAGTATATGATAAATTAATTTAGGGCCTCAGGGGACCATTTGAACAATAGCAAAAATAAAATCTTATATCCATTTCATAAGATGACAATTTAAATCATGTGGGCAGAATATTTTATTGGAATGTAATGATTTGAGGGGGGATGAAATTTTAGTGGAATGGGATATGTAAGAAAGGGTCAGTCAAGTGTGAGAGTGAAGGAGTAGGGAATGACTTAGAAATATTAAAAAGTTGTAGCTAGTAATGAAGTTGCATTTAGTAGTAAAAGGTATCTTTCTCTGCCTCAATTATTTGTTCTTCTATTCATTTGTTCAGCAAGAGGTTAAAGAAAACCTATTATATGTCTCACTTTTATGTATTTGGGGAAAATTGCTTCATGTTTCTAATGAACAGGATCTCAACTATTTCTGAAATCTTTATTACGATGAAAAGAAGAAATAAAGATTATAGCAATAAAAAATATGGAGAACAGTTCAAAGTTAACCAATTTATTAAATGTGTGTTCCTGAGCAAGTAATAACTTCTCTGAATCTGTATTTCTTCCTCTGTAAAGTGACGTTGAAACAGCTGAACTTTATTACCCATTGAAGCCACATTTGTCAACTACGAGATGAGCTGGACCTGCTGGCAGGCTGGCACCCATTCTGAACTTGCTAATTCTCCATTTTCCTGGCCAAATTATACCTCCACATATCCACTAAAGCTATCAGGAGAGCCACAATCTCAAACCTTAGAACAACATCCAGGACTCTTAGCTGGAGACTGTACCTTTAAGCTTAGTCTTCCCTTGCCAAAATGTAGTGTGCTACCCCGATGAGCTTTGACTCATCCTGACTCAGCAAAGGGACTCGAGGTCTTGTCTGTTTTCTTTTCATCCAGAGAGAAATGGGGAGACACTGTGAATTTCTATCTAAATGTGTGAGGGTAGAAGAGGAGCAGACACCTTCCTCCCTAGCATCCTATTGAAGAAGGACACAGAATCATGACAAAATGACACTGGAGACTAGCACACATTCGATTACAGGAAACGGGAAAAGTTTACAAAATGAATAGATTCTGACTGTGCTATAAATGAACTTGTTAAAGCTGGATTAAATCTGAGAAGCATTAGACCTATTGAGGGACCCTAGATTTTTCTGATCAGAATAAGACTTGCTAGAAAGTGATCTGGTTTCATGGCAGAACATTGTGTCAAACAGACAAAATTCTCTTTAAAGAATTAAATCTAGGTCTATGCATATGAAGTCGTGAAAATCTCTTCTCTGTGGTATGCCCATGTTCCTGCAATTCTTCCCTATGATTATATTTTTGTTTATCTTTGTAATCACTGTTTTTCTGTTGGACATCAGAAAAATTCCTTCTTGTTCTTTACTTGAGATTTTTCTCCTTCTGTGGAAAACAGAGGTATCATTTCATCATGGAGAAGGTGAATGCAATATTGCTCTGAGTTGTTTATCAATGAGCATTTATTGAATGGAGACCATGTGCTCAGTGACATGGGCTGATCTGGGAGAGTAGACATCATTCATAGGTCTCAAGAGTGAGATAGAGATTAAATAAGCAGCCACATTAAACTTCCTCTCCCCTCATACTTCCAATCTGTCCACTTGACATGGAGATAAGAATGCCTTGCCCTGATTTCCCCCACTCCCAGTCTTGCCCTCCCCAAATGTGATCTATTGCAGTTACTGACTCGCAGAGCCATAAAATAAGAGGACTGAAGGGGCAATAGAAATGACATTTTCCAGAAGCTGGGGAAGGGAACTGATTGGACTAGGGTCAGAGAGCTAGTTATTGGCAAACTCATAACTGAAATTCAGTTCTCTTTTCTAGCTCAGTCACAGCAACTCATACTCAGCCTCTCTGATACCAGGCAACTTCCAGAAAATTGTGTAACTCCTCATAACCTGTATTCAGGTGTTTTAGGTTTTTTTTAGGGCTGCTATAACAAACTACTACAAACCTTTTGGCTTAAAACAGCAGAAATATCTTTGCTCATAATTCTGGAGGCTAGAAGTCCAAAATCGCGGTTTAGCAAATCCATGTTCCCTCCGAAGCCTATAGGTAGACTCCTTCCTTATCTTTTCCTAGCTTTTTGTGGTGGCCAGCAATTCTTGACATTTTTTGTCTTGCAGATACATCATTCCAATCTCTGCCTCTGCTTTCACATGACCTTCTTCTTTGTGACTGTCTTTACATCATCTTCCCCCTTCTTATTAGGACACCAATCATATTAGATTAAGGGCATACCCTACTCCAGTATGACTTTAACTTATTACATCTGCAATAGCCTTACTTCTAAATACAGTTGATCCTTGCACAACACAGGTTTGAACTGCGTGGGTCTCCTTATAGACAGATTTTTTTCCCCAATAAATATAGTGCAGTACTATAAATGTATTTTCCCCTCCTTATGACTTTCTTAATAACATTTTCTTTTCTCTAGCTTACTTTATTTTAAGAATACAGTATATAATACATATAGCATACAAAATATGTGTCAGTTGACGTTGTTTGTGAGGATTCAAGTTAATTATTAGTAGTTAAGTTGGGGGGGAGGGTCAAAAGTTATATGTGGATTTTTGATTGTATTATGGGGCGCCTGTGTTGCTCAAGGGTCAACTTTAAGTTTGTATTCAGAGGTACTAGGGGTTAGGAGTTCAACATCATTTTTGGGGGGAGTGGGTATGTGGGTACATAGTTCAATTTACAACTTATCCAATAATATGTAGGCTGGGGCCTATAGAGATCAAGAGGGAGAGTGGAGAAGTCAGTAAAGAGAGTTCTTCCAGGTCTCCCTCCATTGTTTCCCCTGGTTCCATTTGATAGACAACTTGTGTCCCACTAACAAAAATGGGAGGAGCTTTGCAACCAGGAAGATAGGAGGGATGCTTATCTCTGTTCCTCTCTTCTCTCTTACCAACGAATTCTTAGTCTCCATTTGGTGAAACCATGGCCCTCCCTCTCCTCCTCACCCACTGCTTCCTGTCTCTCCATCATGGACTGTAAACCTTGCTGGCCTGGCCTGGTGCACAGTCATTACTCGCTGACCTGGCAGAGAGCATCACAATGGCTAATGGAAACTTTCTCCTCAGCATAAACTGTGCAGTTCTCTAATTTGTTTAGCTAAACTGCATTAGTCATACTGAAAGTTTTATTATCAGAGTCAAATACAGGAAGCTGGAGCGGACATGCTGTATTTTAAAAAATTAAAGCATTTTTAAAAATAAGCTTGGCATATTGATTAGCTAATTTTCTAAACAAGAGGCTCATTCCTTTTAATCTTCGGCATTACTGTAAATTCTATTTCCGCCTATAGGTCATACTGTTCAAAATGGGATTAAAAAACCTCCAACAACAACACACTCATATTTCATGTTGGGTTTTGCTTTAAGATCACCTTTGCTAAGATACTATTGAGTTAGATGAGAGAGGTGTGGCTCTGGACTTCTACAAGAACTTGCCTCTGTAACTTTAGAAGGATGAACAGAGATTCTTTGCCTAAGTTAGAGCTTACACTTTATACTCATAAACATGATTTTTGTATGTTTTCCCAGTAGTCCAAGACAAGCAATTGTGGGCAATTATTCTGACATTTCTATGGAGGTCACTTTCTTTGCACTGTTTTTTATTTCTTTTAGCCTTTTGTAGGAGTGAAACCTTAGGCATGTCTTTTCTCTCTCTTATTACTTGTTGTCATTGCTGTTTGTTTGTCTCTAACAGATAGAGAACAAATGGCTTTTGTCAAGGACTCGGCTAATGCTACTGGATAAGTCTTCTTATTACTGTGTCAGACATAGTACTAGCAGACTAGCTCCTGTTAGGTGAGTGAACCTTTTCATCAGAGTGCATAATGTTTTATAGGGACTATTACTCAGATTTCAAGTGTGTTATCATATACTGAGCCCACTTGAAATCTTCCCTTCCAAGTAAGCCTGATTGATTGCAGCCTCCATTTCATCAGACATTTTCAGTGTCTAGCATGGAGCTCATATCATAGTAAGTCTCAATAATCTGTTGCATAACAGTAAAGAACAAGCAGTTGACTGTTTCTTAATCTAAACTTAAAAACATAATTTCTTATTCTTGGTCCTGAATTCAGCCACTCCTACAGTAAAGGTTTTACTAGACTCCTATGTTGATGAAAACTCCTCATATTACAAGAGCAGAGGGAAAGTGTGTGATTTGAAAATTCCCACATAAATTGCCCTACAGGTAAATGTTTTAGGTTCAGTGGATTTAGTATGTGCTAAAGAGGAAAGAATTAACTTGAAAGAAAATGGTAGAAAGGTTTATGTATTTTCTCCCAAAGTTTAGCTCAAATAATTAAATTAGAAAACCAATCATTTTATGTTTGCTCCTGGAGTTTATTTGGGATAAGCAATTTATTTTGTAGATTCTGCAATTGCCAAGTTAATTTTTTATGACATTTGCAAATGGATCAGACAGTGTAACATTACCTCCTTCTCCTTGCAAAAAGAAAAAAAAAAAAACCAGCAGCACCAAAAATAAATGTCCTAGGCATAGCTCTCACATAATTCAAATTACCCAATTCAATGTTTGAAGCCAATCTAAATGGCTTTACCCATCCCTACCTCTGCCCTCCCACACTGGAAATATGCCCCCCTGTAAGATGTCTTCATGATGAATGAGCTAATGTTTATGAAGCACTTAGAGATCCTTGGGCAAGACACTATCTAATTACAAAGTATAGTTCTCATTATTAAATGGAAGCTATTTTCCCCTTGTGTTTTTTGTTATCCATACCATTTCCATGCCATACATTCCTGATGGTTTCCATTGCAAAGTGGAATCAGCTTCTTAAAAATAAGGGGTTGGGGGGGCATGAGAGCTCAATAATTTTAAGTCACAGTGCATTGCACATGCCCAGAAAAGCCTAGATCACTTCCAAATTCAAGGACTAATAAAAATTGGAAGCACTCCAGTAATTTTAAATTGCTTTGCACATTGAAGAGTGATTTAAAATCATTGAAGTGATTCAATTTTTTTTTATATATGCACTTCAATTTAGAAGTGAGTCAGACAGACAGCATCATAGTGTAGAATAGAAGTCTAAGACATTGAATTACTGTTTTAAAAAGTTAGGAATTAGACTAAAATATAACTGGAGGAGCCAAGATCAAACAATCACCAGAGCCAATTAGGCCATTAAGTTGAAGGACCACAGTGAATTTCTGGACACGTTTCCAAGACTTGTGTCCTCACTTGGTGTGTGGCCATCTCTTTTCCTTCTGAACCAACAGTATTTATAGTCTTATTGCTAATTTGTAAATACATCGTATATGCCTTTTAACCTTTTTTCAGATTTGATTTTCAACATTATTATTTATTTTGTCAGGCCATTTAATTTTCACATGAATGAAAATTTATGTAGAAATATAATATGAGTTACAAATGGAATTAACATATGTAATTTAAAGTTTTCTAGAGCCACATGTAAGAAAATAAAAATGTGAAATTAATTTTAATAGTATATTTGATATAATCTAATATAGCTAAAATATGGCATTTTAGTGGATTATTAATAAGAAAAATTATTGAGATATTTCCATTCTTTGTCTTTTTTTTTTGTCTTTGAAATCTGGTGTGTATTTTACACTTACAACACGTGTAAATTTACAGTGGCTGCACTTCAAATGCTCAATAGCCACGTGTTGCCAGTGGCTACCATATTACACAGTGCAGGTATAGACTGTAAGGACTTTGAAGTTATGAACTTCATTTTCTATTTTGCAACCTCAGTTATCCTTTGGTTTTACATTTTTGATTACTTTTACCATTTCACTTTACTTTGTGACTATAATAGTCAATGGTGCAGGTTTATAGCGTTAAAAGAGAACCAAACAAAGGAAAACCAAACAATCCAGTGTTCATTCTTCAGGCCACATGCAGTTTGACAATACATACCTGAGCTGTGTGTAGGATTGAAATAGAAAGCTGACATATGGAGTTTTCTGAAGGCCCAAGGCTGAATTTTAGCATCTATGCAATAACACAGAAAATTCAAGGAATATTTGAATATGACAAAAAAAAGAAAAAGGAAATACATGAATAAATTTTGGCCATCAAATTGAGCAAGAATTTGTTCACAGCTACAAAAAAAGGAGCATCATTTTCCTAGTAAAGACTCTGGCCAGTGAATGTTTCCTATCTCAAGTCTCCACTGGAAAAGGCATTCTGTGCCCAGGGGACAGATTTTTCAGAGCCTCTCAGGGCAGCCCTGGATATGAGTAAATGTAAAAAAGATGGCACCACACAGTGGATGCATTGTCAGAAAAGCAAATGATTTTACATGACTCAGAGCAAAGAAAGGATGTGTAAGGCCAGAAATGACAGTTTGATGGATAGAGATGGATGGCCAAAAAGAAACCTCACCTAAAATTCTTTCCTTGAACATTCCTCTGCTCGAGAACTTAATACAACTACACTGCATTTTTTCTCCATTTTGGGCCTTTTAATTATTTATTTGCCTAATTCTATAAGCAATATATATTCTTTATAGCAATGTTGAAAGTACAAGAAAGAAAAAATAATAAAGATGTCCTTTCTTCCCACCAGGCAGAGGAAATCATTGTTACCATTTTGATTTATTTCCTTTCCAGTCTTTCTTCTGTGGATTTTTATATTGTGGACATATTATTGTGTTTTGTTCATTTTACATTTTAATGTGAGCATTTACCTCTGTAATTAAAAACCTCTTAGACCACAATTGACTTCGTTATTCCGATAACACTTTTTCCATTATAAATGATGCTGTGATGAACATCTTTTCACCTAAATCCTTTTCTACATTTCAAGCTGTTTACTTAAAATAGATTGCAAAGAGAAATTACTGGGTCAAAAAATATAAACTTCCATAAGGGTTTTGAAATCATATTGCTGCACTGTCTTCAAAAAAGGCTACCTTTTCCTTTTGATAGATATTTCTACCATGTTTGGCACACAATATAAAACCAGATAATCTTGAACCTTCTATATCTAGTTTTGTTCCCCAAATCATTGCTTTAATTCTTCTTATGTGGTTTGTTTCATAATATTCCATAAGTTGTTGTCAATAACTTGGTGAAATATCCCTGCCCCAGCAGCAATATACCTTTAATGTCTACTCAAGCTATTTGTGAACAGACAGAGAGGAGGGCCTTTGGAAATATTTGGCTCCATTAAAATGTGTTATTGCTTTAATTTCCTCAGATAGATTATGGAAAAAGATTTTGGGGAAAGATTCCCTTTCCATGTATTCTAAGAAAGCACCATTTGATATATCTCACTTCTGTTGCCTGGTGAACTAATTATCTTCTCGGGTTTGTAATAACCTACACTTATTGAGAATTTACTATACTCCAGATACTTTATATCTTGGATTTTGTCATATTTTCCTAACCTAACAATAACTCCATGAGAGAGTCATCATTATCAGTGCTTTTTTTTTACTATTAAGGGACCTCAGCCCCAGACGCTAAGAATAAGTAACTTACTCATGTTACAATGCTGTTCAATAGCAGAGTCAAGATTCAAACCTAGAATCTGGATCATCTGTTTTGAGAATAATTGTCTATTCTTAACTGTTCTTAACTGCCACCACAATGCTACAGAGCCTCGGATTTGTTTAGAACTTTCCCTCCCTCATTTATATCCCCAGTGTGTCCCTTACGTTCTGTTTGCTTTGTACTTGCAAGTCTTTCTTGCACATGTCTGTTTACGAGTTGACTGTAAGTTTCTGGAGAGCACATTGATTCCCTGCTCATCCATATATCTCTACTGCCTAACACAGTGCCAGGCACCTCCCAGGTGCTCAAGAAACATTGAGTAAATGGTGTGAGTCATAAATCTTGGAAAAGAGACATAAGATGATATTTTGTGATGTTGTTCTTTTAAAAGTATGGAATTTTTCTAGAGCGGATGATCTTGTTCTTGTAAGTATAATTTAAGATAATCACCCAAAGAGGAGGAGCCAAATCATTTAGTATTATGAGAATTTTGGATCCTAAGATGAAAGGACACGCTGGGTTATGTCCTATAATACAAAGCAAAAATTTAGCCAACACTCTTTCAAAGATTTGCTAACTGTTGTAAACCAAAAGCCCATCTTTTTAAACAAGTCTAAGTTGATGTGTAATAACTTAGTTAGAAGTTATGTTTTCATGACTTCATGGTTTCAATTGTTTTACTTTGATTTTTTTTTAAGTGCATCTAAGTGAGTGTGAACCCACACAAACAAAACAAAAAGGGGGTTTGTGCAGTCTTTGGAAACTGAGATGCATGATACCCACAGCTTTATTCAGCAACCCAAGGGGGTCAATATGTCCAACATTGCGATCTAGCACATTAAGGGAAATGAGGACTCCTTGGGCAGTTGGAATAAAATGCTTAAAAGCTGAATAGCAAGGAAACCATTTAATGAGTCTTGTATGCGTTTATGACTTCTGTGTGTTTACGACTTCTGTGTGCTTTTTAAAATAAGGATGGATGTGTTCTTTGTAGAGAAAAGAAGTTGTTTGAAACCCCAAATGCTCAGGTTAGGACCCAAGAGTGACCAAATGTCTTCCTCACAGAGAATTCCTGCATTTAAAAAAATGATCTTAAGAACAATGACTGGGCAACAAGCTCCCACTTGTCTGGATCATGTAGTTTGGGAAGGAATGATGCATCTTTAGGAATATGCTTACTTTAATCCTGCTATTTATTTAATATTTAAAGATAAAGGACCACTTTGGAGGTTTTGTACACATTGTCTTTGATTTTAGGCCTGTTTTGTGGGCAGTAGAGTTTGGAATTATTATTTATAGTTAGTTTCTTTCCTTTATATTACAGCTTTGCTATACCGAAATGTAATTAATATGGGAAAAATGCAGCTGAACGTGAAAAAACTGTTTAGGAGTATGGTTAGGGTTAGGAACTGTGTGCGTGTGTGTGTGTGTGTGTGTGTGTGTGTGTGTGTGTGTGTGTCTATGTGTGCATTATGGGTACATATATGTACATTCTTTTTTTGCATGTTTTAAAATATAATATATTGTCAAATTGATTTCCAAACAACACCCAGTGCTCATCCCAACAAGTGCCCTCCTCCCTGTCCATCACCCACTTTCACCTCTCCCCCATCTACCCTTAGTTTGTACATTCTTTATATTTATGTATGTATGTTTATTTTGTGTATATACATATATCTATATCTTTAATATTCTTACACGTATACTTACGGAAATTTTCTGAATAATCTCTATGTAGAATTTTCCCCTTCTTTTCTTATATTCCCACAGTGTCCTATCAGTGTCAGAAGTACACTGATACTAATTTCAAAGTATACTTAGACAAAGAATAAAATTTTTTCTCATATCATTTTTTCATGGATTATCAATATGTTTGCAATAAGAGGCACCAGTTTTTGTAGAAATCTGAAATGTTTTTCTAATCGTTAATCACAGGACTTCTCTACAGTGATGTAATTTGAATGCTTGGGGAAGCTCAATGTGGTGGCTGTGCACTTATGGGGAATGTACTGGGTCAGTCCTAGAAAAAAGGTGAATGGTCAGCAGATACAGTCTGTGACTAAGGAGCAACATTCAGAAAAAAATAGACAACTGACATCAAACGTTGATGAAGTGGCACCAACAAGATGTTCTGACAATTGTAGTTCAGTAAGGGATTGACATTAAAAGACAAAAAGCTCAGGCAGATACCATGGAACTGACCTCAGATACTCCATGAAAATTTTTCCTAGTGACTTTCTTTTGTTCTTTCACTGTTTGTATCTGGGTTTCACTCCTTGTCTTGACTTAAGTGTGTCAGTCATGTTACAGGGGAGCCTCAGGGCAAAACCTCTCCAAATCTCCCATTTATTTAAATTCTGCATTGGTGCCACCAGAACCCTAGTCCAGTTCAATTCAGGTGAATGTGGGTGAGGGAACTGGTTTTTAACAGAGACTAGACTCACACCCTGCTGCAGGGTGTATGTCCTGGGGTGAGGTGGGGACAGAATACTAGCAAAGCAAAATCTGAGATATAAAACCATGGGTGGGGGTAACAGTGGAGCAAATAGCTTTTAGGTATCAACCATTGCTCTTCTGGGATAGACAGATGAACCAGAAATGGCCCAGGCAGACTTGCTCTTCCACCTGAGGAGACATTGCTTATAAATAGTAAATATTTCACCAGCATGAATCTGTGAAGTAAGTCAGGACAGTCAAGTGGAGTTTTGAGGATTTCTAGACCAGATACGGAGTGTCTCCCAGGTACTACTTCAGGGAATACTGTAGTAAGGGGTAGGTTAGAGCAGGAAGGAAGATAATCAAAGAGACCTGCTCTGGATCTTCCACCCCTCCTTCAACCAGAGTAATTTCACATAATATCTCACCTGAATAAAGAAAGGGCTTTAGCATTAAAAGTACTCGGGTTGCCTGGATGGCTCAGTTGGTTAAGTGTCCGACTTCGGCTCTAGTCATGGTCTTGCAGTTTGTGAGTTCGAGCCCCACATCGGGCTCTCTGCTGTCAGTGGGGAGCCTGCTTCAGATCCTCTATCTTCCTCTCTCTTCCCCTCCCCTACCTCTAGAAATTAAATAAACATTTTAAAAAAGTACTCGAAAGACCTCTGCTTTATATAATTATTTACGTGGACACTGAAGTAGTGCCACAGACTTCACTGATAATAAAAACCATCACCTCTGATTACTGCCTTGAGGTATAACACGTCTTTTGCAGAACTCTATGCTGAATAATAAGGAAGATCAGTGCCTTATGTGGTTGTTGGGAGACATCGTCCCTGTGCAACGCGGACCTGGTTGGACTCTGATACCTTCCTTATAAACAGCTGTGACACTGTCAAGGTTAAAATTAAGTACTAGTGCAGGTTATAATGGGAAGCAGTAGTCATTGAGTGCCATAGTTGTTGAGGGAGGCAAAGGTATTGAAAAGCATGCACTTCTTGAGAAATTTAACAGAAGGCCATGAGGGAAGGGAAGGGGAAAAAATAGTTATAAACAGAGAGGGAGGGAGGCAAACCACAAGAGACTTTTAAATACAGAGGACAAACTAAGGGTGGATGGGGGTGGCGACGGTGGGAGAGAGGGAAAATGGGTGATGGGCATGAAGGAGGGCACTGGTTGGGATAAGCACTGGATGTTGTATGAAAGCCAATTTGATGATAAATTATATTAAAAAATGAAAAACATGCACGAAGGTCTGGCTATAATGCAAGCAAGCATGCTAGGTAGTGCTAGGTGTTCATGTTTCAGTGGCTCCAACAATCTTGGAACGCTGCACTAGATAGAGGATATCTATCTGGATTTCTATAGCATGGTGATGTGCTCTAGGAACTTGATTCAGGACAAACTTCCATGCCTCAAACTGCTTACATTTGGTTTGTGTTGGTGCAGCTTCTCTGAATAATTGGTGAGGCTAGGCTGTAAAATAGGCCAAGATGTTACACAGGAATACCGTATCTTCTCTACCTAGGAATAAAGAAAACTCTGTTCTAGAACTTCTAAAAGAGGATGGTATCACAAGTTACTAATATCACCGCTTCAATAACAGTGCACACTTAGTAAATTTGTGGGTCTTGAGTGATCCAGGAGATATCTAGTCCATGAGTTGGAGCATCAACATAATATGAAACCGTGCCTCTAAGAGGCTACTCAGACTAACTGAGTCAGAGATTTTTGTTGCCATACTCCGGAGACATGAATTTGTTTTGAGCAGGGTGATCAGTGTCTTGACGGAATGTTCAAGAAGAGCCCAAATCATTGTAGACCAAGTCTTGTTTTAGATTCCAAAAGGTTGATAATATCATGTTACCATTAAGCGTATAGTGAAAACCATGGGAACATTTTATATTGTTGATGGGTAATTTTAGTGTTCATATTTTCATTTTCCAAAATGTCTTGCAATGACTTTGAATTACATTTATGATGAGAAAGATAAGGAAATCATAAAAGTTTTAATCTCTCCTACTGGCTCAGGTTTTAAATAGAACCTGGGTCTTATCTAGATGTTATAAGAAAGCCAGGGCCCTCCAGTGGCAGTTGATTGAATGAGAAAGCTGAATGAGAAGTTTTGGACAATTCTCGTAAAACCTCTTTAGATATTCCAGAAAACAAGCAAAGACATGGATCACTTGTCCTGAAGAACTTACCTTCCTGAGGCAGGAGTTGTACCTGTTAGCTGTAATCCAGATTCTTGGCAAAAAGGAGTACTTTTTTTGTAAACTAATAAAAAATATTATAATAAGCTAGCTGGGCAGACTTTGGTAGAATTATGTCACATTCCATGTAATGCAGAAAGTGGAAAGAAAAGAATATGATGGCATATTTAGTCAGCACTACATAACTCAGTAATGATGTTTGGGATACTATCAATAATATTTTACCGGCAATAAACAGATTTTGTGAGCTGAAGACACAGAGCTAGACAGCAAGTGAAAAGTTAGTACTGAATCCATTCAAAGAATTTCTGAAATCTAATGCATCTCATTCTGGTGAATGAGAGGGCTGTATTCAAGTTGTCAGAAGATGGAACCCTGGTTTCTTTCCAGGAATATCTCAGCAAATTCAGCCACATTACTTTCCGCTCCCACAGAGTTATCATTATTTAATTTCCCTCATGTACAACAACTTTTGTCCACTGGCACTGCTTCTTCTCACACTGCTTAGCTTCAGACACGTCTATTCAAACATGCTCCAGGATCATCAAATTAAAGGACTTTTGATGAGGCCACAATGAATACAACCATGTTTCAAATACGTTCTCCCATGTACATTTATTAATATCGTTGCATATTTCCTGTCACTCTCAAAGTCCCTAAGGCCTTGATGATATCTTTTCTTCATTTATATCATATTACAAAAGAATTGCCTCTCAAATACTATCATAATTATTGACTTCCATAATGGCCACTTTAATTGAAATCATTTGGGATTTCCCAAAGGTAGTCATTCAAGTGCAATATAAAACAATGACCTATTAGCAGCTTTAGAATGCTACACATTATTAACAAGGACCAGTCCCCTTGCATCCATCTTTTATGCAAGAATTATATCAACAGGAACAAATATATTTCTCTTCAGGATTCTGTCAACTAACACTTGGGTTTACTTAGTATACACCTTAATACACACTTTATGTCAGACTTATTGTTAATTCAGACACTTTGTATGTGAGTTTGGTTATCATTCATAATAAGGTTAATTATTCTTAGAATTAATTAGAATATTGTTAGTGAATCCTGAAATTCTCATAGAAATCTCTATTCACAGACATCTTGAGGAATTGGCAGGCATTGTGATCCCAAGTGGGGTGTTATAAAAACATTCTCTCTTTGATAAGGAGGATTTTAGAACCAATTACCTTAAGATACCTGTAACCAGAACTTTACTAACAATAATCCTATGTAATTATTTTTTGCATTCAATTTATATGGATAAACAATATCTAATAACTCATTCTCTCAACATATTTATTGAAGACTTTGTTATATGTATTGTTCTAAATCCTAAGATCAGCACTTTTTTATAAGGAAATAATTACAGCCTGTAGCCTAGTGTCCTAGTATTTGGTACACATTTATTTATATTCTCTCTCTAAATGAAGACATCAAGCTGATTTGTTTCCAAAAATAATTTTAGCAACAACACTGAAACAGAAAGTGATTACTCTGAATTAAACACAGCAACAAAAACAGCAACACAATTAACTGGACTTCCTAATGGCCAAGGTACTCCCTCCATCTTGGGTTCATTGTGATTTTACTTTATTTGGCACCACAGGACCTGAAAGTATCTGTGAACTAAATGTAGGCCTTTTAATAGCTGAGTAAAATGAGGGCAAGGGATCTGAAGTTAGTAGGTACTGGAGGAAGCTGCTCATACCCTTCTTTTTTTCAGAGATATAGATATAATGACAAAACGCATCACTCCTTTGGAGTTCAGGGATCTTTTACCTTATCAAGGTCTTTAGTGCTAGCATGTCTTCATATGCAAAATTCCTATTGCTCAATATAGTGCTAAGATAAGCCTTTCTAGAGATGAGGGGAAGTTTTAAACTTCATAACATAAATGAACAAACTGTCTTTTAAACATGTACTGATACTATGTCATATGTTATTTAGGTTTCTACTAAACAGCTCGGTAATTTATTTTAGTTTTGAATTTATGTTCAGCTAAATTGACCACTCAATCACAAAAGGCTTGCCTATAATGTTTATTTATCACCACCACTCTCTATGCAATAAATACTTGGCAAAATCTAACCAGTTTCACCAGTGCCTTCAGGATAGTGAAAATGTACCCCTAAAGTCTACAAAAGGACTTGCTCTTCAAATATCCTAAAGTTTCAGACTCGTTTGCCAGAAGATACTATATAACTTAAAAAAAAAACCTCTAAGTTTTCTGAGATTTGTCGGTCTGAACTCACCTTGTGATGTTATTTCAGTTTTTTTTCTGAATTTAATATGTGTTATTTTGCATTTATCTCTCATTAGTTCTTGCTACTCTTATGATTGCTGGTCATTGTTATCAAGTAGCATACATTTATGCGTAGATATTTGGTAGTGTGAACAGTGAGCAAGGGATATATTTAATTTCATATGATCGTCTGTAGTGAGTTGCACAAGACATTACATTCATGTCAGTTTTATAAGAGCCCCAGCATTTTACATTTCCTGTACAGGTTTTCCTTGGATTTTAATTGGATTACATCCCAATAAACCATCATAGGTTGAAAATATCATAAGTTGAAAATGTATTTGGTATGTCTAACCTACCAAAAAGCATAGCTTAACCTAACCTACTTCAGATGTGTTCAGAGCACTTACGTTAGCCTATAGTTGGGCAAAACCATTTAATACAGAGTCCAGTTTAATAGACACGTGAAAAGATACTTGACATCACTCATCATCAGGGAAATATAAATCAAAACCACAAAGAGATACCACGTCACAGCTGTCAGAATGGCTAAAATAACAACACAGGAAACAATAGGTGTTGGCAAGGATGTGGATAAAGGGGAACCCTCTTACACTGTTGGTGGAGATGCAAACTGGTGCAGCTATTCAGGAAAACAGTATGGATATTCCTCAAAAAGTTAAAAATAGAACTACTCTATCACCTAGAAATTGTACTACTAGGTATTTACTCAAAGGATACAAAAATGTTGACACATGCACCCCGATGTTTATAGCAACATTATCAACAATAGCCAAATTATGGAAAGAGCCCAGATGTCCACTGAATGATGAATGGATAAAGAAGGTGTGGTATCTATGTATATCTCTATCTCTATCTCTATCTCTATCTCTATCTCTATCTCTATCTCTATCTCTACAATGGAATATTTCTCAGCCATGAAAAAGAATGAGATCTTGCCATTTGCAATGAGATGGATAGAGCCAGAGTGTATTATGCTAAGCAAATAAGTCAACCAGAGAGATACAAATAATATATTATCAGCCTCACATATAGAATTTAAGAAACAAAACAGGTGAACATTGGAGAAAAAAGAGAGAGGCAAACCATAAAAGAGATTCTTAACTATAGAGAACAAACAGAGTTGATGGAGGGAGGTCAGTGGGGGATAGGCTAGATAGGTGATGGATAATAAGGAGGGAACTTGTTGTGATGAGCACTGGGTGTTGTATGCAAGTGATGAATCACTAAATTCTACTCCTAAAACTAATATTACACTATATTTTAACTAACTGGAATTTAAATGAAAACTTGAAACAAACAAAACAACACAAATCTTTAAAAAATTTTATTTTTTAAATTCTATTTATTTATTTTGAGTGAGAGAGAGCAGGGAAAGGGCAGAGAGAGAGGGAGAGAGAGAGAATCACAAGCAGGTCCTGTGCTGTCAGCACAGAGCCTGAAGCATGGCTCGAACTCACAAAATCGTGAGATCATGACCTGAGTTGAAACCAAGAGTTAGATGCTTAACCAACTGAGCCACCCAGGTGCTCCTGAAAGTTGCTAAAATCTTATGATAAAGTGTCAAACACCTCATGTAATTTGTTGGATACTAAATGTGAAAAAGCAGAATGGTTGTAAGCATATCACGTGACTGACTGGGAGCTGCACTTTGCTGCCAGTGCCCAGCATCACGAGAGAGTATTGCATATCACTAGCCCAGGAAAAGATCAAAATTCAAAATTCGAAGTGCAGTTTCCACTGAATGCATATCGCTTTTGCACCTTCATAAGTTGGAGCCTATCTATAGTTCTAATACTGATTCTAATTTTATTCAGGAGAAGGGGAGAGTGATAGAATACATTTTTTTCAAATAGAATATATGAATCTTCGTAAGACTGCTTCTTGGAAGAAATATGGAAACATTACACAAGCCATTGGATAATCTTCCTTAGCAAACTGAGTCAGGAAATATGTGTCCCACTCCAAAAAGAAACACTTAAATTTGGAGACAAAATTAACATGAAGCCTCTTGCAAAATGTTTGATAGGTGCCAGAGGAGAACAGTATTAGAAGGGTCAATTGAATAAAAAAGAATTAAAAATTTTACTTTTTGCATCAAATTCCACGTTTAAAAACACATTATAGGCAGGATATCTAATTCAAAGCAAAAGTTTGTCTTAGAAACAATGGTGGCTTCCTGAATCTGTACTTCTCTACATGATCAACTGGAGTGCAAATAAAACCACACAGGACCCATACCCCCCAGCATTATTTCTAAGAAATTGACAATATTATGAACTTTTCATACAATAGAGAAAGGGTGTAACCCTTGGAAATGTGGTAGTTGAGGCTAAGTAATGAAGTAGGATAAAAATTAAGGATCCTGATGAAAATACAAAGAACTTTAAGGTACAACAAGCTCTCTCTTCTATCCAACCAACAAAATCACCCATTTAAAAGTTGCATTTTATTGTACCAACAGAAAAGCGAGCTTTTGAATGAGGACCCCTGTTTAACTACCTAGAAACAGGAACCAATTTTATGTAAAACTGCTTTAAGAAGAAAAACAGAAAATAAGAATTACATTATAACAGATGCCAAAACTTTCACCCTCTAAAATCATGAAGCAGGAGCAACCTGGTGTAACATAATACTTACAATACATGTTCTTATTATAATATACACATATCACACTTACAATCAGAAATTCAAATGTTAAGAACAGACCTGGACAATAATAGAATGGCAATAAGTGCAATGAGAACTGATAGAACTCAGGAATGAAATTAAAGAAGCAAAATTATCTCAGAATTTTAAAAGTGAAGAATAAATTACACGATGGACAACAGTGAATAGATTCAAATAAAAATTTCATAAGAGGCATTGAAAAATAGGGAAAACTATAAAGAGAATGAAAATGAAATGAAGTAAAAGAGATCATGGAAAAACTGGTTGAAATGGAAGACATAAAAAGAAGAAACAAAATGTGTATAAATGAAGCCTAGAAGAAAAAAACAAAATAGTGGCATACAACTAATTAAACTATAACCCCCCAAATATTTCCAGAAATAACAAAACAGACATGTGCATATTATTATTAAAAAGACCCATCATATGTCTGGAAAAATCTATGTGACATGATCAACTCTAAGAGTTATCCTAGCAAAACTGTTAGAATTTAAAGAGGAAAAAAAAGTGTATATCCTCAAGGCCTTCACGAAAATGAACAAATTATTTAAAAGGCTAAAAAGATGGGCTGGTTCAGATTACTTAAGAGTAACATATGAAGCATGGCAGCAATAGAATAGCATTTAAGAAACTCATGTAAAGAAAATTTAACTCAAGAATTGTATATATCACCATGCTGACTTTCAAGTATCAAATGTTAGAGAAAAACAGTTTTAAACATGCAAGAATTCAGGGAATAATTTATTCAAAAACTCTTCCAAAAGAATCTATTAAAGGTAAATCTTTATCTGGCAGAGATGACTGGGCAAACCTAGGTAAAAGAACTCATGGTGAATGTTTAATACATATCATTATAGATGTAACCACAAAATAGAGGTGTGAAAGTCGGTGGGATAATAGCTTGTAAATGTTGTATGCTGAAAAATAGAAAGAATATAACTTTTTTAAAAAAGTTTACTTGTTTGTTTTGAGAGAAAGAGAGGGAGCTCATATGTGCATGTGTAGGGGAGAGGCAGAGAGAGAAGGAGAAAGAGAATCCCAAGCAGGCTACATGCTTGAACCCACAAACCATGAGATCATGACCTGAGCCAAAACCAAGAATTGGACACCTAACCAACTGAGCCACCCAGGCATCCCAAGAATACAACTTTTGAGATGTGAAGGAAAGGCATAGAGAAAGAAGAAAGTTGAAAAAGATTATTAATTTTCCTATAAGGAAAATAGGTGGGAGTTGAAACAGTTTCAAACTAACAACCCATTTAGAAAAAGGTTAAAGAAAGAGGGGTGTAAAGGCATTGTAAAAGGTACAAACACAAAGGTAAACACCAGAAAAAAAATAAAAACTATGTCTTTATTTACTTTTACTTGAGATATAATTGATATATAACATTTCATTAGTGTCAGGTGTACAACATAATGATTTGATATATGTATATATTGTGAAATGATCACCACAATAAGTTTGGTTAACATCTTCAGCTTCCAAATGCACAGTACAGTATTACTAACTATACAAGCCTTTCTTAGTGACAAAAGAAAAAAAAAGAGCAAAAATCATACCACATAGAGAAAAAAACACACTAAAAATAACATAATATGCACAGTAATTTGATACAATATTATGACCCTTTAAATGAAAGATAAAAGTCAATATAAAGAAATACAGAATGGGCTGAATTATAAAGAAATACAGAATGGGCTGAATTAACCCATTAAAAGAAAAATACATTCATATTGGTTCATACAGCAAAGCCTAACTCTATGCTGACACATACTTAACAGAATGATTCAAAAAGACATTTGTATATATATAATATTATATATAATATATATATAATATATATATATACTGGCAAAAGGAAATAATCCAAAAGCAGGGGTTATAATCCTGACATCAGACAAACAGAATACAGGCCAAAAGCATTAAGCAAGACATGTCTGTATTTCTTTCTTTTTTTTTTTTTTTTTTTTAATTTTTTTTTTCAACGTTTATTTATTTTTGGGACAGAGAGAGACAGAGCATGAACGGGGGAGGGACAGAGAGAGAGGGAGACACAGAATCGGAAACAGGATCCAGGCTCTGAGCCATCAGCCCAGAGCCTGACGCGGGGCTCGAACTCACAGACCGTGATATCGTGACCTGGCTAAAGTCGGACGCTTAACCGACTGCGCCACCCAGGCGCCCCAAGACATGTCTGTATTTCTAAAGGTTATAATTTATAATATAGATTTGGGTTATGAATATCTTTGAATCAAACAAAAACATTGATAATAAGATTTTTTTTTTTAATTTTAGTGTTTATTTTTGAGACAGAACGCAAACAGGGGAGAGGCAGAGAGAGAGAGACAGAATCTGAAGCAGGCTCCAGGTTCCGTGCTGTCATCACAGAGCCCAATGCGGGGCTCGACCTCATGAACTATAAGATCATGACCTGAGCTGAAGTCAGACGCCCAACCGACTGAGCCACCCAGGTGCCCCGATAATATGGATGTTTTAACACTCCATATTTAGTATAAAACAGGTCAACTGGATTAAAAAATAAGGATATAGCAGAACTAAACAACATAATCAGTAATAAGATCTTACAGATACACATCAACATACAATACTCCTATAATAATATACCTTCTTATCAAGTGCACATAGAATATTCACAAAAATTGATCAGCAATAAGTTACTCAGATAATTTCATAAGTTACAGGGCATTTGAATATTAAAGGCAACATTCTCTGATTACAATAGAATAAAGCTAAAAATAAAAAAAATTAAATGAAAGCTTATTCTACTTGGAAATGCTAAAAAAAATCTTTACACTTAACCAAAAGGGGAAATGCAAACAGAATTAAAATATTTCTGAAAAATGATTATAATGAATAATGTATACTCGAATTTATGCTATTCATTTAAAGTAGCAGTCAGAAAACTTCACAGTTTTAAACACATATATCAATATCAATAAAACAATAAAAGTAAATGAATTCAATTTCCAACACAAAAATCTAAAGAATGGAAAACAAAGTGAACAAAAAGGAAGCACAAGATAATAATCCATAAAAATAAAAACAGTAATTAATGAGTGAGAATATAGAACAGTAGGTCAATTTAATATACCAAAGTTCCGTTTCTTTGAAAAAAAACTCAAGGCACTATTTAATCAAGAAATAAGAGAATACACAGATATACAAAATAAGAAATGACAGGGAACAAATAACCATTGATTCAGAGGAAATATTTGAAAAACCTAAGAAATTACTTTGCATACCTCCCTGCAAGTAAATATGAAAAGCTAAATGAAGTGTACGGTTTCCAAGGAAAATAGAGTTTATCAAAGTTAACGCATAGAGAGATTTTTTTTTTTAAAGGACAAGGTTAACAGAGAACTACTCGACAAGGGACTATGCCCAAATACCCCATAATTTTTCCAAGCCTTCAGTGACTGACTAGTTCTAATGTTCAATTTTTTTTAATTAAAAAATTAACCCATTCCTTTCCTCAAACTATACAAAATAATGAACTACAAATGAATTAAAATTTTACATGTGAAAATGAAATTGTACAAATACAAGAATGAAGCATAGCACAGGTGTAGGGGAAGGTTTAGAACTATGACTCAAAATCCAGAAACAATGAAAGCTTTATTCATTTTACTACATAAAATAATTAAAGCATTTACATGCATTTTTCTAAAGACAAATGTCAAATATAGAAACAATATTTGCATGATATTTATTTATTTAAAGGGATAATGTTTTGTTCTACAAAGAACTTTCAAAGAGGACAAAAAGACTAGAATTTCAAAATGAGCAAAGCACCTAAATAGATAATTTTTTAAAAGATATTAAAATGCCCTGCAAATCTATTAAAAGATGTTCAACTTCTTTCATAAAGGAAATATAAATTCAACACTACACTCAGTACTATTTCTCACTAATTAGATAGGCAAAATTTCAAAAGGTTGACAATGTACTGTTGGGGAGGCAGTTGGAAAACAGGTTTTCTCATTCATTACTGGTGGCAATGCAAAATGGAACAACCCCTTTGAAGGACAGTCTGACAGTGTTTAACAAAATTAGAAATGTATTTGGCCCAGAAATTCCATGGCTAGGAATTCAGCCTGAATATGTACCTCTAACAAGTGTCAGTTGTAATTACAAACTACTGGCAATTCTAAATTGCCAGAACAAAGAATATTGATTGAATAAACTATGGGGCATACACACAATGGAGTACTGTGCAACTATAAAAAAGAATCAGCTAGATCTTTATGAACTGATAGAGATTAATTACCGATATACATTGTTAAGGGGAGAAAAGCAAAGTGCGAGAGTCTTTATAGCATGCTACCCTTTATTCAAGAAAGGAGAAATAAGAAAATATCCTTATTTTTGTAAAAAGAAACATAGGAAAGGATAAACCAGAAACTTATGGGACTGATTCTTAATGGAGGAGGGAAGCATTATAAGAAGAGAGTAATTTTCTCTGACTTTTGGAATCCTAAGTATTCTGCATATTAAAAAAAATTAACAAGGGTTGGGAGTGTCTCTAAAACTAAACGCAAGGAGAAATAACTTATTTCAAACAAAATATTTACAACTAAGGGGAGATAACTAATTCAAATGACTTCTGAATGCACTGCATTGACTATATACTGTTAGTCTTATAAAGAAGAGGAAGAAGAAGAGGGGGTCGGAAGAAGAAGGAGGAAGAACAGAAGAAGGAAAAGGAAGGAAAAAAGCACTGCAGAGGAACCTTGAACTCTTGGTAGTAGGGATGTTTGCTGCAGTGGTACCTCAACCAAATAATTAAAATCAATGTCATTAATAAAGGACACACAGACATCACATCCCTTCTGATACAATAACCTGGATGGAAACTTTGCTTATGTAGTATTCTAGCCAAAACGAATAATCTGAACCTGAGGAAACATCAGGAAAAAAACTCAAATGATGAGATTTTGTGTAAAACAGTTGGCCTGTATTTTTTCAGTATGTTTGCATATCAAAGCCAAGAACGACAAAGAAAGTCTGATGAACTGTTCCAGATTAAGGGATACTAAAGAGATGCTGGGTGGTATCCTGTATTGGAAAACATTGTTATAAAGATCGTTATTGGAACAATCAAAGAAATTGAAATATGGGTTGTATCTTAGATGACAGCATTATATCAGCATTCAGTTCTCTGAATTTGAACATTTGCTTTTAGGAAATAAACACCAAAACATTAAAGATTAAAGGGCATAATGTGTGCAACTATTCTTATATATTTTGGGAAAAAATACGAATTATCTAGAGAGAGAATGATAACACAGTGTGGCAAAGTGTTAAACCTTGGTGAATTGGAGTAAGAATATTCAGAAGTTCTTTGTACCATTATACTTTTTCCGCAAATTTGAATTTATTTTGAAAAGAAATTTTTTTTAAGTGCAGAAAAGAAATTGTGTTTGGGACCCTCACTCAGACATATTTTCAATAGCATTGTTACATTTGGAAAAGAGTGTTATTTACTAGATGGAGAGAGGTATAAGCTTTTCAAAACCATCCAAAAAAATATTTCCTCTACTGTGATTGGGTGTTTTAAACAGTTAACCTAAAAATGATCCTTCATTCTTATATTATACTCCTTATATGGGGTTTCTCCATAGCTCACTTATCAGCAACGGTGAGGTTTTCTTTTGTAAATTTCCACAGGCATAACATGAAATTGTGAAACACTTTGAAAAATATATTTAAATTTTTTTTAACGTTTATTTATTTTTGAGAGAGAGAGAGAGAGAGAGAGAGAGAGGGGAGGGCAGAGAGAGAGAGGGGGAAGGAGCTTCAGGCTCTGAGCTGTCACCACAGAGTCCGAGGTGGAGCTTGAACTCAAGAGCTGTGAGGTCATGACCTGAGCCGAAGTCAGATGCTCAACCGACTGAGCCACCCAGGTGCCCCGAAAGATATTTTTAAAAATTATGTTTGTAGATGTTCCTTCAATTTTAGAAGTAAAAGATTTTCTATGTAGAAAACTTGGAAACATGTTGGCATGGCTGAGTGATTAAGGAGATAGACTAAAAAACTGAGAAAATATAGAAAAAAATACAAAGTAGAAAAAAACAACCATTGAGTACTGATTTAATGAAGGAACAGGGAGTTTAAAGTATTTTGCAATTTTTGCTTGCAAGGCTGTGATCATTTGCAAAAAGGGCATACATAGGAAAGTTGATAGTAGATGAAATGTTGATTTATTGATGAAAATGAATCCACCACATTCCAAAAATAGGAAATTTGCACTTGAATTCACTACATTTTCCTTCCAGAAAGTGATCTCCTTTATAAAAAATGAAAAACAATTTGCTGATATTCAGTTTCATTAGGTAGATAAATCAATAACTACATAAAACCTGAGTAGCTTGTTGGCACAAATTTGCATGACCTTATTTTCACTTAAATGTATCAAGATATGTTCTGGCATTTAAAAAGAAACACTTCTAAGTTCTCAGCCAAAAAATCTATACAAACAAGTGAATAATCGAATTAACTTTTATGCATATAATGGTAGGAGGGAGGGAGAGAAAAGAAAAAGAGGGAAAGAAATAGATGAGAGGTTTTCAGGGAACTATTCAAAGCTGAAGAAGACGGTGATTGAGAAACAACCAAAGCACTATGTAAAGATCCTAAAACATGCCTCATCCTGAATTAGGCCGATGGCCAATTCTGGATTTAAGAATAGAGGACAGCTGGGTCACTTTCCCTCAAGCTCCTTTACCATCAGCCCTTTCCCTGGTGTTCGTGCTTTTACTGCCTTTCTGCGAATTGGAAAAGGGGCCAGGACTTCCCTGCCCAGGGCCTCCTAAGCAGTGTGTACATTGGTCATACATCATGTTACAGAACAGAAATGTTTGGTTTTGATTGTATTCGTTTCAGATGGCAGGAAGTTATTATTAGAATGAAAAATTAAGCCATTATGCCATAGAAGCTTTGCTGGATCTATCAAATTTATGGAGTTAATGCAGCAAAATTATCTTTTATAGCTGATAAAAACAGCTGGGTGTAGACAGCTGGCCTTTTCTTTGGTAGGAAGAAACAAAATGGCAACCATGTTGGGATGCCCCATACCAAGATGGAGGCATCAATGGTGATTGCTGGTTTGGCAACACAGGAAGAAATATACCACAAGTGGATGGTAGTCTGTTCCCAGAGAGGGTTTTATTTTTATTAATCTTTTTGTAGGAAGGAAACAAAAACCATACCTTCACGTTTTCTAAAAATAAGCCTTTGCACTCCTTAAGTAGCATTGTTATTTATAGGCCTGCCATTTTTTCTGTTATTTAGTGAATGTTTCAATTAACATTTACGCTATAAAAATATTCATATAGCAATTACAACTTTTCAGAAACCAATGAATTGCAAGTATAGCTACTTCCTATTTATAAACCACTCTTGTAATATCTTCAGGAGCTGCTCATCTCTTGTAAAAGATTTGAGTCATAAAAAATGCAAAGCACAGTAAGTACTGATGTGGTGCTTTTCATTCCAAGAGCTTTATGGTGATAACTTATTCAGGCCACCTCTGTAAAGGTCACATTGATGACAGTACCCACTAGACCAGAACAGTATTGCATCCCTGGAGAGGTCCAGGTCTCTAGGGCATGCTTGACTGAACCGGCACATTAACACCTGGGTATTTTTCATACCAAATTCTTGAATCTTTTCTTGCCACATGTAATGATACCTAAATGCCAACAAGAGTAATATTTTAATCCTGTCTTAAAGATTTAGGTTAAGTGTGTCATAGATTCTCCTAATAACCGTGTGTGTGTATTATATATGAATGCCTATTTTATTATTATTATTATTTGTTGAGTTTCTTGAGCTGTTTTATTTTCTTTCTGGTTCCATGAGAATAATTTTATTCTAACACAGCTTGCCTTGGTAATCAGAAACTTGCCTAGCTTTTTGGAGAGAAGATCTAAGTTCTGCTTTGTTAAGATTGCACATATGAATGACAATTTTTGACCTTTTCACTGAGGTTAGAATTAAAAGGTAAACACATTGATGCAATTACTAAACTAGGTCCTGATGCAAATCAACCTGGCTTATCCCTTCTTTCTTCTTAAATATGTAATGGGTTTGGTTAAGCAAGAATAATGTTGTTGAGGTGCAGAGCCATGGAGAAGGAGGAATGGTTTTTTTTGGTGTTTTTTTTTCTTTTTTTACCTTCAAAGATAAACTTGCCATCAAAAGAGGAGAAAATGTGTTTGTCTTAGAGGCAGTGGAAAGGCTTTTTAATAATAAGAATATCAGTTACGGGATTTTCTTATGTGCCACACTTAATTCTTCATATTCCATCCACATTACTTCATTTCATTGCATCATGCCCATTTCACAGATAAGGCCCTCATTAAAATTACTTTTGAAGACCATGCAGATAGATAATAGGTGACCAGTTGAAATTTAGATCCACGCAGCCTGGTTCCAGAGATCTCATCTCTAAACACTGTATGAACCTGCTTCCCCACCACAAGCGAACCTGTTGAATGAAGCCCATGCCTTAGTGTGGTCAGTTGGCAGTACAAGGTGTAGGCCAGAACAATAGGCTGGTGTGTCATAAGAATACTGGACCCAGAGGCTCTACTTTTATTCCTTCCCTGGCTCACTCTGCCTCCTCCATCAGTCTTGGGGCAGGCATGGCCCTGAAGCACTACAGGAGCATTTTTGTGGCTCTTGTTTTAGTTGGAGCATGTTATACTTTTAGGCTTGTAGCAGCTTCCTTGCCCTGGAGGTCATGCCTGATTCAACACTCTATTGATTAATTTCACCACTGCATCATTTCACTCCCTATGGGCTTGCAAACCTCATAGTAAATGTAAAAGTGCTAAGGTCAGTAAATAAAGAAGTGATAATGTCAAAAGCATTCTCTTTATCAGAAATTGTGTACTTTACGATTATCCTTGATATTGTGAAGAGATCTGTAGAAGTCATCTTACAGAGTACTTAAAATCTATTGTGAGCATTTAACTCTGATTTTCTTTCTTAATTAGAGATTTGGGTTCTGGTTATGCATGACTTTAAGCAAATTGTTTAACTTTCTAAGCCTTAATTTTATCATCTATGAAAAGGATATAATAGGAACAGCATAGAGGTTTTGTGAGGATTAAGAGAGAAAGGTAGTATATAACTTCCTAAATAACCTCTGGTTCAAGATAGATGGTAGGGTAAATATTAATTCCCTCCCCTTCGACAACCCTCAAATGAATACAAATATTTAGGAAGAACATAGACGAAGGAAGAAAAATATTAAATTCTGGCTTACATTCTCAGTGACTGTGTGTTATTTTTACAAATAAGGTAAACATTAGTATTGCTGATGGGAACAGTATTTCGTGTTTGAGCTGAGCATTCCACTGAGCAGTTGATTTGTTTTATGAATTAAAAAGGACCTCTCCATTCAGTCTGGGAAGATACTATGGAATAAGTAGGAATTGGGGAGTCATTTACATGACTCTCTGGAATTTTTATTCAAGTGGAAAATTCCAGTTAAGAATTTTAATCTTGGTTTCCAGTCTTTTTTACAGCTGAATAATATTCCATTGTATACATACCACCTCTTCTTTATCCAGTCATATATGAATGGACAATTAGGCTGCTTCCATAATATGGCTATTGTAGATATTGCTTCTATAAACATATGGGTGTATATATCCCTTTGAAAAATTTGTTAGAAAACTGAAATGACATCATCCATAAATAGTTAATTATTTTACTTCCAATGAGGCATGATATGATTAAAACTGACATTTTTTTTCCAATGAATATTGATTGGTATGAATGAGAATAAGATATCTCAGCAGATGATAACTTTATATTTAAAATGACAGGTGACATAGTCACCCTATGTGTAATGGATAAAGGTTACAAACAGTGATCTATTACTTTATTTTTTTATTAATTTTGTAATGTTCATTTTTGAAAGAGAGACAGAGCGCGACTGGGGGAGGGGCAGAGAGAGGGAGACACAGAATCCTAAGCAGGCTCCAGGCTCTGAGCTGTCAGTACAGAGCCTGACGCGGGGCTCGAACTCACTAACCGTGAGATCATGACCTGAGTCAAAGTCAGATACTCAACCGACTGAGCCACCCAGGTGCCCCTATTTATTTTTTAATAAAATACAGGAGTTAAAATGAAAAATGGCAATACTAGACTTAACTAACATTCTATGTGTTCCTAAAAGGTACTTACACTAAAAATTATGATGTTTTAGTTTTCTGTTTCAAGCAGCTGAAATGTACATACATAAACATAGAGACTTTACATTTCCATGAATTGAAAATTAGGTCAGTTCCCACAACAACAACAACAAAATGCAACTATTTAGGTGTATATAAAAATATGTTGGAATGGGACACCAAAAATAAACGTTAAAAAATTATGTTGGAAGAAACTCAGAATTTTAACACTAAAGGACATATTGTACCAAATGATTATATTTTCAAAGACAAAATCAACTCTCTGACTTCAGTATGAAAACAATTTAACTTAGAAAGCCAAACTTTGATTATTTATATACTGCCAAGACCCGGTGTGGCCGAACTTTCGACTTGTCGACTTTATTTTGTGTTTATTATGTATGTATATTTATGTTCATAAGTATATATATGCACATGCATATATGTGTACACATATATGTATATCTGTGTGCATACATATATGGGCATGCGTAAGGAGAGCCACTGTTTCGGTCTGTACATTCATACCATCCAAGGTAAACAGTGGTCTCTGCTAATAACAAGCATCAACAGAAAGTGATTTAAGAGGGGAGCTAACATGAGAAAAGCTTGAGCTTATAATAAAATTTTAACAATATGAGTCTTTGGTTGCACCGTGGAAACGTGTGGCTTTGTTTCCATGCAGACTATACTGAGAAATTCCATCTGGTCAGCAACGCTCATGTGTATGCTTTGGAAGTTGTATTCAAGTTTCATAAATCTTGTCATATATCAGGTTATTCTCAATACGGCCAAAGTAAATAATCTGCAGCCAGAAGAGTGAAAGATCATTTGTGCCCTAATTGCAGAACAACATTCTCTCTCAGCCAACACTATGGCTCTCCTTTCATTAATCAGGCCTTTGGTGACTAACATCTATTGATGTTTGAAGGAGTTTTCTGTGAACAAGTTTCGGGATATAAACCAGTCTGGAATTAGGATATTTAATTGTTTGAGTGACAGTCCAAATAACCCTCATGCGGCTTTTTCTTTTTAATAGTTGCAATATTGAGAAACAAGAGAAACCTAAGAAACTTCTGAGAGAAATGTCAATCTTGGGAACTTGGAAATGCGCATAAATCCTCTTACCCTGGCTAAACATGATTCAACTTCATGCTCTGGTTTGATGTGTTCCCACACCCACCATTTTCAGCTATTAATCTATTGTGCTTCTCTGTCTTGACAGTAAACTACTCAAAATTAGCAAAACAGTACTCAGACTCTAGAAACACAGATTCTTTGTGTTTTCGTGTGAAAGCTGCTTTTATCTAGACATTTCCTTTACAAGCCTGTAAAACTGAGATAGAATTATGACCTTCTTTTGGATTGCTTTAGGGCTCTCATGTCTTCAGTGACT